>NC_060139.1:27500-719281 GCF_021461385.2 Schistocerca piceifrons
GGAAACGAGATACTCGTATCCCAAAAGAAAATCTTGTCGTTTCCATAGAAACGTTACTCGATTTAGAAGGAGTTGTCACAGAACCCATAATATTTGATAGCGACGCAATTTCTGTGTTAATTCGTCGATATGAGGGGGCGACGGATGCAGTAAAGAAGGAATATTGCAGCGGAAAGAAGATACTCGTATCCCAAAAGAAAAGCCTGTCGTTTCCATAGAAACGTTACTCGATTTATAAGGAGTTGTCATAGAACCCATCGTATTTCATAGCGACGCAATATCTGTGTGAATTCGTCAAAGTGAGGGAGCGAGGGATGCAGTATAGAGGGAATAGTGCATCGGAAGGAGATACTCGTATCGCAAAAGAAAGTCCTGTCGTTTCCATAGAAGCGTCACTCGATTCAGAAGGAGATGTCAAAGAACCAATAGTATTTCATACCGACGCAATTTCTGTGTTAATTCGTCAGTGTGAGGGAGCGAGGGATGCAGTAAAGAAGGAATAGTGCATCGGAAAGGATTTAGTCGTGTCCCAAAAGAAAATCTTGTCGTTTCCAAAGAACGTTTCTCGATTTAGAAGGAGAAGTCAAAGAACCCATAGTGTTTCATAGCGACGTAATTTCTGTGTTAATTCGTCAATGTGAGGGCGCGAGGGATGCAGTAAACGAGGAATAATGCATCGGAAACGTGATACTCGTATCCCAAAAGAAAATTCTGTCGTTTCCATAGAAACGTTACTCGATTCAGAAGGAGATGTCATAGAACCCATAGTATGCCACAGCGACGATATTACTATGTTAATTCAATAATGTGAGGGAGCGAGGAATGCAGTAAAGAAGGAATAATGCATCGGAAAGGAGGTAGTCGTATCCCAAAAGAAAGTCCTGTCGTTTCCACAGAAACGTTACTCGATTTAAAAGGAGAAGTCAAAGAACACATAGTATTTCATAACGACGCAATTTCTGTGTTAATTAGACAATGTGAGGGAGCGACGGATGCAGTAAAGAAGGAATGGTTTCTATGGAAACGACAGGATTTTCTTTTGGGATACGAGTATCTCCTTCCGATGCACTGTTCCTTCTTTACTGCATTCCTCGCTCCCTCACATTGACGAATTAACACAGAAATTGCGTCGCTATGACATACTATGGTTTCTATGACAACTCCTTCTAAATCGAGTAAAGTTTCTATGGAAACGACAGGATTTTCTTTTGGGATACGAGTATCTCCTTCCGATGCACTGTTCCTTCTTTACTGCATCCCTCGTTCCCTCACATTGACGAATTAACACAGATATTGCGTCGCTTTGAATTATTATGGGTTCTACGACTTCTCCTTCTAAATCGAGTAACGTTTCTATGGAAACGACAGGATTTTCTTTTGGGATACGAGTATCTCCTTTCCGATGCACTATTCCTTGTTTACTGCATCTCTCGCTCCCTCACATTGACGAATTAACACAGAAATTGCGTCGGTATGAGATACTATTGCTTCTATGACATCTCCTTCTAAATCGAGACACGTTTCAATGAAAACGACAGGATTTTCCTTTGGGACACGAGTATCTCCTTTCCGATGCACTATGCCTTCTTTACTGCATCCCTCGCTCCCTCTCATTGAGTAATTATCACAGAAATTGCGACGCTATGAAATACTATCGGTTCTATGACTTCTCCCTCTTAATCGAGTAACGTTTCTGTGGAAACGACGGGATTTTCTTTTGGGATAGGACTATCTCCTTTCCGATGCACTATTCCTTCTTTACTGCATTCCGCGCTCCCTCACATTGACGAATTAACACAGAAATTGCGTCGCTATGTAATACTATGGGTTCTACGACTTCTCCTTCTAAATCGAGTAACGTTTCTATGGAAACGACATGATTTCCTTTTGGGATAGGAATATCTCCTTCCGATGCACTAATTCTTCTTTACTGCATCCCTCGCTACCTCACATTGACGAATTAACACAGAAATTGCGTCGCTATGACATACAATGGGTTCTATGACAACTCCTTCTAAATCGAGTAAAGTTTCTATGGAAACGACAGGATTTTGCTTTGGGATACGAGTATCTCCTTTCCGATACACTATTCCTTCTTTACTGCATCCTTCGCTCCCTCACATCGACGAATTAACAAGAACTTGCGTCGTTATGAAATACTATGGGTTCTACGACTTTTCCGTCTAAATCGAGTAACTTTTCCATGGAAACGACAGGATTTTCTTTTGGGATGCGAGTATTTCCTTTTCGATTCACTATGCCTTCTTTACTGCATCCCTCGCTCCCTCAACAGGAGATACTTTCAGGGCCAATTACATTTGTTGGCTGTAAAATGTGTAACTATCACAGAAATTGCGACGCTATGAAATACTATTGGTTCTATGATATCTCCTTCTAAATCGAGTAACGTTTCGATGGAAACGACAGGATTTTCTTCTGGGATGCGACTATTTCCTTTCCGATGCACTATTCCTTCTTTACTGCATCCCTCGCTCCCTCACATTGACGAATAAACACAGAAATTGCGTCGTTAAAAAATAATATTGGTTCGATGACTTCTCCTTATAAATCGAGTAACGTTTCTATGGAAACGACAGGATTTTCTTTTACGATACGAGTATCTCCTTTCCGATGCACTATTCCTACTTTACTGCATCCCTCGCTCCCCCACATTGACGAATTAACACAGAAATTGCGTCGGTATGAAATACTATTGCTTCTATGACATCTCCTTCCAAATCGAGTAACGTTTCTATGGAAACGAAAGGATTTTCTCTTGGGATACGAGTATCTTCTTTCCGATGCACTATTCCTTCTATATTGCATCCCTCGCTCCCTCACATTGACGAATTAACACACAAATTGCGTCGCTTTGAAATACTATGGGTTCAATGACTACTCCTTCTAAATCATGTAACGTTTCTATGGAAACGACAGGATTTTCATTTGGGATGCGACTATTTCATTTCCGATGCACTATTCCTTGTTTACTGCATCTCTCACTCCCCCACATTGACGGATTAACACAGAAATTGCGTCGGTATGAGATACTCCTGCTTCTATGACATCTCCTTCTAAATCGAGTCACGTTTCAATGAAAACGACAGGATTTTCCTTTGGGATACGAGTGTCTCTTTTCCGATGCACTATGCCTTCTTTACTGCATCCCTCGCTCCCTCACATTGAATAATTATCACAGAAATTGCGACGCTATGAAATACTATCGGTTCTAAGACTTCTCCCTCTTAATCGAGTAACGTTTCTGTGGAAACGACAGGATTTTCTTTTGGGATAGGACTATCTCCTTTCCGATGCACTATTCCTTCTTTACTGCATCCCGCGCTCCCTCACATTGACGAATTAACACAGAAATTGCGTCGCTATGAAATACTAAGGGTTCTACGACTTCTCCTTCCAAATAGAGTAACGTTTCTATGGAAACGAAAGGATTTTCTCTTGGTATACGACTACCTCCTTTCCGATGCACTATTCCTTCTTTACTGCATCCCTCGCTCCCTCACATTGACGAATTAACACAGAAATTGCGTCGCTATTAAATACTATGGGTTCTATGACTTCTCCTGCTAAATCGAGTAACGTCTCTATCGAAACGAGAGGATTTTCTTTTCGGATACGAGTATCTCCTTTCCGATGCACTACTCCTTCTTTACTGCATCCCTCGCTCCCTCACACCGACGAATTAAACCAGAAATTGCGTCGCTATGAAATACTATGCGTTCTATGACTTCTCCCTTCAAATCGAGTAACGCTTCTATGGAAAGGACAGGATTTTCTTTTGGGATACGAATATCTCCTTTCCGATGCAGTATTCCTTCTTTGCTGCATCCCTCCCCCCCTCACATTGTCGAATTACTACAGGAATTGCGTCGCTATGAAATACTATGGATTCGATGACTTTTCTTCTTAATCGAGTAACGTTTCTATGGAAACGACAAGATTTTCCTTTTCGATACGAGTATCTCTTTTCCGATGCACTATTGCTTCTTTAGTGCATACCTCGCTCCCTCAATTTGACGAATTAACACTGAATTTGCGTCGCTATGAAATACTATGGATTCTATGACTTCTCCTTCTAAATCGAGTAACGTTTCAATGGAAACGACAGGAGTTTCTTTTTGGATACGATTATCTCCTTTCTGATGCACTATTGCTTCTTTCCTGCATCCCTCGCTCCCTCACATTGACGAATTAACACAGAAATTGCGTAGGTGTGAATTACTATGGGTTCTATGACTTTTCTTCTAAATCGAGTAACGTTTCTATGGAAACGACAGGATGTTCATTTGGGATACGACATTCTCCTTTCCGATTCACTATTCCTTCTTTACTGCATCCATCGCTCCCTCTCGATGACGAATTAACACAGAAATTGCGTCGCTATGAAATAGTGTGGGTTCTATGATATCTCCTTCTAAATCGAGTAACGTTTCTATGGAAACGACAGAAATTTTTTTGGGATATGACTATCTCCTTTCCGATGCACTATTCCTTCCCTACTACATCCCTCGCTCCCTCACATTGACGAATTAACACTGAAATTGCGATACTATGAAATACTATGTGTTCTATGACTTCTCATTCTAAATTGAGTAACGTTTCTATGGAAACGACAGGATTTTAATTTGGGATGCGAGAATCTCCATTCCGATGCACTATTCGTTCTTTACTACATCCCTCGCTCCCTCACATTGACGAACTAACACAGAAATTCTGTGGCTATGAAATACTATATGATCTATGACATCTCCTTCTAAATCGAGTAACGTTTCTATGGAAACGACAGGATTTTCTTTTAGGATACGAGAATCTCCTTTCCGATCCACTATTCCTTCTTTACTGTATCCCTCGCCCTCTCACATTGACGAATTAACACAGAAATGGCGTCGCTATGAAAGACTAGGGGTTCTATGACATATCTATATATATTGAGTAAGGTTTCAATGGAAACGACAAGATTTTCTTTTGGGATACGAGTATCTCCTTTTCGATGCAATATTCCTTCTTTACTGCACCCCTCGCTCCCTCACATTGACGAATTAACACAGAAATTGAGTCGCTTTGAAATACTATGGTTTCTATGACTTCTTCTTCTAAATCGAGTAACGTATCTATGCAAACGACTGGATTGTCTTTTGGGATACGAGTATCTCCTTTCCGATGCATTATTCCTTCGTTACTGCATCCCTCGCTCCCCGACATTGACGAATTTACACAGAAATTGCGTCGCTATGAAATACTATGGGTTATATGCCATCCTATTCTAAATCGAGTAACGTTTGTATGGAAACGACAGTATTTTATTTTGAGATACGATTATCTCGTTTCCGATGCAATTTTTCTTCTTTAAGGCATCCCTCGATCCCTCACATTGACGAATTAACACTGATATTGCGTCGCTATGAAATACTAAGGGGTTGTATGACTTCTCCTTCTAAATCGAGTAACGTTTCTATGGAAACGAGAGGATTTTCTTTTCGGATACGAGTGTCTCCTTTCCGATTCACTACTCCATTTTTACTGCATCCCTCGCTCCCTCACATTGACGATTCAAAAGAGAAATTGCGACGCTATTAAATACTATGCGTTCTATGACTTCTCCCTCTAAATCGAGTAACGTTTCTATGGAAACGACAGGATTCTCATTTGGTATACGACTATCTCTTTTCCGTTGCTCTATACCTTCTGTATTGCATCTCTTCTTCCCTCACATTGACGAATCAACACAGAAATAGCATCGCACTGAAATAATATGTGTTCTATGACTCTTCCTTCTAAATCCAGTAACGTTTCTTGGGAAACGATAGGATTTTCTTATGGGATACGAGTATCTCCTTTCCGATGCACTATTCGCTTCTTCACTGCATCTCTCGCTCCCTCACATTGACGAATGAACACAGAAATAGCGTCGCTATGAAATACTATGTGTTCTATGACATCTCCTTCTATATCGAGTAACGTTTCTATGGGAACGACAGGATTATCTTTTGGGATACGAGTATCTCCTTTCCGATGCTCTAATCCTTCTTTACTGCATCCGTCGCTCCCTCACATTGACGAATTAACACAGATAATGCATCGCTATGAAATACTATGGGTTCTATGACATCTCCTTCTAAATCGAGTAACGTTTCTACAGAAACGACAGGATTTTCATTTGGGATACGACTGTCTCCATTCCGATACACTATTCCTTCTTTACTGCATCCCTCGCTCCCTCACATTGACGAATTAACACAGAAATTGCGTCGCTATGAAATACTATGGGTTCTACGACTTCCCCTTCTAAATCGAGTAACGTTTCTATGGAAACGACAGGATGTTCTTTTGTGATACGAATATCTCCTTTCCGATGTACCATTCCTTCTTTACTGCATCCCTCGCTCCCTCACATTGACGAATTAACACTGAATTTGCGTCGCTATGAATTACTATGGGTTCTATGACTTCTCCTTCTAAATCGAGTAACGATTCAATGGAAACGACAGGAGTTTTGTTTTTGGATACGAGTATCTCCTTTCTGATGCACTATTGCTTCTTTCCGGCATCCCTCGCTCCCTCACATTGACGAATTAACACAGAAATTGCGTAGCTGTGAAATACTATGGGTTCTATGACTTTTCCTTCTAAATCGAGTAACGTTTCTATGGAAACGACAGGATGTTCATTTGGGATACGACATTCTCCTTTCCGATGCACTATTCCCTCCCTACTACATCCCTCGCTCCCTCACATTGCCGAATTAACACAGAAATTGCGTCGCCATGAATTACTATGTGTTCTATGACATCTCCTTTTAAATCGAGTAACGTTTAATGGAAACGACAGGATTTTCTTTTGGGATACGAGTATTTCCTTTCTGATGCACTATTCCTACTTTACTGCATCCCTGGCTCCCTCACATTGACGAATTAACACAGAAAAGGCGTGGCTATGAAATACTATGTCTACGTCTCGTTTTGTATCGAGTAACGTTACTATGGAAGCGACAGGACTTTCCTTTGGGATACGAGTATCTCCTTTCCGATGCACTATTCCTTCTTTACAGGATCCCCCGCTCCCTCACATTGACGAATCAACACAGAAATTGCGTCGCTCTGAAATAGTATGTGTTCTATGACTTCTCCTTTTAAATCGAGTAACGTTTCTATGGAAACGACAGGATTTTCTTTTGGGATACGAGTATCTCATTTCCGATGTACTATTCCTTCTTTACTGCATACCTTGCTCGCCCACATTGACGAATTTACACAGAAATTGCGTCGCTATGAAATACTACGGGTGCTACGACTTCTCCTTCTAAATCGAGTAACGTTTCTATTGAATCGACAGGATTTTCTTTTGGGATACGAGTATCTCCTTTCCGATGCACTATTCGTTCCTTACTGCATCCCTCGCTCCCTCACATTGACGAATTAACATAGTAATTGCGTCGCTGCGAACAACTATGTCTTTTATGACTTCTCCCTTTAAATTGAGTAACGTTTCTATGGAAACGACAGGATTTCCTTTTGGGATACGAGTATCTCCTTTCCGATGCACTATTCCTTCTTTACAGCAACCCTTGCTCCCTCACATTGACGAATTAACACAGAAATTGCGTCACTATGAAATACCATAGGTTCTATGACGTCTCATTGTAATTCGGGTAACGTTTCAATGGGAATGACAGGATTTTCATTTGGGATACGACTATCTCCTTTCCGAAGCAGTATTCCTTCTCTACTGCATCCCTCGCTCCCTCTCATTGACGAATTGACACAGAAATTGGGTCGCTATGAAATACTATGTGTTCTATGACATCTCCTTTTAAATCGAGTAACGTTTCTATGGAAACGACAGCATTTTCTTTTGGGATACGAGTATCTCCTTTCCGAGGCACTATTCGTTCTTTACTGCATCCCTCGCTCCCTCATATTAACGAATTATCACAGAAAATGCGTCGCTATGAAATACTATGTGTTCTATGACGTCTCGTTTTATATCGAGTAACGTTTCTATAGAAGCGACAGGATTTTCCTTTGGGATACGAGTATTTCCTTTCCGATGCACTATTCGTACTTTACAGGATCCCCCGCTCCCTCACATTGACGAATCAACACAGAAATTGCGTCGCTATGAAATAGTATGTGTTCTATGACTTCTCCTTTTAAATCGAGTAACGTTTCTATGGAAACGACAGGATTTTCTTTTTTGATACGAGTATCTCCTTTCCGATGCACTATTCCTTGATTACTGCATTCCTCGCCCCCTCACAATGACGAAGTAACACAGAAATTTCGTAGCCAAGAAATACTATGGGCTCTGTGACCTCTCCTTCTAAATCGGGTAGCATTTCTATGGAAACGACCGGATTTTCTTTTGGGATACGACTATCTCATTTCCGATGTACTATTCCTTCTTTACTGCATCCCTTGCTCCCCCACATTGACGAATTAACACAGAAATTGCGTTGCTAGAAAATACTAGTCGTTCTATGACTTCTCCTTCTAAATCGTGTATTGTTTCTACGGAAAAGACAGGATTTTCTTTTGGGATACGAGTATCTCCTTACGATGCACTATTCCAACTTTACTGAAGCCCTCGGTCCCTGACACTGAAAAATTAACACAGAAATTGAGTCGCTATGAAATACTATGGGTTCTATTACATCTCCTTCGAAATCGAGCAACGTTTTTATGGAAACGACAGGCTTTTCTTTTGGGATACGAGTATCTCCTTTCCGATGCTCTATTCCTTCTTTACTGCCTCCCTCGCTCTCTCACATTGACGAATTAACACAGAGATTGCGTCGCTATGAAATACTATGGGTGCTACGACTTCTCCTTTTAAATCGAGTAATGTTTCTATGGAATCGACAGGATTTTCTTTTGGGATACGAGTATCTCCATTCTGATCAGTATTGCTTGTTTACCGCATCCCTCACTCCCTCACGAATTAACACAGAAATGGCGTCGCTATGAAATACTATGGGTTCTATGACTTCTCCTTTTAAATCGAGTAACTTTTCTATGGAAACGACAGTATTTTCTTTTGGGGTACGGCATTCTCCTTTCCGATGCACTATTCCTTCTTTACTGCATCCATCGCTCGCTCACATTGACGACTTGACACAGAAATTGCGTCGCTATGAAATAGTATGTGTTCTATTATATCTCCTTCTACATCTGAAACGTCCCCTTAGAACAATTATACAAGACTGAGTTTAACCTGACACACAATATTTTGTTAGCGCAACGGAATCTGACTTTCAATAATTCGTACAAAAGAATGGGCCCTGACTAACATTAACCTATACCTTTCACAAATCACTTACCTCACAAAAATCTTCGCTGCTTAAGCTACTGCAATACAGCGAGCGCCACTACTGCCAGCTAAATAAAAGATTCAAACTACTGAAGGCACTAACTACTGATAGGGATAGTTAGCAAATGAAAGATATTAATAGAGAGCAAACAATGTATTTACCTTAATATCATCACAAGTCATAATATATATATCAGTTCATGACAAATTACAAATCTCCGCCATCTCTCTCCCCACATCCACCACTGCTGGCGGCTCACCTCCAACTGTGCAACGCTACGCGCTGTTCACAGCCAGCTGCCGCTGCCCAACACTACAATGGCAGACAACAATGCAAACTAGCCACAGACTGCACACAGCACAGCCAGTGATTTTCATATTGAGAGCTACGTAACGTTGCCAATAAGAAAACATAAACAGCCTACTTACATAGAGAAAACATAAACAGCCTACTTACATAGAGAAAACATAAACAGCCTACTTACATAGAGAAAACATAAACAGCCTACTTACATAGCCCCCATGCTCCCCACAAAAATTTTAC
The DNA here is from genome assembly GCF_021461385.2 of Schistocerca piceifrons. NCBI lineage: Eukaryota > Metazoa > Arthropoda > Insecta > Orthoptera > Acrididae > Schistocerca > Schistocerca piceifrons. Next base: position 37,369 of record NC_060139.1, read on the forward strand.
AAAAAATTTTTTGGGCAGTGGCCAATAATGATTTGATTAAAATTTTTCATAATTAAAATAACAAACATGTCAAATGCACACACTTATTGATACAATGTTGGTCAAAAGCTAAAATTTTCTCACAGTCCATAAAGACAGTCCTAATCGTACATAACAGTAGAATAGCAGTGTTTTTTCTCAAAGTCTGAGCAGTAAAAGAAAATGCACACGGAAGTAGTGGATTTCCATGCAGTCTTGAAGAAGTAGTGTTGTTCTTCCAATGGAAAGACAGTGCTGACTCTTGATATGCATACAGGTAATGGGCCACAACAGAGCAAACCCACAGCAGAGTCAGTCGAAATTTTGAAGAGTATTGGTAGGTAGGTCATCACAGAGCAGACCCACTGTAGTCCTGGTAGAGATTACGGTATTGGTGGGCCACCAGAGGTGCAGACCCACTGCAGTCCTTGTAGAAATAATGGTATTGGTGGGTCATCATAGATGCAGACCCACTGTAGTCCTTGTAGAGATAGCCAGCAGCCATCTGTTGTGACTGTGCAGGTGCACAATCACCACTGAAGAGTCTTGCGGAGAATATAGCAAGTCCATAAACCACCACTTGTGCACTCACAAAGTTTTTGGAATTGTCCTTAGAACCAGCAATGCTGTTATCCAGTCCCTTGCTGAATTATTAACACACTTGCAAACACTAACAGTCCCTACTTCTCACATATTGTCCATATACTATGACCAACAGAAACGTGTGCAGTGAAATGTAACTTCCAAGTTAATAATGTCATGAACTGGTGACAATTACAATTTTATAACATAAGAATACAATTACAAAGGTACAAAATACATCATTAAAAACATAATAATACAGATAACATTTGTAGTACAGGCTTTACAAAAGAATAGAAATAAACATGTACATCAGTGTTACAAAAATAGTGACATAAGTACATACATAAAATAATGAGAATAGTTTTCGAAACATTAATTTCACACATGAACATTGAAACAGAACAGAATTGTAAACAACTTTACAAAGAAAATAACATATTATTAATGCAACTTATATTTGAGGATAACAGTATTCCTCCTCATAGTGAATATAGCTTAGTATTAGAAGAGAAAAAAATTCTATGAAACAGTACACAGAGACAGGATGAAAACAAATACTCAAGGGTACACAAACACATAGTGGGATAACACCAATAGGAAAGGACAGGGTTCGTTTTCAGTGTAACATTTGGTACTGCAGTCCAACCCAAAACTTCATATATCTTTCCTCTTATTTCATCCTTTGTTTCCACCAAAAAAAATTCTATCTAAGCATGCTTTCTGTATTTATATGTTCACACATTTCTTACCTCAACATTTATTTCCAAGAAAATCCTACCTAAACCTGTTTTCTCAATGCATTTCTTCGAATTCATCGCAACTCATTCTCTTAGAGGCTACCCCCTCTTAAGCTAACTTAAATCTACTGAGCTCAGATGCTAAACTAAGGGACGAGGCAATGCAGCATCACATAACAAATCAACACAAACAGCAATGCAAAAAAATGCAAATTGGCAAAGCTAGCAGCATAAATGAGCAAAAGTCAAATTCAATAACACTATGCCTGGCAAACAGCAGCAACTTATACCTAAACATGACATAGCGCAAGCAGAAAAAATATTACACTAAAATGGCCATGTCTAATACCTATGTCACATCTTAACATTAGAGTGATGCATCACAATTTATTCTACAAAAGAAATTACCAAGTACTTGAAAAGAAAATTATGTGTTACTGTTATTAGTTCCTTCTTATTGTTCTTTCCTTTCCAAGTGCTCCTTTTTTTTAAAGAATGTGGATCATAAAATAATTATTTAATAGATCTGTTGACAGAAAGAGTTCACATTAGCAAATGCATTTTATTTTATAAAAGCAATGCTGCAACACAGCTGGAAAACAGATGTCAAATGAAATAAGCAACTATGAAAAGCAAAGCATAAAAATATCATTCAGTAGTCATGTGACATTTCGTAAGTTAGTAGAAATTCTCTCAACTCTCATAGAAAGATGCTTGTCATAATCAGGTGTGCAGATGTAAAAATATTTCCCATCAATTCATAAGCATTTCAGTAATTAGCACAAAGTGCGAGTAATCATATGTTTTCAAGTAACGAGGGTGTCGCATTAGCGATGAAAGGCACACCCTAATGGCTTGTTCTCCCGGTGTTTGACACGTCCCACGTCCCCTTTTTTTTCTACCTGTGCCGCTGAAAAGGGCTCGCAATAATTGCTTTTTCTCCAGGCGTCTGACACAGCTGGGTGCCCGCGACGCATTACGTGCAGGTGGTCACTTAACTTTCTTACGGAAATATTTACGACAGTAGTTTCCACTACAGAGACAGTCGCATATAAAAATATTTCACAGGTCAAGAATTTGCGTTACAAATCTGTAGAAACAAAATGCTATTGATATAACAGTGTCCAAAAAAAATTTTCGTCTGCATTGTAATACATTCACGAATATACACACACATTTCATAACTCTTAAAGTACGTTTCTTGGTTTCCAACATCCTTTTCATAAATCAGAGTCCCTAAACACTACTCATTATTCCTTACCTCATTATACATATACATATTCGTCGACACTTCTTCAATATTTCATCATGAGAAATACGTAGCATAATAAACATTCCTCAACAACATAATACACATCGTCGTCGTAATAATAACATCATAACACCTCAGTCAAATCTCAAAATCGTCGTAACTTCCTCCAATAATTTCTAAGCCTAAAAAAATTCTCTGCTCATGTCAAAAGTGTCAGCTGCCTCAAACGTACTTTAAAAATCATGATCTCATACCAAATACATCATTCAAAGCTCTCATAGTATCACAATGATTCCGAAAAAATATGAACAGTTTACAAAGTACAGACAAAATACAGTTTCATAAGTGTGAAGTTATCCAACTGTATAATTGCGTAAACATGTGTCACTGATGTAGTAAAATAAATGTTTGTCTCTCTCAGTTAAATAATCAGATAGCTGTGTAATTTGTGTGTTAGAGAAATATGGTACCGATGTGTAAAGTTGTATAAGCAAATACCATATTAGCTAGGGTTCCTTGTGGTTGCCACACACATGGTACACAAAGTAGGCGTGTACCCCCTGAGGATTAATGTAATTATACCCTCAGGTGTTACAGATTACAGCAATGGAATGAAATGTATCACGGAAAACTTTCTTTGTAATTCAAAAATCTTTAAAAATAAATGTTTTAAGTATAAAATTGATCACTCAAATGCGTGTCCTGTAGCGCTAAATGCGCGTCTTGCTGTAAGATAATTCTGTGGAACTGTCGTAGTTATCGTCCTCTGTAAGCAAAGTTCTGCTAAAGTCAATGTACTTACCTCATGATAAACAAAAGTAAAATGCTTTGTGTATAGATATCGTAGTTATTACGCTTATTGTTGTGATGAAGAAAGTACTGTGCTGTAACGTATTGTTGTGCTACAGAAAAGGCTGTCTCCTTGTAGCTATACCACAAAAGTTACTACTAAAATATGTTTTACTTTCCAGAAGAATTCAGAAAACTGTGCAGATATAAAACAGATACACCGCAAAAGCAACATTGTAAATTGTCACTCATTAGTAGCGTCGTGATAAAAATCGTGTAGCTGTCACATAAACTAACCTCTGTGTCATCTGGTATCTCTCAGAAAGCACTTTAAATACAGAATGTATTTTCAGGTAACCAAAATGTTGCATTAAAATCTCATTAGCAGTACTGGTAAATGTTCTAAGTATGTGAGCCTTATAGTCGTTACGTAATCGCACAACTAACAAGCAAGAATGTACACACACAATAACACTGTGACGTCTGTTCACTATAACAATGCATTCGTCATTTCTGTTTAAATAAGTTCTCTTGGTTCTTGATTGGATATTTAACTTCAAACATTGTTGTATGTTAACAGATTCTAAGTCTGACAAAGCATATTAGTAATGTGAAGCGAAAAATTTTATGACAAAAACTAAGTTAAAAAGCAGATTATCTTTCAATAAACGGTTTTACATGTGAAATGTGGTGTAAACCTTTACTCTTCCTAGTACGCAGAGTTTCAACTTCAACGCAATTATCATGTGGTATACGTCGGATTCTGTAAGGTCCATTGTAAACTAGAAAGAATTTGTGACTCAAGTGTTTCTTCTTATGTGACAATGAATGAGCTTTAATGAGAACTTTCTGACCAATATACAACTTCTTTGCATTTGCTTTACCGTGTAGTTTTCTCCTTTTGTCTGCTGCAGATTTTATATTTTTAAGAGCCAAATCAATTATGTCTTTGTGTCGAAGTTTACGTGTATTCGGGAAAGGTACAAGCTCTCTGATTCTGTTCGGTGGTTCTTCATTCTTCAGTACAAGAGTAGGTGGTAAAGCAGTGGAGTCGTGAGGCATTTCATTCAGCACGTTTTGAAATAAGTGTAAATATCTGTCCCAATGCTGATGCTTTCTGTGACAATAAAGTCTACAAAGCTTATTGATTTCTTTCATAATCCGTTCGGAGGGGTTACAATGTGGTGAGTACAATGAAATAAAAACAGGTTTGATTTTATGGTTGCGAAGCATGCGTGACCAAACAGCAGATCTGAATTGCGGTCCGTTATCTGAAATGACTTTACTAACGTGTCCAACTTCACGTAAGAAATTTTTAACAAAGGCGTTGGATACAGACCGTCCAGTGGCTTTACGTAACGGTGTGAAAGAAACAAATTTTGAAGTAAGTTCAACAGCGACTAGAACGTACGAAAATCCATTAGATGTTCTGACAAGCGGTCCCAAGAGATCAACAGCTGCAAATTCTTTTAATTTAGAAGGAATAATAGGAAACAACGGAGCACGATGTGAGACAGTGGATGGTTTCGCCTTTTGACAAAGTTTACAAATAGACAAGACTCTTCGAATTCGCTTTTCCATATTGTTAAAATAACAAGTCGTTCGAAGAATATGATAACATTTTCGTGGGCCAAAATGTGCGTAGCTGAAATGAATGTACCAAATGAGCTTATTAACAAAATCGTCAGGAATGCAAAGTACCCATAGCTTGTCATCAACAGTGCAGCGTTTGAAGAGTATGTTGTTTCTAACCAGGTAATAATGCCGAATCTGTGTGTGTGTCTTTTCATGCCATTTGCTCTTGATGTCTTTCCAAATCGGATCTTTATCTTGTTCATGAGCAATGTCCTTTAAAGATGTGGTGATGAAGTTTTCAAAGGCGACTTTCTGAATGTAAAGAATACTGAAATTTTTCTCGAGGTTGCCTTCTGTGGTACTTTTCTCAAGCCCAGCCGGTGCGCGTGACAGTGCGTCCGCAACAATGTTCTCCTTGCCGGGAATGTAGACTATTGTGAAGCGGAATTCTTGCAGAAACATTGCCCAACGTTTCAACCTGTCATGATTTAATTTTGAAGACATAAGAAATTGTAATGCACGATGATCACTGTATACTTTTACGTGCTTACCAGAAAGAAAGAAACGGAATTTGTTAAATGCCCAAACGATAGCTAAAGCTTCTAATTCAGTAACGGAATAATTTTTTTCAGATTTTGTTAGCACTCGGCTAGCAAAAGCAATGGTTTTCTGAACAGTAGTGTCATTTTCTGTGGCTTCTTGAAATAAATGGGCACCAAGATCGACTTTAGAAGAATCCGTGCTAAGGCAGAAATCTTGTGACAGATCTGGATGAGCTAAGATTGGCGCGTGAAGTAACGCTTCTTTCAAAGAATTGAATTCCAACTGTGCTTGTTCGTCCCAGTTCCAAATAGTATTTTTTCCAGTGAGAGAACAAAGTTTTGGTGTAACAAGAATTTGCATATTCAGAAAACGACGGTAAAAATTTACGAGACCTAGAAAACTGCGGACTTGTCTTTTTGTAGATGGAACTGGAATGGCTCTGATTGCTTCTAACTTTTCAGGATCCGGCTGAATGCCTTCAGAAGAAATAATATGTCCCAAAAACTTCACTTTTGTCCTACCGAATTCAGACTTTTCCAAGTTAACTGTAATTCCAGATTCTGCAAAAATATGTAACAAACTGTTGAGAATGCGATTATGTTGTTCCCATGAAGCTTCTGCTATCAGAATATCGTCCACATATAAGGTGATGTGACGTTTTAAGAACTCAGGTAATATGGAATTTAACCCACGAATGAATGCTGCCGAAGAAATGTTCAAACCAAAGGGAAGTTTCCGAAACTGATAACAAACGCCGAAACAAAGGAAAGCTGTGTATTTTCTGCATTCTGGATGAAGTTCGATCTGATAAAAGCTGGATCTGAGATCAATGGAAGACAACACTTTTACACCATTAAAATTTTGAAGAAGTTCTTCCATCGTCTGCGGCCTGTCTGTTTCAGGAATAATGATAGTATTGATTTGTCTCGAATCTAAGACAAGTCTGATCGATCCATTTTTCTTCTCAACAACATGTAACGGATTGTTGTATGAGCTTACTGCAGGCTCAATAATGCCCTCGTCAAGCATAGATTGTATTTCTGTTCTAACACGGTCCCTATAATGCGCCGGAATTACGTATGGTCTAACACAAAATTTAGTATGCTCACGAACACGAAATTGGTATTGAAATCCCTTGATTGTTCCTGTTTTATGAGTAAAAACTGTGGGATGTTCTTGTAAAATCTCAAAAAGGTCCTGCCTATTAGTGTCATTACAATTCTCAATTGCTTGAATTTTATTCTGAATTAACTCATTAATTTCAAATATGCCGTCGATGTCATCCCTGTCAGTACTTGCAGAGTGATTGTTAGTGTCAAGTTCCGTCGAAAATTCCGAACTGTTGTCTAACAGAACGTAAAGCCGATTAATTTCCTCATCATGGTTTGAGAGCCAATCTTCAAATTTCAAAGCTATTGACTTACCTTCTTTTTCTAAAGTTATTTCAGCATCGTGAAAGTTTAAGATTGCTTTGTATTCATTCAAAAAGTCTACTCCCAGTATAATTTCCGTCGACAATAATGGAACAATAAGAAAGTTCATAGAGAAGCTGTGTCTTTGACAAAAGAATTCTAAGTTCGTTTGTTGGCGTACATCTACACTTTTTCCAAAGATTGCACCTTGTAATTTAATCTTACGTAACGGAAGTGTGGGGCAATCGTTCGATTTGTTGCATTTGCTAAAGGCTGTTTCACTGATTACTGAAATGGGACTGCCAGAGTCAAGTACTGCCGTAAATTTTATGTCATTTACTGTAATGTGAATCACAGGATATGCAATGTTGTTATGTTTTATGTCGTGTTCCTGGAGTAAGATGTCCCTAATGTCTTCCATTTTTACGTAATTACTAGCTACGGCAGCTGCGTCGTTAGTTTCATACGTGCGTTTTGTGGCTGCCAGCGGTATGAGTCATTGCCTATTGTCTCTTTGTTGGCGCGCGTCGTTATTGGGATTTGGAGACCTAACTTCTACAAATTCACCTCCTCGAGAGGGCCCTGCCCTGTTTAAATCCCGCCAGTTCTGATGCAATTCAGGTCTGTCGTTACGATCACATCGTCTGTCGTCATGTCGATAGCTCCTGTAGTTTCTTTCTTGTCGGTTAAGTGGTGGAGAATTTCTCCCTGAATCGTAACTGCGCGCTGGACCGTTGCGTCTAAAGTTATTCTGTCTCCCTTGATAATAATTGTTTTGGTTCCCATATTGTCTGTTTCTCTGATTGTCTCTGTGATAGTCATTACCACGGAGAGGTGATCTTTCCCTGTAATTATTACTACTCTGCCAACGGTTGTCATACGGGTGGTGTCTGTTTTGGTCACGATATGTGTTGTGAGAATAGCCTTGTCGTGTCCAGTTATTATTTCTTTCATCGTGGAATTGTGACAGATGTGACCTGTAATTGTTGTGCTCCTGTTTCCGCGTTCCCCGATTGTCAGTGTCAATTTCCAATTCTTGTAACAGACCCTGAAATGCTTCAATGTCATCTTTGCAACGTCCTGCTAAAATAATATGTCGTAAATGTTCAGGCAATTTGAGTAAGCAAATGCGGATGAGTTCTGAGGGGCTGTATGGGTTTGAAAGATATTGATTCTTATGCAACATGTCTTCAAAATATTTGACAAGACTGGAAAATTCAGATTGTTCAAAGTGTTTCATCATCATGATGCTATGTTTTACACGGTCTTGTGTAGTTTGAGACCAATACGCTGAGAGGAAGGCATGGTAAAATTCTCCTTCACTGTGGCAATCGTGAATTACCGATCGCATTCTTACAGCTGGTTCATTCTCCAAGTAGCCACACATAAATTCTAATCTGTGTTCCAATGACCAGTTGGGAGGGAAACAATGAGAGAATTGATGGAGCCACGCTTGTGGATGAATGTCGTTGGCAGAATTCTTAAACGTTTTGAATTTACGTGTAGTAATGAACAGCTTATAGTCAAAATCATCGTGTCGGCGAGTAGCATCTCGGTCATAGTTACGTCGTGTCGGCGGTTCCATCTCAAAATTCGGTGTACCTTGCCAATTTCTTTCATAATTACCGAAATGCCCTGTGTTATTATTTTGTGGCTTTTGCGTATTTCTAAGTTCCTCTTCCCGTGTTGGAGCGCGAGTGTCTTCTGAAATACGTAATTCTTGTATTACCTGTGTCAGCTGATCTTGTACTTCCCGGATTTCTCTTTGGTGTTGTGTATTAATTTGATTCTGATTTTGTTTGAATTTTCTGATTTGTTCATACTCTTCTGTGTCAGTGAAGGCTACGGGTCTTGTGTCATTCAGATCATCATCTACCTTTGTAGATAAGTTAGTGACCTGATCCGAAAGTTCGGCTACTTTCTCCGATAGTGTACTTATTTCCTCCATGTGTCTTTCTGAACCAATTTTCAGGGTATCTACTGTGTTCTTCAAGTTTTCCTGAGTTCTTGCAAGTTGCGTAACCGAATCGGTAGATGCAACTGAGTCAATTTTAGCTTGCAAGGTCTCATGATTTTCATGAACAATAATTTGCAGTTCTTTTATGGCTGCTTCGTGATTCTCTAATACATTTTCATGACGCAAAAAAATAGGTTGGAAATGCTCACAAATTTGTGTTTTTACGTCATTACAGACTTTTTGACATTTCGATTCAATGTGATGTAACTCAGTAGTTAAATCTTCACGCGTTTGTTCAAGAGTTTGTTCCAATGAGTCTAACTTTTGAAGCTGTTGCTGTGTTTGTCTTTGATTTTGTTCCATTGTGTCTAACTTTTCAAGCTTTTGCTGTGTTTGTCTCTGATTTTGTTCCATTTGTTGCATTAATTGCAATAATAATGTATTAGTGTCTGGAATCTGTTTCTCTACGCTTTTCGGCAGTGCATTTGCACCGGCAACATTCACATTTTGACAAGCAGAAAATGTGTCTTGACTTATTTGAGAAAACGGTGATGACCCAAAACCTGAATCTACAGTATTTGCGAAATTGTGTCCTGTCATTTCGGATTCCTGAGGCGAGCTGTTGCCGACCGATCGATCGATAATGCTTCCCTCTTCACTAATTGTTTCACTGTCCATGCCATTGTTTGCCGCCCGCTCCATTTCCCTATTCACAATTACCAAATTACTACTTTGAACATCAGTTAATTCACTACTCGGTGGCGCTAACACACTGCTTTCGTCTTCACTGTCATTTCTCAGTTTACTTTGGAGCCTAGTATTACGTTTTTCACACGCCATTATTGTCACAATATTTCACACGACAACACAGAAAAACACAATTTGAAGATCAAAAATAAGAGAACACATTAACATAGCACTGAAAATAATATCTAGTTAATTGCAGCTGCGAAATACTTGGTGCAAATCTACATGCATGCCACAACTGTTTTACTATACAACAATGAAAGGCTACAACTACAAAGGAAATTCTCTCTACAATTACGCGCTAGCAATAAACAAAATCTACACTAATTACACAAACTACAAGAAAAAAAATCAGAAGATTCCAGTGAGGTATCCTAGGCTAAGGGTCGACATATGAAACGTCCCCTTAGAACAATTATACAAGACTGAGCTTAACCTGACACACAATATTTTGTTAGCGCAACGCAATCTGACTTTCAATAATTCGTACAAAAGAATGGGCCCTGACTAACGTTAACCTATACCTTTCACAAATCACTTACCTCACAAAAATCTTCGCTGCTCAAGCTACTGCAATACAGCGAGCGCCACTACTGCCAGCTAAATAAAAGATTCAAACTACTGAAGGCACTAACTACTGATAGGGATAGTTAGCAAATGAAAGATATTAATAGAGAGCAAACAATGTATTTACCTTAATATCATCACAAGTCATAATATATATATCAGTTCATGACAAATTACAAATCACCGCCATCTCTCTCCCCACATCCACCACTGCTGGCGGCTCACCTCCAACTGCGCAACGCTACGCGCTGTTCACAGCCAGCTGCCGCTGCCCAACACTACAATGGCAGACAACAATGCAAACTAGCCACAGACTGCACACAGCACAGCCAGTGATTTTCATATTGAGAGCTACGTAACGTTGCCAATAAGAAAACATAAACAGCCTACTTACATAGAGAAAACATTAACAGCCTACTTACATAGAGAAAACATAAACAGCCTACTTACATAGAGAAAACATAAACAGCCTACTTACACATCGAGTAACGTTTCTATGGAAACGACAGGATTTTCTTTTGGGATACGACTATCTCCTTTCCGATGCACTATTCGCTCTTTACTGCATCCCTCGCTCCCTCACATTGACGAATTAACATAGTAATTGCGTCGCTGCGAACAACTATGTGTTTTATGACTTATCCATTTAAATCGAGTAACGTTTCTATGGAAACGACAGGATTTCCTTTTGGGATACGAGTATCTCCTTTCCGATGCACTATTCCTTCTTTACTGCATCCCTTGCTCCCTCACATTGACGAATTAACACAGAAATTGCGTCACTATGAAATACCATTGGTTCTATGACGTCTCCTTGTAAATCGGGTAACGTTTCAATGGGAACGACTGGATTTTCATTTGGGATACGACTATCTCCTTTCCGATGCAGTATTCCTTCTTTACTGCATCCCTCGCTCCCTCACATTGACGAATTAACACAGAAATTGGGTCGCTATGAAATACTATGTGTTCTATGACATCTCCTTCTAAATCAAGTAACGTTTCTATGGAAACGACAGGATTTTCTTTTGGGATACGAGTATCTCCTTTCCGAGGCACTATTCCTTCTTTACTGCATCCCTCGCTCCCTCACATTGACGAATTAACACAGAAAATGGGTCGCTATGAAACACTATGTGTTCTATGACGTCTCGTTTTATATCGAGTAACGTTTCTATGGAAGCGACAGGATTTTCCTTTGGGATATGTGTATCTCCTTTCCGATGCACTATTCCATCTTTACAGGATCCCCCGCTCCCTCACATTGACGAATTAACACAGAAATTACGTCGCTATGAAATGGTAAGTGTTCTATGACTTCTCCTTTTAAATCGAGTAACGTTTCTATGGAAACGACAGGATTTTCTTTTGGGATACAAGTATCTTCTTTGCGATGCACTATTCCTTCTTTACTGCATACTTCGCTACCTCACATTGACGAATTAACACAGAAAATGCGTCGCTATGAAATACTATGGGTTCTAAGACATCTCCTTCTAAATCGAGTAACGTATCTATGGAAACGACAGGGTTTTCTTTTGGGATACGAGTATCTCCTATCCGATGCAATATTCCTTCAGATTGCGTCGCTTCGTAATACTATGGGTTCTTGGACTACTACTTCCAAATCGAGTATCGTTACTATGGAAACGGCAGGATTTTCTTTTCGGATACGAGTAACTCCTTTCGGATGCACTGCTCCTTCTTTACTGCATCCCTCGCTCCCTCACATTGACGAATTAACACAGAAATTGCGTCGCTTCGTATTCAAATGGAGTAACGTGTCAATGGAAGCGTCAGTAACGTATCTATGGAAACGACAGGGTTTTCTTTTGGGATACGAGTATCTCCTATCCGATGCAATATTCCTTCAGATTGCATCCCTCGATCTCTCACATTGACAAATTAACACAGAAAGTCCGTCGCTTCGTAATACTATGGGTTCTTGGACTACTCCTTCCAAATCGAGTATCGTTACTATGGAAACGGCAGGATTTTCTTTTCGGATACGAGTATCTCCTTTCGGATGCACTGCTCCTTCTTTACTGCATCCCTCGCTCCCTCACATTGACGAATTCACACAGAAATAGCGTCGCTATGAAATACTATGTGTACTATGACTTCTCCTTCTAAATCGAGTAACGTTCCTGTAGAAACGACAGGATTTTCATTTGCGATAAGACTATATCCTTTCCGATGCGCTAGTCCTTCTTTACTGCATCCCTCGCTCCCACACGAATTAACACAGAAATGGGGTCGCTATGAAATACTATGGGTTCTATGACTTCTCCTTCTAAATCGAGTAACTTTTCTATGGAAACGAAAGGCTTTTCTTTTGGGATACGACATTCTCTTTCCGATGCACTATTCCATCTTTACTGCATCCATCGCTCGCTCACATTGACGAATTATCACAGAAATTGCGTCGCTATGAAATAGTATGTGATCTATGATATCTCCTTCTAAATCGGGTAACGTTTCTATGGAAACGACAGGATTTCCTTTTGGGATACGAGTATCTCCTTTCCGATGCACTATTCCTTCTTTACTGCATTCCTTGCTCCCTCACATTGACGAATTAACACAGAAATTGCGTCACTATGAAATACAATGTGTTCTATGACTTCTCCTTCTAAATCGAGTAACGTTTCTGTGGAAACGGCAGGATTTTCTTTTCGGATACGAGTATCGACTTTCGGATGCACTGCTCCTTCTTTACTGCATCCCTCGCTCCCTCACATTGACGAATTAACACACAAATCGCGTCGCTACGAAATACTATGTGTACTATGACTTCTCCATCTAAATCGAGTAACGTTCCTGTAGAAACGGCAGGATTTTCATTTGCGATACGAGTATTTCCCTTCCGATGCGCTACTCCTTCTTTACTGCATTTCTCGCTCCCTCACATAGACGAATTAACACAGATATTGCGTCCTATGAAATGCTATGGGTTCTATGACATCTCCTTCTAAATCGAGTAACGCTTCTATTTAAACGACAGGATTTACTTTTGGAATACGTCAATCTCCTTTCCGATGCATTATTCCTTCTCTACTGCATCCCTCGCTCCCTGACATTTATAAATTTACACAGAAATTGCGTCGCTATGAAATACTATGGGTTTTATTACATCTCCTACTAAATCGAGTAACATTCTATGGAAACGATAGGATTTTCTTTTGGGATACGAGTATCTCCTTTCCGATGCACTATTGCTTCTTTACTGCATTTCTCGCACCATTACATTGACGTATTAACACAGAAATTGCGTCGATATGAAATACTATGTCTACTATGACTTCTCCTTCTAAATCGAGTAACCTTTCTGTAGAAACGACAGGATTTTCGTTTGCGATACGACTATCTCCTTTCCGATGCACTATTCCTTCTTTACCGCATCCCTCGCTCCCTCACATTGACGAAATAACACAGAAATTGCGTCGCTTTGTATTGAAATGGAGTAACGTATCAATGGAAGCGTCAGAATTTTCTTTTGGGATACGAGTATCTTTTTTCCGATGCACTATTCCTTCTTCACTGCATCCCTCGCTCCCTTACATTGACGAATTAACACTGAAACTGCGTCGCTATGAAATAGTATGTGGTATATGATATCTCCTTCTAAATCGAGTAACGTTTCTATGGAAACGACAGGATTTTCTTTTGGAATACGACAATCTACTTTCCGATGCATTACTCCTTCTTTACTGCATCCCTCGCTCCCTGACAATGAAAACTTAACACAGAAATTGCGTCGCTATGAAATACTATGCGTTCTATTAGATCTCCTTCTAAATCGAGTAACGTTTCTATGGAAACGAGAGGATTCGCTTTTGGGATACGAGTATCTCCTTTCCGATGCACTATTCCTTTTTTACCGCATCCCTTGCTCCCTCACATTGACGAATTAACACAGAAAGTGCGTCGCTTCGTAATACTATGGGTTCTTGGACTACTACTTCCAAATCGAGTATCGTTTCTATGGAAACGTCAGGATTTTCTTTTGGGATACGAGTATCTCATTCCGATGCACTATTCCTTCTTTACAGCATCCCTCGCTCCCTCACATTGACGAATAATCACAGAAATTGCGTCGCCTTGAAATACGATGGATTCTATGACATCTCCTTCTAAATCGAGTAATGTTCCTATGGAAACGAAAGGCTTTTCTTTTGGGATACGACATTCTCTTTCCGATGCACTATTCCTTCTTAACTGCATCCATCGCTCCCTCACATTGACGAATTAACATAGTAATTGCGTCGCTGCAAACAACTATGTGTTTTATGACTTCTCCCTTTAAATCGAGTAACGTTTCTATGGAAACGACAGGATTTTCATTTGGGATACGAGTATGTCCTTTACGATGCTCTATTCCTTCCTTACTGCCTCACTCGCTCTCTCACATAGACGAATTAACACAAAAATTGCGTCACTACGAAATACTATGGGTGCTACGACGTCTCCTTCTAAATCGAGTAATGTTTCTATGGAATCGACAGGATTTTCTTTTGGGATACGTGTATTTCCTTTCTGATGCGCTATTCCTTCTTTACAGCATCCCTTGCTCCCTCACATTGACGAATTAACACAGAAATTGCGTCACTATGAAATACCATGGGTTCTATGACGTCTCGTTTTATATCGAGTATCGCTTCTATAGAAGCGACAGGATTTTCCTTTCGGATACGAGTATCTCATTTCCGATGTACTATTCCTTCTTTACTGCATCCCTTGCTCCCCCACATTGACGAATTAACACAGAAATGGCGTCGCTATAAAATACCATGCGTTCTATGACTTCTCCTTCTAAATCGTGTATCGTTTCTATGGAAAAGACAGGATTTTCTTTTGGGATACGAGTATCTCCTTTCGATGCACTATTCCTTCTTTACTGAAGCCCTCGGTCCCTGACACTGAAAAATTAACACAGAAATTGGGTCGCTATGAAATACTATGGGTTCTATTACATCTCCTTCGAAATCGAGCAACGTTTTTATGGAAACGACAGGCTTTTCTTTTGGGATACGAGTATCTCCTTTCCGATGCTCTATTCCTTCTTTACTGCCTCACTCGCTCTCTCACATAGACGAATTAACACAAAAATTGCGTCACTATGAAATACTACGGGTGCTACGACGTCTCCTTCTAAATCGAGTAATGTTTCTATGGAATCGACAGGATTTTCTTTTGGGATACGTGTATTTCCTTTCTGATGCGCTATTCCCTCTTTACAGCATCCCTTGCTCCCTCACATTGACGAATTAACACAGAAATTGCGTCACTATGAAATACCATGGGTTCTATGACGTCTCGTTTTATATCGAGTATCGCTTCTATAGAAGCGACAGGATTTTCCTTTGGGATACGAGTATCTCATTTCCGATGTACTATTCCTTCTTTACTGCATCCCTTGCTCCCCCACATTGACGAATTAACACAGAAATGGCGTCGCTATAAAATACCATGCGTTCTATGACTTCTCCTTCTAAATCGTGTATCGTTTCTATGGAATCGACAGGATTTTCTTTTGGGATACGAGTATCTCCTTTCCGATGCACTATTCCTTCTTTACTGCATTCCTTGCTCCCTCACATTGACGAATTAACACAGAAATTGCGTCACTATGAAATACAATGTGTTCTATGACTTCTCCTTCTAAATCGAGTAACGTTTCTGTGGAAACGGCAGGATTTTCTTTTCGGATACGAGTATCGACTTTCGGATGCACTGCTCCTTCTTTACTGCATCCCTCGCTCCCTCACATTGACGAATTAACACGGAAATTGCGTCGCTACGAAATACTATGTGTACTATGACTTCTCCATCTAAATCGAGTAACGTTCCTGTAGAAACGGCAGGATTTTCATTTGCGATACGAGTATTTCCTTTCCGATGCGCTACTCCTTCTTTACTGCATTTCTCGCTCCCTCACATAGACGAATTAACACAGATATTGCGTCCTATGAAATGCTATGGGTTCTATGACATCTCCTTCTAAATCGAGTAACGCTTCTATTTAAACGACAGGATTTACTTTTGGAATACGTCAATCTCCTTTCCGATGCAATATTCCTTCTCTACTGCATCCCTCGCTCCCTGACATTTATAAATTTACACAGAAATTGCGTCGCTATGAAATACTATGGGTTTTATTACATCTCCTACTAAATCGAGTAACATTCTATGGAAACGATAGGATTTTCTTTTGGGATACGAGTATCTCCTTTCCGATGCACTATTGCTTCTTTACTGCATCCCTCGCACCATTACATTGACGTATTAACACAGAAATTGCGTCGATATGAAATACTATGTCTACTATGACTTCTCCTTCTAAATCGAGTAACCTTTCTGTAGAAACGACAGGATTTTCGTTTGCGATACGACTATCTCCTTTCCGATGCACTATTCCTTCTTTACCGCATCCCTCGCTCCCTCACATAGACGAAATAACACAGAAATTGCGTCGCTTTGTATTGAAATGGAGTAACGTATCAATGGAAGCGTCAGAATTTTCTTTTGGGATACGAGTATCTTTTTTCCGATGCACTATTCCTTCTTCACTGCATCCCTCGCTCCCTTACATTGACGAATTAACACTGAAACTGCGTCGCTATGAAATAGTATGTGGTATATGATATCTCCTTCTAAATCGAGTAACGTTTCTATGGAGACGACAGGATTTTCTTTTGGAATACGACAATCTACTTTCCGATGCATTACTCCTTCTTTACTGCATCCCTCGCTCCCTGACAATGAAAACTTAACACAGAAATTGCGTCGCTATGAAATACTATGCGTTCTATTAGATCTCCTTCTAAATCGAGTAACGTTTCTATGGAAACGAGAGGATTCGCTTTTGGGATACGAGTATCTCCTTTCCGATGCACTATTCCTTTTTTACCGCATCCCTTGCTCCCTCACATTGACGAATTAGCACAGAAAGTGCGTCGCTTCGTAATACTATGGGTTCTTGGACTACTACTTCCAAATCGAGTACCGTTTCTATGGAAACGTCAGGATTTTCTTTTGGGATACGAGTATCTCATTCCGATGCACTATTCCTTCTTTACAGCATCCCTCGCTCCCTCACATTGACGAATAATCACAGAAATTGCGTCGCCTTGAAATACGATGGATTCTATGACATCTCATTCTAAATCGAGTAATGTTCCTATGGAAACGAAAGGCTTTTCTTTTGGGATACGACATTCTCTTTCCGATGCACTATTCCTTCTTAACTGCATCCATCGCTCCCTCACATTGACGAATTAACATAGTAATTGCGTCGCTGCAAACAACGATGTGATTTATGACTTCTCCCTTTAAATCGAGTAACGTTTCTATGGAAACGACAGGATTTTCATTTGGGATACGAGTATGTCCTTTACGATGCTGTATTCCTTCTTTACTGCCTCACTCGCTCTCTCACATAGACGAATTAACACAAAAATTGCGTCACTATGAAATACTATGGGTGCTACGACGTCTCCTTCTAAATCGAGTAATGTTTCTATGGAATCGACAGGATTTTCTTTTGGGATACGTGTATTTCCTTTCTGATGCGTTATTCCTTCTTTACAGCATCCCTTGCTCCCTCACATTGACGAATTAACACAGAAATTGCGTCACTATGAAATACCATGGGTTCTATGACGTCTCGTTTTATATCGAGTATCGTTTCTATAGAAGCGACAGGATTTTCCTTTGGGATACGAGTATCTCATTTCCGATGTACTATTCCTTCTTTACTGCATCCCTTGCTCCCCCACATTGACGAATTAACACAGAAATGGCGTCGCTATAAAATACCATGCGTTCTATGACTTCTCCTTCTAAATCGTGTATCGTTTCTATGGAAAAGACAGGATTTTCTTTTGGGATACGAGTATCTCCTTTCGATGCACTATTCCTTCTTTACTGAAGCCCTCGGTCCCTGACACTGAAAAATTAACACAGAAATTGGGTCGCTATGAAATACTATGGGTTCTATTACATCTCCTTCGAAATCGAGCAACGTTTTTATGGAAACGACAGGCTTTTCTTTTGGGATACGAGTATCTCCTTTCCGATGCTCTATTCCTTCTTTACTGCCTCCCTCGCTCTCTCACATAGACGAATTAACACAAAAATTGCGTCGCTATGAAATACTATGGGTGCTACGACGTCTCCTTCTAAATCGAGTAATGTTTCTATGGAATCGACAGGATTTTCTTTTGGGATACGAGTATCTCCTTTCCGATGCACTATTCGTTCTTTACTGCATACCTCGATCCCTCACATTGACGAATTAACATAGTAATTGCGTCGCTGCGAACAACTATGTGTTTTATGACTTCTCCCTTTAAATCGAGTAACGTTTCTATGGAAACGACAGGATTTCCTTTTGGGATACGAGTATCTCCTTTCCGAAGCACTATTCCTTCTTTACTGCATCCCTTGCTCCCTCACATTGACGAATTAACACAGAAATTGCGTCACTATGAAATACCATGGGTTCTATGACGTCTTCATGTAAATCGGGTAACGTTCCAATGGGAACGACAGGATTTTCATTTGGGATACGACAATCTCCTTTCCGATGCAGTATTCCTTCTTTACGGCATCCCTCGCTCCCTCACATTGACGCATTAACACAGAAATTGGGTCGCTATGAAATACTATGTGTTCTATGA
Source organism: Schistocerca piceifrons (assembly GCF_021461385.2). Classification (NCBI taxonomy): domain Eukaryota; kingdom Metazoa; phylum Arthropoda; class Insecta; order Orthoptera; family Acrididae; genus Schistocerca; species Schistocerca piceifrons. The sequence goes on from NC_060139.1 coordinate 56,232, forward strand.
CGTCTCGTTCTATATCGAGTAACGTTTCTATGGAAGCGACAGGATTTTCCTTTGGGATACGAGTATCTTCTTTCAGATGCACTATTCCTTCTTTACAGGATCCCCCGCTCCCTCACATTGACGAATTAACACAGAAATTGCGTCGCTATGAAATAGTATGTGTTCTATGACTTCTCCTTTTAAATCGAGTAACGTCTCTATAGAAACGACATGATTTTCTTTTGGGATACGAGTATCTCCGTTCCGATGCAATATTCCTTCATAATACATCCCTCGATCCTTCACATTGAAGAATTAAAACAGAAATTGCGTCACTATGAAATACAATGTGTTCTATGTCTTCTCCTTCTAAATCGAGTAACGTTTCTATGTAAACGTCAGGATTTTCTTTTCGGATACGAGTATCTCCTTTCGGATGCACTGGTATTTCTTTACTGCATCCCTCGCTCCCTGAGAACTAAAAATTAACACAGAAATTGCGTCGCTATGAACTACTATTTGTTCTATTACTTCTCCTTCTAAATCGAGTAACGTTTCTGTAGAAACGACATGATCTTCAAATGGGATACGACTATCTTCTTTCCGATGCAGTATTCCTTCATTACTGCATCCCTCGCTCCCTCACATTGACGAATTAACACAGAAATTGCGTCGACTTGAAATACGATGGATTCTATGACATCTCCTACTAAATCGAGTAACGTTCCTATGGAAACGACAGGATTTTCTTTTGGGATACGAATATCTCCCTTCCGATGCAATATTCCTTCATAATACATCCCTCGATCCCTCACATTGAAGAATTAACACAGAAATTGCGTCAATATGAAATACAGTGTGTTCTATGACTTCTCCTTCTAAATCGAGTAACGTTTCTATGGAAACGGCAGAATTTTCTTTTCGGATACGAGTATCTCCATTCGGATGCAATGCTCCTTATTTACTGCATCCCTCGCTCCTTCACATTGACGAATTAACACAGAAATAGCGTCGCTATGAAATACTATGTGTACTATGACTTCTCCTTCTAAATCGAGTAACGTTCCTGTAGAAACGACAGGATTTTCATTTGCGATAAGACTATCTCCTTTCCGATGCGCTACTCCTTCTTTACTGCATCCCTCGCTCTCTCACGAATTAACACAGAAATGGCGTCGCTATGAAATACTATGGGTTCTATGACTTCTCCTTCTAAATCGAGTAACTTTTCTATGGAAACGAAAGGATTTTCTTTTGGGATACGACATTCTCCTTTCCGATGCACTACTCCTTCTTTACTGCATCCATCGCTCGCTCACATTGACGAATTAACACAGAAATTGCGTCGCTATGAAATAGTATGTGTTCTATGATATCTCCTTCTAAATCGAGTAACGTTTCTATGGAAACGACAGGATTTTCTTTTGGGATACGACTATCTCCTTTCCGATGCACTATTCATTCTTTACTGCATCCCTCACTCCCTCACATCGACGAATTAACATAGTAATTGCGTCGCTACGAACAACTATGTGTTTTATGACTTCTCCCTTTAAATCGAGTAATGTTTCTATGGAAACGACAGGATTTCCTTTTGGGATACGAGTATCTCCTTTCCGATGCACTATTCCTTCTTTACTGCATCCCTTGCTCCCTCACATTGACGAATTAACACAGAAATTGCGTCACTATGAAATACCATGGGTTCTATGACGTCTCCTTGTAAATCGGGGAACGTTTCAATGGGAACGACAGGATTTTCATTTGGGATACGACTATCTCCTTTCCGATGCAGTATTCCTTCGTTACTGCATTCCCCGCTCACTCACATTGACGAATTAACACAGGAATTGCGTCGCTATGAAATACAATGGGTTCTATGACTCCTCCTTCTAAATCGAGGAAAGTTTCTATGGAAACGACAGGATTTTCTTTTGGGATACGAGTATCTCCTTTCCGATGCAGTATTCCTTCTTTACTGCATACCTCGCTCCCTCACATTGACGCATTAACACAGAAATTGCGTCGCTATGAAATTCTATGCGTTCTATAACATCTCCTTCTAAGTCGAGTACCGTTTCTATGGAAACGACAGGATTTTCTTTTGGGATACGAGTATCTCCTTTCCGATGCACTACTCCTTCTTTACTGCATATCTCGCTCTCTCTCATTGACGAATTAACACAGAAATTGCGTAGCTATGAAATACTGTGGTTTCTATGGCTTATCTTTCTAAATCGAGTAACGTTTCTATGGAAACGACAGGAATTTCTTTGGGATACGAGTATGTCCTTTCCGATGCACTATTCCTTCTTTACTGCATTCCTGCCAACCTCACATTGACGAATTAACACAGAAATTGTGTCGCCATGAAATACTATGGGTTCTATGACTTCTCCTTCTAAATCGAGTAACGTTTCTATGGAAACGACAGGATTTTCTTTTGGGATACGACTGTCTCCTTTCCGATGCACTTCTCCTACTTTACTGCATGCCTCGCTCCCTCACATTAACGAATTAACACAGATTTTGCGCCGCTATGAAATACTATGGGTTCTATGACAGTTCCTTCTAAATCGTGTAACGTTTCTATGGAAACGACAGGATTTACTTTTGGAATACGTCAATCTCCTTTCCAATGCATTATTCCTTCTCTACTGCATCCCTCGCTCCCTGACATTTATAAATTTACACAGAAATTGCGTCGCTATGAAATACTATGGGTTTTATTACATCTCCTACTTAATCGAGTAACATTCTATGGAAACGATAGGATTTTCTTTTGGGATACGAGTATCTCCTTTCCGATGCACTATTGCTTCTTTACTGCATCCCTCGCACCATTACATTGACGCATTAACACAGAAATTGCGTCGATATGAAATACTATGTCTACTATGACTTCTCCTTCTAAATCGAGTAACCTTTCTGTAGAAACGACAGGATTTTCGTTTGCGATACGACTATCTCCTTTCCGATGCACTACTCCTTCTTAACTCCATTCCTCGCTCCCTCACATTGACGAATTAACACAGATATTACGTCGCTATGAAATACTATGGGTTCTATGAGATCCCTTCTAAATCGAGTAACGTTTCTATGCAAACGACAGGATTTTCTTTAGGGATACGACTTCTTCCTTTCTGATGCACTATTCCTTCTTTACTACATCCCTTGCTCCCTGACATTGACGAATTAACACAGAAATTTTGTCGCTATGAAATACCATGGGTTCTACGACTCCTCCTTCTAAATCGAGCAACGTTTTTATGGAAACGACAGGAATTTCTTTTGGGATACGACTACCTCCTTTCCGATGCAATATTCCTCCTTTAATGCATCCCTCGATCCCTCACATTGACGAATTAACACAGAAATTGCTTCGCCATGGAATACTATTCGTTCTATATCTCATTCTAAATCGAGTAACGTTTCTATGGAATCGACATGATTCTCTTTTGGATTACGAGTATCTCCTTTCCGACGCAATATTCCTTCTTTAATACATCCCTCGATCCATCACATTGACGAATTAACACAGGAATTGCGTCACTATGAAATACTATGGGTTCTATGACTTCTCCTTCTAAATCGAGTAACGTTTGTATGGAAACGGCAGGATTTTCTTTTGGGATACGAGTATCTCCTCGCCGATTCACTATTCCTTTTTTAGTGCATCCCTCGCTCCCTCACATTGACGAATTAACATAGAAAATGCGTCCCTATGAAGTACTATGTTTTCTATGACTTCTCCTTTTAAAATCGAGTAACGTTTCTATGGAATCGACAGTATTTTCTCTTGGGATACGAGTATCTCCTTTCCGATGCACTATTCCATTTTTACTGCATCCCTCGATTCCTCACATTGACGAATTAACATAGAAATAGCTTCGCTATGAAATACAATGGGTTCTATGACTTCTCCTTGTAAATCGAGTAACGTTTCTATGGAAACGAGATGATTTTCTGTTTGGATACGAGTATCTCCTTTCCGATGCACTCCTGGATCTTTACTGCATCGCTCGTTCCCTCACATTGACGAATTAACACAGATATTACGTCGCTATGAAATACTATTCGTTCTATGACATCTCCATCTAAATCGAGTAACGTTTCTATGGAAACGACAGGATTTTTTTTTGGGATACGAGTATCTCCTCTCCGATGCACTATTCCTTATTTACTGCATCCCTCGCTCCCTCACATAGACGAATTAACATAGAAATTGCGTCCCTATGAAATACTATGGATTCTATGACCTCTCCTTTTAAATTCGAGTTACGTTTGAATGGAATCGACAGTATTTTCTTTTGGGATACGAGTATCCCCTTTCTGAGGCACTATTCCTTCTTTACTGCATCCCTCGCTACCTCACATTCACGAATTAACACAGAAATTGCGTCGCCATGAAATACTATGGGTTCTATAGCTTCTCCTAAATCGAATAACGTTTCTATAGAAACGGCAGGATTTTCTATTCGGATACGAGAAGCTCCTTTCCGATGCACTACTAGTTCTTTACTGCATCCCTCGCTCTCTCACATTGACGAATTAACACAGAAATTGCGGCGCTATAAAATACTATGTGTTCTATGACTTCTCCTTCTAAATGAAATAACGTTTCTATAGAAAGGGCAGGATTTTCTATTCGGATACAAGTTTCTCCTTTCCGATGCACTACTAGTTCTTCACTGCATACCTCGCTACCTTACCTTGACGAATTAACACAGAAATTGGGTCGCCATGAAGTACTATGGGCACTATGACATCTCTTTCCAAATCGAGTAACGTTTCTATGGAAACGACAGGATTTTCATTGGGGTACGAGTATCTCCTTTCCGATGCAATATTCCTTCTTTAATGCATCCCTCGATCCCTCACATAGAAGAATTAACACAGAAATTGCGTCGCCATAAAATATTATGGCTTCTATGACAACTCCTTTCAAATCGAGTAACGTTTCTATGGAAACGACAGGATTTTCTTTTGGGATACGACTATCTCCTTTCCGATGCACTATTTCTTCTTTCATGCATCCGTCACTCCTACACATTGACGAATTATACAGATATTGCGTCGCTATGAAATACTGTGGTTTCTATGACATCTTCTTCTAAATAGAGTAACACTTCTATGGAAACGACAGAATTTTCTTTTGGAATACGACAATCTCCTTTATGATGCATTATTCCTTCTTTACTGCATTCCTCGCTCCCTGACATTGAAATATTAACACAGAAATTGCGTCGCTATGAAATACTATTGGTTCTATTACATCTCCTTCTAAATCGAGTAACGTTTCTATGGAAACGACAGGATTTTCTTTTGGGATACCAGTATCTCTTTTCCGGTGCACTATTCCTTCTTTAAGGCATCCCTCGCTCCCTCACATTGACGAAATAACACAGAAATAGCGTCGTTTCGTAATACTATGGGTTCTATGACTATTCCTTCTAAATCGAGTAACGTTACTATGGAAACGACCGGATTCTCTTATGCGAAACGAGTATCTCCTTTCCGATGCAACTATTCCTACCGTACTACATCCCTCGCTCCCTCACATTGTCGAATTGACACAGAAAATGCATCGCTATGAAATACTATGGTTTCTATGACCTCTCCGTCTAAATCGAGTAACATTTCTATGGAAACGACAGGATTTTCGTTTAAGATACGACTATCTCCATTCCGATGCACTATTCCTTCTTTACTGCATCCCTCGCTACCTCACATTGACGAATTAACACAGAAATTGCGTCGCCATGAACTACTATGGGTTCTATGACGTCTCCTTTCAAATCGAGTAACGTTTCTATGGAAACGACAGGATTTTCATTTGGGAAACGAGTATCTCCTGTCCGATACAATATCTTTTCTTTAATGCATCCCTTGATCCCTCACATTGACGAATAAACACATAAATTGCGTCGGTATGAAATACAATGGGTATTGTGACTTCTCCTTGTAAATCGAGTATCGTTTCTATAGAAACAGCAGGATTTTCTTTTCGGATACGAGTATCTCCTTTCCGATGCACTACTCCTTCTTTACTGCATATCTCGCTCTCTCTCATTGAGGAATTAACACAGAAATTGCGAAGCTATGAAATACTATGGGTTCTATGGCTTATCCTTCTAAATCGAGTAACGTTTCTATGGAAACGACAGGAATTTCTTTGGGATACGAGTATCTCCTTTCCGATGCACTATTCCTTCTTTATTGCATCCCTCGCTCCCTCACATTGACGAATTAACACAGAAATTGTGTCGCCATGAAATACTATGGGTTCTATGACTTCTCCTTCTAAATCGAGTAACGTCTCTATGGTAACGACAGGATTTTCTTTTGGGATACGACTGTCTCCTTTCCGATGCACTTCCCCTTCTTTACTGCATCCCTCGCTCCCTCACATTAACGAATTAACACAGATTTTGCGCCGCTATGATATACTATGGGTTCTATGGTATTTCCTTGTAAATCGTGTAACGTTTCTATGGAAACGATAGGATTTACTTTTGGAATACGACAATCGCCTTTTCGATGCATTATTCCTTCTCTACTGCATCCCTCGCTCCCTGACATTGAAAAATTAACACAGAAATTGCGTCGCTATGAAATACTATGGGTTGTATTACATCTCCTACTAAATCGAGTAACATTCTATGGAAACTACAGGATTTTCTTTTGGGATACGACTACTTCCTTTCCGATGCACTATTCCTTCTTTACTGCATCCCTCGCTCCCTGACAGTGACGAATTAACACAGAAATTGCGTCGCTATGAAATACCATGGGCTCAATGACTCGTCCTTCTAAATCGAGTAACGTTTCTATGGAAACGACAGGAATATCTTTTGGGATACGACTACCTCCTTTCCGATGCACTACTCTTTCTTTACTCCAATCCTCGCTCCCTCACATTGACGAATAACACACATATTGCGTCGCTATGAAATACTATGGGTTCTATGACATCCCTTCTAAATCGAGTAACGTTTCTATGCAAACGACAGGATTTTCTTTAGGGATACGACTACTTCCTTTCCGATGCACTATTCCTTCTTTACTGCATCCCTCGCTCCCTGACAGTGACGAATTAACACAGAAATTGCGTCGCTATGAAATACCATGGGCTCAATGACTCGTCCTTCTAAATCGAGTAACGTTTCTATGGAAACGACAGGAATATCTTTTGGGATACGACTACCTCCTTTCCGATGCACTATCCTTCTTTACTGCATACCTCGATACCTCACATTGACGAATTAACACACAAATTGCTTCGCCATGGAATACTATTCGTTCTATAACATCTCATTCTAAATCGAGTAACGTTTCTATGGAATCGACATGATTCTCTTTTGGATTACGAGTATCTCCTTTCCGATGCAATATTCCTTCTTTAATACATCCCTCGATTCCTCACATATACGAATTAACAAAGAAATAGCTTCGCTATGAAGTACAATGGGTTTTATGACTTCTCCTTCTAAATCGAGTAACGTTTCTATGGAAACGACATGATCTTCTGTTTGGATACGAGTACCTCCTTTCCGATGCACTACTGCTTCTTTACTGCATCGCTCGCTCCCTCACATTGACGAATTAACACAGATATTGCGTCGCTATGAAATACTTCTCGTTCTATGACATCTCCATCTAAATCGAGTAACGTTTCTATGGAAAAGACAGGATTTTCTTTTGGGATACGAGTATCTCCTCTCCGATGCACTATTCCTTCTTTACTGCATCCCTCGCTCCCTCACATTGAAGAATTAACATAGAAATTGCGTCCCTATGAAATACTATGGATTCTATGACCTCTCCTTTTAAATTCGAAATACGTTTGAATGGAATCGACAGTATTTTCTTTTGGGATACGAGTATCTCCTTTGTGACGCACTATTCCTTCTTTATTGCATCCCTCGCTACCTCACATTCACGAAGTAACACAGAAATTGCGTCGCCATAAAATACTATGGGTTCTATGACTTCTCCTAAATCGAATAACGTTTCTATAGAAACGGCAGGATTTTCATTTCGGATACGAGTATCTCCTTTCCGATGCGCTACTAGTTCTTTACTGCATCCCTCGCTCTCTCACATTGACGAATTAACACAGAAATTGCGTCGCTATAAAATACTAAGGGTTCTATGACTTCTGCTTCTAAATGAAATAACTTTTCTATAGAATCGGCAGGATTTTCTATTCGGATACGAGTATCTCCTTTCCGATGCACTACTAGTTCTTCACTGCATACCTCGCTACCTTACCTTGACGAATTAACACAGAAATTGCGTCGCCATGAAGTACTATGGGCACTATGACATCTCTTTCCAAATCGAGTAACGTTTCTATGGAAACGACTGGATTTTGATTGGGTTACGAGTATCTCCTTTCCGATGCAATATTCCTCCTTTAATGCATCCCTCGATCCCTCACATTGACGAATTAACACAGAAATTGCGTCGCTATGAAATACTATGGGTACTCTGACTTCTCCCTCTAAATCGAGTAACGTTTGTATGGAAACGGCAGGATTTTCTTTTGGGATACGAGTACCTCCTCTCCGATGCACTATTCGTTCTTTACTGCATCCCTCGCTACCTCACATTGACGAAATAACACAGAAATTGCGTCGCCATAAAATACTATGGCTTCTATGACAACTCCTTCCAAATCGAGTAACGTTTCTATGGAAACGACAGGATTTTCTTTTGGGATATGACAATCTCCTTTATGATGCATTATTCCTTCTTTACTGAATCCCTCGCTCCCTGACATTGAAATATTAACATAGAAATTGCGTCGCTATGAAATACTATTGGTTCTATTACATCTCCTTCTAAATCGAGTAACGTTTCTATGGAAACGATAGAATTTTCTTTTGGGATACCAGTATCTCCTTTCCGATGCACTATTCCTTCTTTACTGCATCCCTCGCTACCCCACATTGACGAATTAACACAGAAATTGCGTCGCCATGAACTACTATGGGTTCTATGACGTCTTCTTTCAAATCGAGTAACGTTTCTATGGATACGACAGGATTTTCTTTTGGGAAACGAGTATCTCCTGTCCGATACAATATTCGTTCTTTAATGCATCCCTCGATCCCTCACATTGACGAATATACACATAAATTGCGTCGCTATGAAATACAATGGGTACTATGACTTCTCCTTCTAAATCGAGTAACGTTTCTATAGAAACAGCAGGATTTTTAATCGGATACGAGTATCTCCTTTCCGATGTACTACTCCTTCTTTACTGCATATCCCGCTCTCTCTCCTTGACGAATTAACACAGAAATTGCGTAGCTATGAAATACTATGGGTTCTATGGCTTTTCCTTCTAAATCGAGTAACGTTGCTATGGAAACGAAAGGAATTTCTTTGGGATACCAGTATCTCAATTCCGATGCACTATTCCTTCTTTACTGTATCCCTCGCTCCCTGATATTGACGAATAAACACAGAAATTGCGTCGCTATGAAATACCATGGGTTCTATGACTCCTCCTTCTAAATCGAGTAACGTTTTTGTGGAAACGACAGGAATTTCTTTTGGGATACGACTACCTCCTTTCCGATGCACTATCCTTCTTTACTGCATACCTCGATACCTCACATTGACGAATTAACACAGATATTGCGTCGCCATGAACTACTATTCGTTCTATGACATCTCATTCTAAATCGAGTAACGTTTCTATGGAATCGACATGATTCTCTTTTGGATTACGAGTATCTCCTTTCCGATGCAATATTCCTTCTTTAATACATCCCTCGATCCCTCACATTGACGAAGTAACACAGGAATTGCGTCAATACGAAATACTATGGGTTCTATGACTTCTCCTTCTAAATCGAGTAACGTTTGTATGGAAACGGCAGGATTTTGTTTTGGGATACGAGTATCTCCTCTCCGATGCACTATTCCTTCTTTACTCCATCCCTCGCTACCTCACATTGACGAAATAACACAGAAATTGCGTCGCCATAAAATACTATGGCTTCTATGACAACTCCTTTCAAATCGAGTAACGTTTCTATGGAAACGACAGGATTTTCTTTTGGGATACGACTATCTCCTATCCGATGCACTATTTCTTCTTTACTGCATCCCTCACTCCCTCACATTGACGAATTATACAGATATTGCGTCGCTATGAAATACTGTGGTTTCTATGACATCTCCTTCTAAATAGAGTAACGTTTCTATGGAAACGACAGAATTTTCTTTTGGAATACGACAATCTCCTTTATGATGCATTATTCCTTCTTTACTGCATCCCTCGCTCCCTGACATTGAAATATCAACACAGAAATTGCGTCGCTATGAATTACTATTGGTTTTATTACATCTTCTTCTAAATCGAGTAACGTTTCTATAGAAACAGCAGGATTTTCTTTTCGGATACGAGTATCTCCTTTCCGATGCACTACTCCTTCTTTACTGCATATCTCGATCTCTCTCATTGACGAATTAACACAGAAATTGCGTAGCTATGAAATACTATGGGTTCTATGGCTTATCCTTCTAAATCGAGTAACGTTTCTATGGAAACGACAGGAATTCCTTTGGGATTCGAGTATCTTCTTTCCGATGCACTATTCCTTCTTTATTGCATCCCTCGCTCCCTCATATTGACGAATTAACACAGAAATTGTGTCGCCATGAAATACTATGGGTTCTATGACTTCTCCTTCTAAATCGAGTAACATTCTATAGAAACGACAGGATTTTCTTTTGGGATACGAGTATCTCCTTTCCGTTGCACTATTGCTTCTTTACTGCATCCCTCGCACCATTACATTGACGAATTAACACAGAAATTGCGTCGCTATGAAATACCATGGGTTCTATGACTCCTCCTTCTAAATCGAGTAACGTTTCTATGGAAACGACAGGAATTTCTTTTGGGATACGACTACCCCCTTTCCGATGCACTATCCTTCTTTACTGCATACCTCGATACCTCACATTGACGAATTAACAGAGAAATTGCGTCGCCATGGAATACTATTCGTTCTTTGACATCTCATTCTGAATCGAGTAACGTTTCTATGGAATCGACATGATTCTCTTTTGGATTAGGGGTATCTCCTTTCCGATGCAATATTCCTTCTTTGATACGTCCCTCGATCCCTCACATTGACGAATTAACACAGGAATTGCGTCACTATGAAATACTGTGTTTTCTATGGCATCTCCTTCTAAATCGAGTAACATTTCTATAGAAGCGACAGGATTTTCTGTTGGGATACGATAATTTCTTTTCGGATGCACTATTCCTTCTTTACTGAATTTGTTGCTCCCTCACATTGTCGAATTAACACAGAAGTTTCGTCGCTTTGAAATACTGTAGGTTCATTGACTTCTCCTTCTAAATCGAATAACGTTTGTATGGAAACGGCAGGATTTTCTTTTGGGATACGAGTATCTCCTCTCCGATGCACTATTCCTTCTTTACTGCATCCCTCGCTCCCTCACATTGCCGGATTAACATAGAAAATCCGTCCCTATGAAATACTATGGATTCTATGAGTTCTCCTTTTAAAATCGAGTAACGTTTCTATGGAATCGATAGTATTTTCTCTTGGGATACGAGTATCTCCTTTCCGATGCACTATACCAATTTTACTGCATCCCTCGATTCCTCACATTGACGAATTAACAAGGAAATAGCTTCGCTATGAAATACAATGGGTTCTATGACTTCTCCTTCTAAATCGAGTAACGTATCTATGGAAACGACAGGATTGTCTGTTTGGATACGAGTATCTCCTTATCGATGCACTACTGCTTCTTTACTGCATCGCTCGCTCCCTCACATTGACGAATTAACACAGATATTGCGTCGCTATGAAATACTATTCGTTCTAAACATCTCCATCTAAATCGAGTAACGTTTCTATGGAAACGGCAGGATTTTCTATTCGGATTCGAGTATCTCGTCTCCGATGCACTATTCCTTCTTTACTGCATCCCTCGCTCCCTCACATTGACGAATTAACATAGAAAATGCGTCCCTATGAAATACTATGGATTCTATGACTTCTCAATTTAAAATCGAGTTACGTTTGTATGGAATCGACAGTATTTTCTTTTGGGATACGGGTATCTCCTTTCTGACGCACTATTCCTTCTTTACTTCATCCCTCGCTACCTCACATTCAGGAATTAACACAGAAATTACGTCGCCATGAAATACTATGGGTTCTATGACTTCTCCTAAATCGAATAACGTTTCTATAGAAACGGCAGGATTTTCTATTCGGATACGAGTATATCCTATCCGATGCACTACTAGTTCTTTACTGCATCCCTCGCTCTCTCACATTGACGAATTAACACAGAAATTGCGTCGCTATAAAATACTGTGGGTTCTATGACTTCTCCTTCTAAATCGAATAACGTTGCTATAGAAACGCCAGGATTTTCTATTCGGATACGAGTATCTCCTTTCCGATGCACTACTATTTCTTCGCTGCATACCTCGCCACCTGACCTTGACGAATTAACACAGAAATTGCGTCGCCATGAAATACTATGGGCACTATGACATCTCTTTCCAAATAAACGTTTCTATGGAAACGACAGGATTTTCATTGGGTTACGAGTATCTCCTTTCCGATGCAATATTCCTTCTTTAATGCATCCCTCGATCCCTAACATTGTCGAATTAACACAGAAATTGCGTCGCTATGAAATACTATGGGTTCTCTGACTTCTCCTTCTAAATCGAGTAACGTTTGTATGGAAACGGCAGGATTTTCTTTTGGGGTACGAGTACCTCCTCTCCGATGCAGTATTCCTTCTTTACTGCATCCCTCGCTCCCACACATTGACGAATTAACACAGAAATTTCGTCGCTATGAAATACTATGGGTTCTATGTGTTCTCATTTTAAATCGAGTAACGTTTCTATGGAAACGACAGGATTTTCTTTTGGGATACGACTACCTGTTTTCCGATGCTCTATTCCTTCTTTACTGCATCCCTCGCTACCTCACATTGACGAATTAACACAGAAATTGCGTCGCCATAAAATACTATGGCTTCTATGACAACTCCTTTCAAATCGAGTAACGTTTCTATGGAAACGACAGGATTTTCTTTTGGGATACGACTATCTCCTTTCCGATGCACTATTTCTTCTTTACTGCATCCCTCACTCCCACACATTGACGAATTATACAGATATTGCGTCGCTATGAAATACTGTGGTTTCTATGACATCTCCTTCTAAATAGAGTAACGTTTCTATGGAAACGACAGAACTTTCATTTGGAATACGACAATCTCCTTTCCGATGCATTATTCCTTCTTTACTGCATCCCTCGCTCCCTGACAATGAAATATCAACACAGTAATTGCGTCGCTATGAATTACTATTGGTTCTATTACATCTCCTTCTAAATCGAGTAACGTTTCTATGGAAACGACAGGATTTTCTTTTGGGATACGAGTATCTCCTTTCCGATGAACTATTCCTTCTTTACGGCATCCCTCGCTCCCTCACATTGACGAAATAACACAGAAATTGCGTCGCTATGATATACTATGTGTTCTATGACCTCGCCGTCAAAAATCGAGTAACATTTCTATGGAAGCGACAGGATTTTCGTTTAAGATACGACTATCTCCATTCCGATGCACTATTCCTTCTTTACTGCATCCCTCATTACCTCACATTGACGAATTAACACAGATATATCGTCGCTATGAAATACTATGGGTTCTATGACATCTCCTTCTAAATCGAGTAACTTTTCTATGGAAACGTTTGCATTTTCATTTCGAATACGACAATCTGCTTTCCGATGCATTATTCCTTCTTTACTACATCCCTCGCTCCCTCACATTGACGAATTAACACAGAAATTGCGTCGCTGTGAAATACAATGAGTTCTATGACTTCTAATTCTAAATCGAGTAACGTTTCTATGGAAACGACAGGGTTTTCTTTCTGGATACGCGTATCTCCTTTCCGATGCACTATTACTTCTTTGCTGCATCCCTCGCTCCCTCACATTGACGAATTAACACTGAAATTGCGTATCTATGAAATATTGTGGGTTCTATTACTTCTCCTTCTAAATCGAGTAACGTTTTAATGGAAACTACAGGATTTTCTTTTGGGATACGAGTATCTTCTTTCGGATGCACTATTCCTTCTTTACTGCATCCCTCGCTACCTCACATTGACGAATTAACACAGAAATTGCGTCGCTATGATATACTATGTGTTCTATGACTTCTCCTTATAAATCGAGTAACCTTTTTATGGAAAAGACAGGATTGTATTTTGGGATACGAGTATCTCGTTTCCGATGCTATATCCCTTCTTAACTGCATCCCTCGCTCCCTCACATTGAAGAATTAACACGGAAAAAGCATCGCCATGAAATACTATGGGTTCTACGGCATCTCCTTCTAAATCGAGTAACGTTTCTATTGAAACGACAGGATTTTCTTTCGGGATACGACTATCTCCTTTCCGATGCACTATTCCTCCATTACTGCATCCCTCGCTCCCTCACATTGAAGAATTAACACGGAAAAAGCATCGCCCTGAAATACTATGGGTTCTACGGCATCTCCTTCTAAATCGAGTAACGTTTCTATGGAAACGACAGGATTTTCTTTTGGGATACGACTATCTCCTTTCCGATGCACTATTTCTTCTTTACTGCTTCCCTCGCTCCCACACATTGATGAATTATACAGATATTGCGTCGCTATGAAGTACTACGGGCTCTATGACATCTCCTTCTAAATAGAGTAACGTTTCTATGGAAACGACAGAATTTTGCTTTGGAATACGACAATCTCCTTTCCGATGCATTATTCCTTCTTTACTGCATACATCGCTCCCTGAGATTGAGAATTTAACACAGAAATTGCGTCTCTATGAAATACAATGGGTTCTTTGACTTCTCCTTCTATATCGAGTAACGTTTCTATGGAAACGACAGGATTTTCTTTTGGGGTACGAGTATCTCTTTTCCGATGCACTATCCCTTCCCGACTGGATCCCTCGGTCTCTCACATTGACGAATTAACACAGAAATTGCGTCGCTTCTTGATACTATGAGTTCTATGACTTCTCCTTCTAAATCAAGTATCGTATTTATGGGAACGACAGGATTTTCTTTTGGGATACGAGTATATCTTTTCCGTTGCACTATTCCTCCTTTACTGCATCCCTCGCACCCTCACACTGATGAATTAACACAGAATATGCGACGTTATGAAATACTATGGGTTCTATGACATCTCCTTCTAAATCGAGTATCGTTTCTATGGAAACGACAGGATTTTCTTTTGGGATACGAGTATTTCCTTACGATGCACTATTCCTTCTTTACTGAATCTCTCGCTCCCTGACACTGAAATATTAACACAGAAATTGCGTCGCTATGAAATACTATGGGTTCTATTACATTTCCTTCTAAATCGAGTAACGTTTCTATGGAAACGACTCGATTTTCTTTTGGGATACGAGTATGTGTTACCGATGCCCTATTCCTTCTTTAATGCATCCCTCGCTCCCTCACATTGACGAATTAACACAGATATTGCGTCGCTATGAAATACTATGAGTTCTATGACTTATCCTTTTAAATCGAGTAACGTTTCTATGTAATCGACAGGATTTTCTTTTGGGATACGAGTACCTTCTTACCGATGCTCTATTCCTTCTTTACTGCTTCCCTCGCTGCCTCACAATGACGAATTGACACAGAAATTGCGTCGCTGTGAAATACAATGAGTTCTATGACTTCTCCTTCTACATCAAGTAACGTTTCTGTGGAAACGTCAGGGTTTTCTTTCTGGATACGCGTATCTCCTTTCCGATACACTATTGCTTCCATACTGCATCCCTCGCTCATCACATTGACGAATTAACACTGAAATTGCGTATCTATGAAATATTGTGGGTTCTATTACTTCTCCTTCTAAATCGAGTAACGTTTCTCTGGAAACGACAGGATTTTCTTTTGGGATGCGAGTATCTACTTTACGATGCTATATTCCTACTTAACTGCATCCCTCGCTCCCTCACATTGAAGAATTAACACGGAAAAAGCGTCACTATGAAATACTATGGGTTCTATGGCATCTCCTTCTAAATCGAGTAACGTTTCTATGGAAACGACAGGATTTTCTTTTGGGATACTACTATCCCCTTTCCGATGCACTATTCCTCCATTACAGCATCCCTCGCTCCCTCACATTGACGAATTAACACAGAAATTGCGTCGCTATGGTATACTATGTGTTCTATAACTTCTCCCTCTAAATCAAGTATCGTTTCTATGGAAGCGGCAGGATTTTCTTTTGGGATACGAGTATCTGCTTTCCGATGCACTATTCCTTCTTTACTGCATCCCTCGCTCCTTCGCACTGGCGAATTAACACAGAAAATGCGTCGCTATGAAATACTATGGGTTCTATGACATCGCCTTCTGAATCGAGCAACGTTTCTATGGAAACGACAGGCTTTTCTTTTGGGATACGACTTCCTCCTTTCCTATGCACTATTCCTTCTTTACTTCATCCGTAGCTCCATCACATTGACGAATTAAGACAGAAAATACGTCGCTATGAAATACTGTGGATTCTATGACATCTCTTTCTAAATCGAGTAACGTTTCTATGGAAACGACAGGATTTTTTTTTGGGATACGAGTATCTAGTTTCCGATGCAATATTCTTTCTTTAATGCATCCCTCGCTCCCTCACATTGACGAATTAACACTGATATTTCGTCGCTATGAAATACTATGTGTTCTATGACATCTCCTTCTAAATCGAGTAACGTTTCTATGGAAACGACTGCATTTTCTTTTGGAATACGACAATCTCCTTTCCGATGCATTATTCCTTATTTACTGCATCCCTCGCTCCCTCATATTGACGATGTAACACAGAGATTGCGTCGCTGATATACTATGCGTTATATGACTTCTCGTTCTAAATCGAGTATCGTGTCCATGGAAACGTCAGGATTCTCTTTTGGGATACGAGTATCTCCTTACGATACACTATTCCTTCTTTACTGAATCCGTCGCTGCCTGACACTGAAAAATTAACACAGAAATTGCGTCTCTACGAAATACTATGGGTTCTATTACGTTTCCTTCTAAATCGAGTAACGTTTCTATGGAAACGAACGGATTTTCCTTTGGGATGCGAGTATCTCCTTTCGGATGCAATATTCCTTCTTTACTGAATCCCTCGCTCCCTCACATTGACGAATTAACGCAGATATTGCATCGCTTTGAAATACTATGGGTTCTACTACTTCTCCTTCTAAATCGAGTAACCTCTCTATGGAAACGACAGGATTTTCTTTTGGGATACGAGTATTCCTTTCCGATGCAATATTCTTTCTTTAATGCATCCCTCGTTCCCTCACATTGACGAATTAACACAGAAATTGCGTCACTATGAAATACTATGGGTTCTATGATCTTTCCTTCTAAATCGAGTAACGTTTCTATGGAAACGAACGGATTTTCCTTTGGGATGCGAGTATCTCCTTTCGGATGCAATATTCCTTCTTTACTGCGTCCCTCGCTCCCTCACATTGACGAATTAACACAGAAATTGCGTCGCTATGGAATACTACGTGTTATACGTCTTCTCCTTCTAAATCGAGTAACGTTTCTATAGAAACGACACGATTTTAATTTGGGATACGAGTATCTCCTTTCCGATGTATTATTGCTTCTTTACTGCATCCCTCGTTCCCTCACATTGACGAATTCACGGAAATTGCGTAGCTATGAAACACTATGGGTTCTATGACTTCTCTTTCTAAATCGGGTAATGTTTCTATAGAAACGACAGGATTTTCATTTGGGATTCGACTATCCCCTTTCCGATGCACTATTCCTTCTTTACTGCATCCCTCGCTCCCTCATATTGACGACTTAACACAGACATTGCGTCGCTATGATATACTATGCGTTATATGACTTCTGGTTCTAAATCGAGTATCGTTTCCATGGAAACGACATGATTTTCTTTTGGGATACGAGTATCTCCTTACGATACACTATTCCTTCTTTAGTGCATCCCTCGCTCCCAGACATTGAAAAATTAACACAGAAATTGCGTCGCTATGAAATACTACCGGTTCTACTACATCTCCTTCAAAATCGAGTAACGTTTCTATGGAAACGACAGGATTTTTTTTGGGATACGAGTATCTCCTTTCCGATGCATTATTCCATCATAATGCATCCCTCGATCCCTCACATTGACGAATTAACACTGAAATTGCGTCACTACGAGATACTATGTGTTCAATGATTTCTCCTTCTAAACCGAGTAACGCTTCTATGGAAACGACAGGATTTATTTTTGGGATACGACTATCTCCTTTCCGATGGGCTATTCCGCCTTAACTGCATCCCTCGCTCCTTCACATTGACGAATTAACACAGAAATTGCGTCGCCATGAAATACTATGTGTTCTATGACTTCTCCTTTTAAAATCGAGTAACGTTTCTATGGAATCGACGGGATTTTCTTTTGGGATACGGGTATCTCCTTTCCGATACACTATTCCTTCTTTAATGCATCCCTCGATCCCTCACATTGACAAATTAACACAGAAATAGCGTCGCTATGAAATACAATGGGGTCTATGACATCACCTTCTAAATTGAGTAACGTTTCTATGGAAACGACAGGATTTTCTGATTGGATACGAGTATCTCCTTTCTGATGCACTACTGCTTCTTTACTGGATCCCTCGCTCCCTCACTTTGACGAATTAACACAAAAATTTCGTCGCTCTTAAATACTATGGGTTCTATGACTTCTCCTTCTAAATCGAGTAACGTTACTATGGAAACGTCAGGATTTTCTTTAGGGATACGTCTATCTTATTTCCGATGCACTATTCCATCTTTGCTGCATCCCTCGCGCCCTCACATTGACGAATTAACACAGATATTGCGTCGCTATGAAATACTATGGGTCCTATGACTCCCCCTTCTAAATCGAGTAACGTTTCTATGGAAACGACAGGATTTTCTTTTGGGATACGACTATCTCCTTTCCGATGCATTTCTCCTGCTTTACTGAATTCCTCCCTACCTCACATTGACGAAGTAACACAGAAATTGCGTCGCCATGAAATACTACGGATTCTATGAGATCTCCTTCTAAATTGAGTAACGTTTCTGTGGAAATGACTGCATTTTCTTTTCGAATACGACAATCTCCTTTCCGATGCATTATTCCTTCTTTACTGTATCCGTCGCTCCCTCACACTGACGAATTAACACAGAAATTGCGTCGCTATGAAATGCTATGAGTCCTATGACTTCTCGTTGTAAATCGAGTATCGTTTCTATGGAAACGACAGGATTTTCTTTTGGGAACGAGTATCTAATTACGATGCACTATTCCTTCTTTAATGCATCCCTCTTTCCCTCACATTGACGAATTAACACAGAAATTGCGTCACTATGAAATACTATTTCTTCTATGACCTCTCCTTCTAAATCGTGTAACGTTTCTATGGAGATGAAAGGATTTTCTTTTGGGATACGACTATCTCCTTTCCGATGCACTATTCTTTTTTAGTGCATCCCTCGTTCCCTCACACTGACGAATTAACACAGAAATTGCGTCGCTATGAAATACTATGTGTTCTATGTCTTCTCCTTCTAAATCGATTAACGTTTCTATAGAAACGACAGAATTTTCATTTGGGATTCGACTATCCCCTTTCCAATGCACTATTCCTTCTTTACTGCATCCCTCGCTCCCTCATATTGACGATTTAACACTGAAATTGCGTCGCTATGATATACTATGCCTTATATGACTTCTCGTTCTAAATCGAGAATCGTTTCCATGGAAACGACAGGATTCTCTTTTGGGATACGAGTATCTCCTTACGATACACTATTCCTTCTTTACTGAATCCGTCGCTCCCTGACACTGAAAAATTAAAGCAGAAATTGCGTCGCTACGAAATACTATGGGTTCTATTACATTTCCTTCTAAATCGAGTAACGTTTCTATGGAAACGAACTGACTTTCCTTTGAGATACGAGTATCTCCTTTCGGATGCAATATTCCTTCTTTACTGCATCCCTCGCTCCCTCACATTGACGAATTAACGCAGAGATTGCATCGCTTTGAAATACTATGGGTTCAATTACTTCTCCTTCTAAATCGAGTAACCTCTCCATGGAAACGACAGGATTTTCTTTTGGGATACGAGTATCTCCTTTCTGATGCATTATTCCTTCTTTACTGCATCCCTCGCTCCCTCACATTGACGAATTAACAAAGAAATTGCGTCGCCATGAAATACTATGGACTCTATGACATCTCCTTCTAAATCGTGTAACGTTCCTATGGAAACGATAGGATTTTCTTCTGGGATACGAGTATCTCCTTCCGATGCAATATTCCTTCATAATGCATCCCTCGATCCCTCACATTGACGAATTAACACTGAAAATGCGTCACTACGAAATACTATGTGCTCTATGACTTCTCCTTCTAAATCGAGTAACATTTGTATGGATGCGGCAGGATTTTCTTTTCGGATACGAGTATATCCTTTCCCATGCACTACTCCTTCTTTACTGCATCCCTCACTCCCTCACATTGACGAATTAACACAGAAATTGCGTATCTATGAAATACTATGGGTTCTATGACATCTCCTTCTAAATCAAGTAACGTTTCTATGGAAACGACAGGATTTTCTTTTGGGATGCGAGTATCTTCTTTCCGATGCAATATTCCTTCATAATGCATCCCTCGATCCCTCACATTGACGATTTAACAGTGACATTGCGTCACTAGGAAATACTATGTGTTCTATGATTTCTCCTTCTAAATCGAGTAACGCTTCTATGGAAACGACAGGATTTATTTTTGGGATACGACTATCTCCTTTCCGATGCGCTATTCCTCCTTAACTGCATCCCTCGCTCCCTCACACTGACGAATTAACACAGAAATTTCGTCGCTCTTAAATACTATGGGTTCTATGACTTCTACTTCTAAATCGAGTAACGTTTCTATGGAAACGACAGGATTTCCTTTAGGGATACGTCTATCTAATTTCCGATGCACTATTCCATCTTTGCTGCATCCCTCGCGCCCTCACATTGACGAATTAACACAGAAATTGCGTCGCTATGAAATACTATGGGTCCTATGACTCCTCCTTCTAAATCAAGTAACGTTTCTATGGAAACGACAGGATTTTCTTTTGCGATACGACTATCTCCTTTCCGATGCACTATTCCTTCTTTACTTCATCCCTCGCTACCTCACATTGACGAATTAACACAGAAATTGCGTCGGCATGAAGTACTGTGGGTTCTATGACATCTCCTTTCAAATCGAGTAACGTTTCTATGGAAACGACAGGATTTTCTTTTGGGATACGAGTATCTCCTTTCCGACGCACTATTCCATCTTTACTGCATCCCTCGCACCCTCACATTGACGAGTTAACACAGAAATTGCGTCGCTATGAAATACTATGGGTTCCATGACTCCTCCTTCTAAATGGAGTAACGTTTCTATGGAAACGACAGGATTTTCTTTTGGGATACGGGTTTCTCCATTCCGATAGACTATTCCTTCTTTACTGCATCCCTCGCTCCCCCACATTGACGAATTAACACAGATATATCGTCGCTATGACATACTATGGGTTCTATGGCATCTCCTTCTAAATCGAGTAATGTTTCTGTGGAAAAGACTGCATATTCTGTTCGAATACGACAATCTCCATTCCGATGCATTATTCCTCCTTTACTGCATCCCTAGCTCCCTCACATTGACGAATTAACACAGAAATTGCGTCACTATGAAATACTATGTGTTCTATGACTTCTCCTTCTAAATTTAGTAACGTTTCTATGGAACAGCAGGATTTTCTTTTCGCATACGAGTATCTCCATTCCGATGCACTACTCCTTTATTATTGTATCCCTCGCTCCATCACATTGACGAATTAACACAGAAATTACGTCGCTATAACATACAATGGGTTCTATGGCATCTCCTTCTAAATCGAGTAACATTTCTGTGGAAATGACTGCATTTTCTTTTCGAATACGACAATCTCCTTTCCGATGCATTATTCCTTCTTTACTGCATCCCTCGCTCCCTCACATTGACGAATTAACACAGATATTTCTTCGCTATGAAATACTATGGGTTGTATGACATCTCCTTATAAGTCGAGTAACGTTTCTATAGAAACGACAGAATTTTCATTTGGGATACGACTATCTGCTTTCCCATGCACTACTCCTTCTTTACTGCATCCACGCTCCCTCACTTTGACGAATTAACACAGAAATTGCATCGCTGTAAAATACTATGTGTGCTATGACTTCTCCTTCTAAAACGAGTAATGTTTCTATGGAAACGGCAGGATTTTCCTTTCAGATACGAATATCTCCTTTCCGATGAAATATTCGTTCTTTAATGCATCCCTCGATCCCTTAAATAGACGAATTAACACAGAAATTGCGTCGCTATAAATACTATGGGTTGTATGACTTCTCCTTCTAAATCAAGTAACTTTTCTACGGAAACGGCAGAATTTTCTTTTTGGATACGAGTATATCCTTTCCGATGCACTATTCCTTCTTTACTGCATCCATCGCTGTCTCACATTGACGAATTAACACAGAAATTGCGTCGCTATGAAATACTATGGGTTCTATGACTTCTCCTTCTGAATCGAGTAACGTTTCTATGGAAACGACATGATTTTCTTTTGGGATACGACTATCTCCTTTCCGATGCATTATTCCTTCTTTATTGCATCTTTCGCTCCCTCACATTGATGAATTAACACAGAAATTGCGTCGTTATGAAATACTATGGGTTCTATGTCATCTCCTTCTAAATCGAGTAACGTTTCAATGGAAACGACAGGATATTCTTTTGAGATACGAGTATCTCCTTTCCGATGCATTATTCCTTCTTTACTGCATACCTCGCTCCCTCACATTGACGAACTAACACAAAAATTTCGTAGCTATGAAATTCTATGGGTTCTATGACTTCTCCTTCTAAATCGAGTAACGTTTCTATGGAAGCGACAGGATTTTCTTTTGGGATAATATTATCTCATTTCCGATACACTATTCCTTCTTTACAGCATCCGTCGCTCCCTCACATTGACGGATTAGCACAGAAATTGCGTCACTGTGAAATACTATGTGTTCTATGACTTCTCCTTCTAAATCGAGTTACATTTCCATGGAAACGACAGGATTTTCTTTTGTGATACGAGTAGCTCCTTTCCGATGTACTACTCCTTCTTTACTGCTCCCCTCGCTCCCTCACATTGAAGACTTAACACAGAAATTTGCGTCGCTATGAAATACTATGGGTTCTATGACTACACCTAATAAATCGAGTAACGTTTCTATGGAAACGACAGGATTTTCTTTTGGGATACGACGATCTCCTTTCCGATGCACTATTCCTTCTTTACTGCATTCCTCGCTCCGTCACATTGACGAATTAACACAGAAATGGCATCGATATGAAATACTATGTGTTCCATGACTTCTCCTTCTAAATCGAGTAACGTTTGTATAGAAACGACAGGATTTTCTTTTGGGATACGAGTATCTCCTTTCCGATGCACTATTCCCTTTTTCTGCATCCCTCGTTCCCTCACATTGACGAATTAACACAGAAATTGCTTCGATATGAATTACTATGTGTTCTATGACTTCTCCTTCTAAATCGAGTAACGTTTCTATAGAAACGACAGGATGTTCATTTGGGATACGACTATCTCCTTTCCGATGCACTACTCCTTTTTTACTGCGTCTGTCGCGCCCTCACATGGACGAATTAACAAAGATATTGCGTCGCTGAGAAATACTATCGGTTCTATGACAGGTCCTTCTAAATCGAGTGACGTTTCTATGGACACGACAGGATTTTCTTTAGGAATACGACAATCTCCTTTCCGATGCATTATTCCTTCTATACTATACCCCTCGCTCCCAGACATTGAAAAATTAACACAGAAGTTGCTTCGCTATGAAATACTATGGGTTCTATTACATCTCCTTCTAAATCGAATAACGTTTCTATGGAAACGACAGGATTTTCTTTTGGCATACTAAAATCGCCTTTCCGATGCACTATTCCTTCTTTACTGCATCACTCTATCCCTCACATTGATGAATTAACACAGAAATTGTGTCGCTATGAAATACTATGGGTTCTATGACTCCTCCTTCTAAATCGAGTAAAGTTTCTATGGAAACGACAGGATTTTCGTTTGGGATACGACTATCTCCTTTCCGATGCACTATTCCTTCTTTACTGCATCCCTCGCTCCCCCACATTCACGAATTAACACAGAAATTGCGTAGCTATGAAATACTATTGGTTCTATAACTTCTCCTTTAAATCAAGTAACGTTGCTATGGAAAAGAAAGGATTTTCTATTTGGGTACGAGTATCTCCTTTCCGATGCACTATTACTTCTTTACTGCATCCCTCGCTCCCTTACATTGACGATTTAACACAGAAATTGCTTCGATATGAAATTCTATTTGTTCTATGTCTTCTCCTTCTAAATCGAGTAACGTCTCTATAGAAAGGACAGGATTTTCATTTGGGATACGACTATCTGCTTTCCGATGCACTACTCCTTCTTTACTGCATCCCTCGAGCCCTCACATGGACGAATTAACACAGATATTACGTCGCTGTGAAATACTATGGGTTCTATGACATGTCCTTCTAATCCGAGTGACGTTTCTATGTACACGACGGGATTTTCTTTTGGAATATGACAATCTCCTTTCGGATGCATTTTTCCTTCTTTACTACATCCCTCGCTCCCAGACATTGAAAAATTAACACAGGAATTGCGTCGCTATGCAATACTACTGGTTCTATGACATCTCCTTCTAAATCAAGTAACGTTTCTACGGAAACGACAGGATTTTCATTAGGGATACGACTGTCTCCTTTCCGTTGCACTATTCCCTCTTTACTGCATCCCTCGCTCGCTTACATTGACGAATTAACCCAGAAATTGTGTCGCTATGAAATACTATGGGTTCTATGACTCCTCCTTCTAAATCGAGTAAAGTTTCTATGGAAACGACAGGATTTTCGTTTGGGATACGACTATCTCCTTTCCGATGCACTATTCCTTCTTTACTGCATCCTTCGCTCCCCCACATTGACGAAATAACACAGATATATCGTCGCTATGACATACTATGGGTTCTATGGCATCTCCTTCTAAATCGAGTAACGTGTCTATGGAAACGAGAAGATTCTCGTTTGGGATACGACTATCTCCTTTCCGATGCACTATTCCTTCTTTACTGCATCCCTCGCTCCCTCACATTCACGAATAGACACAGAAAATGCGTCGCTATGGAATACTATGGGTTCTATGACATCTTCTAAATCGAGTAATGTTTCTATGGAAACGACAGGATTTTCATTAGGGATACGACTATCTCCTTTCCGATGCACTATTCCTTCTTAACTGCATCCCTCGCTCCCTCACATTCACGAATAGACACAGAAAATGCGTCGCTATGAAATACTATGGGTTCTATGACATCTTCTAAATCGAGTATCGCTTCTATGGAAACGACAGGTTTTTATTTTGGGATACGAGTATCTCCTTACGATGCACTATTCCTTCTTTACTGGATCCCTGGCTCCCTTACGTTGACGAATTATCCCAGAAATTTTGTCGCTATGAAATACTATGGGTTCTTTGACTCCTCCTTCTAAATCGAGTAACGTGTCTATGGAAACGAGAGGATTCTCGTTTGGGATACGACTATCTCCTTTCCGATGCACTATTCCTTCTTTACTGCATACCTCGCTACCTCACATTGACGAATTAACACAGAAATTGCGTCGCCATGATATACTATTTGTTTTATGACATCTCTTTCTAAATTGAGTAACGTTTCAATGGAAACGACAGGAATTTCTTTTGGGTTAAGAGTTTTACCTTTCCGATGCAATATTCCTTCCTTAATGCATCCCTCGATCCCTCCCATTGACAAATTAGCACAGAAATGGCGCCGCTATGAAATACTATGTGTTCTATGACTTCTCCTTTTAAATCGAGTAACGTCTCTATGGAAACGACAGGATATTCTTTTGGGATACGAGTATCTCCTTTCCGATGCATTACTCCTTCTTTACTGCATCCCTCGTTCCCTCACATTGAGGAATTAACACATAAATTGCGTCGATATGAAAAACTGTGGGTTCTATGACTTCTGCTTCTAAATCGAGTAACGCGTCTATTTAAACGACTGGAGTTCCCTTTTGGATACGAGTATCTCCTTTCCGATGCACTATTGCTTCTTTACTGGATCCCTCGCTCCCTTACGTTGACGAATTAACCCAGAAATTTTGTCGCTATGAAATTCTATGGGTTCTATGACTTCTCCTTCTAAATCGAGTAACGTTTCTATGGAAACGACAGGATTTTCTTTTGGGATACGATTATCTCCTTTCCGATACACTATTCCTTCGTTACTGCATCCGTCGCTCCCGCACATTGACGAATTACCACAGAAATTGCGTCACTATGAAATAGTATGTGTTCTATGGTTTCCCCTTCTAAATCGAATAACATTTCTATGGAAACGACAGGATGTTCATTTGGGATACGACTATCTCCTTTCCGCTGCACTATTCCTTTTTTACTGCATCTCTCGCGCCCTCACATGGACGAATTAACACAGATATTGCTTCGCTGTGAAATACTATGGGTTCTATGACATGTCCTTCTAAATCGAGTGACGTTTCTATGGACACGACAGAATTTTCTTTAGGAATACGACAATCTCCTTTCCGATGCATTATTCCTTCTTTACTACATCCCTCGCTCCCAGATATTGAAAAATTAACACAGAAATTGCGTCGCTATGAAATACTATGTGTTCTATGACTTCTCCTTCTATATCGAGTAACGTTTCTATGGATTGGACAGGATTTGTCTATGGGATACGACTATCTCCTTTCCGATGCACTATTTCTTCTTTACTGCATCCCTCGCTCCCTCACATTGACGAATAGACACAGAAAATGCGTCGCTATGAAATACAATGGGTTCTATGACATCTTCTAAATCGAGTAACGTTTCTATGGAAACGACAGGATTTTCATTAGGGATACGACTATCTCCTTTCCGATGCACTATTCCTTCTTTACTGCATCACTGACTCCCTCACATTGATGAATTAGCACAGAAATTGCGCCACATCGTAATACTATGGGTTCTATGACTTCTCCCTCTAAATCGAGTAACGTTTCTATGGATTGGACAGGATTTGCTTATGTGATACGACTATCTCCTTTCCGATGCAATATCCCTTCTATATAATTAAACGTCCTCTTTGAACAATTATACATGACTGTGCTTAACCTGACACACAATATTTTGTTAGCGCAACGCAATCTGACTTTCAAAATTCTCTACAAAAGAATGGCCCTGACTAACATTAAACTATACCTTTCACAAATCACTTACCTCACAAAAATCTTCGCTGCTCAAGCTACTGCAATACAGCGAGCGCCACTACTGCCAGCTAAATAAAAGATTCAAACTATGGAAGGCACTAACTACTGATAGGGATAGTTAGCAAATGAAAGATATTAATAGAGAACAAACAATGTATTTACCTTAATATCACCACAAGTCATAATATATATATCAGTTCATGACAAATTGCAAACCTCCGCCATCTCTCTCCCCACATCCACCACTGCTGGCGGCTCACCTCCAACTGCGCAACGCTACGTGCTGTTCACAGCCAGCTGCCTAACACTTCAATGGCGAGTATTACAACAATGCAAAGCAGCCACAGACTGCACACAGCACAGCCAGTGATTTTCATACAGAGGTGGCGTTACCAATAAAAAACCTAAACAGCCTACTTACATAGAGAAAACATAAACAGCCTACTTACAGAGAAAACATAAACAGCCTACTTACATAGAGAAAACATAAACAGCCTACTTACATAGAGAAAACATAAACAGCCTACTTACAGAGAAAACATAGACAGCCTACTTACATAGCCCCCATGCTCCCCACAAAAATTTTTACAAATTGGTTTGGGCAGTGCCCAATACAGATTTGAAAAAAATTTTTCATAATTACAATAACAAAGATATCAAATGCACACACTTATTGATACAACGTTGGTCAAAAGCTAAAATTTTGTCACAGTCCATAAAGACAGTCCTGATCATTCATTACGGTGAAATATAGTGTTTTTCTCAAAGTCTGAGCAGTAGAAGAAAATGCACACGGAAGTAGTGGATTTCCATGCAGTCTTGAAGAAGTACTGTTGTCCTTCCAACTGAAAGACAGTGCTGACTCTTGACATGCAGACAGGT
Organism: Schistocerca piceifrons; assembly: GCF_021461385.2. Taxonomy (NCBI): domain Eukaryota; kingdom Metazoa; phylum Arthropoda; class Insecta; order Orthoptera; family Acrididae; genus Schistocerca; species Schistocerca piceifrons. Next base: position 84,648 of record NC_060139.1, read on the forward strand.
AATGCTCCACAACAGAGCAAACCCACAGCAGAGTCATTCGATGTTTTGAAGAATATTGGTAGGTAGGTCATCACAGAGCAGACCCACTGTAGTCCTGGTAGAGATTACGGTATTGGTGGGCCACCAGAGGTGCAGACCCACTGTAGTCCTTGTAGAGATTACGGTATTGGTGGGCCATCGAAGGTGCAGACCCACTGTAGTCCTTGTAGAGATAATGGTAATGATGGGCCATCAAAGATGCAGACCCACTGTAGTCCTTGTAGAGATGGCCAGCAGCCATCTGTTGCGATTGTGCAGGTGCACATTCACCATCAAAGAGTCTTGCAGAGAATATAGCAAGTCCATAAACCACCACCTGTGCACTCACAACGTTTTTGGAATTGTCCTTAGAACCAGCAATGCTGTTATCCAGTCCCTTGCAGAATTATTAACACACGTGCAAACACGATCAGTCCCTACTTCTCACATATTGTCCATATACTATGACCAACAGAAACGTGTGCAGTGAAATGGAACTTACAAGTTAATAATATCATGAACTGGTGACAATTACAATTTTATAACAGAAGAATACAATTACAAAGGTACAAAATACATCATTAAAAACATAACAATACAGATAACATTTGTAGTAAAACAGGCGTTACAAAAGAATAGAAATAAACATATACATCAGTGTTACAAAAATAGTGACATAAGTACATACATAAAATAATGAGAATAGTTTTCGAAACATTAATTTCACACATGAACATTGAAACAGAACAGAATTGTAAACAACTTTACAAAGAAAATAACATATTATTAATGCAACTTATATTTGAGGATAACAGTATTCCTCCTCATAGTGAATATAGCTTAGTATTAGAAGAGAAAAAAAAATTCTATGAAACAGTACACAGAGACAGGAAGAAAACAAATACTCAAGGGTACACAAACACATAGTGGGATAACACCAATAGGAAAGGACAGGGTTCGTTTTCAGTGTAACATTTGGTACTGCAGTCCAACCCAAAACTTCATATATCTTTCCTCTTATTTCATCCTCTGTTTCCACCAAAAAAAATTCTATCTAAGCATGCTTTCTGTATTTATATGTTCACACATTTCTTACCTCAACATTTATTTCCAAGAAAATCCTACCTAAACCTGTTTTATGTACTTTTTTCGTATTAATTCTCATTGCATTTCTTCCAATTCATCGCAACTCATTCTCTTATATAGTCTACCCCCTCTTAAGCTAACTTAAATCTACTGAGCTCAGATGCTAAACTAAGGGACGAGGCAATGCAGCATCACATAACAAATCAACACAAACAGCAATGCAAAAAAATGCAAATTGGCAAAGCTAGCAGCATAAATGAGCAAAAGTCAAATTCAATAAAACTATGCCTGGCAAACAGCAGCAACTTATACCTAAACATGACATAGCGCAAGCAGAAAAAATATTACACTAAACAACAATGCAGATAAGGGAAATGTATATTCACATCTTAATGTCTATGTAATTAAAGTGGTGCACCACAAGAAGTTATTCTACCAAAAAGTTACCAATTACTTGAAAAGAAAATTATGAATGCAGTTACTAGTTCCTTCTTATTGTTCTTTCCTGTCCAAGTGCTCCTTTTTTAAAGAATGTGGATCATAAAATAATTATTTAATAGATCTGTTGACAGAAAGTGTTCACATTAGCAAATGCATTTCATTTTATAAAAGCAATGCTGCAACACAGCTGGAAACCAGATATCAAATGAAATAAGCAATTACGCAAACCAAAGCATAAAAACATCATTCAATAGCTATGTGGCATTTCGTAAGTCAGTAGCTCTCAATTCTCGTAGAAAGACACTTGTCATTATCAGGTTTGCAGATGTAAGAATATTTCCAAGGATAATGGCCTCCCCTTTTTTTTTGTGCTACCGGTGCCGCTGAAAAGGGCTCGCAATAATGGCTTTTTCTCCAGGCGTCTGACACAGCTGGGTGCCCGCGACGCATTACGTGCAGGTGGTCACTTAACTTTCGTACGGAAATATTTACGACAGGAGATTCTGCTACCGTGGTAGTCTCATATAAAAATATTTCACAGGTCAAGAATTAGCGTTGCAAATCTGTAGAAGCAAAACCCTATAAATATAACAGTGTCCAAAAAAATTTTCAGTGGCATTGTGATACATTCATGCATATACACACACATTTCATAACTCTTAAAGTACGATTCTTGGTTTCCAACAACCTTTTCATAAATCAGAGTCCCTAACCCCTACTCCTTATTCCTTACCTTATTACACATATACATATTCATATTCATCAACATGTCTTCAATATTTCATCATAATAGCTACATAGCATAATCAGATTCCTCATATAGCATCAGCTTATTTATCATAAACATACCTCAACAGCATAGTACACATCGTCGTCGTAATAATAACATCATAACACTTCAGTCAAATCTTAAAATCGTCGTAACTTCCTCCAATAATTTCAAAACGTAAAAAAAATTCTCTGCTCATTTCAATAGTGTCATCTACCTCAAACGTACTTTAAAATCATGATCCCATACCAAATATCTCAAAGCTCTCATAGTATCACAATGAATCCGAAAAAATATGAACATTTCACAAAGTACAGACAAAATACAGTTTCATAAGTGTGAAGTTATCCAACTGTAATTGCGTAAACATCTGTCACTGACGTAGTAAAAAGAATGTTTGTTTCTCTGTCAAATAATCAGATAGCTGTGTAATTCTGTGTTAGAGAAATATGGTACCGACGTGTAAAGTTGTATAAGCAAATACCATATTAGCTAGGGTTCCTTGTGGTTGCCACACACATGGTACACAAAGTAAGCGTGTACCCCCCTGAGGATTAATGTAATTATACCCTCAGGTGTTACAGATTACACCAATGGAATGAAATATATCACGGAAAACTTTCTTTGTAATTCAAAAATCTTTAAAAATAAATGTTTTAAGTACAAAATTAATCACTGAAATGCGTGTCCTGTAGCGCTAAATGTGCGTCTTGTTGCAACATAATCTGTGTGGAAGTGTCGTAGTTATCGTCCTCCGAAAGCTAAGTTCTGCAGAAGCCAATGTACTTACCTCATGATAAACAAAAGTGAAATGCTTTGCGTATAGATATCGTAGTTATTATGCTTATTGGCGTGATGAAGAAAGTACTGTACAGTAACGTAATGTTGTGCCACGAAAAAGGCTGTCTCATTGTTGCTGTACCACAAAAGTTACTACTAAAACATGTTTTTCTTTCCAGAAGAATTTAGAAAACTGTGCAGATATAAAACAGATACACCGCAAAAGCAACATTGTAAATTGTCACTCATTAGTAGCGTCGTGATAAAATCGTGTAGCTGTCACATAAACTAACCTCTGTGTCATCTGGTATCTCTCAGAAAGCACTTTAAATTCAGAATGTATTTTCAAATAAACCAAAATGTTGCATTAAAATCTCATTAGCAGTACTGGTAAATGTTCTAAGTATGTAAGCCTGATAGTCGTTACGTAATCGTGCAACTAGCAAGCCAGAATGTACAAATACAACACTGTGTCGTCTGTTCACTATAACAATGCATTCGTAATTTCTGTTTAAAAATGTTCCCTAGGTTCTAGACTGGATATTTAACTTCAAACATTGTTGCATGTTAACAGTTTCTTAAGTCTGACAAAGCATACTAGAAATGTGAAGTGAAAAGTTTTATGGCAAAGACAAAGTTAAAAAGCAGATTATCTTTCAATAAATGGTTTTACATGTGAAATCTGGTGTAAACCTTTACTCTTCATAGTACACAGAGATTGAACTTGAATGCAATTGTCATGCGGTATACGTCAGTAAAGAATGCTAAATCTTTTCTCAAGGCTAGCGTCTTTGTTATTTTTCCCTGAGCCAGCGGGCGCACGCGGCTGCCTGCGGTGCGAGTCATTGTCTGTCCCTTTGTTGGCGCGCGTCGTTATTGGGATTAGGAGACCTAACTTCTACAAATTCGCCTTGCCGAGAGGGCCCTGCTCTGTTTGAATCCCGCCAGTTCTGATGCAATTCAGGTCTGTCGTTACGATCATATCGTCTGTCGTCATGTCGGTAGATTCCGTAGTTTCTTCCTTGTCGGTCATGTGGTGGAGAATTTCTCCCTGAATCGTAACTCCGCGCTGAACTGTTGCGTCTGAAGTTATTCTGTCTCCCTTGATAATAATAGTTCTGGTTGTCATATTGTCTATTTCTATGGTTATCTCTGTCATATTCATTTCTACGGAAATGCGATCTTTCTCTGTAACTATTTTTCTGCCAGCGGTTGTCATAAGGGTGGTGTCTGTTTTGGTCACGATTTGTGTTGTGAGAATAGCCTTGTCGTGTCAAGTTATTACTTCTTTCATCGCGGAATTGCGACGGATGTGACCTGTAATTGTTATGTTCCTGTTTCCGCTTTCCGCGATTGTCAGTGTCAATTTCCAATTCTTGTAACAGTCCCTGAAAAGCTTCAATGTCGTCTTTGCAACGTCCTGCCAAAATAATATGTCGTAAATGTTCAGGTAATTTGATTAAGCAAATGCGGATGAGTTCTGAGGGGCTGTATGGGTTTGAAAGATATTGATTTTTATGCAACGTGTCTTCAAAATATTTGACAAGACTGGAAAATTCAGATTGTTCAAAGTGTTTCATCATCATGATGCTATGTTTTACCCGGTCTTGTGTGGCTTGAGACCAATATGCTGAGAGGAAGGCATGGTAAAATTCTCCTTCACTGTGGCAATCGTGAATGACCGACCGCATTCTTACAGCTGGTTCATTCTCTAAGTAGCCACACATAAATTCTAATCTGTGCTCTAATGACCAGTTGGGAGGAAAACAATGAGAGAATTGATGGAGCCATGCTTGTGGATGAATGTCGTTCCCAGAATTCTTAAATGTTTTGAATTTACGTGTAGTAATGAACAGCTTATAGTCAAAGTCATCATGTCGGCGAGTCGCATATCGGTCATTGTTATGTCGTTTCGGCGGTTCCATTTCAAAATTCGGTGCACCTTGCCAATTTCTTTCATAACTTCCGAAGTGTCCTGTGTTATTATTTTGTGGTTGTTCCGTATTTCTAAGTCCCTCTTCCCGTATTGGGGCGCGAGTATCCTCTGAAATACGTAATTCTTGTATTAACTGTGTCAGCTGATCTTGTACTTCCCGGATTTCTCTTTGGTGTTGCGTATTAATCTGATTCTGATTTTGTTTGAATTTCCTAATTTGTTCGCACTCTTCAGTGTCAGTGAAGGCTACAGGTCTTGTGTCATTCAGATCATCATCTACCTTTGTAGATAAGTTAGTGACCTGATCCGAAAGTTCGGCTACTTTCTCCGATAGTGAACACATTTCCTCAGTGTGTTTTTCTGAACCAAGTTTCAGAGTGTCCATTTGTGTTGAAATCGTATCTACTGTGTCCTTTAAGTTTTCCTGAGTTATTGCAAGTTGCGTAACCGAATCGGTAGATGCAACTGAGTCAATTTTAGCCCACAAGGTCTCATGATTTTCATGAACAATGGCTTGCAGTTCTTTTATGGCTGCTTCGTGATTCTGTAATGCACTTTCATGCCGCGAAAAAATAGGTTGAAAATGCTCACAAATTTGTGTTTTTACGTCATTACAGACTTTTTGACATTTCAATTCAATGTTATGTAACTCAGTAGTTAAATCTTCACGTGTTTGTTCAAGCGTGGTGTGAAGATTTTGTTCCATTGCGTCTAACTGTTGCTGTGTTTGTCTCTGGTGTTGTTCCATTGTGTCTAACTTTTGAAGATTTTGTTCCACTGTGTCTAACTTTTGAAGCTTTTGCTGTGTCTGTCCCATTTGTTGTATTAATTGTAATAACAATGCATTGGTGTCTGAAACATGTTCCTCAGTGCTTTTCGGCAGTGAATTTACACCGGAAACATTCACATTTTGACAAGCAGAAAATGTGTCTTGACTTATTCGAGAAAACGGTGAGGATCCAAAACCTGAATCTACAGTATTTGCGAGATCGTGTCGTGTCATTTCGGCTTCCTGAGGCGAGCTATTGCCGACCGGTCGATCGATAATGCTTCCCTCTTCACTAATTGTTTCACTGTCCACGCCATTGTTTGACGCCCGCTCCATTTCCCTGTGCACAGTTACCAAATTACTACTTTGAACATTAGTAAATTCATTACTCGGCGGCGCTGATAAGCTACGCTCGTCATCACTATTATTTCTCAGTTTACGTTTTTCACACGCCATTATTGTCACAGTATTTCACACGACAACACAGAAAAACACAATTTGAAGATCAAAAATAAGAGAACACATTAACATAGCACTGAAAATAATATCTAGTTAATTGCAAGCGCAGCTGCGAAATACTTGGTGCAAATCTACATGCATGCCACAACTGTTTTATTATACAACAATGAAAGACTGCAACTACAAAGGAAATTCTCTCTACAATTACGCGCTAGCAATAAACAAAAGCTACACTAAATACACAAACTACAAGAAAAAATCAGAAGATTCCAGTGAGGTATCCTAGGCTAAGGGTCGACATATTAAACGTCCCCTTTGAACAATTCTTACAGGACTGTGCTTAACCTGACACACAATATTTTGTTAGCGCAACGCAATCTGACTTTCAAAATTCTCTACAAAAGAATGGCCCTGACTAACATTAAACTATACCTTTCACAAATCACTTACCTCACAAAAATCTTCGCTGCTCAAGCTACTGCAATACAGCGAGCGCCACTACTGCCAGCTAAATAAAAGATTCAAACTATGGAAGGCACTAACTACTGATAGGGATAGTTAGCAAATGAAAGATATTAATAGAGAACAAACAATGTATTTACCTTAATATCACCACAAGTCATAATATATATATCAGTTCATGACAAATTGCAAACCTCCGCCATCTCTCTCCCCACATCCACCACTGCTGGCGGCTCACCTCCAACTGCGCAACGCTACGTGCTGTTCACAGCCAGCTGCCTAACACTACAATGGCGAGTATTACAACAATGCAAAGCAGCCACAGACTGCACACAGCACAGCCAGTGATTTTCATACAGAGGTGGCGTTACCAATAAAAAACCTAAACAGCCTACTTACATAGAGAAAACATAAACAGCCTACTTACAGAGAAAACATAAACACCCTACTTACATAGAGAAAACATAAACAGCCTACTTACATAGAGAAAACATAAACAGCCTACTTACAGAGAAAACATAAACAGCCTACTTACATCTCCTTTCCGATGCAATATCCCTTCTATAATGTATCCCTCGATACTTCACATTGACGAATTAACACAGAAATTGCGTAGCTATGAAATACTATTGGTTCTATAACTTCTCCTTTAAATCGAGTAACGTTGCTATGGAAAAGACAGGATTTTCTTTTGGGATACGAGTATCTCCTTTCCGATGCACTATTCCTTCTTTACTGCATTCCTCGCTCCCTCACATTGACGAATTAACACAGTAATTGCGTCGTTATGAAACACTATGGGTTCTATGTCATCTCCTTCTAAATCGAGTAACGTTTCTATGGAAACGACAGGATTTTCATTTGGGATACGACGATCTCCTTTCCGATGCACTATTCCTTCTTTAATGCATCCCCCGCTCCCTCACATTGACGAATAAACACAGAAATTTCGTCGCTATGAAATACAATTAGTTCTATGACTTCTCCTTCTAAATCGAGTAACGTTTCTATGGAAACGACAGGATTTTCTTTTGGGATACGACAATCTCCTTTATGATGCATTATTCCTTCTTTACTGCATCCCTCGCTCCCTGACATTGAAATATTAACACAGAAATTGCGTCGCTATGAAATACTATTGGTTCTATTACATCTCCTTCTAAATCGAGTAACGTTTCTATGGAAACGATAGAATTTTCTTTTGGGATACCAGTATCTCCTTTCCGATGCACTATTCCTTCTTTACTGCATCCCTCGCTACCCCACATTGACGAATTAACACAGAAATTGCGTCGCCATGAACTACTATGGGTTCTATGACGTCTTCTTTCAAATCGAGTAACGTTTCTATGGAAACTACAGGATTTTCTTTTGGGAAACGAGTATCTCCTGTCCGATACAATATTCCTTCTTTAATGCATCCCTCGATCCCTCACATTGACGAATAAACACATAAATTGCGTCGCTATGAAATACAATGGGTACTATGACTTCTCCTTCTAAATCGAGTAACGTTTCTATAGAAACAGCAGGATTTTTAATCGGATACGAGTATCTCCTTTCCGATGTACTACTCCTTCTTTACTGCATATCCCGCTCTCTCTCCTTGACGAATTAACACAGAAATTGCGTAGCTATGAAATACTATGGGTTCTATGGCTTTTCCTTCTAAATCGAGTAACGTTGCTATGGAAACGACAGGAATTTCTTTGGAAAACCAGTATCTCCATTCCGATGCACTATTCCTTCTTTACTGTATCCCTCGCTCCCTGATATTGACGAATTAACACAGAAATTGCGTCGCTATGAAATACCATGGGTTCTATGACTCCTCCTTCTAAATCGAGTAACGTTTCTGTGGAAACGACAGGAATTTCTTTTGGGATACGACTATCTCCTATCCGATGCACTATTTCTTCTTTACTGCATCCCTCACTCCCTCACATTGACGAATTATACAGATATTGCGTCGCTATGAAATACTGTGGTTTCTATGACATCTCCTTCTAAATAGAGTAACGTTTCTATGGAAACGACAGAATTTTCTTTTGGAATACGACAATCTCCTTTATGATGCATTATTCCTTCTTTACTGCATCCCTCGCTCCCTGACATTGAAATATCAACACAGAAATTGCGTCGCTATGAATTACTATTGGTTCTATTACATCTCCTTCTAAATCGAGTAACGTTTCTATAGAAACAGCAGGATTTTCTTTTCGGATACGAGTATCTCCTTTCCGATGCACTACTCCTTCTTTACTGCATATCTCGATCTCTCTCATTGACGAATTAACACAGAAATTGCGTAGCTATGAAATACTATGGGTTCTATGGCTTATCCTTCTAAATCGAGTAACGTTTCTATGGAAACGACAGGAATTTCTTTGGGATACGAGTATCTTCTTTCCGATGCACTATTCCTTCTTTATTGCATCCCTCGCTCCCTCATATTGACGAACTAACACAGAAATTGTGTCGCCATGAAATACTATGGGTTCTATGACTTCTCCTTCTAAATCGAGTAACATTCTATAGAAACGACAGGATTTTCTTTTGGGATACGAGTATCTCCTTTCCGTTGCACTATTGCTTCTTTACTGCATCCCTCGCACCATTACATTGACGAATTAACACAGAAATTGCGTCGCTATGAAATACCATGGGTTCAATGACTCCTCCTTCTAAATCGAGTAACGTTTCTATGGAAACGACAGGAATTTCTTTTGGGATACGACTACCTCCTTTCCGATGCACTATCCTTCTTTACTGCATACCTCGATACCTCACATTGACGAATTAACAGAAAAATTGCGTCGCCATGGAATACTATTCGTTCTTTGACATCTCATTCTAAATCGAGTAACGTTTCTATGGAATCGACATGATTCTCTTTTGGATTAGGAGTATCTCCTTTCCGATGCAATATTCCTTCTTTAATACGTCCCTCGATCCCTCACATTGACGAATTAACACAGGAATTGCGTCACTATGAAATACTGTGTTTTCTATGGCATCTCCTTCTAAATCGAGTAACATTTCTATAGAAGCGACAGGATTTTCTATTGGGATACGATAATTTCTTTTCGGATGCACTATTCCTTCTTTACTGAATTTGTTGCTCCCTCACATTGTCGAATTAACACAGAAATTTCGTCGCTTTGAAATACTGTAGGTTCATTGACTTCTCCTTCTAAATCGAATAACGTTTGTATGGAAACGGCAGGATTTTCTTTTGGGATACGAGTATCTCCTCTCCGATGCACTATTCCTTCTTTACTGCATCACTCGCTCGCTCACATTGCCGGATTAACATAGAAAATCCGTCCCTATGAAATACTATGGATTCTATGAGTTCTCCTTTTAAAATCGAGTAACGTTTCTATGGAATCGATAGTATTTTCTCTTGGGATACGAGTATCTCCTTTCCGATGCACTATACCATTTTTACTGAATCCCTCGATTCCTCACACTGACGAATTAACAAGGAAATAGCTTCGCTATGAAATACAATGGGTTCTATGACTTCTCCTTCTAAATCGAGTAACGTATCTATGGAAACGACAGGATTGTCTGTTTGGATACGAGTATCTCCTTATCGATGCACTACTGCTTCTTTACTGCATCGCTCGCTCCCTCACATTGACGAATTAACACAGATATTGCGTCGCTATGAAATACTATTCGTTCTATGACATCTCCATCTAAATCGAGTAACGTTTCTATGGAAACGGCAGGATTTTCTATTCGGATACGAGTATCTCGTCTCCGATGCACTATTCCTTCTTTACTGCATCCCTCGCTCCCCCACATTGACGAATTAACATAGAAAATGCGTCCCTATGAAATACTATGGATTCTATGACTTCTCAATTTAAAATCGAGTTACGTTTGTATGGAATCGACAGTATTTTCTTTTGGGATACGAGTATCTCCTTTCTGACGCACTATTCCTTCTTTACTTCATCCCTCGCTACCTCACATTCAGGAATTAACACAGAAATTACGTCGCTATGAAATACTACGGGTTCTATGACTTCTCCTAAATCGAATTACGTTTCTATAGAAACGGCAGGATTTTCTATTCGGATACGAGTATATCCTTTCCGATGCACTACTAGTTCTTTACTGCATCCCTCGCTCTCTCACATTGACGAATTAACACAGAAATTGCGTCGCTATAAAATACTGTGGGTTCTATGACTTCTCCTTCTAAATCGAATAACGTTGCTATAGAAACGCCAGGATTTTCTATTCGGATACGAGTATCTCCTTTCCGATGCACTACTAGTTCTTCACTGCATACCTCGCCACCTGACCTTGACGAATTAACACAGAAATTGCGTCGCCATGAAATACTATGGGCACTATGACATCTCTTTCCAAATAAACGTTTCTATGGAAACGACAGGATTTTCATTGGGTTACGAGTATCTCCTTTCCGATGCAATATTCCTTCTTTAATGCATCCCTCGATCCCTCACATTGTCGAATTAACACAGAAATTGCGTCGCTATGAAATACTATGGGTTCTCTGACTTCTCCTTCTAAATCGAGTAACGTTTGTATGGAAACGGCAGGATTTTCTTTTGGGGTACGAGTACCTCCACTCCGATGCAGTATTCCTTCTTTACTGCATCCCTCGCTCCCACACATTGACGAATTAACACAGAAATTTCGTCGCTATGAAATACTGTGGGTTCTATGTGTTCTCATTTTAAATCGAGTAACGTTTCTATGGAAACGACAGGATTTTCTTTTGGGATACGACTATCTCTTTTCCGATGCTCTATTCCTTCTTTACTGCATCCCTCGCTACCTCACATTGACGAATTAACACAGAAATTGCGTCGCCATAAAATACTATGGCTTCTATCACAACTCCTTTCAAATCGAGTAACGTTTCTATGGAAACGGCAGGATTTTCTTTTGGGATACGACTATCTCCTTTCCGATGCACTATTTCTTCTTTACTGCATCCCTCACTCCCACACATTGACGAATTATACAGATATTGCGTCGCTATGAAATACTGTGGTTTCTATGTCATCTCCTTCTAAATAGAGTAACGTTTCTATGGAAACGACAGAACTTTCATTTGGAATACGACAATCTCCTTTCCGATGCATTATTCCTTCTTTACTGCATCCCTCGCTCCCTGACAATGAAATATCAACACAGAAATTGCGTCGCTATGAATTACTATTGGTTCTATTACATCTCCTTCTAAATCGAGTAACGTTTCTATGGAAACGACAGGATTTTCTTTTGGGATACGAGTATCTCCTTTCCGATGAACTATTCCTTCTTTACGGCATCCCTCCCTCCATCACATTGACGAAATAACACAGAAATAGAGTCGTTTCGTAATACTATGGGTTCTATGACTATTCCTTCTAAATCGAGTACCGTTTCTATGGAAACGACGGGATTTTCTTTTGCGAAACGAGTATCTCCTTTCCGATGCAACTATTCCTACCGTACTACATCCCCCGCTCCCTCTCATTGACGAATTGACACAGAAAATGCATCGCTATGAAATACTATGGTTTCTATGACCTCGCCGTCTAAATCGAGTAACATTTCTATGGAAGCGACAGGATTTTCGTTTAAGATACGACTATCTCCATTCCGATGCACTATTCCTTCTTTACTGCATCCCTCGTTACCTCACATTGACGAATTAACACAGATATATCGTCGCTATGAAATACTATGGGTTCTATGACATCTCCTTCTAAATCGAGTAACTTTTCTATGGAAACGTTTGCATTTTCATTTCGAATACGACAATCTGCTTTCCGATGCATTATTCCTTCTTTACTACATCCCTCGCTCCCTCACATTGACGAATTAACACAGAAATTGCGTCGCTGTGAAATACAATGAGTTCTATGACTTCTAATTCTAAATCGAGTAACGTTTCTATGGAAACAACAGGGTTTTCTTTCTGGATACGCGTATCTCCTTTCCGATGCACTATTACTTCTTTACTGCATCCCTCGCTCCCTCACATTGACGAATTAACACTGAAATTGCGTATCTATGAAATATTGTGGGTTCTATTACTTCTCCTTCTAAATCGAGTAACGTTTTAATGGAAACTACAGGATTTTCTTTTGGGATACGAGTATCTTCTTTCGGATGCACTATTCCTTCTTTACTGCATCCCTCGCTCCCTCACATTGACGAATTAACACAGAAATTGCGTCGCTATGATATACTATGTGTTCTATGACTTCTCCTTATAAATCGAGTAACCTTTTTATGGAAAAGACAGGATTGTATTTTGGGATACGAGTATCTCGTTTCCGATGCTATATCCCTTCTTAACTGCATCCCTCGCTCCCTCACATTGAAGAATTAACACGGGAAAAGCATCGCCATGAAATACTATGGGTTCTACGGCATCTCCTTCTAAATCGAGTAACGTTTCTATTGAAACGACAGGATTTTCTTTCGGGATACGACTATCTCCTTTCCGATGCACTATTCCTCCATTACTGCATCCCTCGCTCCCTCACATTGAAGAATTAACACGGAAAAAGCATCGCCCTGAAATACTATGGGTTCTACGGCATCTCCTTCTAAATCGAGTAACGTTTCTATGGAAACGACAGGATTTTCTTTTGGGATACGACTATCTCCTTTCCGATGCACTATTTCTTCTTTACTGTTTCCCTCGCTCCCACACATTGATGAATTATACAGATATTGCGTCGCTATGAAGTACTATGGGCTCTATGACATCTCCTTCTAAATAGAGTAACGTTTCTATGGAAACGACAGAATTTTACTTTGGAATACGACAATCTCCTTTCCGATGCATTATTCCTTCTTTACTGCATACCTCGCTCCCTGAGATTGAGAATTTAACACAGAAATTGCGTCTCTATGAAATACAATGGGTTCTTTGACTTCTCCTTCTATATCGAGTAACGTTTCTGTGGAAACGACAGGATTTTCTTTTGGGGTACGAGTATCTCTTTTCCGATGCACTATCCCTTCCCGACTGGATCCCTCGGTCTCTCACATTGACGAATTAACACAGAAATTGCGTCGCTTCTTGATACTATGAGTTCTATGACTTCTCCTTCTAAATCAAGTATCGTATTTATGGGAACGACAGGATTTTCTTTTGGGATACGAGTATATCTTTTCCGTTGCACTATTCCTCCTTTACTGCATCCCTCGCACCCTCACACTGATGAATTAACACAGAATATGCGACGTTATGAAATACTATGGGTTCTATGACATCTCCTTCTAAATCGAGTATCGTTTCTATGGAAACGACAGGATTTTCTTTTGGGATACGAGTATTTCCTTACGATGCACTATTCCTTCTTTACTGAATCTCTCGCTCCCTGACACTGAAATATTAACACAGAAATTGCGTCGCTATAAAATACTATGGGTTCTATTACATTTCCTTCTAAATCGAGTAACGTTTCTATGAAACGACTCGATTTTCTTTTGGGATACGAGTATCTGTTACCGATGCCCTATTCCTTCTTTAATGCATCCCTCGCTCCCTCACATTGACGAATCAACACAGATATTGCGTCGCTATGAAATACTATGAGTTCTATGACTTATCCTTTTAAATCGAGTAACGTTTCTATGTAATCGACAGGATTTTCTTTTGGGATACGAGTACCTTCTTACCGATGCTCTATTCCTTCTTTACTGCTTCCCTCGCTGCCTCACAATGACGAATTGACACAGAAATTGCGTCGCTGTGAAATACAATGAGTTCTATGACTTCTCCTTCTACATCAAGTAACGTTTCTGTGGAAACGTCAGGGTTTTCTTTCTGGATACGCGTATCTCCTTTCCGATACACTATTGCTTCCATACTGCATCCCTCGCTCATCACATTGACGAATTAACACTGAAATTGCGTATCTATGAAATATTGTGGGTTCTATTACTTCTCCTTCTAAATCGAGTAACGTTTCTCTGGAAACGACAGGATTTTCTTTTGGGATACGAGTATCTACTTTACGATGCTATATTCCTACTTAACTGCATCCCTCGCTCCCTCACATTGAAGAATTAACACGGAAAAAGCGTCACTATGAAATACTATGGGTTCTATGGCATTTCCTTCTAAATCGAGTAACGTTTCTATGGAAACGACAGGATTTTCTTTTGGGATACGACTATCCCCTTTCCGATGCACTATTCCTCCATTACAGCATCCCTCGCTCCCTCACATTGACGAATTAACACAGAAATTGCGTCGCTATGGTATACTATGTGTTCTATAACTTCTCCCTCTAAATCAAGTATCGTTTCTATGGAAGCGGCAGGATTTTCTTTTGGGATACGAGTATCTGCTTTCCGATGCACTATTCCTTCTTTACTGCATCCCTCGGTCCTTCGCACTGACGAATTAACACAGAAAATGCGTCGCTATGAAATACTATGCGTTCTATGACATCGCCTTCTGAATCGAGCAACGTTTCTATGGAAACGACAGGCTTTTCTTTTGGGATACGACTTCCTCCTTTCCTATGCACTATTCCTTCTTTACTTCATCCGTAGCTCCATCACATTGACGAATTAAGACAGAAATAGCGTCGCTATGAAATACTGTGGATTCTATGACATCTCTTTCTAAATCGAGTAACGTTTCTATGGAAACGACAGGATTTTTTTTTGGGATACGAGTATCTAGTTTCCGATGCAATATTCTTTCTTTAATGCATCCCTCGCTCCCTCACATTGACGAATTAACACTGATATTTCGTCGCTATGAAATACTATGTGTTCTATGACATCTCCTTCTAAATCGAGTAACGTTTCTATGGAAACGACTGCATTTTCTTTTCGAATACGACAATCTCCTTTCCGATGCATTATTCCTTATTTACTGCATCCCTCGCTCCCTCATATTGACGACTTAACACAGAAATTGCGTCGCTATGATATACTATGCGTTATAAGACTTCTCGTTCTAAATCGAGTATCGTTTCCATGGAAACGACATGATTTTCTTTTGGGATACGAGTATCTCCTTACGACACACTATTCCTTCTTTAGTGCATCCCTCGCTCCCAGACATTGAAAAATTAACACAGAAATTCCGTCGCTATGAAATACTACCGGTTCTACTACATCTCCTTCAAAATCGAGTAACGTTTCTATGGAAACGACAGGATTTTCTTTTGGGATACGAGTATCTCCTTTCCGATGCATTATTCCATCATAATGCATCTCTCGATCCCTCACATTGACGAATTAACACTGAAATTGCGTCACTACGAGATACTATGTGTTCTATGATTTCTCCTTCTAAACCGAGTAACGCTTCTATGGAAACGACAGGATTTATTTTTGGGATACGACTATCTCCTTTCCGATGGGCTATTCCGCCTTAACTGCATCCCTCGCTCCTTCACATTGACGAATTAACACAGAAATTGCGTCGCCATGAAATACTATGGGTTCTATGACTTCTCCTTTTAAAATCGAGTAACGTTTCTACGGAATCGACGGGATTTTCTTTTGGGATACGGGTATCTCCTTTCCGATACACTATTCCTTCTTTAGTGCATCCCTCGATCCCTCACATTGACAAATTAACACAGAAATAGCGTCGCTATGAAATACAATGGGGTCTATGACATCACCTTCTAAATTGAGTAACGTTTCTATGGAAACGACAGGATTTTCTGATTGGATACGAGTATCTCCTTTCTGATGCACTACTGCTTCTTTACTGGATCCCTCGCTCCCTCACTTTGACGAATTAACACAAAAATTTCGTCGCTCTTAAATACTATGGGTTCTATGACTTCTCCTTCTAAATCGAGTAACGTTTCTATGGAAACGTCAGGATTTTCTTTAGGGATACGTCTATCTTATTTCCGATGCACTATTCCATCTTTGCTGCATCCCTCGCGCCCTCACATTGACGAATTAACACAGATATTGCGTCGCTATGAAATACTATGGGTCCTATGACTCCTCCTTCTAAATCGAGTAACGTTCCTATGGAAACGACAGGATTTTCTTTTGGGATACGACTATCTCCTTTCCGATGCATTTCTCCTGCTTTACTGAATTCCTCCCTACCTCAAATTGACGAAGTAACACAGAAATTGCGTCGCCATGAAATACTACGGATTCTATGACATCTCCTTCTAAATTGAGTAACGTTTCTGTGGAAATGACTGCATTTTCTTTTCGAATACGACAATCTCCTTTCCGATGCATTATTCCTTCTTTACTGTATCCGTCGCTCCCTCACACTGACGAATTAACACAGAAATTGCGTCGCTATGAAATGCTATGCGTCCTATGACTTCTCCTTGTAAATCGAGTATCGTTTCTATGGAAACGACAGGATTTTCTTTTGGGATACGAGTATCTCCTTACGATGCACTATTCCTTCTTTAATGCATCCCTCTTTCCCTCACATTGACGAATTAACACAGAAATTGCGTCACTATGAAATACTATTTCTTCTATGACCTCTCCTTCTAAATCGTGTAACGTTTCTATGGAGATGAAAGGATTTTCTTTTGGGATACGACTATCTCCTTTCCGATGCACTATTCCTTTTTAGTGCATCCCTCGTTCCCTCACACTGACGAATTACCACAGAAATTGCGTCGCTATGAAATACTATGGGTCCTATGACTTCTCCTTCTAAATCGAGTAACCTTTCTATGGAAACGACAGGATTTTCTTTTGGGATACGAGTATCTCCTTTCCGATGCAATATTCTTTCTTTAATGCATCCCTCTTTCCCTCACATTGACGAATTAACACAGAAATTGCGTCACTATGAAATACTATTTCTTCTATGACCTCTCCTTCTAAATCGTGTAACGTTTCTATGGAGACGAAAGGATTTTCTTTTGGGATACGACTATCTCCTTTCCGATGCACTGTTCCTTTTTAGTGCATCCCTCGTTCCCTCACACTGACGAATTAACACAGAAATTGCGTCGCTATGAAATACTATGTGTTCTATGTCTTCTCCTTCTAAATCGATTAACGTTTCTATAGAAACGACAGAATTTTCATTTCGGATTCGACTATCCCCTTTCCAATGCACTATTCCATCTTTACTGCATCCCTCGCTCCCTCACATTGACGAATTAACACAGATATTGCGTCGCTATGAAATAGTATGGGTTCTATGACATCTCCTACTAAATCGAGTAACGTCTCTATGGAAACGACTGCATTTTCTTTTCGAATACGACAATCTCCTTTCCGATGCATTATTCCTTCTTTACTGCATCCCTCGCTCCCTCATATTGACGATTTAACACAGAAATTGCGTCGCTATGATATACTATGCGTTATATGACTTCTCGTTCTAAATCGAGAATCGTTTCCATGGAAACGACAGGATTCTCTTTTGGGATACGAGTATCTCCTTACGATACACTATTCCTTCTTTACTGAATCCGTCGCTCCCTGACACTGAAAAATTAAAGCAGAAATTGCGTCGCTACGAAATACTATGGGTTCTATTACATTTCCTTCTAAATCGAGTAACGTTTCTATGGAAACGAACGGACTTTCCTTTGAGATACGAGTATCTCCTTTCGGATGCAATATTCCTTCTTTACTGCATCCCTCGCTCCCTCACATTGACGAATTAATGCAGAGATTGCATCGCTTTGAAATACTATGGGTTCAATTACTTCTCCTTCTAAATCGAGTAACCTCTCCATGGAAACGACAGGATTTTCTTTTGGGATACGAGTATCTCCTTTCTGATGCATTATTCCTTCTTTACTGCATCCCTCGCTCCCTTACATTGACGAATTAACAAAGAAATTGCGTCGCCATGAAATACTATGGACTCTATGACATCTCCTTCTAAATCGTGTGACGTTCCTATGGAAACGACAGGATTTTCTTTTGGGATACGAGTATCTCCTTCCGATGCAATATTCCTTCATAATGCATCCCTCGATCCCTCACATTGACGAATTAACACTGAAAATGCGTCACTACGAAATACTATGTGCTCTATGACTTCTCCTTCTAAATCGAGTAACATTTGTATGGATGCGGCAGGATTTTCTTTTCGGATACGAGTATATCGTTTCCCATGCACTACTCCTTCTTTACTGCATCCCTCACTCCCTCACATTGACGAATTAACACAGAAATTGCGTATCTATGAAATACTATGGGTTCTATGACATCTCCTTTTAAATCGAGTAACGTTTCTATGGAAACGAGAGGATTTTCTTTTGGGATAGGACTATCTCCTTTCCGATGCGCTATTCCTTCTTAACTACATCCCTCGCTTCCTCACATTGACGAATTAACACAGAAATTGCGTATCTATGAAATACTATGGGTTCTATGACATCTCCTTTTAAATCGAGTAACGTTTCTATGGAGACGACAGAATTTTCTTTTGGAATACGACAATCTCCTTTCCGATGCATTATTTCTTGTTTAGTGCATCCCTCGCTCCCAGACATTGAAAAATTAACACAGAAATTGCGTCGCTATGAAATACTACGGGTCCCACTACATCTCCTTCTAAATCGAGTAACGTTTCTATGGAAACGACAGGATTTTCTTTTGGGATACGAGTATCTTCTTTCCGATGCAATATTCCTTCATAATGCATCCCTCGATCCCTCACATTGACGATTTAACAGTGACATTGCGTCACTAGGAAATACTATGTGTTCTATGATTTCTCCTTCTAAATCGAGTAACGCTTCTATGGAAACGACAGGATTTATTTTTGGGATACGACTATCTCCTTTCCGATGCGCTATTCCTCCTTAACTGCATCCCTCGCTCCCTCACACTGACGAATTAACACAGAAATTTCGTCGCTCTTAAATACTATGGGTTCTATGACTTCTACTTCTAAATCGAGTAACGTTTCTATGGAAACGACAGGATTTCCTTTAGGGATACGTCTATCTAATTTCCGATGCACTATTCCATCTTTGCTGCATCCCTCGCGCCCTCACATTGACGAATTAACACAGAAATTGCGTCGCTATGAAATACTATGGGTCCTATGACTCCTCCTTCTAAATCGAGTAACGTTTCTATGGAAACGACAGGATTTTCTTTTGCGATACGACTATCTCCTTTCCGATGCACTATTCCTTCTTTACTTCATCCCTCGCTACCTCACATTGACGAATTAACACAGAAATTGCGTCGGCATGAAATACTGTGGGTTCTATGACATCTCCTTTCAAACCGGGTAACGTTTCTATGGAAACGACAGGATTTTCTTTTGGGATACGAGTATCTCCTTTCCGACGCACTATTCCATCTTTATTGCATCCCTCGCACCCTCACATTGACGAGTTAACACAGAAATTGCGTCGCTATGAAATACTATGGGTTCCATGACTCCTCCTTCTAAATGGTGTAACGTTTCTATGGAAACGACAGGATTTTCTTTTGGGATACGGGTTTCTCCATTCCGATAGACTATTCCTTCTTTACTGCATCCCTCGCACCCCCACATTGACGAATTAACACAGATATATCGTCGCTATGACATACTATGGGTTCTATGGCATCTCCTTCTAAATCGAGTAATGTTTCTGTGGAAAAGACTGCATATTCAGTTCGAATACGACAATCTCCATTCCGATGCATTATTCCTCCTTTACTGCATCCCTCGCTCCCTCACATTGACGAATTAATACAGAAATTGCGTCACTATGAAATACTATGTGTTCTATGACTTCTCCTTCTAAATTTAGTAACGTTTCTATGGAACAGCAGGATTTTCTTTTCGCATACGAGTATCTCCATTCCGATGCGCTACTCCTTTATTATTGTATCCCTCGCTCCATCACATTGACGAATTAACACAGAAATTACGTCGCTATAACATACAATGGGTTCTATGGCATCTCCTTCTAAATCGAGTAACATTTCTGTGGAAATGACTGCATTTTCTTTTCGAATACGACAATCTCCTTTCCGATGCATTATTCCTTCTTTACTGCATCCCTCGCTCCCTCACATTGACGAATTAACACAGATATTTCTTCCCTATGAAATACTATGGGTTGTATGACATCTCCTTATAAGTCGAGTAACGTTTCTATAGAAACGACAGAATTTTCATTTGGGATACGACTATCTGCTTTCCCATGCACTACTCCTTCTTTACTGCATCCACGCTCCCTCACATTGACGAATAGACACAGAAAATGCGTCGCTATGAAATACTATGGGTTCTATTACATCTCCTTCTAAATCGAGTAACGTTTCTATGGAAACGAAAAAATTTTCTTTTGGGATACGAGTATCTTCTTTCCGATGCACTATTCCTTCTTTACTGCATCCCTCGCTTCCTCACATTGACGAATTAACACAGAAATTGCGTCACTATGAAATACTATGTGTTCTATGACTTCTCCTTCTAAATTTAGTAACGTTTCTATGGAACAGCAGGATTTTCTTTTCGCATACGAGTATCTCCATTCCGATGCACTACTCCTTTATTATTGTATCCCTCGCTCCATCACATTGACGAATTAACACAGAAATTACGTCGCTATAACATACAATGGGTTCTATGGCATCTCCTTCTAAATCGAGTAACATTTCTGTGGAAATGACTGCATTTTCTTTTCGAATACGACAATCTCCTTTCCGATGCATTATTCCTTCTTTACTGCATCCCTCGCTCCCTCACATTGACGAATTAACACAGATATTTCTTCGCTATGAAATACTATGGGTTGTATGACATCTCCTTATAAGTCGAGTAACGTTTCTATAGAAACGACAGAATTTTCATTTGGGATACGACTATCTGCTTTCCCATGCACTACTCCTTCTTTACTGCATCCACGCTCCCTCACATTGACGAATAGACACAGAAAATGCGTCGCTATGAAATACTATGGGTTCTATTACATCTCCTTCTAAATCGAGTAACGTTTCTATGGAAACGAAAAAATTTTCTTTTGGGATACGAGTATCTCCTTTCCGATGCACTATTCCTTCTTTACTGCATCCCTCGCTCCTTCACATTGACGAATTAACACAGAAATTGCGTCGCCATGAAATACTATGGGTTCTATGACTTCTCCTTTTAAAATCGAGTAACGTTTCTATGGAATCGACGGGATTTTCTTTTGTGATACGGGTATCTCCTTTCCGATACACTATTCCTTCTTTAATGCATCCCTCGATCCCTCACATTGACAAATTAACACAGAAATAGCGTCGCTATGAAATACAATGGGGTCTATGACATCACCTTCTAAATTGAGTAACGTTTCTATGGAAACGACAGGATTTTCTGATTGGATACGAGTATCTCCTTTCTGATGCACTACTGCTTCCTTACTGGATCCCTCGCTCCCTCACTTTGACGAATTAACACAAAAATTTCGTCGCTCTTAAATACTATGGGTTCTATGACTTCTCCTTCTAAATCGAGTAACGTTTCTATGGAAACGTCAGGATTTTCTTTAGGGATACGTCTATCTTATTTCCGATGCACTATTCCATCTTTGCTGCATCCCTCGCGCCCTCACATTGACGAATTAACACAGATATTGCGTCGCTATGAAATACTATGGGTCCTATGACTCCTCGTTCTAAATCGAGTAACGTTTCTATGGAAACGACAGGATTTTCTTTTGGGATACGACTATCTCGTTTCCGATGCATTTCTCCTGCTTTACTGAATTCCTCCCTACCTCACATTGACGAAGTAACACAGAAATTGCTTCGCCATGAAATACTACGGATTCTATGACATCTCCTTCTAAATTGAGTAACGTTTCTGTGGAAATGACTGCATTTTCTTTTCGTATACGACAATCTCCTTTCCGATGCATTATTCCTTCTTTACTGTATCCGTCGCTCCCTCACACTGACGAATTAACACAGAAATTGCGTCGCTATGAAATGCTATGCGTCCTATGACTTCTCGTTGTAAATCGAGTATCGTTTCTATGGAAACGACAGGATTTTCTTTTGGGATACGAGTATCTCCTTACGATGCACTATTCCTTTTTAGTGCATCCCTCGTTCCCTCACACTGACGAATTAACACAGAAATTGCGTCGCTATGAAATACTATGGGTCCTATGACTTCTCCTTCTAAATCGAGTAACCTTTCTATGGAAACGACAAGATTTTCTTTTGGGATACGAGTATCTCCTTTCCGATGCAATATTCTTTCTTTAATGCATCCCTCTTTCCCTCACATTGACGAATTAACACAGAAATTGCGTCACTATGAAATACTATTTCTTCTATGACCTCTCCTTCTAAATCGTGTAACGTTTCTATGGAGACGAAAGGATTTTCTTTTGGGATACGACTATCTCCTTTCCGATGCACTATTCCTTTTTAGTGCATCCCTCGTTCCCTCACACTGACGAATTAACACAGAAATTGCGTCGCTATGAAATACTATGTGTTCTATGTCTTCTCCTTCTAAATCGATTAACGTTTCTATAGAAACGACAGAATTTTCATTTGGGATTCGACTATCCCCTTTCCAATGCACTATTCCTTCTTTACTGCATCCCTCGCTCCCTCACATTGACGAATTAACACAGATATTGCGTCGCTATGAAATAGTATGGGTTCTATGACATCTCCTACTAAATCGAGTAACGTCTCTATGGAAATGACTGCATTTTCTTTTCGAATACGACAATCTCCTTTCCGATGCATTATTCCTTCTTTACTGCATCCCTCGCTCCCTCATATTGACGATTTAACACAGAAATTGCGTCGCTATGATATACTATGCGTTATATGACTTCTCGTTCTAAATCGAGAATCGTTTCCATGGAAACGACAGGATTCTCTTTTGGGATACGAGTATCTCCTTACGATACACTATTCCTTCTTTACTGAATCCGTCGCTCCCTGACACTGAAAAATTAAAGCAGAAATTGCGTCGCTACGAAATACTATGGGTTCAATTACATTTCCTTCAAAATCGAGTAACGTTTCTATGGAAACGAACGGACTTTCCTTTGAGATACGAGTATCTCCTTTCGGATGCAATATTCCTTCTTTACTGCATCCCTCGCTCCCTCACATTGACGAATTAACGCAGAGATTGCATCGCTTTGAAATACTATGGGTTCAATTACTTCTCCTTCTAAATCGAGTAACCTCTCCATGGAAACGACAGGATTTTCTTTTGGGATACGAGTATCTCCTTTCTGATGCATTATTCCTTCTTTACTGCATCCCTCGCTCCCTCACATTGACGAATTAACAAAGAAATTGCGTCGCCATGAAATACTATGGACTCTATGACATCTCCTTCTAAATCGTGTAACGTTCCTATGGAAACGATAGGATCTTCTTCTGGGATACGAGTATCTCCTTCCGATGAAATATTCCTTCATAATGCATCCCTCGATCCCTCACATTGACGAATTAACACTGAAAATGCGTCACTACGAAATACTATGTGCTGTATGACTTCTCCTTCTAAATCGAGTAACATTTGTATGGATGCGGCAGGATTTTCTTTTCGGATACGAGTATATCCTTTCCCATGCACTACTCCTTCTTTACTGCATCCCTCACTCCCTCACATTGACGAATTAACACAGAAATTGCGTATCTATGAAATACTATGGGTTCTATGACATCTCCTTTTAAATCGAGTAACGTCTCTATGGAAACGAGAGGATTTTCTTTTGGGATACGACTATCTCCTTTCCGATGCCCTATTCCTCCTTAACTGCATCCCTCGCTCCCTCACACTGACGAATTAACACAGAAATTTCGTCGCTCTTAAATACTATGGGTTCTATGACTTCTACTTCTAAATCGAGTAACGTTTCTATGGAAACGACAGAATTTCCTTTAGGGATACGTCTATCTAATTTCCGATGCACTATTCCATCTTTGCTGCATCCCTCGCGCCCTCACATTGACGAATTAACACAGAAATTGCGTCGCTATGAAATACTATGGGTCCTATGACTCCTCCTTCTAAATCGAGTAACGTTTCTATGGAAACGACAGGATTTTCTTTTGCGATACGACTATCTCCTTTCCGATGCACTATTCCTTCTTTACTTCATCCCTCGCTACCTCACATTGACGAATTAACACAGAAATTGCGTCGGCATGAAATACTGTGGGTTCTATGACATCTCCTTTCAAACCGAGTAACGTTTCTATGGAAACGACAGGATTTTCTTTTGGGATACGAGTATCTCCTTTCCGACGCACTATTCCATCTTTATTGCATCCCTCGCACCCTCACATTGACGAGTTAACACAGAAATTGCGTCGCTATGAAATACTATGGGTTCCATGACTCCTCCTTCTAAATGGAGTAACGTTTCTATGGAAACGACAGGATTTTCTTTTGGGATACGGGTTTCTCCATTCCGATAGACTATTCCTTCTTTACTGCATCCCTCGCACCCCCACATTGACGAATTAACACAGATATATCGTCGCTATGACATACTATGGGTTCTATGCCATCTCCTTCTAAATCGAGTAATGTTTCTGTGGAAAAGACTGCATATTCAGTTCGAATACGACAATCTCCATTCCGATGCATTATTCCTCCTTTACTGCATCCCTCGCTCCCTCACATTGACGAATTAACACAGAAATTGCGTCACTATGAAATACTATGTGTTCTATGACTTCTCCTTCTAAATTTAGTAACGTTTCTATGGAACAGCAGGATTTTCTTTTCGCATACGAGTATCTCCATTCCGATGCACTACTCCTTTATTATTGTATCCCTCGCTCCATCACATCGACGAATTAACACAGAAATTACGTCGCTATAACATACAATGGGTTCTATGGCATCTCCTTCTAAATCGAGTAACATTTCTGTGGAAATGACTGCATTTTCTTTTCGAATACGACAATCTCCTTTCCGATGCATTATTCCTTCTTTACTGCATCCCTCGCTCCCTCACATTGACGAATTAACACAGATATTTCTTCGCTATGAAATACTATGGGTTGTATGACATCTCCTTATAAGTCGAGTAACGTTTCTATAGAAACGACAGAATTTTCATTTGGGATACGACTATCTGCTTTCCCATGCACTACTCCTTCTTTTCTGCATCCACGCTCCCTCACATTGACGAATAGACACAGAAAATGCGTCGCTATGAAATACTATGGGTTCTATTACATCTCCTTCTAAATCGAGTAACGTTTCTATGGAAACGAAAAAATTTTCTTTTGGGATACGAGTATCTTCTTTCCGATGCACTATTCCTTCTTTACTGCATCCCTCGCTTCCTCACATTGACGAATTAACACAGAAATTGCGTCACTATGAAATACTATGTGTTCTATGACTTCTCCTTCTAAATTTAGTAACGTTTCTATGGAACAGCAGGATTTTCTTTTCGCATACGAGTATCTCCATTCCGATGCACTACTCCTTCATTATTGTATCCCTCGCTCCATCACATTGACGAATTAACACAGAAATTACGTCGCTATAACATACAATGGGTTCTATGGCATCTCCTTCTAAATCGAGTAACATTTCTGTGGAAATGACTGCATTTTCTTTTCGAATACGACAATCTCCTTTCCGATGCATTATTCCTTCTTTACTGCATCCCTCGCTCCCTCACATTGACGAATTAACACAGATATTTCTTCGCTATGAAATACTATGGGTTGTATGACATCTCCTTATAAGTCGAGTAACGTTTCTATAGAAACGACAGAATTTTCATTTGGGATACGACTATCTGCTTTCCCATGCACTACTCCTTCTTTACTGCATCCACGCTCCCTCACATTGACGAATAGACACAGAAAATGCGTCGCTATGAAATACTATGGGTTCTATTACATCTCCTTCTAAATCGAGTAACGTTTCTATGGAAACGAAAAAATTTTCTTTTGGGATACGAGTATCTCCTTTCCGATGCACTATTCCTTCTTTACTGCATCCCTCGCTTCCTCACATTGACGAATTAGCACAGAAATTGCGTCGCTTCGTAATACTATGGGTTCTAGGACTTCTCCTTCTAAATGGAGTAACGTTTCTATGGAAACGATAGGATTTGCTTTTGGGATACGACCATCTCCTTTCCGATGCACTATTCCTTCTTTACTGCATCCCTCGATCCCTCACATTGACGAATTAATCCAGAAATTGTGTCGCTATGAAATACTATGGGTTCTATGACTCCTCCTTCTAAAATGAGTAACGTTTCTTTGGAAACGACAGGAATTTCTTCTGGGTAACCAGTATTTCCTTTCCGATGCAATATTCCTTCCTTAATGCATCCCTCGATCCCTCACATTGACGAATTAACACAGAAATTGCGCCGCTATGAAATACTATGGGTTCTATGACTTCTCCTTCTAAATCGAGGTACGTTTCTATGGAAACGGCAGGATTTTCTTTTGGGATACGAGTATCTCCTCTCCAATGCTCTATTTCATCTTTACTGCATCCCTCGCTCCCTCACTTTGACGAATTAACACAGAAATTGCATCGCTGTAAAATACTATACGAATATCTCCTTTCCGATGAAATATTCGTTCTTTAATGCATCCCTCGATCCCTTAAATAGACGAATTAACACAGAAATTGCGTCGCTATAAATACTATGGGTTGTATGACTTCTCCTTCTAAATCAAGTAACTTTTCTACGGAAACGGCAGAATTTTCTTTTTGGATACGAGTATATCCTTTCCGATGCACTATTCCTTCTTTACTGCATCCATCGCTGTCTCACATTGACGAATTAACACAGAAATTGCGTCGCTATGAAATACTATGGGTTCTATGACTTCTCCTTCTGAATCGAGTAACGTTTCTATGGAAACGACATGATTTTCTCCTTTCCGATGCATTATTCCTTCTTTATTGCATCTTTCGCTCCCTCACATTGATGAATTAACACAGAAATTGCGTCGTTATGAAATACTATGGGTTCTATGTCATCTCCTTCTAAATCGAGTAACGTTTCAATGAAAACGACAGGATATTCTTTTGGGATACGAGTATCTCCTTTCCGATGCATTATTCCTTCTTTACTGCATACCTCGCTCCCTCACATTGACGAACTAACACAAAAATTTCGTAGCTATGAAATTCAATGGGTTCTATGACTTCTCCTTTTAAATCGAGTAACGTTTCTATGGAAGCGACAGGATTTTCTTTTGGGATAATATTATCTCATTTCCGATACACTATTCCTTCTTTACAGCATCCGTCGCTCCCTCACATTGACGGATTAGCACAGAAATTGCGTCACTGTGAAATACTATGTGTTCTATGACTTCTCCTTCTAAATCGAGTTACATTTCCATGGAAACGACAGGATTTCCTTTTGTGATACGAGTAGCTCTTTTCCGATGTACTACTCCTTCTTTACTGCTCCCCTCGCTCCCTCACATTGAAGACTTAACACAGAAATTTGCGTCGCTATGAAATACTATGGGTTCTATGACTACACCTAATAAATCGAGTAACGTTTCTGTGGAAACGACAGGATTTTCTTTTGGGATACGACGATCTCCTTTCCGATGCACTATTCCTTCTTTACTGCATTCCTCGCTCCGTCACATTGACGAATTAACACAGAAATGGCATCGATATGAAATACTATGTGTTCCATGACTTCTCCTTCTAAATCGAGTAACGTTTGTATAGAAACGACAGGATTTTCTTTTGGGATACGAGTATCTCCTTTCCGATGCACTATTCCCTTTTTCTGCATCCCTCGTTCCCTCACATTGACGAATTAACACAGAAATTGCTTCGATATGAATTACTATGTGTTCTATGACTTCTCCTTCTAAATCGAGTCACGTTTCTATAGAAACGACAGGATGTTCATTTGGGATACGACTATCTCCTTTCCGATGCACTACTCCTTTTTTACTGCGTCTGTCGCGCCCTCACATGGACGAATTAACAAAGATATTGCGTCGCTGAGAAATACTATCGGTTCTATGACATGTCCTTCTAAATCGAGTGACGTTTCTATGGACACGACAGGATTTTCTTTAGGAATACGACAATCTCCTTTCCGATGCATTATTCCTTCTATACTATACCCCTCGCTCCCAGACATTGAAAAATTAACACAGAAGTTGCTTCGCTATGAAATACTATGGGTTCTATTACATCTCCTTCTAAATCGAATAACGTTTCTATGGAAACGACAGGATTTTCTTTTGGCATACGAAAATCCCCTTTCCGATGCACTATTCCTTCTTTACTGCATCACTCTCTGCCTCACATTGATGAATTAACACAGAAATTGTGTCGCTATGAAATACTATGGGTTCTATGACTCCTCCTTCTAAATCAAGTAATGTTGCTATGGAAAAGAAAGGATTTTCTATCTGGGTACGAGTATCTCCTTTCCGATGCACTATTACTTCTTTACTGCATCCCTCGCTCCCTTACATTGACGATTTAACACAGAAATTGCTTCGATATGAAATTCTATTTGTTCTATGTCTTCTCCTTCTAAATCGAGTAACGTCTCTATAGAAACGACAGGATTTTCATTTGGGATACGACTATCTCCTTTCCGATGCACTACTACTTCTTTACTGCATCCCTCGAGCCCTCACATGGACGAATTAACACAGATATTACGTCGCTGTGAAATACTATGGGTTCTATGACATGTCCTTCTAAATCGAGTGACGTTTCTATGTACACGACAGGATTTTCTTTTGGAATATGACAATCTCCTTTCGGATGCATTTTTCCTTCTTTACTACATCCCTCGCTCCCAGACATTGAAAAATTAACACAGGAATTGCGTCGCTATGCAATACTATGGGTTCTATTACATCTCCTTCTAAATCGAGTAAACTTTCTATGGAAACGACAGGATTTTCTTTTGGGATACGAACATCTCCTTTCCGATGGACCATTCCTTCTTTACCGCATCACTCGCTCCCTCACATTGACGAATTAACACAGGAATTGCGCCGCATCGTAATACTATGGGTTCTATGACCTCTCCTTCTAAATCGAGTCACGTTTCTATGGATAGGACAGGATTTGCTTATGGGATAAGACTATCACCTTTCCGATGCACTTATTCCTTCTTTACTGCATCCCACGCTCCCTCACATTGACGAATAGACACAGAAAATGCGTCGCTATGAAATACTACTGGTTCTATGACATCTCCTTCTAAATCGAGTAACGTTTCTACGGAAACGACAGGATTTTCATTAGGGATACGACTGTCTCCTTTCCGTTGCACTATTCCCTCTTTACTGCATCCCTCGCTCCCTTACATTGACGAATTAACCCAGAAATTGTGTCGCTATGAAATACTATGGGTTCTATGACTCCTCCTTCTAAATCGAGTAAAGTTTCTATGGAAACGACAGGATTTTCGTTTGGGATACGACTATCTCCTTTCCGATGCACTATTCCTTCTTTACTGCATCCTTCGCTCCCCCACATTGACGAAATAACACAGATATATCGTCGCTATGACATACTATGGGTTCTATGGCATCTCCTTCTAAATCGAGTAACGTGTCTATGGAAACGAGAGGATTCTCGTTTGGGATACGACTATCTCCTTTCCGATGCACTATTCCTTCTTTACTGCATCCCTCGCTCCCTCACATTCACGAATAGACACAGAAAATGCGTCGCTATGAAATACTATGGGTTCTATGACATCTTCTAAATCGAGTATCGTTTCTATGGAAACGACAGGTTTTTATTTTGGGATACGAGTATCTCCTTACGATGCACTACTCCTTCTTTACTGGATTCCTCGCTCCCTTACGTTGACGAATTATCCCAGAAATTTTGTCGCTATGAAATACTATGGGTTCTTTGACTCCTCCTTCTAAATCGAGTAACGTGTCTATGGAAACGAGAGGATTCTCGTTTGGGATACGACTATCTCCTTTCCGATGCACTATTCCTTCTTTAATGCATACCTCTCTACCTCACATTGACGAATTAACACAGAAATTGCGTCGCCATGATATACTATTTGTTTTATGACATCTCTTTCTAAATTGAGTAACGTTTCAATGGAAACGACAGGAATTTCTTTTGGGTTAAGAGTTTTACCTTTCCGATGCAATATTCCTTCCTTAATGCATCCCTCGATCCCTCCCATTGACAAATTAGCACAGAAATGGCGCCGCTATGAAATACTATGTGTTCTATGACTTCTCCTTTTAAATCGAGTAACGTCTCTATGGAAACGACAGGATATTCTTTTGGGATACGAGTATCTCCTTTCCGATGCATTACTCCTTCTTTACTGCATCCCTCGTTCCCTCACATTGACGAATTAACACATAAATTGCGTCGATATGAAAAACTGTGGGTTCTATGACTTCTGCTTCTAAATCGAGTAACGCGTCTATTTAAACGACTGGAGTTCCCTTTTGGATACGAGTATCTCCTTTCCGATGCACTATTGCTTCTTTACTGGATCCCTCGCTCCCTTACGTTGACGAATTAACCCAGAAATTTTGTCGCTATGAAATTCTATGGGTTCTATGACTTCTCCTTCTAAATCGAGTAACGTTTCTATGGAAACGACAGGATTTTCTTTTGGGATACGATTATCTCCTTTCCGATACACTATTCCTTCGTTACTGCATCCGTCGCTCCCGCACATTGACGAATTAACACAGAAATTGCGTCACTATGAAATAGTATGTGTTCTATGGTTTCCCGTTCTAAATCGAATAACATTTCTATGGAAACGACAGGATGTTCATTTGGGATACGACTATCTCCTTTCCGCTGCACTACTCCTTTTTTACTGCATCTCTCGCGCCCTCACATGGACGAATTAACACAGATATTGCTTCGCTGTGAAATACTATGGGTTCTATGACATGTCCTTCTAAATCGAGTGACGTTTCTATGGACACGACAGAATTTTCTTTAGGAATACGACAATCTCCTTTCCGATGCATTATTCCTTCTTTACTACATCCCTCGCTCCCAGATATTGAAAAATTAACACAGAAATTGCGTCGCTATGAAATACTATGTGTTCTATGACTTCTCCTTCTAAATCGAGTAACGTTTCTATGGATTGGACGGGATTTGTCTATGGGATACGACTATCTCCTTTCCGATGCACTATTCCTTCTTTACTGCATCCCTCGCTCCCTCACATTGACGAATAGACACAGAAAATGCGTCGCTATGAAATACAATGGGTTCTATGACATCTTCTAAATCGAGTAACGTTTCTATGGAAACGACAGGATTTTCATTAGGGATACGACTATCTCCTTTCCGATGCACTATTCCTTCTTTACTGCATCACTGACTCCCTCACATTGATGAATTAACACAGAAATTGCGCCACATCGTAATACTATGGGTTCTATGACTTCTCCCTCTAAATCGAGTAACGTTTCTATGGATTGGACAGGATTTGCTTATGTGATACGACTATCTCCTTTCCGATGCAATATCCCTTCTATATAATTAAACGTCCCCTTTGAACAATTATACATGACTGTGCTTAACCTGACACACAATATTTTGTTAGCGCAACGCAATCTGACTTTCAAAATTCTCTACAAAAGAATGGCCCTGACTAACATTAAACTATACCTTTCACAAATCACTTACCTCACAAAAATCTTCGCTGCTCAAGCTACTGCAATACAGCGAGCGCCACTACTGCCAGCTAAATAAAAGATTCAAACTATGGAAGGCACTAACTACTGATAGGGATAGTTAGCAAATGAAAGATATTAATAGAGAACAAACAATGTATTTACCTTAATATCATCACAAGTCATAATATATATATCAGTTCATGACAAATTGCAAACCTCCGCCATCTCTCTCCCCACATCCACCACTGCTGGCGGCTCACCTCCAACTGCGCAACGCTACGTGCTGTTCACAGCCAGCTGCCTAACACTTCAATGGCGAGTATTACAACAATGCAAAGCAGCCACAGACTGCACACAGCACAGCCAGTGATTTTCATACAGAGGTGGCGTTACCAATAAAAAACCTAAACAGCCTACTTACATAGAGAAAACATAAACAGCCTACTTACAGAGAAAACATAAACAGCCTACTTACATAGAGAAAACATAAACAGCCTACTTACATAGAGAAAACATAAACAGCCTACTTACAGAGAAAACATAAACAGCCTACTTACATAGCCCCCATGCTCCCCACAAAAATTTTTACAAATTGGTTTGGGCAGTGCCCAATACAGATTTGAAAAAAATTTTTCATAATTACAATAACAAAGATATCAAATGCACACACTTATTGATACAACGTTGGTCAAAAGCTAAAATTTTGTCACAGTCCATAAAGACAGTCCTGATCATTCATTACGGTGAAATATAGTGTTTTTCTCAAAGTCTGAGCAGTAGAAGAAAATGCACACGGAACTAGTGGATTTCCATGCAGTCTTGAAGAAGTACTGTTGTCCTTCCAACTGAAAGACAGTGCTGACTCTTGACATGCAGACAGGTAATGCTCCACAACAGAGCAAACCCACAGCAGAGTCATTCGATGTTTTGAAGAATATTGGTAGGTAGGTCATCACAGAGCAGACCCACTGTAGTCCTGGTAGAGATTACGGTATTGGTGGGCCACCAGAGGTGCAGACCCACTGTAGTCCTTGTAGAGATTACGGTATTGGTGGGCCATCGAAGGTGCAGACCCACTGTAGTCCTTGTAGAGATAATGGTAATGATGGGCCATCAAAGATGCAGACCCACTGTAGTCCTTGTAGAGATGGCCAGCAGCCATCTGTTGCGATTGTGCAGGTGCACATTCACCATCAAAGAGTCTTGCAGAGAATATAGCAAGTCCATAAACCACCACCTGTGCACTCACAACGTTTTTGGAATTGTCCTTAGAACCAGCAATGCTGTTATCCAGTCCCTTGCAGAATTATTAACACACGTGCAAACACGATCAGTCCCTACTTCTCACATATTGTCCATATACTATGACCAACAGAAACGTGTGCAGTGAAATGGAACTTACAAGTTAATAATATCATGAACTGGTGACAATTACAATTTTATAACAGAAGAATACAATTACAAAGGTACAAAATACATCATTAAAAACATAACAATACAGATAACATTTGTAGTAAAACAGGCGTTACAAAAGAATAGAAATAAACATATACATCAGTGTTACAAAAATAGTGACATAAGTACATACATAAAATAATGAGAATAGTTTTCGAAACATTAATTTCACACATGAACATTGAAACAGAACAGAATTGTAAACAACTTTACAAAGAAAATAACATATTATTAATGCAACTTATATTTGAGGATAACAGTATTCCTCCTCATAGTGAATATAGCTTAGTATTAGAAGAGAAAAAAAAATTCTATGAAACAGTACACAGAGACAGGAAGAAAACAAATACTCAAGGGTACACACACACATAGTGGGATAACACCAATAGGAAAGGACAGGGTTCGTTTTCAGTGTAACATTTGGTACTGCAGTCCAACCCAAAACTTCATATATCTTTCCTCTTATTTCATCCTCTGTTTCCACCAAAAAAAATTCTATCTAAGCATGCTTTCTGTATTTATATGTTCACACATTTCTTACCTCAACATTTATTTCCAAGAAAATCCTACCTAAACCTGTTTTATGTACTTTTTTCGTATTAATTCTCATTGCATTTCTTCCAATTCATCGCAACTCATTCTCATATATAGTCTACCCCCTCTTAAGCTAACTTAAATCTACTGAGCTCAGATGCTAAACTAAGGGACAAGGCAATGCAGCATCACATAACAAATCAACACAAACAGCAATGCAAAAAAATGCAAATTGGCAAAGCTAGCAGCATAAATGAGCAAAAGTCAAATTCAATAAAACTATGCCTGGCAAACAGCAGCAACTTATACCTAAACATGACATAGCGCAAGCAGAAAAAATATTACACTAAACAACAATGCAGATAAGGGAAATGTATATTCACATCTTAATGTCTATGTAATTAAAGTGGTGCACCACAAGAAGTTATTCTACCAAAAAGTTACCAATTACTTGAAAAGAAAATTATGAATGCAGTTACTAGTTCCTTCTTATTGTTCTTTCCTGTCCAAGTGCTCCTTTTTTAAAGAATGTGGATCATAAAATAATTATTTAATAGATCTGTTGACAGAAAGTGTTCACATTAGCAAATGCATTTCATTTTATAAAAGCAATGCTGCAACACAGCTGGAAACCAGATATCAAATGAAATAAGCAATTACGCAAACCAAAGCATAAAAACATCATTCAATAGCTATGTGGCATTTCGTAAGTCAGTAGCTCTCAATTCTCGTAGAAAGACACTTGTCATTATCAGGTTTGCAGATGTAAGAATATTTCCAAGGATAATGGCCTCCCCTTTTTTTTTGTGCTACCGGTGCCGCTGAAAAGGGCTCGCAATAATGGCTTTTTCTCCAGGCGTCTGACACAGCTGGGTGCCCGCGACGCATTACGTGCAGGTGGTCACTTAACTTTCGTACGGAAATATTTACGACAGGAGATTCTGCTACCGTGGTAGTCTCATATAAAAATATTTCACAGGTCAAGAATTAGCGTTGCAAATCTGTAGAAACAAAACCCTATAAATATAACAGTGTCCAAAAAAATTTTCAGTGGCATTGTGATACATTCATGCATATACACACACATTTCATAACTCTTAAAGTACGATTCTTGGTTTCCAACAACCTTTTCATAAATCAGAGTCCCTAACCCCTACTCCTTATTCCTTACCTTATTACACATATACATATTCATATTCATCAACATGTCTTCAATATTTCATCATAATAGCTACATAGCATAATCAGATTCCTCATATAGCATCAGCTTATTTATCATAAACATACCTCAACAGCATAGTACACATCGTCGTCGTAATAATAACATCATAACACTTCAGTCAAATCTTAAAATCGTCGTAACTTCCTCCAATAATTTCAAAACATAAAAAAAATTCTCTGCTCATTTCAATAGTGTCATCTACCTCAAACGTACTTTAAAATCATGATCCCATACCAAATATCTCAAAGCTCTCATAGTATCACAATGAATCCGAAAAAATATGAACATTTCACAAAGTACAGACAAAATACAGTTTCATAAGTGTGAAGTTATCCAACTGTAATTGCGTAAACATCTGTCACTGACGTAGTAAAAAGAATGTTTGTTTCTCTGTCAAATAATCAGATAGCTGTGTAATTCTGTGTTAGAGAAATATGGTACCGACGTGTAAAGTTGTATAAGCAAATACCATATTAGCTAGGGTTCCTTGTGGTTGCCACACACATGGTACACAAAGTAAGCGTGTACCCCCCTGAGGATTAATGTAATTATACCCTCAGGTGTTACAGATTACACCAATGGAATGAAATATATCACGGAAAACTTTCTTTGTAATTCAAAAATCTTTAAAAATAAATGTTTTAAGTACAAAATTAATCACTGAAATGCGTGTCCTGTAGCGCTAAATGTGCGTCTTGTTGCAACATAATCTGTGTGGAAGTGTCGTAGTTATCGTCCTCCGAAAGCTAAGTTCTGCAGAAGCCAATGTACTTACCTCATGATAAACAAAAGTGAAATGCTTTGCGTATAGATATCGTAGTTATTATGCTTATTGGCGTGATGAAGAAAGTACTGTACAGTAACGTAATGTTGTGCCACGAAAAAGGCTGTCTCATTGTTGCTGTACCACAAAAGTTACTACTAAAACATGTTTTTCTTTCCAGAAGAATTTAGAAAACTGTGCAGATATAAAACAGATACACCGCAAAAGCAACATTGTAAATTGTCACTCATTAGTAGCGTCGTGATAAAATCGTGTAGCTGTCACATAAACTAACCTCTGTGTCATCTGGTATCTCTCAGAAAGCACTTTAAATTCAGAATGTATTTTCAAATAAACCAAAATGTTGCATTAAAATCTCATTAGCAGTACTGGTAAATGTTCTAAGTATGTAAGCCTGATAGTCGTTACGTAATCGTGCAACTAGCAAGCCAGAATGTACAAATACAACACTGTGTCGTCTGTTCACTATAACAATACATTCGTAATTTCTGTTTAAAAATGTTCCCTAGGTTCTAGACTGGATATTTAACTTCAAACATTGTTGCATGTTAACAGTTTCTTAAGTCTGACAAAGCATACTAGAAATGTGAAGTGAAAAGTTTTATGGCAAAGACAAAGTTAAAAAGCAGATTATCTTTCAATAAATGGTTTTACATGTGAAATCTGGTGTAAACCTTTACTCTTCATAGTACACAGAGATTGAACTTGAATGCAATTGTCATGCGGTATACGTCAGTAAAGAATGCTAAATCTTTTCTCAAGGCTAGCGTCTTTGTTATTTTTCCCTGAGCCAGCGGGCGCACGCGGCTGCCTGCGGTGCGAGTCATTGTCTGTCCCTTTGTTGGCGCGCGTCGTTATTGGGATTAGGAGACCTAACTTCTACAAATTCGCCTTGCCGAGAGGGCCCTGCTCTGTTTGAATCCCGCCAGTTCTGATGCAATTCAGGTCTGTCGTTACGATCATATCGTCTGTCGTCATGTCGGTAGATTCCGTAGTTTCTTCCTTGTCGGTCATGTGGTGGAGAATTTCTCCCTGAATCGTAACTCCGCGCTGAACTGTTGCGTCTGAAGTTATTCTGTCTCCCTTGATAATAATAGTTCTGGTTGTCATATTGTCTATTTCTATGGTTATCTCTGTCATATTCATTTCTACGGAAATGCGATCTTTCTCTGTAACTATTTTTCTGCCAGCGGTTGTCATAAGGGTGGTGTCTGTTTTGGTCACGATTTGTGTTGTGAGAATAGCCTTGTCGTGTCAAGTTATTACTTCTTTCATCGCGGAATTGCGACGGATGTGACCTGTAATTGTTATGTTCCTGTTTCCGCTTTCCGCGATTGTCAGTGTCAATTTCCAATTCTTGTAACAGTCCCTGAAAAGCTTCAATGTCGTCTTTGCAACGTCCTGCCAAAATAATATGTCGTAAATGTTCAGGTAATTTGATTAAGCAAATGCGGATGAGTTCTGAGGGGCTGTATGGGTTTGAAAGATATTGATTCTTATGCAACATGTCTTCAAAATATTTGACAAGACTGGAAAATTCAGATTGTTCAAAGTGTTTCATCATCATGATGCTATGTTTTACCCGGTCTTGTGTGGCTTGAGACCAATATGCTGAGAGGAAGGCATGGTAAAATTCTCCTTCACTGTGGCAATCGTGAATGACCGACCGCATTCTTACAGCTGGTTCATTCTCTAAGTAGCCACACATAAATTCTAATCTGTGCTCTAATGACCAGTTGGGAGGAAAACAATGAGAGAATTGATGGAGCCATGCTTGTGGATGAATGTCGTTCCCAGAATTCTTAAATGTTTTGAATTTACGTGTAGTAATGAACAGCTTATAGTC
Source organism: Schistocerca piceifrons (assembly GCF_021461385.2). Lineage (NCBI taxonomy): Eukaryota > Metazoa > Arthropoda > Insecta > Orthoptera > Acrididae > Schistocerca > Schistocerca piceifrons. The sequence goes on from NC_060139.1 coordinate 122,772, forward strand.
AAAGTCATCATGTCGGCGAGTCGCATATCGGTCATTGTTATGTCGTTTCGGCGGTTCTATTTCAAAATTCGGTGCACCTTGCCAATTTCTTTCATAACTTCCGAAGTGTCCTGTGTTATTATTTTGTGGTTGTTCCGTATTTCTAAGTCCCTCTTCCCGTATTGGGGCGCGAGTATCCTCTGAAATACGTAATTCTTGTATTAACTGTGTCAGCTGATCTTGTACTTCCCGGATTTCTCTTTGGTGTTGCGTATTAATCTGATTCTGATTTTGTTTGAATTTCCTAATTTGTTCGCACTCTTCAGTGTCAGTGAAGGCTACAGGTCTTGTGTCATTCAGATCATCATCTACCTTTGTAGATAAGTTAGTGACCTGATCCGAAAGTTCGGCTACTTTCTCCGATAGTGAACACATTTCCTCAGTGTGTTTTTCTGAACCAAGTTTCAGAGTGTCCATTTGTGTTGAAATCGTATCTACTGTGTCCTTTAAGTTTTCCTGAGTTATTGCAAGTTGCGTAACCGAATCGGTAGATGCAACTGAGTCAATTTTAGCCCACAAGGTCTCATGATTTTCATGAACAATGGCTTGCAGTTCTTTTATGGCTGCTTCGTGATTCTGTAATGCACTTTCATGCCGCGAAAAAATAGGTTGAAAATGCTCACAAATTTGTGTTTTTACGTCATTACAGACTTTTTGACATTTCAATTCAATGTTATGTAACTCAGTAGTTAAATCTTCACGTGTTTGTTCAAGCGTGGTGTGAAGATTTTGTTCCATTGCGTCTAACTGTTGCTGTGTTTGTCTCTGGTGTTGTTCCATTGTGTCTAACTTTTGAAGATTTTGTTCCACTGTGTCTAACTTTTGAAGCTTTTGCTGTGTCTGTCCCATTTGTTGTATTAATTGTAATAACAATGCATTGGTGTCTGAAACATGTTCCTCAGTGCTTTTCGGCAGTGAATTTACACCGGAAACATTCACATTTTGACAAGCAGAAAATGTGTCTTGACTTATTCGAGAAAACGGTGAGGATCCAAAACCTGAATCTACAGTATTTGCGAGATCGTGTCGTGTCATTTCGGCTTCCTGAGGCGAGCTATTGCCGACCGGTCGATCGATAATGCTTCCCTCTTCACTAATTGTTTCACTGTCCACGCCATTGTTTGACGCCCGCTCCATTTCCCTGTGCACAGTTACCAAATTACTACTTTGAACATTAGTAAATTCATTACTCGGCGGCGCTGATAAGCTACGCTCGTCATCACTATTATTTCTCAGTTTAGTTTGGAGCCTAGTGTTACGTTTTTCACACGCCATTATTGTCACAGTATTTCACACGACAACACAGAAAAACACAATTTGAAGATCAAAAATAAGAGAACACATTAACATAGCACTGAAAATAATATCTAGTTAATTGCAAGCGCAGCTGCGAAATACTTGGTGCAAATCTACATGCATGCCACAACTGTTTTACTATACAACAATGAAAGACTGCAACTACAAAGGAAATTCTCTCTACAATTACGCACTAGCAATAAACAAAAGCTACACTAAATACACAAACTACAAGAAAAAATCAGAAGATTCCAGTGAGGTATCCTAGGCTAAGGGTCGACATATTAAACGTCCCCTTTGAACAATTCTTACAGGACTGTGCTTAACCTGACACACAATATTTTGTTAGCGCAACGCAATCTGACTTTCAAAATTCTCTACAAAAGAATGGCCCTGACTAACATTAAACTATACCTTTCACAAATCACTTACCTCACAAAAATCTTCGCTGCTCAAGCTACTGCAATACAGCAGCGCCACTACTGCCAGCTAAATAAAAGATTCAAACTATGGAAGGCACTAACTACTGATAGGGATAGTTAGCAAATGAAAGATATTAATAGAGAACAAACAATGTATTTACCTTAATATCATCACAAGTCATAATATATATATCAGTTCATGACAAATTGCAAACCTCCGCCATCTCTCTCCCCACATCCACCACTGCTGGCGGCTCACCTCCAACTGCGCAACGCTACGTGCTGTTCACAGCCAGCTGCCTAACACTACAATGGCGAGTATTACAACAATGCAAAGCAGCCACAGACTGCACACAGCACAGCCAGTGATTTTCATACAGAGGTGGCGTTACCAATAAAAAACCTAAACAGCCTACTTACATAGAGAAAACATAAACAGCCTACTTACAGAGAAAACATAAACAGCCTACTTACATAGAGAAAACATAAACAGCCTACTTACATAGAGAAAACATAAACAGCCTACTTACAGAGAAAACATAAACAGCCTACTTACATCTCCTTTCCGATGCAATATCCCTTCTATAATGTATCCCTCGATACTTCACATTGACGAATTAACACAGAAATTGCGTAGCTATGAAATACTATTGGTTCTATAACTTCTCCTTTAAATCGAGTAACGTTGCTATGGAAAAGACAGGATTTTCTTTTGGGATATGAGTATCTCCTTTCCGATGCACTATTCCTTCTTTAATGCATCCCCCGCTCCCTCACATTGACGAATAAACACAGAAATTTCGTCGCTATGAAATACAATTAGTTCTATGACTTCTCCTTCTAAATCGAGTAACGTTTCTATGGAAACGGCAGGATTTTCTTTTTGGATACGAGTATCTCCTTTCCGATGCACTATTACTTCTTTACTGCATCCCTCGCTCCCTTACATTGACGAGTTAACACAGAAATTGTGTCGCTATGAAATACTATGGGTTCTATGACTCCTCCTTCTAAATTTAGTAACGTCCCTATAGAAACGACAGGATTTTCATTCGAGATACGACTATCTCCTTTCTGATGCACTATTCCTTCTTTACTGCAGCCCTCGCGCCCTCACATGGACGAATTAACACAGATATTGCGTCGCTGTGAAATACTATGGGTTCTATGACATGTCCTTCTAAATCGAGTGACGTTTCTAAGTACACGACAGGATTTTCTTTTGGAATATGACAATCTCCTTTCCGATGCATTATTCCTTCTTTACTACATCCCTCGCTCCCAGACATTGAAAAATTAACACAGGAATTGCGTCGCTATGCAATACTATGGGTTCTATTACACCTCCTTCTAAATCGAGTAAAGTTTCTATGGAAACGAAAGGATTTTCTTTTGGGATACGAATATCTCCTTTCCGATGGACTATTCCTTCTTTACTGCATCACTCGCTCCCTCACATTGACGAATTAACCGAGAAATTGCGCCGCATCGTAATACTATGGGTTCTATGACCTCTCCTTCTAAATCGAGTAACGTTTCTATGAATAGGACAGGATTTGCTTATGGGATAAGACTATCACCTTTCCGATGCACTTATTCCTTCTTTACTGCATCCCACGCTCCCTCACATTGACGAATAGACACAGAAAATGCGTCGCTATGAAATACTACTGGTTCTATGACATCTCCTTCTAAATCGAGTAACGTTTCTATGGAAGCGACAGGATTTTCATTAGGGATACGACTGTCTCCTTTCCGTTGCACTATTCCTTCTTTACTGCATCCCTCGCTCCCTTACATTGACGAATTAACCCAGAAATTGTGTCGCTATGAAATACTATGGGTTCTATGACTCCTCCTTCTAAATCGAGTAACGTTTCTATGGAAACGACAGGATTTTCGTTTGGGATACGACTATCTCCTTTCCGATGCACTATTCCTTCTTTACTGCATCCCTCGCTCCCCCACATTGACGAAATAACACAGATATATCGTCGCTATGACATACTATGGGTTCTATGGCATCTCCTTCTAAATCGAGTAACGTTTCTGTGGAAACGACTGCATTTTCTTTCCGAATACGACAGTCTCCTTTCCGATGCATTATTCCTTCTTTACTGCATCCCTCGCTCCCTCACATTGACGAATTAACACAGAAATTGCGTCGCTATGAAATGCTATGCGTCCTATGACTTCTCGTTCTAATTCGAGTATCGTTTCTATGGAAACGACAGGATTTTCTTTTGGGATACGAGTATCTCCTTACGATGCACTATTCCTTCTTTACTGGATCCCTCGCTCCCTTACGTTGACGAATTATCCCAGAAATTTTGTCGCTATGAAATACTATGGGTTCTATGACTCCTCCCTCTAAATCGAGTAACGTGTCTATGGAAACGAGAGGATTCTCGTTTGGGATACGACTATCTCCTTTCCGATGCACTATTCCTTCTTTACTGCATACCACGCTACCTCACATTGACGAATTAACACAGAAATTGTGTCGCCATGATATACTATGGGTTTTATGACATCTCTTTCTAAATTGAGTAACGTTTCAATGGAAACGACAGGAATTTCTTTTGGGTTACGAGTTTTTCCTTTCCGATGCAATATTCCTTCCTTAATGCATCCCTCGATCCCTCCCATTGACAAATTAGCACAGAAATTGCGCCGCTATGAAATACTATGGGTTCTATGACTTCTCCTTCTAAATCGAGTAACGTTTCTATGGAAACGGCAGGATTTTCTTTTTGGATACGAGTATCTCCTTTCCGATGCACTATTCCACCTTTGCAGCATCCCTCGCTCCTTCACATTGACGAATTAACACAGAAATTGCGTCGCTATGAAATACTATGGGTTCTATGACGTCTCCTTCTAAATCTAGTAACGTTTCTATGGAAACGACATGATTTTCTTTTGGGATACGACTATCTCCTTTCCGATGCATTATTCCTTCTTTATTGCATCCCTCGCTCCCTCACATTGACGAATTAACACAGAAATTGCGTCGCAATGAAATACTATGGGTTCTATGTCATCTCCTTCTAAATCGAGTAATGTTTCTATGGAAACGAAAGGATTTTCTTTTGGGATACGAGTATGTCCGTTCTAATGCACTATTCCTCCTTTAATGCGTCCCCTGCTCCCTCACATTGATGAATTAACACAGAAATTGCGTCACTATGAAATACAATGAGTTCTATGGCTTCTCCTTCTAAATCGAGTAACGTTTCTATGGAAACGGCAGGATTTTCTTTTTGGATACGAGTATCTCCTTTCCGATGCACTATTCCTTCTTTACTGCATCCCTCGTTCCCTCACATTGACTAATTAACACAGAAATTGCTTCGATATGAAATACTATGTGTTCTATGGCTTCTCCTTCTAACTCGAGTAACGTTACTATAGAAACGACAGGATTTTCATTTGGGATACGACTATCTCCTTTCCGATGCACGACTCCTTTTTTACTGCATCTCTCGCGCCCTCACATGGACGAATAAACACAGATATTGCTTCGCTGTGAAATACTATGGGTTCTATGACATGTCCTTCTAAGTCGAGTGACGTTTCTATGGACACGACAGGATTTTCTTTAGGAATACGACAATCTCCTTTCCGATGCATTATTCCTTCTTTACTACATCCCTCGCTCCCAGACATTGAAAAATTAACACAGAAATTGCGTCGCTATGAAATACTATGGGTTCTATCACATCTCCTTCTAAATCGAGTAACGTTTCTATGGAAACGACAGGATGTTCATTAGGGAAACGACTATCTCCTTTCCGATGCACTATTCCTTCTTTACTGCATCACTCTCTCCCTCACATTGACGAATTAACACAGAAATTGCGCCGCATCGTAATACTATGGGTTCTATGACTTCACCTTCTAAATCGAGTAACGTTTCTATGGATAGGAGAGGATTTGCTTATGGGATACGACTAACTCCTTTCCGATGCAATATCCGTTCTATAATGTATCCCTCGATACTTCACATTGACGAATAACATAGAAATTGCGTCGCTATGAAATACTATGGGTTCTATGACTTCTCCTTCTATATCGAGTAACGTTTCTATGGAAACGGCAGGATTTTCTTTTGGGATACGAGTATCTCCTTTCCGAGGCACTATTCCATCTTTACAGCATCCCTAGCTCCGTCACATTGACGAATTAACACAGAAATTGCGTCGCTATGAAATACTATGGGTTCTATGACTTCTCCTTCTAAATCGAGTAACGTTTCTATGGAAACGACAGGATTTTCTTTTGGGATACGAGTATCTCCTTTCCGATGCAATATTCCTTCTTTAATGCATCCCTCGATCCCTCACACTGACGAATTAACACAGAAATTGCGTCGCTATGAATCACTATGTATTCTATGACTTCTCCTTCTAAATCGAGTAACGTTTCTATGGAAACGACAGGATTTCTTTTGGGATACGATTATCTCTATTCCGATGCACTATTCCTTCTTTACTGCATCACTCGCTCCCTCGCATTGACGAATTAACACAGAAATTGCGTAGCTATGAAATACTATTGGTTCTATAACTTCTCCTTTAAATCGAGTAACGTTGCTATGGAAAAGACAGGATTTTCTTTTGGGATACGAGTATCTCCTTTCCGATGCACTATTCCTTCTTTTACTGCATCCCTCGCTCCCTCACATTGACGAATTAACACAGAAATTGGGCTGCTATGAAATACTATGGGTTCTAAGACATCTCCTTCTAAATCGAGTAATGTTTCTATGGAAACGAAATGATCTTCTTTTGGGATACGACTATCTCCTTTCCGATGCACTATTCCGTCTTTACTGCATCCCTCGCTCCCTCACATTGAAAAATTAACACAGAAAATACGTCGCTATGAAATACTATGGGTTCTATGACATCTCCTTTTAAATCGTGTAAAGTTTCTATAGAAACGACCGGATTTTCATTTGGGATACGAGTATGTCCTTTCCGATGCACTATTCCTTCTTTACTGCATCCCTCGCTCCGTCACATTGACGAATTAACAATTCGTTGTTGGGCTACAGATAGTCCTTCCACGTTAATTTCGACATGTTTTCTCAAAGCATGTCTTGAGCAGCTACTTCAGCAGTGCACACGCAACGGGAATATCTTAGACCTTGTTGCTGCAAATAGACAGGACCTTATAGACTATGTCAATACAAAAATTGTTCAAATGGCTCTGAGAACTATGCGACTCAACTTCTGAGGGTCATCAGTCGCCTAGAACTTAGAACTAATTAAACCTAACTAACCGAAGGACATCACACACATCCGTGCCCGAGGCAGGATTCGAACCTGCGACCGTAGCGGTCGCTCGGTTCTAGACTGTAGGGCCTAGAACCGCACGGCCACTCCGGCTGGCAATGTCAATACAGAAACTGATATTAGAGATCATGATGTCATTAACAAATCAGTCAAGACGACCAGGACGGTGTTTCTTGTAGAAAGAGAAGACAATTGTTAGCATCTCATGTACACAGTGAATGGTCATCACTTAGTTGCAGTAAGATGGACGTAGAGGAATTATGGGCGAAGTTCAAGTAGATTGTAAATCGTGGTCTGGAGAATTATGTTCCTAGTAATTTGATTAAAAACTGAAAAGATACACCATTATTTAACAACAACATTCGAAAACTTTATTTTACACGTCCCTCTTGATCACAGAAACTGTTACACTTCACTATTGCCAGTTTCGGCTACTGCCATCTTCAGATCTGTTACAAACAAAAACGATGTGTAACCAACTAAGTTCAGTTTGCTGACGCTAAATACGTATATAAAAGGCCTAGTGCTACACGAGAAAGTTAAAAAGTGCCCCAGAGAGCACACGTATAACCAAAATAACAGTACTTTCGGTACACATTTGGACAGAGAAAAACATCCAGTATGAAATATAGAGAATAACATGAGTGTTGCGTAGGGCGCCAAAAGGGGTTACTGAATCTACTCGAGGAAACGGTGATTTATGTACACAAAAAATGCCAACCGGAATTACTGCTGAATGAACAGAATGAGTTTAACCTAAATGCTTATTTTGATGTATTCACAAACCCACTGGTTTGAGCAGCGTCGAGCGCCCCAGACATCCGGGGACGAGCAGACTGGGCCTTCCTCCACAAGTTCCGCCACAGGAAACAAGGACGCCATACAGAGAAGCCACAACGAGTCGACACTGAGATCCCACTCCGGATGTACTATCGACTATCGATTTTTTAAATTTTTAATTAATAGTCAATGTTTCGTTAATTACCTTACAATTACGGTTGCGATAGTTGATTTGTCATAATGGAAGATTTCATTTTATAGACGTGATTTTAATATTATACCTTTATACTGGCTTTTACACAATTGTATGTTTTACTTTGCTAGGCTAGGAGCTTCACATTGTTAGTTAGTGCACTTTTCATGTTGATTTTAAGTATGGATCTAATTCCACGTATAGTATGGCAGAACATGTTTTTTGTCAGACGCTCGTTTTGTCACGTGAAGGTACTTTAATTAATGACTACGCATACCGCATTTTAACCATTACAGTTGCGATAATGGTTAACCATGTAACACAGTTATAGTGGCCTCTGCTGGCCTCAGTTTATTTGTCTAAGTTCCAGGCGCATTCTGATCACCAGCAGCACTTACTACCTACCTTCAAGTTTAGTTTGACGTTGATACTGCATCAAAATATTTTATGGTATGTATGGTAGATATCATGTAAACACTTTTGCCGCAGTGGATACACCGATTCCCGTGAGATCACCGAAGTTAAGCGCTGTCTGGCGTGGCCGGCACTTGGATGGGTGACCATCTGGGCCGCCATGCGCTGTTGCCATTTTTCGGGATGCACTCAGCCTCGTGATGCCAACTGAGGAGTTACTCGACTGAACAGTAGCGGCTCCAGTCAAAGAAAACCATCATAACGACCAGGAGAGCGGTGTGCTGACCACACGCCACTCCTATCCGCATCTTCAATTGAGGATGACACGGCGGTCAGATGGTCCCGATGGGCCGCTTGTGGCCTGAAGACGGAGTGCTAGTGCTTATGCTCTCTAAAACGAGTCGTAAAATTGTTTCCTGTTTGACCGATATAAAACTTGTCACATTCTTGGCAACTGATCTTATAGACACCAGATTCCAAATATTTGTAACTGTTGTTGCCAGCTTGTGACGTAGCCTACAACCAGTTCTGCTTTTCGTTTGAAGTCCACTTTTTATTTTCGTTTTTCTGAAAGACTGTGCAGTTCTGTCGGAAAATGCACCATTGTGCGACACAGCCACAAACTGCTTGCCCTCTGGTTCTGTTGTCTCCTTGTCGCATATTTTTGAATTTTAGTTTATTATAAAGTTTCAGTACATCACGATCCTTATATCCATTGCATTTGTTGCTTGTCTAATCACATACACACAACCAGATCATCACGAGCACTTACTATCTACCTACTTGCTTAGTTTGACGTTGATACATCATAATATTTTATGGTGTATTTGGTTGGTATACATGTTAATCATGTAAACACTTTTTATCTTTCTTGTGTAGCACCGGGCCTTTTATAGATTTAGCGTCAGCAAACTGACCTTAGTTGGTTACACATTTTTTTTTCATTTATTTTTTTAAAATTTTTTTAACAGATCTGAAGATGGTAGTTGCCGAAACCGGTAATAGTGAAGTGTGAAAGTCCTGTGATCAGGACGGACGTTTAAAATAAAGTGCCAAAATATGATCACCGACTCATTTTCAGACTTTGTCTTCCATTGATAAATTCGGACAATTCTGAGGTAGTAGAGGCTCTTGCACTCTCGATTCAAAAGAGAACGCGCAGATGACAAGCAAAGTTTAGTAGAAACTCGTTCATCTGAAAAATATTTGCACGAAGCTTACAACAGCTACCACCATCATAGTTAGCAGAAGGTCTGGCAGAGAACCCGAGAAAATTCTGGTCCAGTATAAAATCGGTAAGCGGGTCTAAGACTTCCATCCAGTCACTTGTTAGCGAGGTTGGTGTGGCAAAATGAAAGCCGCGGTATGAAATTTAGCATTCAAGAAACCGTTCACGCATGAGACGCGTACGAACATACCGTCGTCAACCATACATCAGATTCCAGTATGGACGACATACACTACTGGCCGTTAAGATTGCTACACCACGAAGATGATGTGGTACAGACGCAAAATTTAACCGACAGGAAGAAGATGCTGTAATATGCAGATCATTAGCTTTTCAGAACATTCACACAAGGTTGGCGCCGGTAGCGACACCTACAACGTCCTGACATGAGGAAAGTTTCCAACCGATTTCTCATACACAAACAGCAGTCGACCGGCGTTGCCTGGTGAAACGTTGTTGTGATGCATCTTGTAAGGAGAAGAAATGCTTACCGTCACGTTTCCGACTTTGATAAAGGTCGGATTGTAGCCTATCGCGATTGCGGTTTATCGTATCGCGACACTGCTGCTCGAATTGGTCGAGATCCAATGACTGTTAGCTGAATATGGAATCGGTGGGTTCAGGGGGGTAATACGGAACGCCGTGCTGGATCCCAACGGCCTCGTATCACTAGCAGTCGAGATGACAGGTATCTTATCCGCATGGCTGTAACGGATCATGCAGCCACGTCTCGATCCCTGAGTCAACAGATGGGGACGTTTGCAAGACAACAACCATCTACAGTACACGAACAGTTCGACGACGTTTGCAGTAGATTGGACTACCAGCTCGGAGACCATGGCTGCAGTTACCCTTGACGCTGCATCACAGACAGGAGCGCCTGCGATGGTGTACTCAACGACGAACCTGGGTGCATGAATGGCAAAACGTCATTTTTTCGGATGAATCCAGGTTTTGTTTACAGCATCACGATGGTCGCATCCGTGTTTGGCGACATCGCGGTGGACGCACATGGGAAGCGTGTATTCGTCATCGCCATACTGGCGTATCACCCGGCGTGATGGTATGGGGTGCCATTGGTTACACGTCTCGGTCACCTCTTGTTCGCACTGACGGCACTTTGAACAGTGGACGTTACATTTCAGATGTGTTACGACCCGTGGCTCTACCCTTCATTCGATCCCTGCGAAACTATACATTTCAGCTGGATAATGCACGACCGCATGTTGCAGGTCCTGTACGGGCCTTTCTGGATACAGAAAATGTTCGATTGCTGCCCTGGTCAGCACATTCTCCAGATCTCTCACCAACTGAAAACGTCTGGTCAATGGTGGCCGAGCAACTAGTTCGTCACAATACGCCAGTCACTACTCTTGATGAACTGTGATATCGTGTTGAAGCTGCATGGACAGCTGTACCTGTACACGCCATCCAAGCTGTGTTTGACTCAATGTCCAGGCGTATCAAGGCCCTTATTACGGCCAGAGGTGGTTGTTCTTGGTACTGATTTCTCAGGATGTATGCATCCAAATTGCGTGAAAACGTTATCACATGTCAGTTCTAGTATAATATATTTGTCCAATTAATACCCGTTTATCATCTGCATTTCTTCTTGGTGTAGCAATTTTAATGGCCAGTAGTGTAGTAATAAGCATCCCTGGCGTAGAGAAACAACTGAAATAATTGGAAACAAGTAAGTTGTCAGGTCCGGACGCAATCCCACTTCGGTTTCACAAAGTACTCTGCAACATTGACCCCCTACCTAGCTTGCATATATCGCGAATCTCTCTCCCGGAGCCAAGTCTCAAGCGACTTGGAAAAACACAGGTGGCCTGGAGTATAAGAAGGGCAGAATAATGAACCGAGCAGCTTATGTCCACGAACCAGCACGGTTCCAGAAAGCATCGATCGTGCGAAACTCGGCTTGCCCTTTTCTCACATGATACGCTGCGGACTATGGCTCAGGGGCAACAGGCAGAGTCTCCATTTATAGATTTCTGGAAACCTTTTGAAACGAAGCTCCGTTGCAGACTTAACGACGGTTTGAACATACGGTATAAGTTAATGGATACGTTAGGGCTCGAAGACTTCTTGACTAAACAACCCAGTGTGTTGTCCTGGGCGTCTTAGTGTTGAAAGACAAGGGTATTACAAGGACGCCACATGGAAGTGTGGAGCACTGTTATTCTTTAGAAAAATAAATTATTTGATGGACAGGTGTTCGCTGGATGCAATTTTACTCAAACAAAATTTATAGTTGGTAAAATGAATGGGAGCTATCTTCAAATGTAGAAAAATGTAAGTTAATGCGGATAGTAACGAAAAACAAACCCGTAATGTTTGGGTACAGCATTAGAAGCGTTCTGCTTGATATAGTCACGTCGTTTGAATATCTGGGAATTACGTTGCAAAGTGATATGAAATGGAACAACCATGTTAGGATTGTGCTAGGGAAGGCGAATTGTCGTCATCGGCTCACTTGGAGAATTTTGGGAAAGAGTGGTTCACCTGTAAAGGAGACCGTGTTTAGGACGCTGGTGCGGCCTATTTTTGAATGCTATTCGAGTGTTTGGGACCCGTACCGAGTCGGATTAAAGGAAGACACCCAGGCAGTTCTGAGGCGGGCTGCCCGATTTGTTATCGGTAGCTTCGAACAACACTCAGGTGCTACGGGGGTGCTTCGGGAAATCAAATGGGAACACCTGGAGGGAAGGCGAAGTTCTTTTCGAACAAAGCTATTGAGAAAATTTTGAAGGACCCGCATTTGCAGCTGACTTCATAACGATTCTGATGTCACCAACATTCAATGCGAGTGAAGACGACGAAGATACGAATAATTAGGGCTAATACGGAGGCAAATTGGAGACTTTTTCCCTCGCTGTCTATGCAACTGGAACAGGGAAGGAAATGGCTAGTAGTGGTACAGGGCACCCTCCGCCACGCTCCGTACGGTGGCTTTCTGGGTATGTATGCAAACGTAGATGTAAATAAGGACTTCTCCATTTAGGATAACATAATATTTTATACTTAATTTAGGTATATTTTGAGCCATGCTTTTGTTTCCTTTTGTAGGTATAGAAGCACTCTGTTGCTTTCAGTTGATATGCACATATCTCAACGTGAGATTCCACTGTCGTACCCAAGTGTTCATTTCATATATTTCTGATGGGAATGATTTCCGCTATTCTATTGTGTTTTGTCCATATCACGTACGGCTATACTAATTTACCTCTTCAGTTAAATATTGTGATAAATTTTCTCTGTAATACCAACGTAGAAATCCTTCCTGTTTGATTATCTTTCAGATATGAAGATGATTGAAGTTTTCCAACCGAAAATATTTATCTTGTTATTGTTATCTAACTGCAATCTAGAATTTAAAAATATTTTGAGTAGTACAACAAATTTGAGATCGCTTCTCCCCATACTGACAATGTTGTTGTTGTTGTCTTCAGCCCAGAGACTGGTTTGATGCAGCTTTCCAAGCTACTCTATCCTGTGCAAGCTTCTTCATCTCCTCCTTTCAACACACTGTCCATTCCGTTCAACTGCTATTCCAGGTCCTTTGCTGTCTCTGACAGAATTACAATCATCGGCGAACCTCGAAGTTTTTATTTCTTCCCCATGGATTTTAATTCCTACTCTGAATTTTTCTTTTGTTTCCTTTACTGCTTGCTCAACATACAGGTTGAATAACATCGGGGATAGGCTACAACCCTGTCTCACTCCCTTCCCAACCAGTGCTTCCCTTTCATGCCCCTCGACTTTTACAACTGCCATCTGGTTTCTGTACAAATTGTAAATAGCCTTTCGCTCGCTGTATTTTACCCCTGCCACCTTCAGAACTTGAAAGAGAGTATTCCAGTCAACATTGTCAGAAGCTTTCTCTAAGTCTACAAACGCTATAAATGCAGGTTTGCCTTTTCTTAATCTATTTTCTAAGATAAGTTAGTATGGCCTCAAGTGTTCCAACATTTCTACGGAATCCAAACTGATCATCCCCGAGGTCGGCTTCTACCAGTTTTTCCAGTCGTCTGTAAAAAATTCCTGTTAGTATTTTGCATCCGTGGCTTATTCAACTGATAGTTCGGTAATTTTCACATCTGTCAACACCCACTTTCTTTGGGATTGGAATTATTATAATCTTCTTGAAGTCTAGACGCTACAGTCTGGAACCGAGCGACCAATACGGTCGTAGGTTCGAAACCTGCCTCGGGCATGGATGTGTGTGATGTCCTTAGGTTAGTTAGGTTTAATTAGTTCTAAGTTCTACGCGACTGAAGACCTCAGAAGTTAAGTCGCATAGTGCTCAGAGCCATTTGAACCATTTTTTTTCTTAAAGTCTGAGGGTATTTCGCCTGTCTCGTACATCTTGCTCACCAGATGGTAGAGTTTTGTCAGGGCTGGCTCTCCCAAGGCTGTCAGTAGTTATATTGGAATGTTGTCTACTCCCGGCGCCTTGTTTCGACTCAGGTCTTTCAGTGCTCTGTCAAACTCTTCACACAGTATCATATCTCCCATTTCATCTTCATCTACATCCTCTTCTATTTCCATAATATTGTCCTCAAGTACATCGCCCTTGTACAGATCGTCTATATGCTCCTTCCACCTTTTGCTTTCTCTTCTTTGCTTAGCACTGGGTTTCCATCTCAGCTCTTGACATTCATACAAGTTGTTCTCTTTTCTCCAAAGCTCTCTTTAATTTTCCTGTGGGCAGTATCTATCTTACCGCTAGTAAGATATGCCTCTACATCCTTACATTTGTCCTCTAGCCACCCCTGCTTAGCCATTTTGCACTTCCTGTCGATCTCATTTTTGAGACGTTTGTATCCTTTTTGCCTGCTTCATTTACTGCATTTTTATATTTTCTCCTTTCATCAATTAAATTCAATATTTCTTCCGTTACCCTCGTCTTTTTACCTACTTGACCCTCTGCTGCCTTCACTGTTTCATCCCTCAAAGCTACCCATTCTTATTCTACTGTATTTCTTTCCGCCATTCATGTCAACGTTCCCTAAGGCTCTCTCTGAAACTCTCTACAACCTCTGGTTCTGTCAGTTTATCCACATCCTATCTCCTTAAATTCCCACCTTTTTGCAGTTTCGTCAGTTTTAATCTACAGTTAATAACCAAAAGATTGTGGTCAGAGGCCACATCTGCCCCTGGAAATGTCTTACAATTTAAAACCTGGTTCCTAAGTCCCTGTCTTATCATTATATTATCTATCTGACACCTTCCAGTATCTTCAGGCTTCTTTCACGTATAGAGCCTTCTTTTATGATTCTTGAACCAAGTGTTAGCTATGGTTAAGTTATGCTCTGTGCAAAATTCTACCAGGCGGCTTTCTCTTTCATTTCTTACCCCTATTCCATATTCAGCTACTTCGTTTCCTTCTCTTCCTTTTCCTACTATCGAATTCCAATCACCCATGATTATTAAATTTTCGTCTCCATTCACTGTCTGAATAATTTCTTTTATCTCGTCACACATTTCATCAATCTCTTCGTCATCTGCAGAGCTAGTTGGCATATAAACTAGTACTACTGTGGTAGGCGTGGACCTCGTGTCTATCTTGGCCACAATAATGCGTTCACTATGCTGTTTGTAGTAGCTTACCCGCACTCCTATTTTTTTATTCGTTATTATACCTACTCCTGCATTACCCCTATCTGATTTTGTGTTTATAATCCTGTATTCACCTGAAAATATCACGTAGTAATTAGAAACTTTATGGCTTTTTGTATAAGTTTAAATATACACCAATTTCCTTTCTTCATTGAGATAAAAATACTATTGTGATTTTGGATTAATCTTTTTGAAACTCACTGTATACTGTACTACCCCACCGCCTACGCCTGTAGGTAATTAACCTGTATCTGTATGTAGATGCCCAATGAAGACTAAACTATTATTTGTTACACGAGGGTTTTTAATTAAGGCTAAATTACGAGCCTGCAGACTTCAAAAGGATGGTGGAATAGTGATACTGTAATTTAATTTTGTGACCAGGTGAGAAACATATGTAATGAAAGTCAAAAGTTACCGTGAGCTCTATTGTTTATTATAAATCGTCACACAAAACGAGTGTAGTAGCTGCGCTGAAATATAACACAAATACTGACAAATTAGCACAAGAATATGAAATAGTTACAAATGACTAAGGTTGACGGAGATTCATGACAAGGAACTGAATGGGTAGGTTACCACATTATTAGCACACTGGTTGGTTGGTAGGTTGGTTTGGGGAAGGAGACCAGACAGCGTGGTCATCGGTCTCATCGGAATAGGGAAGGATGGGGAAGGAAGTCGGCCGTGCCCTTTCAGAGGAACCATCCCGGCATTTGCCTGGAGTGATTTAGGGAAATCACGGAAAACCTAAATCAGGATGGCCGGACGCGGGATTGAACCGTCGTCCTTCCGAATGCGAGTCCAGTTATAACACTCCCCGTCTGCTAACTATTGTACCATAACCTCAATGCCAGAAGCAGGTTGTAACATAAAACAATTTTGTAAAAGTAACTATGGCACAAAGCAACAGAGCAGTGTTACCCTCTGAGAGGAATTTTGTTAAGTTGACCGTATTGTTCCTAATGGAAGTGGCTTATCGGAAATGAGAGTCAGAATTACGTTAATATTGGAATAGTGACAAACAAAATTTTGCCTAGCTATACTGTTTATAGAATAAGGGAAACGGTCGCCAGCCTAATTAGGCAAGAGAAAGATTAACATTCTCGTTTATGAAAGTAGGTATAAGTAACTATAATGGACAACACAACAGACACAACCTAGACTTAGCAACACGCGAGTGCAATGAACTCTAACACACATATGTTTTAAGATTGAAGCTAACAGTTAGAGCAGCAGGAACTATTTTCAAAATTATAACAGGTACAGAAAAACACTATCACTTTCAGGGTTTACACAAACTGAGTGGTCTTTATACTGTTAATATGCACACAAGAGAGACAAACACTTGGCATACATGAGAATGTAACGTTTCACAACTGCAGCTTTCTCACTTTTACTACAACGAAACACAATGTTGACAAAATTGCAAGAAACTGACTCACCTTTTGGAATTTACCACAGACAACAACGTGATCATTTACTTTATAAGACTCAGCCTAAAGTTTGAAGTTGGTAACAGCACTTTAAATAGCAGTTTCAATAGGAAAATTATTATTGGATAAATAACATTTGCTTTAACTCACTCTGTTACCACATTAACTTTAACTATCTTTTTAATAAGTTCAAGAGGCATTATTTAACAAAGCTCTAGGCTTCAACGTACTTTCAGTAAGGACACTCGGTAATCACTTTACTTCAAACGGAGAGGACCCTGAGAGGTGTTATGATGAGGAGTAAAATCAAGGTAGGTAAATAAATTCCGATATGAATTACCTTATATTTCAGCACACTAACACATCCATTAGGCTGATCCTTCACTGTACATCAATATAGTATTACATTACAGTGATTGCGCAATGTGGTGGCAACTGCATGTTGGTAGGTGGAATTACAGGTAGGATTGCCGGACTTTATCGTATCTTCATGGCGATGATTCATACAAATTCCAGAATAGATCCAGCTATTTATCCACCCATCCGAGGCATTGGAAAGAAGCAGTAAAAACCTCTCTCTGAATCAGCATGATATGCACCTTTACATTGACAATGCACAGACTGGTAGCTCCTTTCCGACTAGTGGCTCGTCTCCGACTACTGCTCGTCTCCGACTGACTATATGTTCCACCTTTTCCACCTAGGCCAACCACAATTTGCGCGCGCTACACAGTTCCGTTCCCGAGGGGAACCACTACACCGTTTACATACAGAATAACTAAGAGCCCTAAGTGAGGATCAGCAATTTACATAACAGCAACCAAATACATTAAATAAAACAAAACATTTTCACATATTGACACTTCTACAAAAATTATTCACACAAAATTACAATCATATACAGTAAGTATTGTTCCCTCCAAATGGGTCAAAGCATTTAAACGAGAGATATGTTACACAGCATACAATCAAATCATGACATCAAAGTTTGACAAAGAAAAGAGTACACAATTTTATGTTATCGATTCAAACACAATTACAAAAGATCAACAATGTGACATTAAATAAAGCAAAAAATAAATAAATCCATACAGCATAAGAGCTGTGGTGTTACACAGTGTCTAACCACTCCGCCACCTCGCTCGGTATTATTAGCACACTGATCCGTTTCCTCTATTTGATGACAGCGATCGTCAAAATTATGCATGCCAGAAGGGCGTGTTTCTCCGACTCATTAACATTCTAAAATCTACTTAGTACATTGCGACCTATTTACGCCGAAGCCGATTTGCAAATCTCACCAGTTTTTTCTTTTTTTAGCAGCGTCGTTGTGCTGTCTGCCAGAGCCACTGTGTCGGATATGATGCCTGTGAGCCCCAAAGAGCCACCTAACACAAACGTTACATCAAGCTCCGTTTGGATCTGCAAAGTAAAAAGACTGCTTCATACATCGAATTCTGTGAAAAGATTTAGAAGTGATACTCTCACTGGCAGCGGACAAAGTGTCCTTAGATTCTTGTGTGTTCCCTCGTAACATTCGCTCCTTCTTCGAGAGTCATTCCTAGCCACCCCTGAGCAGTCATCCAGGGTAGGGGGAAAACCTTCGCGCCAGGCCATGCTGCATTGTTGCCTAATTTATTCAAGATGGCGGTGATGACGTCATCCAAGATGGCGGCATGTAGGCTTGGCAACATCGCATGACGTGATCCTAGATGCCGGATTTTGGCGGGAGAATAGTCCAATTGTGCTACATCCAATAACCTAACCTTCAGAAAAAATGGCGGGAAGTTTGAATTTTGTGGGAAAATAGCCCAATTGTGCTACGTCCACTAACCTAAGCCTCCAGAAGAAAAAATGGCGGCATGTTTGATTTCCAACAGGATAATGGATGCAAAGCCTAACTTTTGTTTATTATTCATTATCAGTCATTATCATTTATTAACATTCATTATCATTCATTATCATTTATTATCATTCATTATCATTTATTATTGTTCATTATCACTTATTATTATGGGCCTACTCCACTAGAAAATTGCGCCAAATTCAACTTCCAACACGATATTCTCTCGAAAACTGTACTTCTATATATTATTATCATTTATTATTTATTCAAGATGTCCGATTTTCTAGGTGAGAAAGCCATTCTCCTTACATCCATAACAAAAACCTATCACAAGTTCAAATCCAAACACCATAATTGATCACATGTACGAGCTTTCTCCGTCACTTATCTCTTTTCACTGGTAGCCTATCATAATCGCGTCAAATAATAAACTGCACTTATAGTAACGTAAATCACGTCCATTGATTTTGCAGGGCAGTACGGTCATCACTTGTTCTCCAACACAGGCAGCACACACATCTTTGATATCGCAGTGCAGTCACCACGACGTCCGCGCTCCGGCTGAATTAGTTCAAATCCCTGGCCAGCGTGTGGAGACACTGCCTACGCCTGTCACGTGAGGCGGCCGGCCACTAGCGCGGGGGGCGAGCCCACCGATCGCCCCCACGTCGTAAACATGTTTTCGCTGGACACGCTGGAACTTGCCGAGATTGACGTCACAGCGGCCCCTTGTCCGCTCACCACGTGATTCGTCGCCTCCGCACGTTTCCCGCCAAAATTGTCTGCCTCGGAGCTAAATCACACAACGGTCGGCCGTTTCCCTGCAACACCCTGTATTTCCGTGTTAAAAAGAAGAAAATAGTGATATGCCCGGTACATTAACGAGAGTTGTCTGCGTTGCTTTCCAGTGTCTAGTTGATTGGACCTCGAAGAAAGCTTCGGCAGGCCGACCCTGGGGGGAGTGGCTGAGGAGAGTACAGACTTCAGAGCGGCCACCGGCTGTCAGCGGGGGCCGGCGCCACCTGCGAGCAGCGGTCCAGGTCCGGGATCCTCACACCGAGCTTGGCGACCCTCGTGAAACTTCGCACTGGCGGCTCCGACCCCAACGTAGGACTGTCTCTGCCCTAGAGGTCTGCTGAGTTACGTACGGATGTGTGCACACATTTGGTTTGATTGACCGTCTCACGTTCTGTATCTCGCCCGTCAAATCTTTTAACAGTGAGAGCATTTTTTACTTCAAAAACGCTCTCTGTGCTAGCAGAGAACATCCCACTCTGCGCTGGCGGAACTCGTTTTGGATGGTGGTGAAGTTTCTGCACCTGCAGATGTCAAGTATTTTTGTGTACGGACACGCCTCAGAACTGCCTACGCTCTGTGAGATCCGATCTGTGACAGCAGCGAGTATTCAAACTATCTGTGTATGACTGTCTTAAATTTGTTGTCTACTGTGTCGAAAAGTCCATGCACTCCACATATCGGAATAAGTGTACTCGTAGAACTACGTGGATGTGGGAGCTTGAGCACATACTAAATGGAACGACAACATAGGCACAGTCGTAGTTAAAGCAGGTGGCGGACTGCTGTTCGTCAGCAGAATACTGTGGAATGTGGTTAGTCCTGCTTACAAAGCGCTCGTGCGACCAGTCCTAGAATATTGATCAGGTGTGTGGAAATTATAGCAAACAGGGAGACGAGAGGATTTTGAAAGCATGTGAAGAGGACGAGCGCTTCTAGGCGCTACAGTCTCGAACCGCGCGACCGCTATGGTCGCAGGTTCGAATCCTGCCTCGGGCATAGATGTGTGTGATGTCCCTAAGTTAGTTAGGTTTAAGTAGTTCTAAGTTCTAGGGACTGATGACCTCAGAAGTTAAGTCCCATAGTGCTCAGAGCCATTTTTTGAGTTTCCAGAACCAATATTAAGTGTGGAATCTACGACTACACCACAGACAGTTAGGTATCGCTTGTTAAGGAACCGTGAAGACAAGATTAGGCTAATCCCTGCCTGGATAGATTAACTTGAAAAGACATTCTTTCTGTGCACCATACAGGAAAGGACAGTTAAGAATCCCCAGTATGTAGTACAATGGAAACTACCCTCTGCCAAAGACTTCACAGTGCTACGTAAATTGTGTATGTACTTGTGCAGTTCTGGTCATTACAATTGTGACACCAGAAATGACAATAAATACTACGGTTTGTGGAATAGACAATTACATTGTAGTTGGTTCTGTATTAAACAGCATGCAGAACTTAGTACACAGTGCTGACACGTGTCCATTGACAGTGACTCTAGTCCAGCTGGACATCAAGTCGAACTGCACTGTGATCACAGCTACGGGTACGTCATCTCGTGCTGTGTAGCGGCACTACCGTTTGGGATAGGAAAACTCAGTTTTGGAGCAACATTCCTGAACGCACAAGTTACAGCCAGGCGTGGGCCTGTTTACAGTGAGTTACGCCCACCAGCAGTTGCCAAGAAAAATAGAGGCCACAGGGGCTCAGAACTGCCGGAAAAAGTACACTCAGTGGTTTGCAAGGCGCAAGTGACAGGCAGAAGGGGCCCACTGGCCAACCTTAGTGTTATGAGTACGTGATGTGGAGCGCCTCGTTTAGCAAAACAGAGGCGCACAGATGCACATAAATAGGTGCCGGTTCACTGAAGTGTGGCAGCTCTCCTGGACGGCGGGGAGTGTCACACCACCGGCCACACACGGCAGCAGGCGGGGCGCCAGCGTCCCAGTCCACTGTGGGTCGCCGGTTCGACCCTCTGAGGCCGGTGTGGGGTCCGTAGCCAGCTAGCAGCCGGCCACTCCGTGGTTCACTACCACGAAGAGGCGTTCTGGCTCCCAGCTCGCGCCGGAGACATCCAGGGCGAGGGCCGCAGATTCGGACGCCGGACCGCGGGTGCTTGTTGCCGCCGTGCCCCGATCCGCGCCGGCGAGGAAGCCGCTGCAGGCCACCTTGCAGCTGTCAGTGGGAGGCGCTGAGGCAGCACGGGACGAAGGCTGCCGGGCCTGCTGCCGGCGCAGCCCTGACGTCGCCGTATCACCGCGGCCGTACGAGGCCGACACATTAGCAGAGCACCGGACGGGTCACTGAGTTGGCATCCTCAGCATTGCAGGACCCAGTGACGCAGACTGAGGGGAACGCGGCAGAGTAGTTGGAAACGTTAAATCACTCGGAAAGCTCGGACAGGTCTTAATACCGTGCCTTCTACATCTTCCTGTTACATTTGGTGTCATCCTGATACATTTGGTGTTGCTGTTACGTTCGGTGTCAGAAGTTGCTACTATATTTCGTGTCAGAATAGTGGACATCGTCTGTACAGTACTACGTTCGAGCCCACCGCCAGCATTACAGTCACAAGATATGGTGAGTTTTCACCAGTTTCCTTTTGAGTCTTGTACGCTTTCTTTCTTTTTTGTGTTTTTGAGTACGGCCCATGGCAGGCCATTTTAGATGTTTTGCGTATGCATATTATTCTTTTTGTTAGAGTAAATGTTAGTGTATTTGGGGCAGTAAGATTTATTTTTTGTGGCATTTAATTACTTTTGTATCGGTTTGAGTATGATGATACTGAGGTGTAGGGAGTCGGGTTATTTTTGTACTTAATTGTTTTGTTTTGGGATTAAAGCAACACAGTGGCAGATCCAGGAACGTGAGGTGTGTCGGAACCAGAAGCAGCACGGATTTTTGTTGGAAAATGTAGCACAGCTGACAGCGGACAATACTCAGTTGAGGAATGAATTAACTTCTAGAAGTGAGCAGGAAACCGCATCGGATCAGTCATTGATGTCTAGGTTGCTGCAGAAGGAGATTGATCCAGCTTCTATGAGTCTGATTATTCTGTTTTCTGGCTAGGCATCTGAGAATTTGCGATCGTTTGTGGAGGATTTGGAAACTTCAGCTGTGATGAATGGTTGGTCTGATGAACAGTTGTTACATGTAGCCAAGATTAGATTAACGGGTGAAGCAAAGGCATATGTAAGGTGTTCTGAGGCCTTAAGGAAGGCAGGACAGCCTAAGCAGTTGGAGGAGGGGCTTTTACAAAGGTACAAGAGACAGAATAGCGCTCGGTACTTTAGGGAGAGGTTGAGTACAATGACGAAGAGACAGGGGGAGACGGTGGAGAAATTTGTGGACAGAGTTAACGAGTCAGAGCGATGAAGCGAATGGTGTTCTGTTGCAGGAGGCCGAGCAAAGGGCACTTTATCTATTTTTGAGGGGGTCACCGGCGCATATATCATGGAAAGTGCGTGAAGGGACTCCGAAAGATTTGTATTTGGCCATTCAGCTGGCAATCCAACGTGAGGAAATAGACGTGGCGACGAGAGTACGTGATAGACAAGCAGTGTTTACAGCGGGTATAAAATGTTATAACTGTGCTCATATAGGACATGTGCAGAGGCAATGTACCCAGTCACCTAGGAATAGAGGAAGGGGTGGAAATCAGCAGCGTAGATGATGGAGAAGTGGACTTAGTAGAGGTGGACAATCGATAAAGGGCAGAGGGGGCCCAAGGCCCACCTAAGGGAGCTCCTGTTTCATTTCAATGCCACAAATACGTTCAGTGGTGCGATCCATAGGAACTAAAAAGTTTAAGATTTTGTTGGACACAGGGGCGCAAGTGTCAGTGGCTACTAAGAGTTTAATGGGACAAAGGGAGTTAGACCCACCACGTTATAGGTTGCGGGGAGTGGGGGTACGAAGGTCACACCTTTGGGGTCAGTGACAGTTGACTTTCGCATAGGGAAAGTCCGATTTGATGCATACTTGGAGGTAGTACCATGGGTAAGCGACGGCTACGACATGATCCTAGGAATAGATTTCTTGCATCAACATCATGCCAAAATTGACCTTGGACAACGAACTGTGGAACTTGGTGGAATGATATTTCCGCTAGGGGAAACTGTTGTCGATGCAGAGCTGTCGCAAGTGGCGTTCAATGTAATGAACAAACCAACTGAACCGAGTACATTAGCATTAGGCTTAATTCGCATGAGTGTGTGTCTAGTAGCACCAGGAAGTCGCTTTGGGTAAGTGTGGAGTCAAATCTAGCTGTAGGTATGGTATGTGTTATTGAACCATTGGAGTATAATGAAGTTTTGGATCCATTAGGTTGTTCTGGTAGACTTTTGCACAGAGTATAACTTAATCATAGCTAACACTTGGTTCAAGAATCATGAAAGAAGGTTGTTTACATGGTAGGATCCTAGAGATACTAGAAGGTATCAGATATATTATATAATGGTAAGACAGAGATTCAGGAACCAGGTTTTAAATTGTAAGACATTTCAAGGGGCAGATGTGTAATCTGACCACAATCTATTGGTTATGAACTGTAGATTAAAACTGAAGAAACTCCAAAAAGGTGGGAATTTTAGGAGATGGGACCTGGATAAACTGACTAAACCTGAGGTTCTACAGAGCATAAGGGAACAATTGACAGGAAAGGGGGAAAGAAATACAATAGAAGAAGAATGGGAGCTCTGAGGGATGAAGTAGTGAAGGCAGCAGAGGATCAAGTAGGTAAAAATACGAGGCCTAGTAGAAATCCTTGGGTGACAGAAGAAATATTTAATTTAATTGATGAAAGGAGAAAATATAAAAACGCATTAAATGAAGCAGGCAAAAAGGTATACAAACGTCTAAAAAATGAGATCGACAGGAAGTGCAAGATGGTTAAGCAGGGATGGCTAGAGGACAAATGTAGGGATGTAAAAGCTTATCTCACTAGGGGTAAGATAGATACTGGCTACAGGAAAATTAAAGAGACCTTTGGAGAAAAGCCACTTATATGAATATCAAGAGCTTTGATGGAAACGCAGTTCTAAGCAAAGAAGGGAAAGCAGAAAGGTGGAAGGAGTATTTAGAGGGTCTATACAAGGGTGAAGCTCTTAAGGACAATATTATCGAAATGGAAAAGTATGTAGAAAAAGATGAATTGGGAGATACAGTACTGTGTGAAGAGTTTGACAGAGCACTGAAAGAACTGAGTCGAGACAAGGCCCCCGGAGTAGACAACATTCAATTAGAACTACTGACGGCCTTGGGAGAGCCAATCCTGACAAAACTCTACCATCTGGTGAGCAAGATGTCTTGTGACAGCCAGAGCGAGAGCACCAGCAGCAGCGAGTACTGTTTGTATAAAGCGTTTATTTTGCATTTTGTTTACGACCTTCCACTAAGGAAGGGATTCTATTTGTGTTTATCTGCTCTGCATAGTAACTAACAGTTCTTGATAAAACTTTACGTAGTTTTCGTGTTAGATTTCTTAGTGTTTTCTTGATCGTTTAGAACAGAAAGCGCCCTAAAACCGTCTTTTGTTTGTTTCGCGGCCGTTAGCCACTAGTCACTTGAATCAGCAGTTGTCTTGTGACAGCCAGAGCGAGAGCACCAGCAGCAGCGAGTACTGTTTGCATAAAGCGTTTTTGTACTTATTTGCTGCGCTTAGCTTTTAAATAGTTTTTCTGGGAAAACCTAGCGTAGTTTTCGCGTCTCGTATTTCAGTGAGTGTTTCTTGATTATCAGAGTAGCTCATCAGAAGATTATCTTGGGAATTTGTCACCGTATAGAGTAGGGTAAACATAGTCATGTGTAGGGACTGTGGTTGTTGTGAGCGGACGCAAGGAGAATTGGCCACTCTTCGGGGGCAGGTGGAGGCTTTGTCTGTTAGGCTCATCGACCTCGAGGCGCAGGCGTCGGCTCGTAGTGGCGTTGGGGCAACTGTGGTGAGACCTATGCCTACTTCGGTGGCCTTGGAATCACATGGAACCCCTGATGTCGCTGCGTCTTCCGGCAGTGAGCATCTTACCGGTCAGCCATCACTCCAGGGTGAATGGCGGACAGTGGTGGGCTCGCGCGTGCCTGGCCGAAAGGCAAAGGTGGGATCTGGCCGCGTGGTAGCTGCCTTACCCCTTTCCAACAGGTACGGGGTGCTTCCTAGTGGTGATGACATCGTTTCCGAGCCACCACAGGATGCCTCGCCTGTTGGGCCAGTGGCCGATTCTCCGGCAAGGTCCCGACAGTCACAGAGGGCGGGCCTATTAGTTATAGGGAGCTCCAACGTTAGGCGGGTTATGGAGCCCCTCACGAAAATAGCGGGTAGGTCGGGGAAGAATGCCAATGTGCACTCGGTGTGCTTGCCGGGGGGTCTCGTCCGTAATGTGGAGGAGGCCCTTCCGGCAGCTATTGAACGCACTGGGTGTGACCGGCTGCAGATAGTAGCACATGTCGGAACGAATGACGCCTGCCGCTTGGGTTCTGAGGCCATTCTTGGTTCCTTCCGGCGGCTGGCTGATTTGGTGAAGACAACCAGCATCGCACGCGGAGTGCAAGCTGAGCTTAATATCTGCAGCATAGTGCCCAGAGTCGATCGCGGTCCTCTGGTTTGGAGCCGTGTGGAGGGTCTAAACCAGAGGCTCAGACGACTCTGCGACTATAATGGTTGCAAATTCATCGACCTCCGTTATTGGGTGGAGAACTGTAGGGCCCCCCTAGACAGGTCAGGCGTGCACTACACACCGGAAGCAGCTACTAGGGTAGCAGAGTACGTGTGGCGTGCACACGGGGGTTTTTTAGGTTAGAGGGACCCGCCCTTGGGCGAAACGATAAAATACCTGACGGCTTACCAGAGAGGACATTATCACCGTTGATAAAGAACGTCCGTCCTCAGAGACCAAAAACAGGAAAAGTTAACGTAATATTGGTAAACTGCAGGAGTATCCAGGGCAAGGTTCCTGAATTAGTATCTCTTATTGAAGGAAATAGTGCGCATATGGTATTAGGAACGGAAAGTTGGTTAAAACCGGAAGTGAACAGTAACGAAATCCTAGACACAGAATGGAATATATACCGCAAGGATAGGATAAACGCCAATGGTGGAGGAGTATTTATAGCAGTAAAGAATTCAATAATATCCAGTGAAGTTATTAGCGAATGCGAATGTGAAATAATCTGGGTTAAGCTAAGTACCAAAGGTGGGTCAGATATGATAGTCGGATGCTTCTATAGACCACCTGCATCAGCAACCGTAGTAGTTGAGCGCCTCAGAGAGAACCTGCAGAACGTCGTGAAGAAGTTTCGTGATCATACTATTGTAATAGGGGGAGACTTCAATCTACCAGGTATAGAATGGGATAGTCACACAATCAGAACTGGAGCCAGGGACAGAGACTCTTGTGACATTATCCTGACTGCCTTGTCCGAGAATTACTTCGAGCAGATAGTTAGAGAACCAACTCGTGAAGCTAACGTTTTAGACCTCATAGCAACAAATTGACCGGAACTTTTCGACTCCGTGAATGTAGAAGAGGGTATCAGTGATCATAAGTCAGTGGTTGCATCAATGACTACAAGTGTAATAAGAAATGCCAAGAAAGGAAGGAAAATATATTTGCTTAACAAGAGTGATAGGGCACAAATCGCAGAATATCTGAGTGACCACCATCAAACGTTTATTTCTGAGGAAGAGGATGTGGAACAAAAATGGAAAAAATTCAGAAACGTCGTCCAGTACGCCTTAGATAAGTTCGTACCGACTAAGGTCCAAAGCGAGGGGAAAGATCCACCGTGGTATAACAATCATGTACGAAAGGTACTACGGAAACAAAGAAAGCTTCATCACAGGTTTAAGAGTAGTCGAATCATAGCTGATAAGGAAAAGGTGAACGAAGCGAAAAAGAGCGTAAAGAGAGCAATGAGAGAAGCATTCAACGAATTCGAACATAAAACATTGGCAAACAATCTAAACAAGAACCCTAAAAAGTTTTGGTCATATGTAAAATCGGTAAGCGGATCTAAATCCCCTATTCAGTCACTCGTTGACCACGATGGCACCGAAACAGAGGACGACCGAAGAAAGGCAGAAATACTGAATTCAGTGTTCCGAAACTGTTTCACTGCGGAAAATCGTAACACGGTCCCTGACTTCAGCCGTCGCACGGACGCCAAAATGGAAAATATTGAAATAAACGATATCGGAATTGAAAAGCATCCGGACTAGACGAGATACCCTTAAGATTCTACAGTGATTATGCTAAAGAACTTGCCCCCTTTCTATCAGCAATTTATCGTAGATCGCTGGAAGAACGTAAAGTACCTAGCGACTGGAAGAAAGCGCAGGTCGTTCCCATTTTCAAGAAGGGTCATAAATCAGATGCGAATAATTATAGGCCTATTTCGCTTACGTCAATCTGTTGTAGAATAATGGAACATGTTTTGTGTTCTCGTATTATGACGTTCTTAGATAATACAAATCTCCTTCATCATAACCAACATGGATTCCGCAAACAGAGATCATGTGAAACTCAGCTCGCCCTATTTGCCCAAGAAATTCACAGTGCCGTAGACACTGGCGAGCAGATTGATGCCGTATTCCTGGACTTCAGGAAGGCATTTGATACGGTTCCGCACTTACGTTTAGTGAAAAAAATACGAGCTTACGGAATATCGGACCAGGTTTGTGATTGGATTCAGGATTTCCTAGAAGAAAGAACACAACATGTCATTCTTAACGGTTCAAAATCTGCAGATGTAGAGGTAATTTCGGGAGTACCGCAGGGAAGCGTGATAGGACCTTTATTGTTTACAATATACATAAATGACTTAGTTGACAACATCGGTAGCTCCGTGAGGCTATTTGCAGATGACACGGTTGTCTACAACAAAGTAGCAACATCAGAAGACTCGTACGTACTCCAGGAGGACCTGCAGAGGATTAATGCATGGTGCGACAGCTGGCAGCTTTCCCTAAACGTAGATAAATGTAATATAATGCGCATACATAGGGGCAGAAATCCATTCGAGTACGATTATGCCATAGGTGGTAAATCATTGGAAGCGGTAGCGACCGTAAAATACTTAGGAGTTACTATCCGGAGCGATCTGAAGTGGAATGATCACATAAAACAAATAGTGGGAAAAGCAGGCGCCAGGTTGAGATTCATAGGAAGAATTCTAAGAAAATGTGACTCATCGACGAAAGAAGTAGCTTACAAAACGCTTGTTCGTCCGACTCTTGAGTATTGCTCATCAGTATGGGACCCTTACCAGGTTGGATTAATAGAAGAGATAGACATGATCCAGCGAAAAGCAGCGCGATTCGTCATGGCGACATTTAGTCAGCGCGAGAGCGTTACGGAGATGCTGAACAAGCTCCAGTGGCGGACACTTCAAGAAAGGCGTTACGCAATACGGAGAGGTTTATTATCGAAATTACGAGAGAGCACATTCCGGCAAGAGATGGGCAACATATTACTACCGCCCACATATATCTCGCGTAATGATCATAACGAAAAGATCCGAGAAATTAGAGCAAATACGGAGACTTACAAGCAGTCGTTCTTCCCACGCACAATTCGTGAATGGAACAGGGAAGGGGGGATCAGATAGTGGTACAATAAGTAACCTCCGCCACACACCGTAAGGTGGCTCGCGGAGTATAGATGTAGATGTAGATGTAGAAGATGTATGAGACAGGCGAAATACCCTCAGACTTCAAGAAGAATATAATAATGGTTCAAATGGCTCTGAGCACTATGGGACTTAACATCTATGGTCATCAGTCCCATAGAACTTAGAACTACTTAAACTTAACTGACCTAGGGACAGCACACAACACCCAGCCATCACGAGGCAGAGAAAATCCCTGACCCCGCCGGGAATCGAACCCGGGAACCCGGGCGTGGGAAGCGAGAACGCTACCGCACGACCACGAGATGCGGGCAAGAATATAATAATTCCAATCCCAAAGAAAGCAGGTGTTGACAGATGTGAAAATTACCTAACTATCAGTTTAATAAGTCACAGCTGCAAAATACTAACACGAGGTATTTACAGACGAATGGAAAAACTGATAGAAGCCGACCTCGGGGAAGATCAGTTTGGATTCCGTAGAAATGTTGGAACACGTGAGGCGATACTGACCTTACGACTTATCTTAAAAGAAAGATTAAGGAAAGGCAAACCTACGTTTCTATCTTTTGTAGACTTAGAGAAATCTTTTGACAATGTTGATTGGAATATTCTCTTTCAAATTTTGAAGGTGTCCGGCGTCAAATACACGGCGCTAAAGGCTATTTACAATTTGTACAGAAACCAGATGGCAGTTATAAGAGTCGAGGGGCATGAAATGGAAGCAGTGGTTGGGAAGGGAGTGAGACAAGGTTGTAGCCTATCCCCGATATTATTCAATCTGTATATTGAACAAGCAGTAAAAGAAACAGAAGAATAATTCGGAGTAGGTATTAAAATCCATGGAGAAGAAATAAAATCTTTCAGGTTCGCCGATGACATTGTAATTCTGTCAAGGACAGCAAAGGACTTGGAAGAGCAGTTGAACGGAATGGACAGTGTCTTGAAAGGAGGATATAAGATGAACATCAACAAAAGCAAAACGAGGATAATGGACTAAGAAATGAGACACTTAATGTAGTAAAGGAGTTTTGCTATTTGGGGAGCAAAATAACTGATGATGGTCGAAGTAGAAAGGATAAAAAATGTAGACTGGCAATGGCAAGGAAAGCGTTTCTGAAGAAGAGAAATTTGTTAACATCGAGTATAGATTTAAGTGTCAGGAAGTCGATTGTGAA
This sequence comes from Schistocerca piceifrons, assembly GCF_021461385.2. NCBI lineage: Eukaryota > Metazoa > Arthropoda > Insecta > Orthoptera > Acrididae > Schistocerca > Schistocerca piceifrons. The sequence continues at coordinate 152,942 of NC_060139.1, forward strand.
AGTACTTGTATGGAGTGTAGCCATGTATGGAAGTGAAACGTGTACGATAAATAGTTTGGACAAGAAGAGAATAGAAGCTTTTGTAATTTGGTGCTACAGAAGAATGCTGAAGATTACATGGGTAGATCACACAACTAATGAGGAGGTATTGAAAAGAACTGTGGAGTATTTTGTGCCACAACTTGACAAGAAGAAGGGACCAGTTGGTAGGGCATGTTCTGAGACATCAAGGGATCACCAGTTTAGTATTGGAGGGCAGCGTGGAGGGTAAAAATCGTAGAGGGAGACCAAGAGATGAATAAACAAAGCAGATTCAGAAGGATATAAGTTGCAGTAAGTATTGGGAGATGAAGAAGCTTGCACAGGGTAGAGTAGCACGGCGAGCTTCATCACACCAGTCTCAGGACTGAAGACCACAACACACAACAACATACAAGGAGCTCCAGGAAGAGGAGTCTGCATTTTATATTTTAAAAAAGTCGAAGCGCCAGAATTACTAAAAGAAACACAGTATTACAATCTGTCATCACATCCCATGAAAAACTGGTCTGTTTTAGGTGAAGTTTACTTGTCAGTCCATTGCAAATTTTTATGTAGTATCTATCACAATACTTTTTCTTTCAAGATGTGCAGGTTTTCTTTCCATCTTGTATTTGACTTTTAATGGTTTTAGTGCTTTGTTTGTATTGGGGTTAGCTAGTGAAATCACATAAATACTGACCACTTATGACTGCAGAAGTGTTTCATACACAGTTGAGAGAACCACTTAAACAATAAATAAGTCTGCCACTAACACTTATTTAAATAAACAATTTAATGCATTACTTGATGAATACATTGCAAAAAATGCATTTTGCCACTGTTGCAGTGCTTAAAGGTTTCAGACAATTTCTTTATGAAACATTACAAATGCCTGTCAAGACACAAATAAATTCCAGTTACTAATAAAATTCTACACACAGTACTTTTCTCAGTTAATGTTGCGGCTACACTACTATCCATTAAATTGTAAAATATTAAATATGGTGCCAGTATGAATAACAATTTTGTAGAGGGCAATTAATTTAGTACACTCATGTCATAAATTCAGACAGCTCCCTCACTGCTTCAGTTAATCATTCATCATTTGTTATAAATTTTAAGAAAACTAGTAATGAAACGAAACAATTTATGAGGAATAACAAACAGTATAAACTGATATCAACCACGAAAACCACATCCAAACTTTCTTCCAGAAAAACCGGTTCTCTGATGTGACATTAAGGGACAGGATGGCCAATATGTATACATGGAACCTGATGCTAGTTTAAAATTTAAATTATTTGATGACATCTTTGTGAGTATATCTGAAAACGGTTTCCCTAAGAAAACAGTGAAATATAATTGTAACAAAGCATCTAAAAAGCCATGGCTTAATAAAGGGATAAAAATAGCTGGTAAAGAGAAAAGGGGATGTATCTTATAGCTAGGAGAATTGATGATCCAGAAACAGTGACACATTGTAAAAACTACTGCACTGTATTAAGAAAGTTATTAAAAAGTCCAGAAGAATGTGCATTATGTCTGAGATTAGCAGATCTGATTATAAAACTAGAGCAATTTGGAATATTGTTAAAAGGGAAACAGGGCAACTGATAGCACAGGAAGACTGTATTTCTATCAAACTCAACGAAACGTTTGCTAACAGGAAGTCAGAAGTAGAAAACGTTTTTAACAATAACTTATTAAGTGTTGTAGAGAAAATGTATTCAAGAATAGCATCACATGAAGTACCAACACAATGTCAATTTGGTTTTCAGAAAGGGTTTTCAACAGAAAATGCTATATATGCTTTCACTGATCAAATATTAAATGCTTTGAATAACAGGACGTCACCGATTCGGATATTTTGTGATCTCTCAAAGGCTTTATACTGTGTGAATCATGAAATGCTTCTGGATAAGCTTAATTATTGTGGTATGAGTGGGACAGTGCACAAATGGTTTCATTTATATTTAACTGGGAGAATGCAGAAAGTTTAAATTAACAGTACAGATAGTCTGCAAAAATCAGCAGAGTCCTCTAACTGGAGAGGTATCAAGAATGGTATCCCACAGATAATGACTTGCCACTCCATATTCATGAAGATGCAAAGTTACTTCTTTTTGCTGATGATACAAGTATAGTAATCACAACCAACAAATAAGAATTACCTGAGGAAACTGTAAATAATGTCTTCCAGAAAAATTATTAAGTGGTTCTCGCAAACAGACTCTCACTCAATTTTGAGAAAACACAGTATACAGAGTTCTGTACAGTAAATGTCATAACTCCATTGATAAATATAGGCAATGAAAAGAAGTATGTTTCCAATGTAGAATATTCAAAATTTCTGCATGTGTGCTTTGATGAGAAATTGAATTGGAAGAAACACATCGATGATCTGCTGAAACTGTTACGTTATTGCAAATTTTGGTGATAAACATATCAGTAAATTAGCCTACTATGCCTTTTTTCATTCACTGTTTTCATATGGCATCATATTTTGGGATAATTCATCATTAAGAAAAAAAGTATTCATTGCACAAAAGTGTATAATCAGAATAATAGTTAAAGCTCACCAAAGATCACCTTGCAGACATTTATTTAAGGAGCTCAGGAAATTCACAGTACCTTCCCAATACATATATTCAGTTATTACATTTGTTTTTAAGATGACATTGTATGTCATATGCTGCCAACGTTAAATTATCGAATTTTGTGACTCATTATCTTGGAAACTTTTTAAGACACCAACTTACAATTTTCCATAATTATCAAATTCATCTTTCTAGGTACACTGAACTAGAATTATTACTAAAATTGTATTATGGGGCATATTATCATTTTTTAAACACTTAATTTTTTGACGGAACATAACAACAAAACAACACAGGATATTTAAATTATTCTAGTTCAATATGTGTTGAATCTCACACTTGGCATTCTGTGAGAATTTCATGTCTCTACTATCAGTACTTTTTCAGAAAACAGGTCATTTATTGCAAAAAATGTAGTTCAGAGATATTAAAACTTTTTTTACAGCATATTCTTATACAGATTTAGATTCCTGCGCCTTTTATGCAGTACAATTGCCCTGGCCCGTAGTCTGTGTCTTCTTCAATGTCACAACAGCCCAGTGCTTGCCTCCTCCTTTTCTTTCTTTCTTCTTTTGTCATTTGCTGAACAGCTAACTCTGCTTCAACTACACGAAGCTCATCCAGTTCCCACAGTCCTTTAGCTGTGTTCTGTCCAAATCTTACCCCTAACTTCTCCAGAGCCTTAAGCCTTTCATAGTTCCCACCATTAAAAGTTATTACAGCATCAGACACTGCTAACTTTAGAGTCATAAGGCCAACAAATACATTTTTTGGCACACAGCACCACACATTACTGAAGGGCTCATTCACACTACTTTCAATGAAAACTAGTATCAGAAACAAAGGACTGATTTGTTTATTCGTAATGCCAACCTCTGAGGTGCAGCAGTAGGCACAAAACAAAGCAATTCACAGCCTTCTATACCATGTAGTTCCCAAGATATGACTGCTCAAGTGTGGCAGTACATGCGTAGCCACGAAATTTGACAGTCACACATCAGCATTCTAAATATTATTTGAAGGTCTCACCATTGTCTGATTTTAATGTATTGTATATCAAAATGTCCAGGAAAGTCCAAAGCACATTATGGAGTAGAAAACAGAAAGTGTGAAGTTTCAACGAATTTCACGTACAATGTCCCCTTAATAACCATCCCAATTCAAAAATAACACCGAACTCCATAGCTAGAGAAACGATGATCTTCACTGTTCTGGGTTAAATCTGACTTTGGCAGAGAAAGGGGTGAATTGTGCTGCCACAAAAATCCTTGGTCATTTGCCAAATAGCATTACAAGTCTGACATATAGACAATCAGCATTTAAAAGGAAATTAGAAGAATTTCTGAATGACAGCCCCTTCTACTCAACAGATTAATTGTTAGGTGTATAGTAGCTGTAAAAAAAAAATAAATCATTTACTTTGTATAAAGAAAACTTACGAAAGTGACACATTCCACATCATTACAAAATCTCAAATTCATTATCTATGGAACAAGTATTAATATACTGTATGTATGTATGTATGTAATGCCGCCATTTGAAATGCATTGCAGAATGTTTTGACAGGAGGTGACATGACGGATTGTGTGAATTGGGTTTTAGTTGTACCTTATGTCACTGAAGAGAAAAATCTGGGTGTTTTTATATTTATTTCACGATAATTCATGTTCCTTGGTAACTTAGTAATGCATATTTCATTAATTAATTAGGAAAATACATAAAACTTTCATTACCCTAACGACAAATGTCACTGTTTGCTTTCTCACCACTTTGAGCGCTAGTATCTCTCCAACTGTCAAACTCTAACAGCTTTCACACCAGAGAAAGTCGCAACTATTATCTTAGACTGTGATGCTAAAGCTACTCCGAGAATAACAAACCACAGAATGAAATTGCGTTGTGCAATGCACACTCGAAGTTAACCATGGTTAGCCTATTCCCTTGGTTCATCATCCCTGGATTTATTCCAAGATTGTACAATCGGCACGTAACAAATAACGTCATTAACAACTCTATTTTTCTCCTTCAATACAGCCAACGTTTTCACATAAAATTTCATATAATGAAAATTTCTTTATCAACTTATGTTCTTATTTATATATAGTATGCACATCAATCTGTTCTGTTATTGGAAACCCTAAACAATTTTTCCCCTGTGGAAGAACACTCAATGGAAAAAAATATCCAAGTCGTCATGGAACATTTACAATTTGTCACAAAAATGAAGCTCAATTATAAAATAAAGATTAAGAACACGAAAGAGCACAAAATCCGCTTCTGAAACATGAGTGAGTGTGGCGAATACAAGTTAACTTCCGATGTTTGCAGATGACACCACTGTCAAAACTTTCTACCCGAGAAACGTTGACATGGCGTGAAGTGGCAACCTGTGACAAGCTAGGCTGCGACTTCCTGGACTTGCGACACAGAGTTCAGAACTGTAGGATCCCCTAAATAGCTCAGGTGAGAACTACACATAAGAGGCTGGTACTCACGTAGCTGACAGTGTGTGGGGTGCACACAAGCCTTTTAGATTAGGCGACTCTCCATCGAATCCAGATAACGGCAGCTAGAGGATACCCACAAGTACATTTGTAAGAGTGAAAGAAAGGCCTCCCACAGGAGAGAGTATTAAAATCCTAACAGTAAACTGCTGAAGCATTTACAACAAAGTGGAAGAGTTTGAAGCGCTCATAAAAAGCAGTGAAGCTCACATAATACTAGGTACAGAAAGCTGGTTAAAACTTGATATAAGTGTATATAAAAAGGATAGGCAAATGGAAAATGGAGGTAGTGTATTTGCCACTGCAGCCAAAATCTCAAATCCACTGAGATAGAAATTGAAGCTGCCTGTGAAATTGTTTGAGAGAGACAGAAGTGATCCACAAAGCTACAGTCCAATATCCTTGACAGCGATTTGTTGTGCAATCTTAGAACATATTCTGAGCTCAAACATAATGAGACATCTTGAACAAAATGATCTCCTCAATGCCAGCCAGCATGGTTTCTGAAAATATTAATCATGTGAAACCCAGCTCGCACTTTTCTCACACGACACACAGAAAGCTTTGGATCAAGGCAGCTATGTAGATGCAGTGTTTCTTGACATTCAAAAAGCATTTGACTCAGTACCAGACCTACACGTATTGTCAAAAGTACGATCATACAGGGTATCAAGTGAAATTTGCGACTGGACTGAGAACTTTTCGGTAGGGAGGACACAGTATGTTATCTTGGATCGAGAGCCATTGTCAGATGTAGAAGTACTTTGGGTGTGAAGATGGAAAGTGTGTAAGGACCCTTGCTTTTCATGTTGTATATTAATGACCTTGATGAAAATATTAATAGAAAAATCAGGCTTTTACAGATGATGCATTTATCTGAAACGAAGTGCTATCTGAGAGAAGTTGCCTAAATGTTCAGTCAGATCTTGATAAGATTTCGGTACAGTGCAGAGAAATGTAAAACCGTGCACTTCACAAAACGCAAAAATGTAGTTTCTTATGACTATAATATCAATGAGACACTGTTGGAATAGGTCAACTCATACAAATACCTGGGTGTACTACTTTGTAAGCATATGAAATGGAATGATTGCATAGGTTCAGTTGTGGATAAAGCAGGTGCTAGACTTCAGATTCTTGGTAGAATACTGGGAAAGTGCAATCAGTCTACAAAAGAAATTGCTTACAAATCACTTGTCTGACACATCTTAGAATAGTGCTGTATAATGTGGGCTGTGTGGAAGAGACACTGGACGGTTTTTTAGGTTAGAGGGTCTCAGGAAACCACAGAAGGGCATCCGTCCAAAAGGGGGCAGGTAAATTGCATAAGGTAGTTGTAGAAACGATCGGTATTGTAGTTGTAAATTGTCGTAGCTGTGTTGGGAGAGACCTAGAGCTCGAAGCCCTAACAGAAAGCACTGAAGCTCAAATAGTTATAGGTATGGAAAGCTGGTTAAAGTCGGAAATAAGTTCAGCCGAATTTTTTTTCAAGCAACCTAACAGTGTTCACAAAGAATAGATTAAATACTTTTGGTGGAGGAGTAATTATTGCTGTCAGAAGTAGTTTACCTTCTAGCGAAATTGAAGTAGATAGTTCCTCCAAAATAGTGTGGGTAGAGGTTATCCTCGACAATTGGACTAAACTATTAATTGGGTCGTTTTACCGAGCCCCCGACTCAGAAAATATAGTTGCTGGACAGTTCAAAGAAAACTTGAGTCTCAATACAATTATAGTTGGTGGTGACTTCAATCTACCCTCGATATGCTGGAAAAATTATATGTTTAAAGCTGGTGGCAGACATAAAACGTAATCCGAAATTTTACTGAATGCTTTCTCAGAAAATTATTTTGAACAATGTGCGCTCCACCAAACAATGCCGACAAATGAAAAACTGGCACGCATAAAAATGCGGGAATCCCCAAACTGCGAGCTCTGCAACCAGACCGACACCATCGAGCATCGGTTTGGCTGCAGAGAGAGCGGGGAAATATGGGCGACAGCGAGAAGAATGATCGCCCACATCAACAGAACCGACGAGAGGGCGATACACGTCTCAGCTGTCACTGTTCCGGAGGCGAAGCCTTTCCCCAACGCAAAACGCCGGGCCACAATGTGGATCATCGCCATGACGGCACACGCCATCGTCTTCAAACGGCAGACCGACATAGCGCAGTTCCTCACGGACCTGTGGGAGGAACACAGAAGGGCCAAACAACGCTCCAAGTACCAAGAGACCTTCCAGAACTTCCTGCAGGTCCCGCTGGACGCCGCCTTCCGAGACGCCTTCAACACGACGTGACCGCGCCCTCCCACAACACCCACATCCAGTCGCTGAGGACGTCGCCCACCGATCCCTCCAAAGCCCCGACGTCAAGTGTGGTGCATTGCGAAAGTGTTGCGAAAACGCGCGCAAAGTGAAAGTGGGTACGTGTAGCAGTGCCAAAGTGCGAGTTACGTGTGCCATTCGTAGTCAAAAGTGTCCAATAGTCAAATACAGCAGGCAAAAGGAAATAATCAGCCATAAATTTAGTGTAAAACATACAAAACGTGTTCCAAGAAAACAACAAAATGTCAAACAGTGTATATCATGTCATTAATGTGTCCTCTCACTCACATTCTCTCTCTCTCTCTCTCGCTCTCTCCACTCAAGGTACGTTTTTCCTTTCTCTTAGCTTTTTATGTGTTTTGATTTCTTGTTTTGTAATGTTTTATTAATGTGCTGTATATATATATATATATATATATATATATATATATATATATATATATATATATATACACACACACATATGTATATAAATTTCGGCCCATCATGTGCTTAAACGTAGCATGCCTCTTTGCCACTAACAAAATATTAACATTAGACATTCTTTGCACCAAATTCCGTGTAAACTGTTGCGTCCACCCTTAGGCAGTACATTAACAATCTCCTGCATTCACGAATTTACCCACATAGATGCTCTGGTGTATATTCCATATTTCGCTTTAGCAAACTCGCCAAAATAGGCCCACTTAAATACAATAGATGAATAAAATCTTTCCTTTTTTGGTATTCTAAATTTAAGAAAAACGAAAAAAACTAAATACAAATAAAAAAATCAAAGTAACGAAAGTTTGTAATTAAAAAGACATAAACAACTGACAGGGAAAATTTATCTGAAGGACACTCAGTGAAAAAGTGTTGTAACTCAACCAAAAGACTACTCAAAGAACAATCAGAACAGAAAACGAGAAAATGAATATAACCGTTCAATAATCAAGCACACCACTGCATGTAAAGATCTGTAATTGTTAAAAATTGTAAATAAAAGTTTATATACGTTACAAAAAAAAACTAGCTGAGTAGTCAGCGCGATGGACTGTCAATCCTAAGGGCCCAGGTTCGATTCCCGGCTGGGCCAGAGACTTTTTTCACTCAGGGACTGCGTGTTGTGTTGCCCCAATCATAATCATTTCATCCTCATCGACGCGCAAGTCGCCGAAGTGGCGTCAAATCGAAAGACTTGCACCAGGCGAGCGGTCTACCCGACGGGAGGCCCTCGTCACACGCCATTATTATTATTATTATTTTGAACAATTAGTACATGAGCCCACTCGAAGTGTAAACTGCTGCGAAAGCATACTTGACCTCTTACCAACAAATAATCCTGGACAAATAGGGTGTTTTACCGACCAAACGCAGTTGCTGCTAGGCTGAATACCGTAACACCCTCAACCATCAAAAAGAAACTAAAAAACGTTAATTTAAAAAAGCTGATAAAAATGCTCTTAGCGCCTTTTTAAGAGACAGCCTCCACTCATTCCGTTCTGATCATGTAAGCATAGAAAAGATGTGGAATGATTTCAGAGAAACAGTACCAATAGCAATTAAGAGATATATACCACATAAATTATAAAGTGATGGCATTGATCCCCCCACGGTACACAAAATGGGTCAGATCACTGTTGCAGAGGCAACGAAAAAAGCATGCCAAATATAAAAGAACGCAAAATCCCCAAGATTGGCAAAGTTTGCCAGAAGTTCAAAAGATAGCGCGGACTTCAATGTGAGATGCTTATAATAATTTCCACAACGAAATTCTGTCTCAGGATCTGGCGGAAAACCCAAAGAGATTCTGGGCATACATAAAGCAAAGCAGTGGGAAGACGCAACCAATATCTTCACTGAATGATTACAACGGTAACATCACTGATGACAGTGCCACAAAAGCAGAGCTATTAAACATGGTTTTCCGAAACTCCTTCACCAAAGAAGATGAAGTAAATATTCCTGAATTCCAGTCAAGAACAACTGCCAAGATGAGAAACATAGCAGCAGATATCCTCGGTGCAGCAAAGCAGCTTAAATTACTTAATAAAGGTAAGGCCTCTGGTCCAGATTGTATACCAGTCAGGTTCCTTTCAGAATATACTGATACAATAGCTCCATGCTTAGCAATTATATACAACCGCTCGCTCACAGAAAGATACACACCTAAAGACTGGAAAATTGCTCAGTTCACACCAATACCCAAAAAGGGAAACAGGAGTAATCCGCTGAATTACAAGCCCATATCACTAACGTCGATTTGCAGAAGAAAAGAAGAAAACGATTTACTTACACATGGTCAGCACGGATTCAGAAAATATGGTACTGGGGGGACACAGTTAGCTCTTTATACTCACGAAGTAATGAGTGCTATCGACAGGGAATGTCAAATTGATTCCATATTTTTAGATTTCCAGAAGGCTTTCGACACCATTCCTCACAAGCGTCTTCTAACCAAACTGCATGCATATGGAATATCGCCTCAGTTGTGCGAGTGGGTTCGTGATTTCCTGTCAGAAAGGTCCCAGTTCGTAGTAATAGACGGAAAGTCATCGAGTAAAGCAGAAGTAATATCCGGCGTTCCCCAATGAAGTGTTATTGACCCTCTATTGTTCGTTATCTTTATTAGCGACGTAGGAGACAATCTCAGTAGCTGCCTTAGATTGTTTGCAGATGATGCTGTCATTTACCGTCTTGTAAAGTAATCAGATGACCAAAACGAATTGCAAAATGATTTAGATAAGATATCTGTATTGTGCGAAAGGTGGCAATTGACATCCAATAATGATAAGTGTGAAGTTATTCATATGAGTACTAAAAGAAATTCACTAAAATGTCGATTACGCGCTAAGTCACACAAACCTGAACTACATACTTAGGGATTATAATTACAAATAACCTAAACTGGGACGATCACATATATAATGCTATGGGTAGAGCAAACCAAAGACTGCGATTCATTGGCAGAATACTTAGAAGGTGCAGCAGGTCTACTAAAGAGACTGCTAAAACCACGCTTGCCCGCCCTATTCTGGAGTGTTTCCGTGCAGTGTGGGATCCGCATCAGGTGGGACTGACGGATGACATCGAAAAAGTTTTAAGAAGGGCAGCTCGTTTTGTATTATAGAGAAATAGGGGAGCTAGTGCCACAGTCATGATACGTGAATTGGAGTGCCAATCATTAAAACAAAGGCGTTTTTCATAAATTCATCTGGTGAAGATGATAGGTACGAAACTCATCGAAACGTTGCGACAAGACGACGCCACCACTCGGCTGATAACCCGTGGAAAATTCATCATTGGAATACGCTGAGAAAGACTGCAATCGCAAAGGCGTTTTTCGTTGCAACGGGATGTTCTCATGAAATGTCAATCACCAGTTTTCTCCTCCGATTGCAAAAGTATACTGTTGACACCCTCCTTCAACAGGAGAAATGATCATCACTATAAAATAACAGAAATCAGGGCTCGCACAGAAAAATTTAGGTGCTAGTTTTTCCCGCACGTCGTTCGAGAGACAGCTTGAAGATGGTTCATTGAACCCTCTGCCAGGCACTTTATTGTGAATATCCGAGTAATCACGTAGATGTAGATTGCTCAAGTGTTGGGAGCCCTACACGATAGGACTAACAGGGGATATTGAGCGTATACAGAGAAGGGCAGCATGAATTGTCACACGTTTGTTTACTCCATGAGAGAGTGTCACAGAGATATTGAAGGAATTGAGATGGCAGACCCTTGAAGATAGACGTAAACTGTCCCTATAAAGTCTGTTAACAAAGTTTCGAGAACTGGTTTCATATGATTACTCTACGTATCGTTCACACAGGGGTTCGTGAGGATAAGATTAGAATAATTACTGCACACACAAAGCACTCAAACAATCATTCTACCCGCGCTCCACACGCGAATGGAACAGGAAGAAAACTTAATAACAGGTACAATTGGACGTATGCTCTGCCGTACACCTCATGGTGGTTTACATTACATTACTACATTTTCCATAAATCATGATTGCGACGTTCTGTAATGATGTGGAACATGTCAGTTTAACCTAAGTTTTGATTAGACTTTTTTTTATAGTTACTACTTTATGTCTTAAAATTCATCTGTTGAGTGGAAGGAATTGTCATTCAGAATTTTTTTAAATTTGTTTTTAAATATTGGTTGGCTATCAGTAATTTGACAAATGACCAAAGATTTTTGTGACAGCATAGTTCACCGTCACCCCCTTTTGTGCAGAGTATAGATGCAGATGTAGATGGCCACAATTTGAAATGCATTGTGGAATGTTTTGATGCCGTGGGAGATAACATGTGAACTGACCTTTAACGAAGTATAAAAATCCGCTTTCATTGTTGTAATTATATTTTAAATGTTTTGTATGCAACACGGAATTTAAAAGGACGATGAACGAGGCCATCGATCTGCAAGCAATATCTTTGGGTTGACAGCTGGCGAATAGCAAGTGACAGCGGAGTCTGTGTAGTGTTGCAAAACATGTAATTGTCACGGAATGTAAGTTATGGACAAGAGGAAAAGGAATAAATGAAGGTTTCTGATTTGAACCTTTTTGGTATTGCATTGTTTTGTTTTTAAATTTCAGGGTCATCAATGAGAGCGGGAAGGCACTACTGAAAACAAAGGGTTAAAAAAATTTTGTGACACCAGTTTTATTTTACGTGTTATATCTGCAGATTGCAAGTGAGAGATGGATGATAATACTGTAATTATCATTAGTTACTTGTAGTTACTTACGGCAGTGTATTAGGACCTAGAGGAGGGTTTCATAATATAATTATCACGAGCTTAAAAAATGATTGTATTTCGTTATTAATATATCTTGAGTTGAAATAGAGGTTCGTATTTTTGTTTGCGTGGACTGTGATAAGAGGGGAGCACTGTATCTGTTTCATGGTATAATTACTGGCCTGTTATTCATGCCGAAAGGTTATAATAAACAGCTCCTTCTTTCACCGGAATTGATTGGGGTGGGGAGAGAGATTTGCCATAGAGTTTTTTATTGGGTAAGACTGAATTACCTTCTCTAATTTTTTGATATAACATACTCAAACAGCAATGCAGTTTTTTGCTATGACAGTTGTAAATAGACTAGTCCATTCCTTTGCTAATCCCCTTATGCAAAAGTATTCAAATCTGTTTAGAAGTGTTCCGTCGTTTACCATGTTGAAAGCAGTAATTGTCTAAAACTATACCTGCTATTTGCTGTTTTTAATCAATGGCTTTTATAACAGTGGTTATGCATTCACCGTCGCAGTTGATTTCTTACTTTGAAACCATGTTGGAAACAGGCTAATACTCCATTTTTGTTTATAAAAGTTATTAACTTATCGTACTTTCTTTCCATCATTTTTGAAAACAGGATGTTAATGCAAGGGGCAATGGTTTATCACTTTATCTTTGTCACCAGCTTTGAATATTTTAATAACTTTGGATGTTTTTAGCTGATGAGGGAAGATGCCTGTTTCAAATGAGCAGTTACATGCATGTGTGAGGGGACTCAATAATGTATTGGACAGACAGTTGTAAGATTTGGCTGGGTATGCTGTCAACTGCTGCTGATTATGTTGATTTTAGTTATGTAACAGCCCGGACTGCTTGCTCCTTGCTTACAGATCCACAAACACTGATAATTTACAGCTGTTGATCTGATTTTCTGCTGGCTTCTGATTTCCAACAAAATTAGTTTTCAGTAAATTTTCAGCTATTCCAGTGAAGTAGCTGTTGAATAGATATGCTATTTTGCTTGATTCATTAATTACTTTATTTCTTTGTGTAACAAGACAATTTCTTGCCTGTTTCCGTATTTATGATGTCCCACATTGCTTTTACTTTACTTGTAGAATTTTTATATGCCTGTCAGTCATTCTGCATTCTTTTTGTCTGTTTTATAACCTTTTGCAAAATTTTTGTGTTAGTTTTGTAGTGGGCGTGCGTATCTGCTGTGACATTATTTTCCTTGCAGATTTGGTGCAGTTCTCTTTCTGGCAAGAAATTCTAATCCCCTTAGTAATCCAGCCATTGTCTCTTTTATTCTTTCTGTATTTACTGTTTTTAGAAGAAAGGCTGTATCAAAGTGCTTTATCAGTTTTTGTAGAAATATTTTGAATTTTGTATTCAGACTTCGTCTATCATAGACATGAGACCAATCTTCATTGTGAACCCTCTCTAGAGGTTCATTTGTCATTGAACTTCATAATCAGTTTGTTGAATCAGACCTATATCTACTGTTATTGAATGCAATTTACATTGTGTGTATTCCATAGAAAGCGTAATTTGTGATTCACAGTAGATCAACAGTTGTTGTAGGTATTTCGCCAACAGTGGGGAGATTTCTCAACTGCTTGTTGCAAGTTTTCAGTCCCCTTTCAAGCAAAAGGTAATTGGTTCATGTTTTGTAAGGTTGTGCTTAAATTTTAGTCTCATTTTGTTCCTTTGTAAATTCTGTTCTATTGAGTCATTTGTTTTTCATGCTATCCATTCTTGACTCTTATGCTCTTTGGAGTTATTTATCCCCTTTCCCGGAGGCAGGCTACATGTTCGCTGAGTACATTCCCCCCCCCCCCCCCCCACATCTTTGTACTATGCTTTCTAAGTGTAGCTGTTTTTGCGTATGCTCATGTGAATCCAGTTGGTGATTTCAGTATTAGTGAAGCAACAAAGTATTTGTTGCACTTCTATTTCAATCTCTCCACATAAAATTAAAAGAAACTATTCTTCTGACATTACTTTGTAGTGTTAGGGGTGGAATTTACATTGAAAGTTGTTAAATAGTGCTGGGTTTCTACATTGGTTTCTTTCTTAACATTCATGACCTCAAAATATTTTTTGTTGATTGATTTTTATTTGTTTGATAAATTGTAGAAATGGTGTAATTTAAAACTTTAGATTAATGTTTAATTTATTCTTTATCATGTGACTAGTTTTGGTCAAAGAACATTATCCAGCACAGAACTTTGCCAACAGAATGTTTTGTATTTAAAAAAATACAGATGTAAAAAAAAACACAATGTCAAAATATAATATTTATAAATAATCCAGAGTGAGATTTTTCACTCTGCAGCAGTGTGTGTGCTGATATGAAACTTACTGGTCGGCGTGAGTCGTGCTTGGTTAGCTCAGTTGGTAGAGCACTTGCTGTCCGTGAAAGGCAAAGGTCCCAAGTTCGAGTCTCCGTCCGGCACACAGTTTTAATCTGCCAGGAAGTTTTATAAATAATGTTAAGTTGTGCAGTAGTTAGTAGACCTTCCGTGACTTACATGTCCTCTCACCGTTTTTTTCTTTCCTGACCCACCAACGCATTGATGTCCCCTAATAGTATATTAGCAGGTCTTTCAGTGATAGCAGATGTTATCAGCTCAAATTCTTCATTGAAGTCTCAAACTTTTGGCGATTGTCTCCACTGCTGTTATTGACTGGGACATGCATACTTACTTTTGGGGACTGGAAGTCTGTAACTGTTTTTCAAATCCTTTTGTCAATTATGATATATGTTCCCGCCTACAATCCCTAATGGCTGCAGCGATTTCCAGCAACCACCAAGGCACTGTCTTCCGCCAGGGGCAACTTGAGGAACCAGGAACTGTTGATTTATCCAACTGGGGCCCGCTCCTGAATTTTATACACAACTTTTTGTCGCTCCTTACCTTCAGAGTTCGAGTTGGTGCTTTACACACTTCCTCCTGTATTCAAGAGAATAGGGTCCTGCAGGGCTCTGTACTGAGCGTCCCACTCTCTTTAGTGGTCATTAGTGGTCTCACAGCAGCTGTGGGGTCCTCATTATTGCCCTTCTTATATGCTGATAACATTTGTATTTCATTTTGCTCTTCTTTTGGTGGGGCTGAACGTCGACACAGGGAGCCTTGCGGAAAGTGCAATCGTGGGCCCTCACCCACGGCTTACAGTTTTCAGCCTCCAAGACTTGCATCATACACTTCTGTCGCCATTGTACAGTTCTCAACTTTATCTTGATGATCATCTTGTTAATGTAGTAGACTCTTATTGCTTTTTAGGATTGGTTTTTGATGTCCGCTTAACATGGCTTCCCCATCTTCGTCAGGTTAAGGAAATGTGCTGACAGCACCTTAACAATCTTCGATGCCTGAGTAACACCGACTGGAGTGCAAATTGCACTACACTGTTGCAGCTGTACAAAGCCCTTGTACAGGCCAGTCTAGACTATGGGAGCATGGCATATGCTTCAGCATTGCCCTCAGCATGGCAGATGCTGGCCCCTATGCACCACTGTGGAGTTTGACTTGCAAAGGGAGTGTTCCAAATGAGCCCTGTGAGCAGCCTACTCGTGGAAGCTGGCATTCCTCCATTGCAGATCAGGCGATAACTGCTGCACACATTCGCAGCGTGCCTGACTGTCAAAATTACCATCTCCTTTTCCCTAACACGACAATCCATCTCCTGCAATGGCAGCCCAGATTGGGAATTACAATTCTAGTCCATGTCCAGTCCCTTCTCAATGAGCTCTAGTCTTTTCCTGTCCTCTGGGTCCACTCACATACACCACCATGGCGTTTACCTCTACCACAGCTTCATCTAGACCTCTCACAGGTTGCAAAAGACTCGGTTCACTCTGCGGCCCTCCACAGCCTGTTTCTCTCTACTCTTGTCTCATCCCAGGGTTCAGAGGTAGTTTACATGGATGTCTTGATGGTTAATGGCTACGTCGGGTTTGCTTATGCTCATGCAGGACATACTCACTTGCACTCCTTGCCTAATAGCTGTAATGTTTTCACTGCAGAGCTAGTAGCCATCTCTTGCGATCTTGAGAATATCTGTTCCTGCGCAGGGGAGCTCTTCCTCATTTGTCACGACTCCTTGAGTGCCTTAAAACCTCTCAACCAGTGCTGCAGTGCTGCCCTTGCCCATCCTTTGGTAATGGCCATCCAAGAGTCTGTTTGGGGCCATAAACAATGTGGACGGTCAGTGGTCTTCGTATGGGCTGTGGGACATATTGGAATCCTGGGAAATGAACTTGCTGACAGGCTAACCAAACAGACTACTCATAAACCGGGTCCATAGATCCACAATAAAATTGGAAATTTCATTTGACTTGTTTAGTGCAATGAAGTGCATGAACCCATATTTAGCTCCATCACACAGTACCAGAAATTTCGCTTGACCTATGTAGCTCATCTACATCTATGTGATTACTCTGCTGTTCACAATAATGTGCCTGGCAGAGGGTTCAATGAACCACCTTCAAGCTGTCTCTCTACTGTTCCACTCTTGAATTGCGCACAGGAGAAATGAGCACTTAAATTTTTCTGTGCGTTCCCTGGTTTCTCTTATTTTATCGTGATGATCATTTCTCCCTATGTAGGTGAGTCCCAGCAGAATGTTTTCGCAGTCGGAGGAGAAAACTGGTGATTGAAATTTCATGAGAAGTTCCCGTCACAACAAAAAACGCCCTTGTTTTAATGATTACCACTCCAATTCACGTATTATGTCTATGGCACTATCTCCCCTATTTCGCGATAATACAAAACCAGCTGCCCTTGTTTTTACTTTTTCGATGTCATCCGTCAGTCCTACTAGATGCTGATCCCACACCACAGCCAATACTACAGAATAGGGCAGACAAGCATGGTGTAAGCAGTCTCTTTAGCAGATGTGTTGCACCTTTTAAGTGTTCTTCCAATGAATCACAGTCTTTGATTTGCTGTACCCACAACATTATTGATGTGATCATTCAAATTTAGGTTATTTGTAATTGTAATTCCTAAATATTTAGTTGAATTTACAGCCTTCATATTGGTGTGACTTATTGCTTAATTGAAATTTAGTGGATTTCTTTTAGTACTCATGTGAATAATTTCACCATTTTCTTTATTGAGGGTCAATTGTCACTTTTCGCACCATACAGATATTTTATCTAAATAAGTTTTGCAATTTGTTTTTGATCATCTGATGACTTTACAAGACAGTAAATGACAGCATCATCTGCAAACAATCTAAGAAAGCTACTGAGATTGTCTCCTACATCTTTAATATAGATCACGAACAATAGAGGGCCTATAACTCTTTCTTGGGGAACGTCAGATATCACTTATGTTTTTTCATCTATTACTAAAAACTGTGACCTTTCTGACAGGAAATCACAAATCCAGTCACACAACTGAGGCGATATTCCATAGGCACACAGCTTTGTTAGAAGATGCTTGTGAGGAATGGTGTCAAAAGCCTTCTGGAAATCCAAATATATGGAATGAATTTGACATCCCCTGTTGGATGCACTCAATACTTCATGAGTATAAAGAGCTAGCTGTGTTTCACAAGAACTACGTTTTCTGAATCCCTGCTGACTGTGTGTCTTCAAGGTACTTCATAATGTTCGAATACAGTATATGTTCCAAAACCTTACAGCAAATCGACGTTCATGATATGAGCCTGTAATTCGACGGATTACTCCTACTTCCCTTTTTGGGTATTAGTGTGACTTGAGCAATTTTCTATTCTCAATTGAAGTCTATGATACCTATCACTCAAAGTCTACCATACCACAGAATCGCACACAACTTGACAAATCTCCAAAACTTACTCATATAACTAATATCGAAACTCCAACCTTACCAAAGTATGTAAAACAAACTTGTTGATACCTGCCAATCACAGTTGAACATCATTACCAACAGCTAACAACACAGCCTAAAAATTCATAAAAACTGCATTAACATCTATTTCTATGTACAAGAAATGCACAATTATGCACCTTAACCATAAAAAAGACACTTACCAACCAAAGTCAGTTGACACACGAATCTAGTGATAGCAAAAACAATGTCATAAACTCAATCTCTCAAATGGCCAGCCTAAACTTCTTAAATGAGGAACCTCTCCACATAGAAGACCCTACATTTGTGTCTTGCCAACAACACGACGTTATACTGGTTGGTGGCCTGAGATGTGGCAACTTTCCTCAATCATCATATCCATAAATAAAAAATAGGAGAAAAAGAAACGTAAAAGTAAATCTCCAACTATAAACAATACACTGCAGCAATAACCCCAAACATGAAAATGAATCTATTACCCATAACTGCCAACTTGAAAGTAACTCACTTGCAAATTACCAGAATACTACTATCACAAACAGCACTCAAAAGAGCTCAGTAAATCACTAACATCTTACTCGGTTGACAAACATAAACATCCCACACTAGAGAGCACCACGGCATACTCAAACATGCCCTCTACAAACTTGGTCCATTTCAAAAAACATCACACACACCGTGGCGTCGCACCACACAGTTAGGTAACTGGTCAAAGTGGACGCACATTATCACAAACTTTGGTTGATGCATGAGAGACAAAAATTCTTTTTTTTCTGTTGTGCTCTAAGCTAATAAAATTTATCGACATCTTGGGTTGTCGGATGTTCTGCCGGATATCAGCGTCGTACTTGCACGATATTTCGGTCACGTAGCTCGTGACCTTCATCAGGTGCGACATGAGACTGCTCCTCTGGACCAGAGACATGGAGATGGAAAACGAGCCTCTGATGGACTGCCAGGCGCACCAGACCGAAGATGGAACACCCAGAAGTGGGACTGGTGGGCGCGGACCGCAGAGGGAACACCTAGAACCGCAGCGGACGGAAAACGGAGCAGCAACGCTCCAGCAGGTCGCAGGGAATGGGCGCGGACCACAGAGGAAGCGCCTGCAGCCGTTGGTGTCTGAGGGGGAAGGCAATAGGCATAAATACTGGACCAGGTCCACTCGAGGAGCAGTCTCAGGTCGCACCTGATGAAGGTCACAAGCTACGTGACCGAAATATCATGCAAGTACGATGCTGATATCCGGCAGAACTCCTGACAACCCAAGATGTCATTAGATCGCCGGGAAAGCCTGAAGAGTTAATAAAATTTAATTAATTAATTTATTAAATGATAATACACAAAAATCTGAATTTTACCCTTCAGAAATGTGTTGCTTATAAATAATCTGAAAGGCAAGAGAAATGAATGAGGATTATTTGCATTCCACAGAATTATTTGCAAAAATAAAATAATGAATTTTTCACATTATAGTAGTGTGTACACTGGTTTCAAACTGGCTACCATTTCTATCCAGGACAGCTACGTATATAGTACTTTTCCTGCAAAATGTCAGTTGTCCAGTTTCAAGTCTCAAATAACAAGTGTTTCAACTTGTCAGGAAGTTTGAAGTATAAACACCATGATGCTGAAAATATGTTAACTTACACGTAATTTCTCATTCTGTTTTATTTGTAAAGACTTGTGCTTGTAGTCTTCTTCTTCCTCCTCCTCCTCACAGTGTTAGACATTTACCAGTCATATTCTTTAGTTTGGTGCCTCTGTTGTCTGTGTTTAGTTGCTATCTGATATCTCCACCTTTTTCTTGGAGTACCTATTGATCTTCTCCCTATTGCTTGAGAATTCATTACTATTTTAGACATTCCATTTTCATTCATTCTTATGACTTGATCTCTCCAGTCATTTCTTTGCTCCCTGATATGTTCATTTATGATTTTTAGCTCCCAAGTTCTTGTCTGATTGTCCCGTATCAAATCAGATAAACAATAGCCAGCTGTTATTTTCATAAAAACTCCATTGTTGCGGCTAGTATTTTTCGTTGATACCCAGCTATTATTGTCAAAGTATTCCAGCCATAACTTTAGGTGGTATTGCCATTGTTTTGTAGACGTTCACTATGGTTTCTTTCCTCACATTTTTATCCAGTGTTCTGTATATGGTTCCATTAATACAACTGAATCTTTCCAATTTTTTGCTATGTCTTTTTCATTTGCGAAGGACGTGGTATTTTCCAAGACATTGGATTCATTTCACTTGCTCTATTTTCTATTTTTGTTTATTGCAGTTTTGCTTGGAACTGTGTATTGACCCTTAAAAGCTATGACTTTTATTTTTAAGTTTAGCACTTGCCAGTAATATTTAATTTATGAATGGGTTTTTGAAGGCTGTCCTTGCTGTCAGCTGTAAGAAGTGGGTAATCAGTAAAGACTGTTGGATACGTCTGCTGGATAGAGTAATGGGTTTAAAACTCTTACTTCTCTCGACGATTGTCTCCACATATTGTAAATGTGCAGTAGATATCGAAAGCATTGGAGACAAGCTGCATCTCTGTGGTAAGCTTAAATTTGTCGCTACTTTAACATTCTCTTTTCTGGTAATGGCAATTTTAGAACCTTATTGCATTTGTTGGATTGCTCTTAGTAAGATGTGTGGTGTCTCTCTTCTGTTTACTAGTTCCTGCAGTGTTCTCCTATTTACACTGCCAAAGGCTCCCACATAGTCAGTAGGTAGCAAATGTGTTTCTCTATTATATTGCGCATGCTTTTCAATTATTTTTCTGATTACAAGTGTTGCCCGAATGGCAACTGAGCTCAGTTTCCTCCTTTAATAAACTATTCCCAAAAATTGCAGCGAGTTTTCGTGTTACTATCTTGAAAAACATCTTGGTCCAAGGTTGTGTAATGAAATACTATAATTGTCGCAGTATTTTCCTCTCCCCTTTCGTAAGTATATTTGTTACTGTGACTAATTTCCAGCTGTTTGGAATTTCCATCATATTCCAGCGTTTGTTGAAGAAGAGAAGTAACATAGATTTCATAAGAGGAGAAACAAACTTCATCAATTCAGTGTGTGTGTTGCTGTATCCCGATGTCTACCCGTTTTTCACTTTTTGTAGCACATCCTCTAATTCTGTCACCTCTTCCATTTGCTTCGTACTCTTTTGTCCAAAGCTTTTTATAGAAATCTAACCATTGTAACTTACTTATCACTTAAACATTCATATTTTTTACCTTTATTAAAGTACTTCATTACATTGTATGAAAATTCGTGCCTTCTATGAACAGAATTTTCTACTGTCTAACTGACCTGCTGTGACTTTACCCTAATTCACATGTGCTAATATGCCTCCGGTAGCTGTGCCCCTGTCGAGTCTGTCATAGGTAGACTATTTTATATTATGTGTTCCACACCAGGTTAACAGTTGAAAACACTTCAGTTGCATTTTGACATTAAATAACTGTTTATGGCCAGCTTGAGTCTCAATTATAATTTAATTTATGTGCAGATAAATGGTTGGTCGCATACTACATTCTGTTGATGTCCCATAATATGATTGTTCGAGTGCAGTAACTTTACATAGACATACTGATTCACAATAATTTACATGTGATGAGTAAATCCTTAAGACATTTTCACAAATCACTTTCCTTGGAATATAACAGTCAACTTGGTACATAGACAATGTGTACAGTAAGTATAATTTGGAAATACTGTGGTTCACAGTCCAATACTATTGTCAGAGATTGCAGAATGCGTTGTTCAAGATAACGCAGTTCATGAAATTAATTGAGCGTTCACAGTCAATAATTGAAAAATAGTCACTGTATAAACTCTATAACATGGAATTTACATAAAACTCTGCCCAACGTCATTTATGCTAACTTGTCTGCCTACATTGTGCAGTAATTTTGAGCACAGATCTTGCTCATATTATGACCTTCCGCAGACTGACTAAAATGGCTTCCAGCAGTCTCTCTTTTATAGGATTACAGTAATTAAAACTGAAGTTTCTGTTGTTGTTTGCTCGAGTTTTTTAAGTGACAATTAAAAATTTACATTCCTAATTAACTGAATAGTGGAGAGAGTTTCTTCTGAATCTGAACTTTTACATACAACAATAACTTCTATCGAGTTATGCTGTCTAGCGTGCCAAAATATGGGATTCTACTTCAGTAACAATGTTTTAGTTAAGAATGCTAATTAATCTGAAACTAAAGGTGTGCAAATGTTACTGCAATATCTTCAACATTGGCTGTACAATTGCTTGACTCATTTGTATATATTTTTGATCTACTTTATCAGGTCATTAGTTATTGGGTATATGTTTACATATGAATTATTATAAAAAAGTTAAATGTTACTGGTATTTGCAATTAGCATGGTTTTGAGGTAAACCAATTACACTTATGAGTTCTGATTAACCAGAAGAATCTAATCGATCTTAAAGAAGACATGTTAAGTGGCAGACAGGCACAATTAAAAGTCACTTACATAAAGCTTTCAGTCACAGCCTTCATCAGCAAAAGAGAAAAACACACCATTCATAAACACAAGCACACGTCATGCACACATGACAACGAACTCCAGTATGTCGGGCCAGAATGCAACTATCACAGGGGATGCAAGCAGCAATCTTGAGAGAGGGGGGGGGGTGGAGATTGTAGTGTATGGATGCAGAGAGAGAGAGAGAGAGAGAGATGAACGCTGTCTGGTGGAATTAACAGAGACTAGGACTAGAATGCCAACAGGGAGAGTGTCAGGAGGTTGAGGTGCAGGGAGGTTGTGGTGCACCACACAACAACATCCTGACACTCTCCCTGTTGGCACTCTAGTCTCTGCAAACTCCACCAAACAGCGTTACAGCGTTCCTCTCTCTCTCTCTCTCTCTCTCTCTCCCCCTCTCTCCACTCCCTCCACCCATACACTGCAATCCCTTCCCCTTCTCTCCCCCTCCCACCTACCCCCCCCCACCCCGAAAGCTTTATGTAAGTGTGCTTTCGTTGTACCTGTCTGCAACTTAATGTGTGTTCGTTACAGTAAGTAACAATCTATCTATTCCTATATTGTTGATATTCCTACCTGAAGTTTCCATTGTTCAGTGAATAATAAAATAATAATAATAATAATAGTAATGACATAATAATAATAACAAGACATAATGTCTGAGAAAGGAAAGAATAATAATGATAATTGGGTAAATGTGATTTAATAGTGATGATTTTGGGTACTGTGCACAGACCATATAAATAATGCTGTAGAAAATATTTGCAAAATCAAATTTTAAAAAATAAAAATTTTGGGGAAAATAAAAACATAATGGGGAAAAATACACCTGCTTTGTTACATCATAGAGTTGCTTCACTCCTGTTGTTAGTTATTTTTGTATTCATCTTTACTGTATCTTGTCTGGTTTTGTAGTAGTTTGTGATATACAACATTTTTCTTTTATGGAATTTCTCAGAATCAACATTCTAGTATATTAATGTATTTTAATTTCTTGGACTTCTTCCTTTGATTTCTACAACTAGTGACTGCTTGAGCAGTTTTTGCTATTATAGTTCTGATGTTACCCCACTCTTATTGCAAATCTCTCTCTTAATGTGTACTTATGTTTATACAGTCAGTTCTCATATAACTTTCTGAGGAGGTGTTTTTTTTTCTTTTTTTAGCAGGTAGGGTTTCTGCTGCTTTTTGGTCGTACAAAACTTTATTCGGAAATCCTTTGGTCATGGAATGGCTGACTGTGTGTCACTACACTCTTAGTGGTTAACTACTACTTACCAGATTCGTGAGAGCTCTATTTCACAAATATGTAGATTAAAACCACCCAAGTCCAGTTTCTTCATTATAATTAGTTAGCTGCTATAGCTCTGACTTTGGTGCATTTTCCATCTTGAATTGCATCTTTTACCTAAAGAGCTCTTACTTTCTCCCAGTGACGTAACATACCCCCAGTTGTTTTAGTTTTGCGAGGCAGGCAAAATGCAGTTGGCCTGGGAAATATCTACAAGACTGACTTTGCAAACTGCCCATCACAGAAACTTATGGAAACTGTGATTTCGATGCACCAGTCAGTTGTTGTCACACCTCTGCGCATGCATGTCCTCTGTTTGCTCTGTACCAAGTACTTCACTTAATCATTATGTGTGAGTTAGTGAGAGGAACAGTTGTGTTTTGTCACCAGCTAAATACGACACAAAATGATGGTCATGATAAAATGGCATGTGTTTGTTGTTGAGTGTTATGCACAAAAAACAGCGTTCGTGCGAATGTGTGCAGAACTGTTTGTGCGAGCGTTTAAGACGGGAAGTGTTTTGGCAAAACCTCCAGCAAAGTCTGCAATGTAAATCTTGGTGAAAAAGTGACACAAAACAGGCTCTGTAATGAACAAAAACCACAACCATCCAAAAAGTTTGAACATCTTAAACTGTGAATGCTAACTTGTCTCTTCAGAAACATTTAACCCATATGTGGATCAACTCACAGAAGATGAACAACTGTACGGATAGTTTCAGCTAGACGAATCAACGGCGCAAATTACGATGACAACCTTGTCACGAGCACGTGAGTTGTTTGGAAAAGAGTGGACTTTCAGCAGGAACACTGCAATCTCCTGGGTACCTTGATCGTGTGATCTCCCTGTGATTGTTGGGTGTGAGGTCAACTGAAAAGTCAGCTGTACTCAAATAATCCACGCACTACAAGAGCTAGCAAAGCGCTGAAAACACTGTCACTACTGTCTCTCGGGTAGAGCTGCTAAGCGCACCTCAGTTTAGTAAAGCGAGCAAAGCAGTGCATCGACGTCAATGGTAGCATCCTCTGTGATGTACATTAACAAGGGACAACTTTGTGTCAGTCTTATTATAAACATTTTATTGGGACATTTTTATTTTGCCCACCATGTATATCTTTTAAAAATGTTTTACATTCTCGAGCCTTAATGTTTTTACCATGCTTTTTATATACCTCTCATTTTCTTCTAGAAGTTTCCTCTTTCCTTCTTAACATTACCAATGTTGCATCTTAGTTCTTGCAAGCAGTTGCTTCTGTATGTGTTTCTGTGTACTGCTGTTGTTGATTCTTTTGTTGAAGAACATTTTGTGTGATGAGGCGGCATAGAGTCTTTCAGTTTGATTGTTTCAAGTATATTGTATATGCCATTCATATGAAATCTGATAAAAGTAATATATTAATTGTCAACTGAGTGAGGTGCCGCAGTGGTTAGCACATTGGAACCGCATTCAGGAAGACGACCGTGCAAACTCACGCCCAGCCATCACGATTTAGGTTTGCCATGATTTCCCTAAATCGCTTCAGGCAAATCCTGGGATGATTCCTTAGAAAGGGCTCAGCTGACTTCCTTCCTCATCCTTATCTAATGCTATGAGACGGATGACCGTGCTGTTTAGTACCCTCCCCCAAACCAACCAGCCAACCTATCTTTACTGTCTTGGAACTCAGAAACAGGCACGTCTCTCTTGGCCTGTGCATTTTCAAACAGAGAAAATCAATTCATAACTCAGTGTTTTACAATGTTAGGTTGTACTGCAACCAATATTATTCTGTTTGCCTGGCTCCTGTAGTTGCCTTTAGAAATCTGTAATAACTTGAACAGAAGACAGTTGTGAAATTCTTAAAAAAAAATTCATAGGGAGCGTTATTAAGTGCAGGCAGTGTGATCTGACTAATCTTGTGGAAGAACTCCCAGCTAAACTTGAGGTTGCGGTTCCACTGACTTATACCAGAGAAATATTGTGGGAATGTTCTGATCTTTGTAATTATAGTACATGGACTAATTGCAAGGGTTTCCAATCATACTGTTTAAAAGATGCTTTAACAGATTTTAATGGCAGAGCAGTACTATAGCTCATGGGTTGACGTTCCATTGAGTAAGTAGCTAACATCGCAAATATACAGGGTGTTCAGAAACAGTCTGAAAAGTTGTAAGGGTGTTGCATGGTATGTTGTGCTGAGAAATAAATGTGAGAGAAAAAATTCAACACATCACACTATTTCTGATTTAATTAGCACTGGTGTTAGCCAGTCAGGCCATTGTGCGCACAAATTCAAGTGACCCACCAGAGGTGATGTCATCAAATATGTTTTTCAATTGGTTTCCTAAAACTCAACAAGCGAGTGATACAAAAATTGGATGTGGGACATTAGTAAGGATCAAACCCGAACCAGAGGCTGAGCAGCCTCGTGCAGTGACATGTACACTTTGAGAACGACTGACACTAATTATGTCTATCGGGCTGGTTGAATTTGCACACACAATGACCTGATTGGTCAACTTCAGAGCTAATTAACTTGGACATTGTGCAGTCTATCGAATTTTCTCTTAACAATTATTTCCCAGCAAAACTTACCCTATAACACCGTTATGAGGTTTTCAGACTGTTCCTGACCGCTTTGTACACTCCAGGAAAATATGTTTGGAGCCAGCAATAAAACAGGAAATTCTTCAGTACGAAATGTGTCTGTCGTGTTTGCCAGTCTCCAGAATGTTCAGAAAGTAAAATTTTTTTTAGTTTATAAGTTAAAAGTGTGTTTTTATTATTCTAGAAGGTAAATAGTATTCAAAGATGCCTTAGAGACACTTTGAAGTTGGAAGCTAAATAGTCCAACAGTGCCCAACAAAAAACATTTGAATTTTTTACTGTGGAGAACTGCAGCATATATGTCTACAAGAAACTAGAATTGTTGGTAAATGCAGTCGTTGCCATTGTAACATTGGAAATGGAAATGTCGTGTGTCTAAGGCCTCCCGTCAGGTAGACAGTTCGCCTGGTGCAGGTCTTTCGATTTGACGCCACTCCAGCGACCTGCGCGTCGATGGGGATGAAATGATGATGATTAGGACTACACAATAACCAGTCCCTGATGGAGAAAATCTCCGACCCAGCTGGGAATCGAACCCGGGCCCTTAGGATTGACAGTCTGTCACGCTGACCACTCAGCTACCGGGGCGGACATTGTAACATTGCAACAACACAATATCAGAATTCCCACCAACCAGCTTTTATTCTGCTTCCACATGAAGGAATATACTAAGGCACTGAATGACACAGTAGACACTACACACCCACCCACCCACACACACACACACACACACACACACATACACACACACATGCAGTCAGGCACTGTCTAACAGTGAAGTGTACATTTGGCATGTAAACATTAGAGATGCCGAGGACCTGGTGTGCCAGCTTGTATCGGGCTGTTTTGCACATGGTGCAGTGCTTCCTGCACCGTCTGTGCTGATGTGACGCGGCCTCTGTAGGCCAGCTGTGGAGACACGCACTGTTTAATTGCTCGCGCTCACTGTATATATAGGGTTGCAGCATTCCTTCCCTGTGGAGAAAAGAAGTCTGTATCATCACACGAGAACAGTCTGAAATGGTGTGACGGACACGTACAGCATCTACTCCTCCACAAGAGACCGTAAAGGAGCATTGGTGATGGAGGCACCCGATCCGTGTCCACCTCCATGCAGGCACTCGACAACAGAGAGGGCAGAAAGACGGGAGAGGCAGTGATGGTGATGTGCCGTGGAGATGGAGGTGGCACCGTGCTAGTTACTCCGCCCGGTGATGGTCACACCTAGCACAGAGGTGGCGTAGGAGCCGGAGGTGCTTGCCCCGTGCTGCGGGAGCCTGCAAGGTGAGCACTGGTGGCTGGCCGCGCTACGGCTGCCAACTGGAGTGAACCTAGAAGAGCTCAAGAACTTGTTAAGGGCTTCCATGGGAGGAGATTGCATGATATATTTTTTCATCTTAGTTTTGAAAGTACAGACCATCTGCTCTGCCACACCATTAGACTGTGTATGAAATGGATGGTTTGGGGGCTGGAGGGGGACGAGCTGGCATAAATTGCCTTGTTTGTCACAAGGGTATATGGCATTCCTTCCAAGCAAAAAAATCTTTGTGATAGCTGTGATCGTAGCTACTGTGGATGCAAACGGGCAGTGAAACACGTGAGGAAATTTTGAGAAAATGTCAACTACTACAAGCCAAAAGGAGTTAAGGAAGGGGCCTGCAAAATGAGCACAAATATAGTACCAGGGCCGCTGGGGGTTCATTGGGAAAGAGAGGCCCGTGCTGCTGCTAAATTGGTGGCACATATCGCACAGGCTGACACGGGATGTGTGATATCATTTACAATTCTTGACCAAAACATGTGGTCACGGGCCAGCAATTTCGTATGAGAAACACCCCATCGGTCCAGGTGGAGAAGGCACAAGACGACGTGCCACAGTGCAGACGGGATCACAACACTTGGCATCGATTCTTCATTAGCTGACAGTAACACACCTTCAAGAATGGAGCGGCAGTGGCAGGGAGCATATAATAAATGTGCAAGAGATCTGATGCCCGACCTGGTGGTTTATGCAGTCAGTTGCGATGGACAAATTGAACAACCTGCCATAAGACAGGATCAGCCGCGACAGTTTCCGAAATCCGAAAACTTGTAACAGGAAAACTACCCACAGTGTTTTGGGCTTTGACATCCACATGGAAACACAACAGTTCATCCTGATCAAATGCTGGATTGGGTTGCTGTTAAGTTTTACAACAGTTACCAATGGAGTAGATCATTCACTAGAGGAGATAGACATGACAACAACCAAGGACATAAGTTGTTTGAATTTTGATTTTATTTGCTCCCATAAAGCCATATGGATTGGGCATCCACGTAAGAGATGGGGCCACCATTGATTTCATTGTGATGTGAGCCTTGAAAGTGACAGCACACTCTAAGCTTCCAAAAGCAGGAAGGAAAATTCCGAGCAGAGTACATCCAGTTGTTGACACAGAACTTGATCCGATACCAGACGCACTTTGACAGAAATAGAGAATCCACAAATTTTCTGAAGATGTGTAACCCAAGTAGGGTATCAATGTTGGCATCATCCACCAATAGAAAGGCCAAAATGCCAAACAACTGCTTTATATGCTGCTGGGGTAGAAAACTGTCCAATATGGGTATTTGTTGTTTGGTTTGACTCACCAACCAACGAGAGATGGGATAATGTTGGTGACCCCAGATACACAAATGTCTTAGAATTTAACATAGTCATTGCCACATGTGTCTAATTGCATTTTTTACATCTTGTCCATAACAAGTACCTCAATATAAAGTTGTTTTATGGCTACAATCACTTGGGAAACACTATTCACATCCATGTTGATGTCTGATGAAGGGGGTAGATAGTTGCACACAGATGCAGTGTACATGTTTCTTCTAAAACAGTTGCACATTGCCCAACAGTTGGGGCATGCAGCATGCTTGTGTTGAGCAAAACAATATGGGCATGATGAGAGAGGAGCACACGGCCAGTGTTGTGATGATGTCTGCTGTTGCAGTTAGCATGTTGCTGCCCCATGTGTCGCGAAGGCTACGATTGCACGCTTGTGATGTCATCTTCGCCCTTTAAACTAACCGAGGAGGAGAAGCAAGAGTGGCTACTTCACACCAAGCTTCTATCTGATTTCCTGCTCCCATAGATACACTATGTGATCAAAAGTATCCGGACGCCTGGCTGAAAATGACTTAAAAGTTCATGGCATCCTCCATTGGTAATGTTGGAATTCAGTGTGGTGTTGGCCCACCCTTAGCCTTGATGACAGTTCCACTCTCGCAGGCATACATTCAGTCAGGTGCTTGAAGGTTTCTTGGGGAATGGCAGCCCATTCTTCATGGAGTGCTGCTCTGAGGAGAGGTATCAATGTCGGTCAGTGAGGCCTGGCTCAAAGTCAGTGTTCCAAAACATCCCAGAGGTGTTCTATTTTTATTTATTTATTTTTTATTTACACGTCAAGGTCCATAGGACCAAATTGAAGAGCAAATCTCCAAAGTCATGGAACATGGCAGTACGTGAAATTACAACATAAAAGTAATAACGGATAAAAATAAATTGTTTATGAAACCGAAAAAAGTCAATCCATAACTTTAAGTAAATGCAATCAACAATACAACATGAATCAATTTTTCAAGGAACTCATCGACAGAATAGAAGGAGGGACCCATGAGAAAACTCTTCAGTTCCGATTTGAAATTGTGTGGACTACTACTACTATTTTTTAGTTCAAGTTGTAGTTTATTGAAAATGGATGCAGCAGTATGCTGGACACCTTTCTAAAAGAGTTAGGGAAGTCTGATCCAGGTGCAGGTTTGATTTCTGCCGAGTATTAACTGAGTGAAAGCTGCATATTCTTGGGAATAAGCTAATATTGTTAACACGAAATGACTGTAAGGAATATATATATTGAGAGGCCAATGTCAAAATACCCAGACTCATGAACAGGGGTCGACAAGTGGTTCGTGAACTTGCACCACTTATGTTCCGAACTGCCCGTTTCTGAGCGAAAAATATCCTTTTACAATGGGAAGAGTTGACTTAAAATATAATACCACAGGACATAAGCGAATGAAAATAAGGATAGTAGATCATGTCAAACGATCACTCACTTCAGATACCGTTTGAATAGTAAAAATGGCAGCATTAGGTCTTTGAACAAGATCCTGAATGTGAATGTAGGCTTTCCATGACAGTTTATTATCTACCTGAACATCTACAAATTGGAACTGTTCAGTTTCACTAATCATATGCCTATTCTGTGAAATTAAAACATCAGGTTTAGTTGAATTGTGTGCTAGGAACTGTAAAAAACGAGTCTTACTGTGATTTAGCATTGGTTTATTTTCTACAAGCCATGAACTTGCGTCATGAACTGCCCTATTTAAAACCGGGCCAATGTTGCGCACAACATCCCTTACTACCTAGCTAGTGTCATCAGCAAACAGAACTATTTTAGAGTTACCCGTAATACTAGAGGGCATATCATTTATACAGGGTGTTACAAAAAGGTACGGCCAAACTTTCAGGAAACATTCCTCACACACAAATAAAGAAAAGATGTTATGTGGACATGTGTCCGGAAATGCTTAATTTCCATGTTAGAGCTCATTTTAGTTTTGTCAGTATGTACTGTACTTCCTTGATTCACTGCCATGATTTCATATGGGATACTCTACCTGTGCTGCTAGAACATGTGCATTTACAAGTACGACACAACATGGGGTTCATGCACGATGGAGCTCTGCACATTTCAGTCGAAGTGTTCGTACGCTTCTGAACAACAGATTCGGTGACTGGTGGATTGGTAGAGGCGGACCATTTCCATGGCCTCCACGCTCTCCTGACCTCAACCCTCTTGACTTTCATTTATGGGGGCATTTGAAACTCCAGTACCAAATGTAGAGACTCTTCGTGCTCATATTGTGGACGGCTGTGATACAATACGCCATTTTCCAGGGCTGCATCAGCGCATCAGGGATTCCATGCGATGGAAGGTGGATGCATGTATACTCGCTAACGGAGGACATTTTGAACATTTCCTGTAACAAATTGTTTGAAGTCCCGCTGGTACGTTCTGGTGCTGTGTGTTTCCATTCCATGATTAATGTGATTTGAAGAGAAGTAATAAAACGAGCTCTGACATGGAAAGTAAGCGTTGCCGGACACATGTCCACATAACATATTTTCTTTCTTTGTGTGTGAGGAATGTTTCCTGAAAGTTTGGCCGTACCTTTTTGTAACACCCTGTATAAATAAGGAACAGGAGTGGCCCCAACACTGATCCCTGGGGCACCCCCCACTTGACTGTACCCCACTCAGACCTCACATCACAGCCATTCTCAACATTGTGAATAATGGCCATTTGCTGTCTGCTGCTAAAGTAAGAGGTGAACCAATTGTGAGCTACTCCTTGTATTCCACAATGGTCCAACTTCTGGAGCAATATTTTGTAATCAACACAGTCAAACACCTTAGTTAAATCAAAAAATATGCCTAGCATTCAAAACCTTTTGTTTAATCCATCCAGTACCTCACATAGAAAAGAGAATACTGCATTTTCAGTTGTTAAACGACTTCTAAAGCCGAACTGTACATTTGATAGCAAATCGTGTGATATAAAATGATATATTATTGTTACATACATAGCCTTTTCAGTAACTTGACTAAACACTGATGGCATAGAAATAGGTCTAAAACTGCCTACGTTATCTCTTCCTCCATTTTTATAAAGTGTCTTTACTACTGAGTACTTTAATCTTTCAGCAGACTGACCATTCCTAAAGGAAAAATTACAAATAAGACTAAATAACATGTGCACCACAGTACTTTAATATTCTGCTAGACACTCCATCATATCCATGAGAGTCCGTGGTCTCCAGTGATTTAATTATTCACTCCTCTCCCCCTTGTCTGTATCATAGAGGAGTATTTCAGACATCAATCTCAGAAAGTAATTTGCCAAGAAAGTTATACGATTCCCTGTAGAAACTAAATTTTTTATTTAATTCACCAGCACTGCTCAGAAAATAATTGTTAAATACTTTACATATATCTGATTTATCAGTAACAAATATTTTTATTACAAACTGACTTTATATTATCTTCCTTGTGCTGCTGACCAGACACTTCCTTCACAACTGACCATATGGTTTTAATTTTATCCAGTGACTTAGCTATTCTATTTGCATACCCTACACTCTTTGCCTTACTGATAACATTTTTAAACACCTTACAATACTGTTTGTAATGGGCTACTGTAGCTTGATTGTGACTACTTCCAACATTTTTATAATTCCCACTTTGTTCTACATGATATCCTTATCCCACTAGTCAGCCACCCAATCTGCTTATTACTGCTAGTATCCCTTTTATAACCTTCTAATGGAAAGCAACTCTCAAAGAGCATGAGAAATGTGTTAAGGAAGGCATTACATTTATCATCTATGGTACCGGCACTATAAGCATCCTGCCATTCTTGTTCCTTGCCGAGGTTTAAAAAACTGTCTGTTGCTGTTGGATTAACTTTCCTACATAGTATGGAATTATATGTGACGTGTGTGAGTACAAAAGCCTTTTAGTGTTAAAATTTGTGCATCGTGGTCTGAAAGGCCATTCACCCTTTTAGTAACAGAATGCCCATCTAGTAATGAAGAATGAATAATAACATTGTCTATGGCTGCGCTACTGTTCCCCTGCACCCTAGTTGGAAAACACACAGTCTGCATCAGATTATATGAATTTAGGAGATCTACCAACATCCTTTTTCTTGCAACATCATATAAAAATTTTTATATTGAAGTCACCACATATAACTAATTTCTGGTACTTCCTACAAAGTGAATCAAGAACCCTCTCTACCTTGAACAAATATGCTTTGAAGTCAGAGTTAGGGGACCTATAAACAATAACAATTAGAAGTTTAGTTTCACTGAACTCCACTGCCCCTGCACACCATTCAAATATCTGTTCAATGTAATGTCACAATACATCTATGGACTCAAATGGAATACTGGTTTTTATGTACATAGCAACTCTACCATCCCGCAAGGAACTCCAGCCAGCTAATCTGTATCCTGGTAAAGTAAGCCTCTGAATTGTCAAATTATACCAGTAATTTCAGAGTCAGCATCTTTAAGCAGTTCACTAACTTTATCTCTAATACCTCTTATATTTTGATGAAACATACTAATTCCTTCTCCTCTGAGGGTGAGCCCTCCATGAGTGATTCCACCACCGCCCACTGCACTGTCACCTGTAAGCTTTGCCAGCCTCCCCTTCCCATACCTATTTAGATGCAGGCCATGCCTAGTGAAACCCGATCTGCTGATAGACCCATGCCCTCTGCTAACAGCACCCTCTCCAGCCCCATGATAATGCGCCTAACAGCCACATTAAGATGATGAGGATTCAGGTCAGGACTCTGTGCAGGCCAGTCCATTACAGGGATGTTATTGTCATGTAACCAATCCGCCACAGGCCGTGCATTATGAACAGGTGCTCGATCGTGTTCAAAGGTGCTGTTGCCATCCTCAAATTGCTCTTCAATAGTGGCAGGTGATGTTTCCATCGGATCGCTACATTGTGTACCGTGATTCGTCTCCACACAATGTTTTTCCACTGTTTAATTGTCCAATATTTATGCTCCTTACACTAAGCGAGGCTTCGTTTGGCATTTACTGCCGTGATGTGTGGCTTATGACCAGCCGCTTGACCGTGAAATCCAAGTTTCCTCACCTCCCACCTAACCGTCATAATACTTGTAGTGGATCCTGATGCAGTTTGGAATTCCTGTGTGATGGTCTGGATAGATGTGTGCCTATTATACATTACGACCCTCTTCAATTGTGAGCAGTGACAGACGAGGTCGGCCTGTACACTTTTGTGCTGTACGTGTCCCTTCGTGTTTCCACTTCGGTACCATATCGGAAACGGTGGACCTAGGGATGTTTAGGAGTGTGGAAGTCACGTGTACAGACATATGACGCCCAATCACCTAACCATGTTCGAAGTCTCCGAGTTCCGTGGAGCACCCCATTCTGCTCTCTCGTGGTATCTAATCACTACTGATGTCACTGATATGGAATATCTGGCAGTAGGTGCCAGCACAAAACACCTAATATGAAAAACGTATGTTTTTGGGGGTGTCCAGATACTTTTGATCACATAGTGTACTTCAAAAGACTGGGAAATGTTCAAAACCTCTGTGTGAGAAGGATTTTAATGTTATAAAGCATGTTCACAATCTTCTCTATCAGGGGCTAAGTGTATTGTAATATCAAGAGCCATCAAATCAGCGTATGAGTCACACTGAGCTTCAGTGATGGCTAGGCCGTTGCCATTCCACTGCCAAATCTCTGTACGACTGTTGTGGCCACTTCTGACAACAGTAGAAATCAAATGTGAACAGCAATAACATCTGTATGTTTACAGTAATAAGTAGATAGCAGCTGACTAATTCCATCAACAGTGAGACAGACAGATTCCTAAAGAGTGACACAAAAGGTGGTAAATCACGATGAGAAATCCATGACAGAAGAAAGTCTTACACACGTGGGGGTCAGTAACACTAAATGGTTGGAAATGTAGCCAAAGGTATCTTTATATGCATCTCAATCTTCTGCAGAATCATTGTGCAGAGGAAACAGTGAGGGTTGCATCAATTGCAGTGAACCCTAGTGCGTCAACGAGGCTGCCAAATTGCTTAGTGTCACGGAGAGTGCCTGCTGTCGGTTGGTGAGAGATTGCTGCTGTTCGACATGGGAGTGGAGAATTTCCTCCACTGAAATGCCGGGCATAGTGCCCCGTGAAACGAAACACGTATAGTAGAATACCGCACTCATCACAAAAAAAAAAAGAACTGGAACATTGCACGAACACAACACCAGAGTTCCCACCAACCAACTTTTATTCCACTTCCACGTGAAGGAGTATACTGAGGTACTGAATGAAATAGTAATCATTATACACTCCTGGAAATTGAAATAAGAACACCGTGAATTCATTGTCCCAGGAAGGGGAAACTTTATTGACACATTCATGGGGTCAGATACATCACATGATCACACTGACAGAACCACAGGCACATAGACACTGGCAACAGAGCATGCACAATGTCGGCACTAGTACAGTGTATATCCACCTTTCGCAGCAATGCAGGCTGCTATTCTCCCATGGAGACGATCGTAGAGATGCTGGATGTAGTCCTGTGGAACGGCTTGCCATGCCATTTCCACCTGGCGCCTCAGTTGGACCAGCGTTCGTGCTGGACGTGCAGACCGCGTGAGACGACGCTTCATCCAGTCCCAAACATGCTCAATGGGGGACAGATCCGGAGATCTTGCTGGCCAGGGTAGTTGACTTACACCTTCTAGAGCACGTTGGGTGGCACGGGATACATGCGGACGTGCATTGTCCTGTTGGAACAGCAAGTTCCCTTGCCGGTCTAGGAATGGTAGAACGATGGGTTCGGTGACGGTTTGGATGTACCGTGCACTATTCAGTGTCCCCTCGACGATCACCAGTGGTGTACGGCCAGTGTAGGAGATCGCTCCCCACACCATGATGCCGGGTGTTGGCCCCGTGTGCCTCGGTCGTATGCAGTCCTGATTGTGGCGCTCACCTGCACGGCGGCAAATACGGATACGACCATAATTGGCACCAAGGCAGAAGCGACTCTCATCGCTGAAGACGACACGTCTCCATTCGTCCCTCCATTCACGCCTGTCGCGACACCACTGGAGGCGGGCTGCACGATGTTGGGGCGTGAGCGGAAGACGGCCTAACGGTGTGCGGGACCGTAGCCCAGCTTCATGGAGACGGTTGCGAATGGTCCTCGCCGATACCCCAGGAGCAACAGTGTCCCTAATTTGCTGGGAAGTGGCGGTGCGGTCCCCTACGGCACTGCGTAGGATCCTACGGTCTTGGCGTGCATCCGTGCGTCGCTGCGGTCCGGTCCCAGGTCGACGGTCACGTGCACCTTCCGCCGACCACTGGCGACAACATCGATGTACTGTGGAGACCTCACGCCCCACGTGTTGAGCAATTCGGCGGTACGTCCACCCGGCCTCCCGCATGCCCACTATACGCCCTCGCTCAAAGTCCGTCAGCTGCACGTCCACGCTGTCGCGGCATGCTACCAGTGTTAAAGACTGCGATGGAGCTCCGTATGCCACGGCAAACTGGCTGACACTGACGGCGGCGGTGCACAAATGCTGCGCAGCTAGCGCCATTCGACGGCCAACACCGCGGTTCCTGGTGTGTCCGCTGTGCCGTGCGTGTGATCATTGCTTGTACAGCCCTCTCGCAGTGTCCGGAGGAAGTATGGTGGGTCTGACACACCGGTGTCAATGTGTTCTTTTTTCCATTTCCAGGAGTGTAGATACATATAACCAAGGAGTACAATAAGGCACAGTCTAACAGTGAAGTGTACATTTGTTACATAAACATTATAGTGGTTGAAGGCCTGGCGTTGTGGCTTACATCAGTCTTTTTTTGCACACAGTGCTGCACCTGCTGTGCCTTCTGTGTTGATGTGAGGCAGCCTCTCCAGGCCAGCCATGGAGGCATTCAGTGAACTTATTAGACGCGCACACGGTGTAGGGTTACAAAAATTACAAAGAATTATACACTGCATCTGTAAACTCATCCCGTATTTGTAATAAGTCACAGGAAAGCGATGAAACAAGTTAGCAATGTGAAGCAGGATGGAAATGAAAGGGAAAATCTCAAAGTGTGCATTCCTGCTCAGTGCAGTTTGCTGTAGCTTGTATTTGAATGCCTACAAACTTTAAACAATATTCTAGTTCTTCCCACACACGTGCAAAGACATTTGGTGTAACAGAATGAATAGCCTCTGTGGTTATCTGTTTTAAATGATAAATGTCGTCGATACATTCAATGAAGACTTTTGTGTGTAACAGCATTAGGTTCAGAGGATCATGTTGACCGTTACTTATAACCAGCCCTTCCTATCCACTGCTGGAGAAATTTTGTATCCAGATACTCACAAACAGCATTGACGTACTGTGGAGTAGCACTCTCGTGTTGAAAGATGACACCTGGAAATTGTGGCACTGCATACAATTGGCCAGCCGAAGTGGCCGTGCGGTTAAAGGCGCTGCAGTCTGGAACCGCAAGACCGCTACGGTCGCAGGTTCGAATCCTGCCTCGGGCATGGATGTTTGTGATGTCCTTAGGTTAGTTAGGTTTAACTAGTTCTAAGTTCTAGGGGACTAATGACCTCAGCAGTTGAGTCCCATAGTGCTCAGAGCCATTTGAACCATACAATTGCAACATGTCAAGGTTTGACAGCACAATCTGCTCAGAAGAGAAAAATGGGTGTATAACTTTATCACGCATCAGGGCACACCACACGGTCACCTTAAGGAGCGTTACTTTTTCAGAAGCCCATATTCTGATGTTACAGTGATGAATATGACCACAGACATGGAAAGTGGCCTCATTGCTAAACTTGATCTCCTTCATAAATCGTTTATCATAGTTGATATCATTAAGTGTTTCTGTAACAAACTTGAATCATCTGGGTCTATCAGTCAGTTTGATAGCACGACAGTTCTTTTTTGGGTCTCCGTAGCTAGCTATCCTGTACAGCTTCTGCGGCACCCGCCGAAGGCCTATCAGTACAGGGTTTGTCCAGCAAACTGCCAGTATGCTGTAACTGCTTGTCTCACCGATTAACATTATTTCTATGTGGTGACTCTTTGTGGCACACGTGATGATATTCGTACCGAAAG
Organism: Schistocerca piceifrons; assembly: GCF_021461385.2. Classification (NCBI taxonomy): domain Eukaryota; kingdom Metazoa; phylum Arthropoda; class Insecta; order Orthoptera; family Acrididae; genus Schistocerca; species Schistocerca piceifrons. The sequence goes on from NC_060139.1 coordinate 191,082, forward strand.
TTGGTCACGGATTCAAATTTAGCAAGCCACAGAACACACTGAACTTTCCTCTGTACCGTCCGTATCTCGACTGACAAGGCTTGATCCACTGCAGCTAAGTGGTTTGTTGCATTGAGTTGTCACCTGTGCTTGCAAGCCAGTGAACACCACACTGCAGAAACACTTATGATAGCATCCAGCGCAGCACAACTTTCAATCCTGTTTCATTTATGTTAGCCACAACAGGCATTCATAACTGTACCACGACTTCAGAGACGTACTTCATTTCATTTACATTTAACAGGCTGGTGAATGAGGCTTGCCAACATTCTGATTATGATGCTTCTTGAAAAAACTAATGTTGTGTGCTTCTATTCATATTCTATTGTGCCTACGTTTTTTCATTCTTCCAGCATACCAGATTCCAGCTAAAGGCTTCTTTCGAATTAATTGTCTTTCAAATCTTGTACTCTGTTTAATCAACCCTTCCCCCATACACACACACATTCATGTAGAAAGCACTGTAGTATCACATTGTAGTATATATAAATGAGAAGAGCAGTTACAAGTACAAGCCAGTATATTTCACATAAGACAAAATAATTTGCTAAATTTTTTGAAGTGGTGATTAAAAAAAAAACAGAGAAATGGTTGTATGTACGTAATGTTGACAGTAGAGTCAAATGTCACCACTGCACTAGCATTTCATTTCAACACTGATCGTGACATTACAGAACGTACAATTCCATCTAAACTTGAAGACGTTGTGGACTCTTATTGGCCACTGACGTGCTGTACTTTGAGCAATGCATCATTAATTTGTCTGTTCACTATTGACTGTAGAGCTGTGCAAGTATTTAGTGCTTACTTGTGTTTCTCAGAAGTAAAACAGTACAAATTGCTTGTAAGTTGGGAGCAGTATGGCAGCAGTTTAGAGAATCCAACAAAGAATGCAAATAAAAGGCAGTATCATTGTGTGATAGTACTCAGAGCCTCCATTAGCAAATTATTTTAAGAAAGAAGTAAGGTGTGATCTAGTTGTTTCTCAGAAATCAGCTTTTTGTTTGTTTGTAGTGATGGTGTGCCAGAGAACTTCTCACACTGATAAACAATGGTAGAGATTTGAATGAATCGTATCAAATTCAGGGATGGAGTTATGATTCAGTGACGTTTGAGTGATTTCATCCAGCTACCATGGCCGTAAAACTACACGCATTAAAAAAAAATGTTGCATCACCGTGGTTCCCAGAACTCCTGAAGATAGACATTGTTTGTAGATATTGCATCACAGACACAGTCCCTCTGACTGTTCAGAGATGTCACTAAACAACCCACCCAAAGATGTAAACAACACTGCGTGAGCAGCGACTATTAGACTGAGGGGCTCCAACAGCTGATTGGTTCCAGTCTTTCCACCAGGAAGGAGGTACACGGCTTATGTTGCCTGTAGTTCAACATGCCTAGACAGTCAATACCACAGTTCGATAGCATCCACATTCTTACTTTGTGCCAGGAATGGCTCTCGACAAGGGAAGCGTCCAGGTGTCTCGGAGTGAACCAAAGCGATGTTTTTCGGACATGGAGGAGATACAGAGAGACAGGAACTGTTGATGACATGCCTCACTCAGGCCTCCCAAGGGCTACTAGTGCAGTGGATGACCACTACTTATGGATTATGGCTCAGAGGAACCCTGACAGCAATGCCACCATATTGAATAATGCTTTTCATGCTGCCACAGGACGTCGTGCTACCACAAACTGTGCGCAACAGGCTGCATGATTCGCTACTTCACTCCCGACACTCATGGCGAGGTCCATCTTTGCAACCATGCCACCATGCAGCACGTTACAGATGGGCCCAACAACATGCCGAATGGACTGCTTAGGATTGGCATCACGTTCTCTTCACCAATGAGTATTGCATATGCCTTCAACCAGATAATCGTCGGAGACGTGTTTGGAGGCAACCCGGTCAGGCTGAATGCCTTAGACACACTGTCCAGCGAATGCAGCAAGGTGGAGGTTCCCTGATGTTTTAGTGTGCCATTTTGTGGGGCCGTGTATGTCGCTGGTGGTCATGGAAGGCGCCGTAACGGCTTAGCAATACATGTATGCCATTCTGCAACTGACAGTGCAACCATATCGGCGAGGCATTTGTCTTCATTGACGACAATTCGTGCGCGCGTCGTGCACATCTTGTGAATGACTTCCTTCAGGATAACGACATTGCTCGACTAGAGTGGCCAGTATGTTCTCCAAACATGAACCCTATCAAATATGCCGGTGATAGATTGAAAAGTGCTGTTTATGGACAACATGACCCACCAACCAGTCTGAGGGACCTACACTGAATCACCATTGAGGAGTCGGAGAATCTGGACCAACAATGCGTTGTGAACTTGTGGATAGTATGCCATGACAAATACAGGACATGCTGCTGGGTATCAGAGGTACTGGACCACCGCCTCTGAAGGTCTCGCTGTATGGTGATATAAAATGCAATGTGTGGTTTTCATGAGCAATAAAAAGGTCGAAAATGGTGTTTATTTTGATATCTATTCCAATTTTGTGTACAGGTGCCAGAATGCTTGGAACCGAGGTGATGCATTTTTTAAATTTTTTTTATTTTTTTTATGTGTGTTTGAGAATTGTTGCTCTGTGACAAACATGAGACACTTTCCTCCTTGTCTTTTTGTGCCACATTGCTGTGTTAGTCAAACTCGTTATAGTCACAGTGTGTCCCCTTTCTGAAGGATAGTATTATCACTGATAGTACTCTAAAATTACTGCTGTTGGTACTTTTTGTATATGAAGATATGGTCACTTATGATAGGATTAATTACAAGACTCAGGGACTGTATGAGAAGAGAGACTGCCCTCAGGAACACTGCTCCCCTTTTATTTTGAATGTTTATAGTTTTGGTCTTCATGCACATTCCAAATCTAGTGCCATCCCGAGGCATCAGTAAGTTGAATGTACAGGCGCACATGCAAATTTCTACCACTAATTTTATTATACAGTTCTAATTGATTAGATTAAACATAGTTTTTGTTCCATTAGATCCTAGAGAGGTGATCATCCAGTATGTATAACTTGTTAGAAAGCAAGAATATGCTATACATATTTACAAAGATAAATAAATGTGCCAATGTATCTTTTAAAGATCTGAAGTAGAATGGTCATCATGAATGCAAAATAAATAAAAAGATCATAAACATGTTTTCATTTACAAAGTAATATCAGACTTGTTGCAAAACATGTAAATGTTCAATATACTAAACAGTGACTTTAAATCTTTGTGAAGGTTATTTTTATTTCTAGTATTGATTCCTCGAACTGAACTGTTGATTTTAATCGGAAATTTCAGTATAGAAAAATATATCTCTGAGTTCCATAAACAGGCCTCTGAAAGATGTTCCTGAGCTTACACCACAAATAATTCTTATTACACATTTTTGGACTCCGAAAACCTTTCACTTGGCTTTATGAGTTACCCAAAAAATAATTGCATTTGACATTGTGGAGTGAAAGTAAGTATAGTATGCTAGTTTAAAAAAAAATCACCTATGTCTGACAACAATCGCTTTACAAATAAGATTTTTGTAGATGCTTCACCAGTTTTATATTATACTCCTCCCAGTTGAATTTCTTATCAAACTTTGATCCTCAGACTTAAAACTGTCAAATTCTGAAAGTGCCTTTTCAAATGTTTAGTGACAAAGAATTGGCTGGGAACCATTCACTAATGCCCATGAAAATTTCGTTGTTTTTAGGACTGTACTTGAATTGGTGTTTGTTGCATTGTTTGTATCACCAGCAAATGAAACAAATTATAGATGTCTAGCTGCTGCACTAATATATTGCCCATAAAGTTAAAAAATTTCAGAAGTAAATGAGAGCAGAATATAATCTTACGAATGGGCATAAGATCTGTTTTGAAGATGCCACCATTGTACACCATGTTTCAACTGGATTTCTGTAGTAAAAGAAGTGATAGTTATTTGCATGTGCACCAGTACATGTAATAGACACAGCGGCTATGAACTTGGTGCTGTGAGGTGTAGAATTTTCTCCAAGAACAGGACTTAAACCCCCTCCAGTGCTACATAGCTTTCTACTCCACGTCATCTTCCCCACTCTTTTTACCCCCCCACCCAGATTGCTTCTCACAACACGAACAGGTGCTCACGGTCCGGCCTCAGTGGCCAGAGGCAGTGGTAGCACGTAGTTCATAATATTGTCATTATTCCATATCAGATTCTCCATCGTTTGACAATGTCTAGAGAAACTGGTTGACACAGAGAATGGTCACCATTCCCCTTCTGCTCCACAAATCTAGATTAAAGAGGGAGGCAATAGGGTTGGACTGTACTATCTCCATAGCTCCATTGCCAGTTGCTCACATTTTCACGCGTTTATTCTACTCCTGAAGTGATGTCGCACTAAATGCAGAAAGCTTAACTGATTCAGATTTGTGTCTCTTATATAGACACACATTTCTGAATCAGTAATAGGTCATTTCACGCTGACAAAGACTGTCCAAAATTCCAAATGTTCGAGTTAATTGCATAGTACTGGTTCTTGAAACCTCATAATTAGGCTTTTATGCTATAGTTAATGTCTGACTTGGAAAACCCGTGACAGTTTACGTTTTTCAATTTTATCGTGATGCTCTCCAGTGAGCAAACAAATCTGTGGTTATCCCTGCTGTCGTTCTTTTCATACATTCGAAACATCTTCGTAGACCTGTTTTATATGGGTCCAGTACATTTGTGCAATATCGTAGGATGAGTTAGACAAATGTTTCGTAAGCAATCTCTGAGAGATATTTTGATGGACTGCATTATTCAGTATCCTACTAACTAACAATAGTCTGCCATCTACTTTATCTACATTTAAACTAGTTGCCAATTTTTGCCACACTTTGAAGATCAGACTGAATATTTGTGAAGCTTTTTCAGACAGTGCTTCATAGATAACCACATCATCTGCAATAATTCTGAGGTTACTATTAGTATTGCTTGTCAGGTCATTAATATACAGCATGGACATCATAGGTTTCAGCACACTTACCTGGGGCACTTTTGAAATTACTTCTATGTCTGTTAAAAGCTCTTGATCCTTACTCCAGTCACAAATTTTGTTTGATATCTCATTTGATCTAGTCTCATTAATACACTCCTGGAAATGGAAAAAAGAACACATTGACACCGGTGTGTCAGACCCACCATACTTGCTCCGGACACTGTGAGAGGGCTGTACAAGCAATGATCACACGCACGGCACAGTGGACACACCAGGAACCGCGGTGTTGGCCGTCGAATGGCGCTAGCTGCGCAGCATTTGTGCACCGCCGCCGTCAGTGTCAGCCAGTTTGCCGTGGCATACGGAGCTCCATCGAAGTCTTTAACACTGGTAGCATGCCGCGACAGCGTGGACGTGAACCGTATGTGCAGTTGACGGACTTTGAGCGAGGGCGTATAGTGGGCATGCGGGAGGCCGGGTGGACGTACCACCGAATTGCTCAACACGTGGGGCGTGAGGTCTCCACAGTACATCGATGTTGTCGCCAGTGGTCGGCGGAAGGTGCACGTGCCCGTCGACCTGGGACCGGACCGCAGCGACGCACGGATGCACGCCAAGACCGTAAGATCCTACGCAGTGCCGTAGGGGACCGCACCGCCACTTCCCAGCAAATTAGGGACACTGTTGCTCCTGGGGTATCGGCGAGGACCATTCGCAACCGTCTCCATGAAGCTGGGCTACGGTCCCGCACACCGTTAGGCCGTCTTCCGCTCACGCCCCAACATCGTGCAGCCCGCCTCCAGTGGTGTCGCGACAGGCGTGAATGGAGGGACGAATGGAGACGTGTCGTCTTCAGCGATGAGAGTCGCTTCTGCCTTGGTGCCAATGATGGTCGTATGCGTGTTTGGCGCCGTGCAGGTGAGCGCCACAATCAGGACTGCATACGACCGAGGCACACAGGGCCAACACCCGGCATCATGGTGTGGGGAGCGATCTCCTACACTGGCCGTACACCACTGGTGATCGTCGAGGGGACACTGAATAGTGCACGGTACATCCAAACCGTCATCGAACCCATCGTTCTACCATTCCTAGACCGGCAAGGGAACTTGCTGTTCCAACAGGACAATGCACGTCCGCATGTATCCCGTGCCACCCAACGTGCTCTAGAAGGTGTAAGTCAACTACCCTGGCCAGCAAGATCTCCGGATCTGTCCCCCATTGAGCATGTTTGGGACTGGATGAAGCGTCGTCTCACGCGGTCTGCACGTCCAGCACGAACGCTGGTCCAACTGAGGCGCCAGGTGGAAATGGCATGGCAAGCCGTTCCACTGGACTACATCCAGCATCTCTACGATCGTCTCCATGGGAGAATAGCAGCCTGCATTGCTGCGAAAGGTGGATATACACTGTACTAGTGCCGACATTGTGCATGCTCTGTTGCCTGTGTCTATGTGCCTGTGGTTCTGTCAGTGTGATCATGTGATGTATCTGACCCCAGGAATGTGTCAATAAAGTTTCCCCTTCCTGGGACAATGAATTCATGGTGTTCTTATTTCAATTTCCAGGAGTGTAAATGCTGGTACTGACTCAAATTATTAGTGTGGTACTGACTCGAATGCTTTTCACAGTCAAGAAATACAATGTCCACTGACTTGCATTGCTCTGTGCCTTTCATCGTGTCATGTTAAAAATGTGTTTATTTGATTTCACGTGACCAGAGTTTTCAGGATCCTTGCTGGTTGGCATGGGGGGTGTTACTTTGGTTGATCTCAAAGTATGTTCTAAGATTCTACAACAGAGAGGTGTTAGTGATGTTGCACAATAGTTTTGTGGATCACTTCTGTTGTGCTTTTTGTAGATAGGTGTGACTTCTGCTTTCTTCGAACCACTGTGCACCATTTTTATGTTTTTGGGAACTTCATGTGCCTTCCTAAGCAAAGGACAATAAGCTGGGGAAGGAGAGGGAGGGGGTTGGAGGGAAGGGGCAGATCACATTCTATACAGAATCTGACTGCACATTCACTGTGCCCAATTGCTGTGTTCGGTTTTAGCGATTTCAGCTGTCTTTCGTAATGCTAGTGACACTAATGTCTATGTAACTCATCTTTGCAGTGGATTGAGAGTTAAGTTGAGGCACTACCCCTGGATCTTCCAGTACAATGGGACATTTCACCATTTCGGGTTTTACTTTGCTGTCCTCATGTTCGATTTCTGTCATCCATGTCTTTCTGAATACTAACAGCCATAACATATGACCAGAATTTCTAGGGTCCTTCTATTCAACACTGCTGTGGTAGTCAATGAGTGCTTCACACTTTGCTCCTTTGACAGCCAAACATATTATTCAGCACATCTCCATCTACACTACTATGGCATATTTTACATTTATTCTGCAATAGCTACTGTTTACTTAGAAATTTATTTACTGTAACTTACACTGTGGAAAATACTCCCATCATTAACTGTTTTCCTAAGTACATATGTCTCCATTGATTGGTCATCTGTTTTGCTAAATTTGAGCCAAAGTTTGTCTAGCTGCTCCTGCCCACAGCTAAATGTTTCTACTTCTCCCCTGAGATACAATGCTACTGTCTCTTTAACTACTTTACGGAAGATTTAGATCATTCTAATTTTTGTAGCTGTGCTGGTGCCACTTTCATTGTCCTCAGAGAGTTCAGGTCTATTTGAGGTCATTCAATATAATTTGTTTCTGTTATGAGTGGACCTCTGAACTATTTATTCTAATAATTTTCAGAGAAAGCATTTAGTACTGTTTTGCGGGATTCTTCTCATAACTACCACTTACATAACTTGCATTAGCTCAGTCAATCTTCAGATGATTAAATTTTCCTCCATTGAGGGGTTTACATTTGAGGAGCATGTCTAAAATCGAGCTGAGGCTTTATTTAAAGTTTTTGGTTTCTTGTGGGGGTAAGTCTCCTGGCTGGTAACAAATCTGATTATAAGTTTATGTCCACCCTTGATAATGAGTCTTCCTCAATGTATCTGACATCCAGCTTCAATTTATATCACACTGGATTTGCATTTCTTGTTTATTGTGACAAATACATCATCTCTATTTTGTTTCTTTCTTTCCTCCCTGTTTGAGTACTTCAAACTCTGGTACTTCATTATTAATGCTTCAGCAGCTGATCACTAAGATTTTGATAGTTTCATTTGCCAGTTTCTTTGGGTATAGTAGTAGTAGTAGTAGTAGTAGTAGTAGTAGTAGTAGCTTTATTCATCCGTAGATCTCTTTTTACAAGTATTTACAAGTGTAGACCAATTTAAAATGGGCTAATTTGTATACACGCATATTTACAGACTTCTAGTTAGAGACAATCCTCTGGGCCATTTTCTGTACCTCACCTTCCTATTTGCTGTCCTGAAAAACTGTGTCAGTGTCCCTCCATAATGAGTGAGATGTTGGACTCAGAAAGAGGAAGGGGTGTTAGTATTGTGCTATGCATAGCTTGAGAGGAGAGTGTTTCTAGAAAGGAAAAAAGAAGGGAAAAACATAAAGTGAAGGTGTCATGTGGAATGTTGGATGTTTTATTATCATTATTAATATTATTATTTATTTGTATACATATTTTATCAAACCCCTACTCTGTTTTATCTAAGTAATCCTTCAATGTATAAAATGTATTGCATAACAGGTACTTTTTAGCTGCATTTTTAAATAAGTGTACTTTTACAATTTCTTTAATCTCTTTTGATATTTTATTGTACGGTTTTATTCCTTAGTAGAAAATGCTATTTTGAATTTTATGTTTATTTTTTCTTGGTAAATGTAAGTTGAGTCTTTCTCTTGTTGTATGGTCATGGACAGAGCTGTTTGTGCAGTAATTACCAATGTTATTTTTGATGTGTACAACTGACTGGTAAATGTATTCACATGCAGCAGTTAAAATCCCCAGTGTTTTGAACAGATCCTTACAATGAACCCAACTAGTATTTTTGGTTGTTATTCTTGAGGGAATATGCAATAGTTGTAGGTAAACAACTAGAATTTTTTCAGATACGGATTTATTCACACTTAGCTTCTACACAGATACAAGTCCGGAGGCTAACTTCCTTTAGCGTCCAACATCCTGCCCAAAGCCCTCTCCTCAAAGATAGCACACTTACGCACTGAACAAATATCGATATTTATGGCGCTCTACGCCACATAGCCCCCCCCCCCCCTGCACAGTATGGAGTACGTCCTGTGAATGGGGGGGTGAGAAGTTAGGAAGGTAACGTACAGCGGTCGACTGGTAGGAGACCGGGGGGTGAAACCCGGTACGTCGACGGCGAAGTCAGCAAGCGACGCCGGCGGCTGAAGACGACGTCCCGTCCTGGAGTGGAGGTGTAGCACTTCGTCAGCCGGCAGGCGGAGAATCACCTTGCCAGAAGGCCTAACTAAGGCACACAAACTGCCACACGCAGCACTTCTGCTCAATTTAAAGCGGCGCACCACATGAGATTCTGCACTTCCTCCCTGAACATTGTCACACGCGAGTACCACACACACCGTATCGCCATCTACGACAAAGAGATACTTTATGTATGTCATCAGGGTGTACATGTGTTGTGAATTTTTGGGTGGCACCTGTATGAGCAACGGTAGTGAGGCAGGGAGGTGTGGGAAAGCCATGGCAGGGGGAAGCATCGGCTAAGAGGGGGTGGCAGGTGCACTGCACTGCGCAGGAGACAACCTCGGGCGATCAGCTGACAGACGAGGGAGCGTGACCGAAGGCAACGAGGAGCCGGCGTGGCTTGAACGGCGTGACAGAGCTGTCACACGAAGATGGTAACACAATGGTAGATTCCGAGTGGTTGGCAGTTCGACTGCGAGGGCTGTGAGGAGTGAAGCCCCGAAAAGATTGGCCACTCGAATCAGATGAACGCGAAGAAGGAGCAGTGCACGGCAGAGAAGCACGCTGTGGAGAATCGATACCCAAATGCATGGTATGGGAAGATGGATGGCCGCTCGAAGCAGGAGTGGGAGAAATAGGGGAAGAATCAGGGAGGTTCACCTGAGGTCACCTGAGGCTCAATGAAAACTGGTTTCACTCGGTTGAGTGAGACCGTCGTTACAGAGTCTTTTATGAGGAGATCCATGTTATTCTCAAAGCGTTTGACGACCTTGTAAGGACCTATGTACGGCAACTGAAGCGGGGCTTTGACTGAGTCATCTCTGAGAAACACGTACTCACAAGAGTCTAGCATGCGCGGTATGTACATGCGCGGAGGTGTATGAGCAGCCAGAGGTGGCGGCTGAATTTTGCTGCAGTGCAAGCGCACCCACTCGGGAAGTGAAGGGAGTTCAGAGGGCCGTGGAAGTGGGGTCGGAGTGACTAATTCCCCAGGCAAAACCAGAGGTTGGCCATACACAAACTCGGCTACGGACCCCTTGAGGTCTTCCTTGAAAGTCGCACGAAGGCCAAGAAGCACGAAGGGCAGTGCCTCTGTCCATAGTGAGTCATGCCAACGCAGGGCAGACTTTAAGGTGCAATGCCATCGCTTGACAAGCCCATTGCTTTGAGGGTGGTATGCAGAAGTATGAATTTTGACAATACTACACATTTTACATAAGTCAGAGAAAACTGAAGACTCGAATTGTCGCCCCTGGTCAGTGGTGAGGTAAACAGGTGAGCCAAATCTAGAGATCCACGAATCTAAGAATGCTTGACTTACTGTCTCAGAGGTAATGTTCAGAATAGGCACAGCCTCAGCCCACCGAGTCATTCTGTCAATAGCTGTAAACAAGTAACAGAAACCCTCGAAGGGGGGCAAAGGGCCTACGAGGTCGACATGAACATGGAGAAACCGGCCTGGAGGTTGGGCAAAACAGCCAAGGGGTGGAGAAGTGTGCCTGGAAACTTTGTTCTGTTGACACACCATGCCTGCCCTTGCCCAAGACTGACAGTCACGGCGCATGTCTCTCCAGACAAACCGTTCAGCTACCAGACGGGTGGAAGCTTTGACACCGGGGTGTGCTAATGTGTGTAGTTTGTCAAAGACCTGGCGTTGAAGGGGCTTAGGAATGAATGGCCGCAACATACCAGTCGATTCATCACACCACACTAAGTCAGATATGCCAGGGAAAGTAGAGCGTACCGGTTGGAGAGAGGAGCTGTGGTCTGAAATTAACTGCATGGTATCGGGGTCAGCCGATTGCAACCGAGGTAGGTCCATCAAGTCAATTAAGGTTGTGACAGCACCAACACGTGAGAGAAAATCAGCGACCACATTGTCCGCTCCTCGGATGTAGCGAATGTCATTTGTAAATTGCAAGATGTAATCGGTGTGACGAAAGCGTCGTGGGGGCGGATCAGCCGTAGGATTTTTTATGGCAGGAACCAACGGCTTGTGATCAGAGATCACATAGAAATCTCGTCCCTCAACATCAGTTCTGAAGTGTCTTATGGCCTCGTAAACTGCAAGTAATTCTCTGTCTAATGCTGAGTATTTCTTCTGCGCATTGTTTAGTTTTTTTGAGAAAAACTGCAGGGGGGTCGTAACATCGTTGTATGTCAGACTCAGTACTGCGCCGATAGCATTGTCACTAGCATCAGTAGTGATAAACGTTGTGGCGTCCGCCCGTGGCTGAGCAATAGTGACAGCGGACGCCAACAGCTGTTTGAGTTCATTAAATGCCTTGTCCATGTCTGGTGTCCATGGTACCTGGCGGGTGCCAGAAATTTGTGGGCTAGCGAGAGCATCTGTGAGAGGAGCCTGCACCGCAGAAGCAGCTGGCAAATGTTTACGGTAATAATTAACTGTTCCGATGAACCTGCATAATTCCCTATAGGTCTGAGGGCATAGCATCTTGAGAACAGACTTGATCTTGTCCTGTGGTGGTGTCAGACCGTTCGATGACACAACATAACTTAGGAATGTGACGGATGACTGGTGCAATTGAGTCTTTTTATTGTTCAGTCCAATACCAGCGGCTCCTGTCATGACTAGAACACGCTCCTCACTCTGTTCCAAAGTAGAAGCAAAAACCAATATGTCGTCCATGTATACGAAAGAAAGGTCTAGATGGGATAAAGTTTGATTGATGAACCGCTGCCACGTTTGAGGGGCGTTTTCCAACCCAAACAGCATAAATTTGTATTGGAACAGCCCGAAGGGAGTGGTTATGGCAGTCTTTTCAATGTCCTCCGGAGCCATAGGAATCTGATGAAATGCGTGCTTACAGTCCAAAACAGAGAAGTACTTTGCACCTGTGAGTGCATGATTGAAGTCTGCGATGTGTGGGACCGGATATTTATCAATGATGGTGCGGGCATTTAAAGCCTATAGTCTCCGACCATATGCCAAGTACCATCTTTCTTTTGGTCAAACAGGATAGGACTAGCCCAGCAACCGGAAGAAGGTTCACTTATTTCCTTTTGTAACAGATCGTCCAATTGTTCTTTTGCAATTTTCATAAATTCCGGCTTGAGGCGGCGTGGGCGTTGCGATATGGGCGGCACATTGGTTAGACGTAACCGATGAACTGTGCCATTAGTGACTACTGCAATACATGGCGCGGCCCGACAGTCAGATGTCCGTGAAGCGGAGCAGGCAGTGGCAGACGGGCCAAGCTGTGGCGCTGAGGGCATGGAAGTACAGGTGTGCCACCCGCTCATAGGCTGCGTAAAGGGCGCACACGTGTTAACATGGGCGAGGTTGGTACACTGGTTCTTGGTAGCGGGCCGAGCCGCTACGAGCGCTGTAGGCACGAGTGGGCGTGGCCGAACAGCAGATGGCCGTAGTTCATTGCCACGAGCTTGGCAAGTTAATTGTCCATTCGGAACGCAAGGAGCATGAGCACTCGGGCATACCCTATCATTACAAAAGGGGGTGCTGACGCAGTTTACAGAGTTCACCACATTGTCGTTAACGTGCGCGGGCACGGGAACACCAGATTGGCATGGATTGACCTTGTCTGTAGCCGACGAGTCGTCTGCTTGTAGTGCCGCGAGGCGTTGTTGCATGGAGGCCAACTCGTGGTGTATGTCACGGAGATGCAGCAACATTTCCACGCGTTCCATCCGCAACTTCGAAGACTTGGCGCACTCCACTAGCCACTTTTTTGTCCAAGATTGCAGCTCCAAGGATAGGTTTACACACTTCTTAGCACAGCACACATGTTTGGTGTTAGCCGAACTGTCACTCGGCGAAGCGAAAGGAATATGTTTGTTAAGGGGGGGGGGGGGGTAAAACACAGTATTTAGCACAAAATCTAGTGACAACTGATAGTGCTTGAGGAAATCAATTCCGAGAATAGGTTTTTCAATTGTTGACACTAGAAACGTCCACTCCAGCTTGCACTCGGGCGAAAGTTTCACTGTATACAAAGTGGAACCCGAACACTGTAGGGTAGACAAGTTCACTGCACGAAGTACTGTTTTGTGTGGTTGCACTCTATTGGTTGCTAGGCGAACTGGCAGCAAAGAGACGTCTGCGCCAGTGTCTACCAGAAAACATACACCTGATTGTAAATCACGAACATAGACTCGACCACACTTGTTGTCCGAAATGGAGTGCAATGTGGGATGGTGCCCATTGTTTACATCGCAGGAGGTGGCACTGTAGCCTACCTGCGGTTGGAGTTTGGGTAAGAACACGGTGACTGGCATTTGCGAGCTTGCTCCCCGAATCTTGCGTGGAAGAAACAGTAAGGTTGGGCGGGCGTGTGCTCCTGTGGGTAGTTGCTAAGTAACGGAGTATGTGCCCCAGAGTCTTCCACAGAGGTCGATGCACTGTCGTTGCGGGGAGTTGAAGGTGCAGGCAGGGCGGGTAGTTTAACGAACTTGTTATTAGCAGCACCAGACAAGGGCGTGGCGTCAGAAAGCGTCTTAGTGCGGTCACGTCCAGAATGCAGTGCACGGAGCTCGCATTGCCTGGCGGAGTATGCTCTGTTGGCGGCGCGTAAACGTTCATTTACTGGCCTATCTTCATATGCAGAGATTGCAGTCTGGACAGGCAAAGGCAGCTTTTCAGTCCAGATTTCTACGAGCGTGTCATCAGGCATAACTTGCTTATCGACGAGAAGACGGATGCACCACCACAGCTGGGTCGGAGACCTGTCACCGAGACGCTCTTCGTAGATGAGCTGTCGCACATTTTCCCTCCTGGTTTTAGAGACGCGCTCCAGTATCGTCTGTTTCGCCACAGCCAGTATTGTCTGTTTCGCCACAGCATACTTCCCTGCTAGGGGGGGTGCTTTGACCAGATCGTAAATCAAATCGATGCTGTCGTGAAGATGGTTCATGAGGCAGGCGAAGCGTGCGTCATCGTCCAAAGCACAGACATTGAATGTTTGCTCAACCAGATTAAACCAGAACTCTGGGTGAGTGGGTTTGAAGTCTGGTAATTTCAGCAGATTCGGCACTGCAGTCACTGCGGAGGTGCGCGTATTACTTCGGACGGAAGTAGAGCATGCAGAAGATTGCGAGTCCGAATTATTGGCGTCCCGTAATGCGGGATTCGCGAAATTCACTTGACGCCAGGGGGGCGGCTGAGAAGCGACGGACGCTCGAACGGTGTGAGGATCGTAGTCACAATGTGCATTCTCATTGACGTGGTAGCTCGGAGAGAAGCCACAAGTACTTAAGTACACCGGTGAATGTCCATTATGCACACAGTATTCACTCGACCGTGAGTGGTGGGGCTGGTTGTAGATGTCGGAGTAATTACTGTCCAGCACAGAATTGTTGACCTGATTAGAAGCAACACAAGGATCCCACACACGTCCAATAGGATGCACACTCAGTGTGATATTTGCTGTTTGGCGAGCATTGAACACCTGTTGACTAACCGGCGCGGAACGATACACACGTGGCGGGAACTGATTCGAGTTTGAATTTACTACTAGATTTTCCAAAGTAGCAAAACCTCGCTCGACGCCACGAACTGTATTGAATTGTGTGTTCAACACAGGAGTAGAAATGTTCCGACCAACACTGTGGAGAACGCGTGGGAAGGTCCAGGCTAACAAAGCCAAAGTCCACGGCCGTTGGCGGTTGGAAGAAACTGGCGGCACTCGATGAATTCCACTGCATGTTGTGGCTGAAGGATTCCGAAGATTCTTGCAGTATGTCCACTATGACGGCAGGAGTGCTGGAGAGATGTTGCTGGAATCCGGGCGGCAGTGAATGCTGAAAGGTCATTGTCTGGAGCTGAACAAAGGCCCTCGCGATCGCGGAGAAACCCGATGCGATAGGCGCGTAAATAACCTTCAGGTGGTAACTCGGACGCGTATTACACAAAAACGGGGTCACCAGTGAGGGAATATGGTATAGTTGTAGGTAAACAACTAGAATTCTCTCACATACAGATTTATTCACACTTAGCGTCTACACATATACAAGTCCGGAGGCTAACTGCCGTTCGCGTCCAACATGCTCTCCTAGCCCTCTCCTCAAAGATAGCACACTTACGCACAGAACAAATATCGATTTTTATGGCGCTCTACGCCACACAGCATACAGTGTTGAAACTTCCTAGCGGATTAAAACTGTGTGCCAGACTGGAACTCGGGACCTTTGCCTTTCGCGAACAAGTGCTCTACCATCTGAGCTACCCAAGCACTACTCACGACCCATCCTCACACGAGACAAGGTACTGGCAGAACTGAAGCTGTGTTGCTTTTGTTGCATTCTCCATTCTGTATTTCTATCAACAAGCGTCTCTCCCAATGTGTCCTGCAGATATTGAAAAACTTGACACAGAGATTTGACTAATGGAGGCAGAGGAATGCCTTGTATTTGGGACACAAGGACTAATGAATCAAGAAAAATACGGCATGGTATGCCATTTACTGTTAATAATTTCTAGATTGGGCAAAGCATTCAGGTAGAGAGAGAAAAATCTGTTGGCAAGTATTTCTTCTCCCTTCTTCATTACTATAATAATCAGGATTACATGTCAGTTGGAAATAAAACAAAATTAGAAATTTAGTATCCTGAAACACATTACACATTTCTATTCAGAGAATCCTGTGGTAAGCAAAGGAAAATGATAGTAATGATTGTGTACAGGTCACCATGTGGAGATCTAGATACATTTTTTCAAAACTAGAAATTATGTTAAACATTGGATACAATGAAAAAGCTACTGTGCTTCTTTGTGGGGATTTTAACATAAATCTTATGTGCAATAATACGGTTAAAGATAAATTCTGAGTATTTTACAGAGTTTTAACATGTTACCCCATGTAATAGGTCCTACCCAAATAACACATCACAGACCCTTATAGGTAATATACTCACAAACATAGATTCCAATGAAGTGAAGGTAAATAACAATGACCTTGGTTTATTTGATCACAGTTCTCTTGTGCTTAATTTTCCCCTAATGCCTGTGAAAAAAAAACATCTTGCCACACTTATAAAAGACTTTTTTCTAAAGAAAACTGCACACATTTTGTTAACTATCTAACCAATGAAAGTTGGACAGATGTTAGATCAGAATCAAGTGCAAATAATGCATATAATACCTTTTCTTCTGTATTCATGTCACAATTAGAAATGTGTTCCCCTAAGAAGTTAGTGAGGTCCAAGATTTCAGAACAAAAAGCACACAAACCTTGGATAACTACAGACATTAGGGTTCCCAGTGTAACCATGAAAAGACTGAACGAAGAAATTAAAACTTTCTCAGATCCACAGTATGTAGAATATGTAAAAACATACAGAAAAATATACTGAAAGGCAATAGCAAAGGCAAAATTGCTGTATAATGACAATTTAATCAGTAGCTCAGACAACAAACCACAAACTGCATGGGACATTGTGAGGAATGAAACTACTACCTTGGGAGAAGAGAAAGAAATAATACTGAAAAGCAGTGAAAATTGCAATATAGAAAAGAAGGAAATGGCAAACTATATTAATAACTATTTTTTAATGCACCACATTCACTAAACTTGTACTTCACAAAACAAAAAATAACACATGCTCCAAGGGTTGCCTGCAGCATGAATATTCCTTCAACAATTGAACAGGACGTACTTAGAGTTGTGGTTATTCCTGATACGCGGAGCGGTGGTGATCCTTAAATAACACACCAACATACATTAATACAACTTTATTATGTGAGAATATTTACGTCTTATACAGTCGGCAGCACAAAACAGAATGGGAAGCAATATGGCGGCGCACAATAGGTTCGCATGGGTCAGAGAGCCTGCTATGGCAGAGATGTATCACTCATAAAGTCGATAGTTGCCACAGAGTCCCCCCCCCCCCCCTTGCAGTGCGGAGCACGGTGGTGCATCAAGTCCTGTGCCAGCCCGGTGGGGGTGCAACACTTCATGGTCACAAAAGCACTTGTCCATGGTGAAATCACACGGACAATACCTGGGAGTAGGTGTAGCAAGCTCGACTGAAGCTAGGACATAATCACTGTGCCAAAGGGGTGGAACCACCGGTCGTCCGGCCCGTGATGTAGGCTGCAAGGAGGGAGGAAGGGGGGGAGGGGTGGTGGGCCCGTCCAAATCATGATGGGATTCCTGGGAAGGAGGGCAGGTGTCGTGTACATCAGGGTCACTTGCAGAGTGCTCCTGCAAGGTCCACGCAGGTTTCACCCGGTGGAGTGAAACAGTTACTGGTTTGCCGTTGTTAAGTATCGAAAATGTGGAAGGGCCTCGGGACAGGACTTTAAACGGACTGGTGTAGGGAGGCTGCAGGGTTGTCCGTACTGTGTCGTCACGTAACATGATAAATTTGCATGTGGCCAGTTCCTTATGCACGAACACATGTGACCTACAGTGGGCAGATGGCAAGGGAGGTTTGATGAGCGCGATGTGCCCTCAGACACTCTCGACGAGTGATGGGAGCTCGGTAGCGGCGTATCCTTCACGAATTCGGCTGGTAAAACCAGAGGCTCCCCGTAAAGGATCTCGGAGAAGGAGGCTTGCAAGTCCTCTTTGTATGCAGTGCGGAGGCCTAGCAAAACCCAAGGGAGAGCGTCAGACCACGGGCCACTGTGGCACATAAGTGCGGCTTTAAGCGTGCGGTGCCAGCGCTCCACGAGTCCATCGGCCTGGGGGTCATAAGCAGTTGTGTGAAACTTTGCGACGCCACAGTACGAACAGAGGGAGGCGAACAGCTGTGATTCAAACTGCCTGCCTTGGTCAGTGGTCAGTGAGGTAGTGCTTCCGAATCGGGAAATGCAAGTGGCAACGAAGACCCGAGCCACAAACTCAGCTGAAATATCTTCCAAAGGGACTGCCTCGACCCATCTAGTGACGCTATCAATAATGTACAGGATATATCGAAAGCCCTTGGAGGGAGGGAGGGGACCTACAATATCAATATGGGCATGTCGTAGACGTCCTTTAGGTATGTCGAAAGTGCCTGGTGGAGGAAGCGCATGGCGGCCCACTTTAGCTCTCTGACACAATACGCAGGCGCGAGCCCACATCCTACAATCATGTTTAACACCGGGCCAGACATACCTTTCCGTGACCAATCTGGTGGAGGCTTCGATGCCTGGGTGAGCTAGGTTGTGGAGTGCATCAAAAACAGAGGGGCAGAGAGCTGCAGGTACGAGAGGGCGGGGGCTACCAGTGGAAACATCGCACCAGACAGGTTCTGTGGTGCCGGGGAATGCACATTGTTCCAGTTGGAGGGAAGAGGTTGTGTCTTGTTGCAAGGCATGAATATCGGGGTCTTCAGTTTGCCGGCGGGCGAGGTCAGTAAAGTTAAGTAGGGTAGTGATGATGTTGATGCGAGACAGGTAGTTAGTGTCTACATTGTCAGCGCCTCGGATGTATTGTGCATCAGTGGAATATTGGGATATGAAATCCACATGACAGAGCACTGAAAGACCTGAGTCGAAACAAGGCCCTGGGAGTAGACAACATTCCACTACAACTACTGACGGCGTTGGGAGAGCCAGTCCTGACAAAACTCTACCATCTGGTGAGCAAGATGTAAGAGACAGGCGAAATACTCTCAAACTTCAAGAAGAATATAATAATTCCAACCCCAAAGAAAGCAGGTGTTGACAGATGTGAAAATTACCGAACTATCAGTTTAATAAGCCACAGCTGCGAAATACTAACGTGAATTATTTACAGACGAATGGAAAAACTGGTAGAAGCCGACCTCGGGGAAGATCAGTTAGGATTCCGTAGAAATGTTGGAACACGTGAGGCAATACTGACCTTACGACTTATCTTAGAAGAAAGATTAAGGAAAGGCAAACCTACGTTTCTAGCATTTGTAAACTTAGAGAAAGCTTTTGACAATGTTGACTGGAATACTCTCTTTCAAATTGTAAACGTGGCTGCGGTAAAATACAGGGAGCGAAAGGCTATTTACAATTTGTACAGAAACCAGATGGCAGTTATAAGAGTAGAGGGGCATGAAACTCAAGCAGTGGTTGGGAAGGTAGTGAGACAGGGTTGTAGCCTCTCCCCGATGTTATTCAATCTGTATATTGAGCAAGCAGTAAAGGAAACGAAAGAAAAATTTGGAGTAGGTATTAAAATCCAGGGAGAAGAAATAAAAACGTTGAAGTTCGCTGATGACATTGTAATTCTGTCAGAGACAGCAAAGTACTTGGAAGAGCAGTTTAACGGAATGGACAGTGTCTTGGAAGGAGGATATAAGATGAACATCATCAAAAGTAAAACGAGGATAACGGAATGTAGTCGAATTAAGTCGGGTGATGATGAGGAAATTAGATTAGGTAATGAGACACTTAAAGTAGGAAAGGAGTTTTGCTATTTGAGGAGCAAAATAACTGATGATGGTCGAAGTAGAGAGGATATAAAATGTAGACTGGCAATGGCAAGGAAAGCGTTTCTGAAGAAGAGAAATTTGTTAACATCGAGTATAGATTTAAGTGTCAGGATGTCGTTTCTGAAAGTATTCGTATGGAGTGTAGCGATTTATGGAAGTGAAACATGGACGATAAATAGTTTGGACAAGAAGAGAATAGAAGCTTTTGAAATGCGGTGCTACAGAAGAATGTTGAAGATTAGGTGGGTAGATCACATAACTAATGAGGAGGTATTGAACAGGACTGGGGAGAAGAGAAGTTTGTAGCCCAACTTGACTAGAAGAAAGGATCCGTTGGTAGGACATGTCCTGAGGCATCAAGGGATCACAAATTTAGCATTGGAGGGCAGTGTGGAGGGTAAAAATCGTAGAGGGAGACCAAGAGATGAATACACTAAGCAGATTCAGAAGGATGTAGGTTGCAGTAGGTACTGGGGGATGAAGGAGCTTGCACATGATAGATTAGCATGGAGAGCTGCATCAAACCAGTCTCAGGACTGAAGAACACAACAACAACATGGCGGAAGCGTTGTGGGGGGGGGGGAGGGGGGAGATCGCGTGAGGGGTTACGGACTGCATCTGCCAAGGGTCTGTGATCTGTATAAATCGTGACCGGGTGACCCTTGACATCGGCTCTGAAATATTTGACGCCTCCTACAGGGTGAGGAGTTCACGGTCGAAGGCGGACCATTTGGACTGGGATTTGGTTAATTTCTTGGAGAAGAAACAGAGGGGGGTATACAATACATGTTGCTGAAGGACCGCACCAATTGCAGTGTCGCTCGCATCAGCTGTAATAGAAATGGGTGCATCAGGAGTGGGGTGAACAAGTGTGACAGCTTTAGAGATGGCGGTTTTGAGATTTTTGAATGAATCATCCATCTCCAGTGTCCAAACGAGTTTGAGTTTGCCTTTAGTATCCTTAACCGCCAGAGTATCGGTCAGAGGGATCTGGACAGATGCAGTATGGGGCAGGTGCCGCCTGTAGAAGTTCACCATGCCTAGAAAACGGCGAAGTTCAGCGAAGTCCTCTAGGGAAGGGAGGCTAAGTACGAGTTCAACCCGAGAGGAGGTAGGGCGGACGCCCTCGGCCGTGACTGTGTGACCTAAGAAGGTGACCTCAGGACTGCTAAGCTGAGACTTCTCGTGGTTGATCTCCACTCCATTATCTGCGAGCAGTGCAAGCACTCTGGAAAGATGGAGAGTGTGTTCCTCAGGTGAGGGAGAGAGAATCAGTATATCGTCTAAGTAGGCCTAGGCGAAAGGGAGGTCAAACAACAGAGCGTCGATGAAGCATTGCCACGTCTGTGCGGCGTTTTTAAGATCATATGGCATGGAACAGTACTCGAAGAGGCCAAATGGAGTGATTGTGGCTGTCTTGGGGATGTCGTCGGGGAACATGGGAATCTGATGATACACTTTGCTACAATCGAGAATGGAGAAGATCTGGGAACCATGCAACATCTGGGTGAAATCTTGAATGTGGGGCATAGGGTAGTTATCGATGGTAGTGCGTGCGTTAAGAGCACGGTAGTCACCACAGAGGTGGAAAGTAGTCCTTCTTCGGCACGAGATGGATTGGTGACGACCAGTTACTATCAGATTGATGGAGAATGTTGGAATCCAGAAGATCTTTAACAATGTCTTTAGCATGGCGAAGTTTCTGTTCATTTAGGTGGTGCGCCTTATGCCGCACAGGGGGTCCTTCAGTTGTGTTTATTCTGTGGTACGTGCCATTGGCAATTGCACGCAAAAACGTGGGAGAAGCAGAGGGAGTAGTGGCAGGAGGGGTAGGGGCAGGGGGGGTAGGGGCAGGGGCAGGGGGGGGTAGGGGCAGAGGCTGGCCGAACCGTTAATGAGATCACAGCTGCAGAACAATGACCAGGCTGAGGAGGCATGTCCACGATTGCAAGAGTGGGTGTGCGGAGTTGTAGAAGCTGCTGTTGTGTCTGCAACAGTTGTGCATATACTTCGTCAATGCGAACACGAAGGTCGACATTCTGAGTGTGCAATGCATCGACGTCTGAATGCTCGCGCAAGAAAGCTGAGAGAGCAGAAGAAAGGTTTGCAGCAAGTGACATACACTCTGAAAGGGCGTGAACAGTCAATAGAAACTTCGAGCTGAGGGGGGGAATGTTGTGACGCACCAGGAACACTCGAACCGGAGACGTAAGTCAGACAGCCGGCTTGCAGATTAGGGGAGAGGGCATAGAGATGAAGAAAATCGAGGCCCAGTACAGGTACATCAACTTCCGTGACATAAAATGTCCAGGGGAAAACCTGATCTGGGGCAAATTTAAGCAGGAGATGTGAGGAACCTAGCACCGGAATCGGGGATTTGTTAGTAGCTATCAGTGGCGGTGCAGATAAGGGATCTATGTTAGGGGCAAGGGAGGGCTGGATAACACTAATGTCAGCTCCAGTGTCCACTAGAAAATGAAGTTCGATGTTGATGCGGATGACAGTGCAGCAGGCGTCGGACGAGATGCCGGTAGGCGCCGTGAGGCAGTGCAGCGGGATGTGGCGCCTAGACGTGCCCGCCATAAGCGCACGGGGGTTTGCAGTTGCGAGCCGCATCACCAAAGTTAGCGTGGAACCACCAATAAGGAGAGCCAGCTTGCAGTGCAGGAGCATGGCTGGGCGGTGAGGTGGCCAGCTGCGCGGCCGGAGTATACTCAGGTGCTTGCTCGGCCATCTCTGGTGACCTTTGGGGTGGCAACGTAAAAGTAGGTAGTGCAGTCGAGCGACCACGGGGCGGCAGGGCCGTTGCTTGCACTGACGGAGAGGCGTGTGTCTTGCCGCGGCCGCGGTTAGGCTTGGCTTCTATTACTGCATAATGCGTGGGGGCGGCGGATGCCGGACTCGAATGCTGGAGGTACCAGTGTTGAATGATGCTGTAGGCACGGTCGGCGATGTGCAGGCATGCTTCGAGGGGCTCAGAGACATGGGACAATAGCTGCAGTTGTAGATTAGAAAGAAGTTTAAGTGGCCAAATTGTCCAAAGTGCGGCGTCTGGTAGAAATTCTGTGTCCACAAGGGCGTGTAAGTGGCGCCACAGCTGTGGTGGCGTACGGTCGTCGATGTGTTCCTCATGGATAATGCGTTGGATCGACTCAGCAGGAGGATGGGATAAGCGTTCAACGATACAAGCTTTTGCAAATTTGTACTTACTCTGCGCAGGAGGCGAAAGCAGCAGGTCACTAATAAGATCCATGTGATCGTGCAGGTGACTAAAGAAGGCACACAAATCGGGCTCCATCGTCTAGGACGCCGTGAATGTCCAACATTTTTATCCACTAATGCAAACCATGTCTTAGGGTTCTCCGTTTGTAGGGCTGGCAGTTTTGGGAATCTGCTAGGTGCGAGGTACTGAGGAACGGTCGGTGCAGTGAACACACTACTTGGAGGTGCAGACGGTGTAGCAGTGCAGAGTGGTGCCAAATCGGGATTGTAGGCAACAGGAGACTGGCACACATTAGCTGTACTAATCTGGTTATTAGGAACAGAACCACACGATTTACAAGCAGCAGGAGTGCAAGAAGAGAGTTCAGTCCTGACATGTGAGTTCGGTTGCATAGTGAAGGCAGGTACAGTTGCTGGGGCCCCAGCTGGTGGGGGCACGGTTGGGTGCGGAAGACTCTTCAGTACCGTGGAAACAGGTGCAGTTCGGACTGGTGAGCACGCGACCGGTGTTTGCCACGCGAAAGAACCCGGCGAGGAAGTCGATGAAACGTTGTGGACCGGCACGGGTGGGGCGGCCGGTGCCGCCGCGGGAGCGAGCGGTAGGCATGCGGGAGCTGTTAACAACGGGTGCGGGAGTGTAGCGGGCGCGGCAGAGACGGACGAAACCGTCGGGAAAACGTGCGGAAGACGAACAGGAGCCGGGATGGGGCGCGGCGCGGGAGATGTGGCTGCATCATACCTGAGGGGTTCTATGATGTCCATGGAGAGTTGCGTAGTCTGCGGCTGTAGAGCAGGCATCATGTGTGGGTGCAGCAGATGAGCAGAGACGGCAGGCGCTGGCAGTGCTGGGGCGTCGAGAAGCAGAATGGAGTGCGATGGTCGTGAGGCAGCCGTAGGCGTGGGAACGTGCTGCGGCGGCCAAGCGGCAACCATTGAGGTTATCTTGGGGCCATGTAGGTAAAAATCCGGTTGACAGCGGAGTTCACTTTGGCACTGAAACTGTGGCGTGATATCCGGTATGGGTTCTTTTTTCACTTTGAAAAACTGAGTCTGAGAAGTCGGACTGAACGGTTGTTGAAAATTGTTCGTAGCACAATACAAATCACTGTTAATAGCACTCGCGAATTGAACTAAAACAGATCGGGGTCACCAGTGTGGCTATTCCTGATACACGGAGTGGCAGCAATCATTAAATAACACACCAACATACATTAATACAACTTTATTATGCGAGAATATTTACAACATCTTATACAGTCGGCAGCACAAAACAGAATGGGAAGCAATATGGCGGCGCACAATAGGTCCGCATGAGTCAGAGAGCCTGCTATGGCATAGATATTTCACTCATAGAGTCGATAGTCGCCACAGAGTGATTAGAAGCTTAAAACAAAAAATGGCAGCAGATGTTGATGAAGTACCAGTTTCAATCATATGTTGAGTGGTACTTAAGTAAATAAATTAGTGAAATCAAAGTGAAGTAGAAATTAGAATATAAATGAAAAACTTGGTTTAGTTTAGAGTCTGGCCTTAGCAGAGAGAGAGAGAGAGAGAGAGAGAGAGAGAGAGAGAGAGAGAGAGTGTCCTATCTAATTCCGATGAAGGTCTTTGGCTGAAAGCTTACTTGTTTGACAGTGTTTTGGTTGTGCCTACCTGTGACTCAACATTACATGATGAGTATCTTTAACAATTAATATTACTATATGTAAATTTTGATTACAATTATGTTAATATGTCCTTTGCTTATAACAGCATTAGTTCCATTCATCATTCATAATTAAGCTATGAAAAATACATCTTCTGAACTTGTATCTATAATTATTAATTAACATATTTATTTTCTGGAAATTTGTGGTAAGGTCTTAGGGGACGAAACTGCTGAGGTCATTGGTCCCTGAGCCTACACACTACTTAATCTAACTTAAACTAACTTATTTTATGAACAAATGCTTACATCTCTCTATACGGACTGATCAAAAAATCAATTAAAGTATTTGATATTTTGTCTCAAATGTCATTAATGCATAATTAATTGGTATCACTTTAACACCAAGAAATAACTACAAATATATAACCACATAATAAAATCACAATGGCCCGTGATTTATTAATGAGATGTACTTTATATTACAACAGGTGAATCAAAGTCTGTTACATTACAGATTTCATTAGCAGATGCAGATGGACATCTACATTACCATCGTATGATTTTAGCTTTGAAACAAATTTTATATCTGACAATGGGGAGAACTGAAAGTTAGTTAGTGATAACTAGCTACCGATACCAAACCAACAACATTGTGTACTTTGTCTAATTTGTATGCTCATAAGTTTTACTGTGATATGATCTTTTATTCAAGTTCTATTGCTTATTGTAACTCTTAGCCACTTTCCTGATTTTGTTATTCAAAATTAACAGTTTAAAGAAAATTCTTGTAATAAATGAAAAGCACCAGTTTGCTTTTGTTCTACAGT
Source organism: Schistocerca piceifrons (assembly GCF_021461385.2). Taxonomy (NCBI): domain Eukaryota; kingdom Metazoa; phylum Arthropoda; class Insecta; order Orthoptera; family Acrididae; genus Schistocerca; species Schistocerca piceifrons. The sequence continues at coordinate 216,519 of NC_060139.1, forward strand.
TTTAATTTTTATTGTATATTTGATTGTATTCAATTGTGTACTGTATTATTCTCGTAGTTGTCAACATGTTCTCATTTCTGGAATTAAACTAACATTTTCTCACATGAAAGTTTGTGGTTGAAACAGAACACTCTTTATACACAAATACTGACATTGTGATAGTAATAGATTACATGTTGTTATTTGGATGTAATTAATAGATCTGTTAAAATAATTGTTATAAAATGTAATATGGTATAATTTCATACTTAGTTTGTAGTGCATTCTTAAATATTTTTGTGTCAAAAAGAGTTCTTTATAATGCACAGAAATCCATGATGTTAGTACATGTTTTCAAAACTGCAAGTTTTAACAGGGATGGAAACCAGATCTAAGGCTGACTTACTGACCATTTTGATTACAAAAGTTGACTTTACTGATCTGGACATAAATTAGATTAAATATTGACTCCAATTTCTCATTAGGAAAGAAGGGTAAAAAGCATTTTTTTAAAATCTGGTCTCCGTGATCCACATTGCCATCCTTTTTTTGTTTTAATTCTAATCAGCACATAAAATTATATCATATAATAACAATGAAAAATAATCATGGAAAGACTGCACTTCCACTTTGTTCTCCTATTCAGCATGTATGTACCTAAAATTAGAAAAGAACTTGAAAGTGTGGCTGTGCACTAACATTTTCAGAACACCACATACAAAATGTTTATAATGTTTATTTTTAAATACAATGTGGAAAATTTTCGAGCTTTCTTTAGAAAATCAGGTCATTAAGTCTAATTTTTTATTCTTATTTGAAAAAATATTGTTATAATACTGCTTTATTCCATATTAACTGCTTTCAATATATTTTATATGTCTTTAATTATCTTCACTTTTTGTTCCATAACTTTTGTAGCACTCTCCAACATTGCTTGGCTCACATTAATTCCCACTCATCCTTTTATTTATTACTTCTTTTAAGCATTTGTTTGCATCATTCAGTAATCTGTATACAGTCAGTATTTTCTCCTTCTTTTTCCTCCTTCATTTTCTTCCATGCCTGTTCACCATGTTCAGTTATTTACTTTTTCTCTTTTAAACTTACTCTTCATACTTGCATACAACCTTCTCAGCCACTCTGATCTCATCTTCACAGTACTGCTTGTATCTGTGTAAGTTACCAGAAGTTTCTGAGTGATTATTACAAAGTGTACCTTCCCCTAAAACACATTCATGACAGCATCTTTTAGTCAAATGAGCATCCGACGTTCTTTCACACATATTCGCAATGTCTTCATTAATGAGAAACACTTTCGTACATCTACACTGCCATGCAAAAGTGCAAATGCGGTTTTTACAAATTGCATGACAGTACGGTATTTCTTTCCTCCAGAGATGTATGTTTGCTCAAAAATACTTACTTCAGGAAAGATTCATTGGGTTCTCGTGACTACCTGATTTTTTGTCTTCTGATGCCAATAGTTTTCATTTATCAACTAGTGCATGTTCACTGTACTCAACTGGAAGAGCTGCAGCTAATTTCACTAAGTTTTCATGTGATCTGTCTTTCCCCTTCTTTGCTGGATGTAAACATCAAAGATACTACAACACAGGCTTATCCAAAAAAGAGTTTTCCAAAATACAGGTACAAGCAAATAGACTATTTTATAGTTTGGAAGGAAATATAGCATCCTTTTTGCAGGCTTAGCTTCTTGAGATATTCAATTTCTCTAGCGTCAAACACTTATTTACAATGACAAGTAATACTTATCAGAAAATGGTTCCCAAATTAATGATGCAGCACTAACACAAAATCGATTTATGGATATTCTGATGGGGATGAGCTCATTATAGTTTAGGTGCTTCCAGGAACCTGTAACGTGTCCAAATCATTTTCGCCAGTCAGCCAGTGGTCATCTTCAGGCTGTTAATAAATAAAAAGAAGGTATAAAGAATCATTGTATACTGTATATGAAGTTTGCGAAGTAGCTCCACATAATGATGAAAAAAGCCACAATCTGCAAGCAGCTTCTATTGTGTTCTTGACCATAGTGAAGGCAATAGCAGGTAGAAGGCGAGGTTTTGCAGCCGAAATCAAAACAACTGAGACACAGACTGAAACTGTAGTGGGCCACGCATTCACAGCAATGTTCATGATATTTAAACAATTAATACATTTCTTCCCTTGTTGAAACATTTAATCATACTCTGACAATTTAATGGCAGACTGCTTTTGAGAAATAATTTAATACTTTGCCTAAATTTATTAACATTAGATTACTATACAATTTTGACGTCTCTGATACTAACATGTTATCTTTTTCATCATCATTTTTCCTTTGTGAAATTTATCTTGAGATGTATGAGATTTCTTATGTTTTCAGTAATTTCACATCACTTAAATAACATTCCCAATACAGAGATCAAGAATCACTCTCCATGCAAAAGTTTGTTAATGAAGTTGTAACTCAGAGCCTTCTCAAAGGTATTTTATAAGTTTTAAATCCATATGCCGTTTTATCAACCAAAAATATCTGTTTCATCTCACATACATCTTTTTTAAAAAAGCTATGTTATAAAGCTGACTTTTATTTATTTATTATCATCCCAGTGATCACATTTGTGATACAGGATTTGTCAGGATACATTTCAACAACTATATACTATCTTTACAAAAAAAATTTCTATGCTAAATTCATATGCATCTATCTTATGTTTAATACAATATACACCTAATAAGTGTTTTTATAACATAATTTCTAATGTGCTTGACAGACCTATTCCTTGATGATGTGATTTCATTTGCCACATTTATGATATCATATATTCTTATACAGTTGAGCAGAGCTATTCTCTTATACTGCACTGACATTCGTTAAGCATGTGGTTCTTAATCTTCTTGTGTGCTTCATTGATGTAATTTCATTTGTCACATTATTTTAAACATATATTCTAATACAGTTGCGCAGAGATATTCACTTACACTGTAGTAACATTGACCCCCCCCCCCCCCCCCCCCCCGTGAACCATGGACCTTGACGTTGGTGGGGAGGCTTGCATGCCTCAGTGATACAGATCACTCTACCAGTACCATAGGTACAACCACAACGGAGGGGTATCTGTTGAGAGGCCAGACAAACATGTGGTTCCTGAAGAGGGGCAGCAGCCTTTACAGTTGTTGCAGGGGCAACAGTCTGGATGATTGACTGATCTGGCCTTGTTTAATAAGCCACAGCTGCGAAATACTAACGCGAATTATTTACAGACGAATGGAAAAACTGGTAGAAGCTGACCTCGGGGAAGATCAGTTTGGATTCTGTAGAAATGTTGGAACACGTGAGGCAATACTGAACTTACGACTTATCTTAGGAGAAAGATTAAGGAAAGGCAAACCTACGTTTCTAGCATTTGTAGATTTAGAGAAAGCTTTTGACAATGTTGACTGGAATACTCTCTTTCAAATTCTAAAGGTGGCTGCCGTAAAATACAGGGAGCAAAAGGCTATTTACAATTTGTGCGTAAACCAGATGGCTGTTATAAGAGTAGAGGGGCATGAAAGGGAAGCAGTGGTTCGGAAGCGAGTGAGACAGGGTTGTAGCCTGTCCCAGATGTTACTCAATCTGTATACTGAGCAAGCAGTAAAGCAAACAAAAGAAATATTGGGAATAGGAATTAAAATCCATGGACAAGAAATAAAAACTTTTGAGGTTCGCCAATGACATTGTAATTTTGTCAAAGACAGCATAGGACTTGGAAGAGCAGTTGAACGGAATGGACAGTGTCTTGAAAGGAGGATTAAAGATGAACATCAACAAAAGCAAAACGAGGTTAATGGAATGTAGTCGAATTAAGTCGGGCGATGCTGAGGGAACTGGGTTAGGAAATGACACACTTAAAGTAGTAAAAGAGTTTTGCTATTTGCGGAGCAAAATAACTGATGATTGAAGTAGAGAGGATATAAAATGTAGACTGGCAATGGTAAGGAAAGCGTTTCTGAAGAATAGAAATTTGTTAACATCCAGCATAGATTTAAGTGTCAGGAAGTCTTTTCTGAAAGCATTTGTACGGAGTGTAGCCTCGTATGGAAGTGAAACATGGACGATAAATAGTCTGGACAAGAAGAGAATAGAAGCTTTCGAAATGTGGTGCTGCAGAAGAATGCTGAAGATTAGATGGGTCGATCATATAACTAATGAGGAGGTACTGAACAGAATTAGGGAGGAGTTTCTGGCACAATTTGAGAAGAAGAAGGGACCGGTTGGTAGGACATGTTCTGAGGCGTCAAGGGATCACAAATTTAGCATTGGAGGGCAGCGTGGAGGGTAAAATTCGTAGAGGGATACCAAGAGATGAATACACTAAGCAGATTCAGAAGGATGTACGTTGCAGTAAGTACTGGGAGATGAAGAAGCTTGCACAGGATAGAGTAGCATGGAGAGCTGCATCAAACCAGTCTCAGGACTGAAGACCACAACAGCAACATTTGTCGTCAAGCATGTGGTTCTTTATAACAGTTTTAAATTTATCCTAATTTTCCAGCTCTTTGATATATTTTGGTAGTGCATAAAAAAGTTTGAAGCTTTGATTACATTCACGTTTCTGACTTCAGGTTCTTGTTACAGGTTGTAAGTGGAGATCTTCACATTGCCGCATATTTTAATTATGGTATTCTGTATTGGTTTTCATTTTGTCCTGATTTCTTTTGATCACCAGCAGACATTTTAGAATGTATAATGATGGAATTGTTAAAATTTTCAATGCTTTAAAAAGGGGCCTACAACAGGTCATTATCTAAATAGCGCATTTTTGCAATTTGAAAATCTCATTTAGAAGCCAATTTGTTTTTCTGAAGAATACTATCCCATAGGATGCAATGGACTGAAAATAGCCAAAATATACTAATCTGGTACAGTCATTATTACAAACTCTTGAAATTATTCTAAGCACAAAACATGCTGGATTTAATTTTAGTGCTAAGCTCACCTCATGATCCTTCCAGTTTATCTTCTCATCAACGTGGATACTCAGGAATTTTGCACACTGTACTCTTTCAAATTGTTTGCCCTCCATGGTGGGATTTAGGTCACCATGTTCACTTACACTCCTGGAAATGGAAAAAAGAACACATTGACACCGGTGTGTCAGACCCACCATACTTGCTCCGGACACTGCGAGAGGGCTGTACAAGCAATGATTACACGCACGGCACAGCGGACACACCAGGAACCGCGGTGTTGGCCGTCGAATGGCGCTAGCTGCGCAGCATTTGTGCACCGCCGCCGTCAGTGTCAGCCAGTTTGCCGTGGCATACGGAGCTCCATCGCAGTCTTTAACACTGGTAGCATGCCGCGACAGCGTGGACGTGAACCGTATGTGCAGTTGACGGACTTTGAGCGAGGGCGTATAGTGGGCATGCGGGAGGCCGGGTGGACGTACCGCCGAATTGCTCAACACGTGGGGCGTGAGGTCTCCACAGTACATCGATGTTGTCGCCAGTGGTCGGCGGAAGGTGCACGTGCCCGTCGACCTGGGACCGGACCGCAGCGACGCACGGATGCACGCCAAGACCGTAGGATCCTACGCAGTGCCGTAGGGGACCGCACCGCCACTTCCCAGCAAATTAGGGACACTGTTGCTCCTGGGGTATCGGCGAGGACCATTCGCAACCGTCTCCATGAAGCTGGGCTACGGTCCCGCACACCGTTAGGCCGTCTTCCGCTCACGCCCCAACATCGTGCAGCCCGCCTCCAGTGGTGTCGCGACAGGCTGAATGGAGGGACGAATGGAGACGTGTCGTCTTCAGCGATGAGAGTCGCTTCTGCCTTGGTACCAATGATGGTCGTATGCGTGTTTGGCGCCGTGCAGGTGAGCGCCACAATCAGGACTGCATACGACCGAGGCACACAGGGCCAACACCCGGCATCATGGTGTGGGGAGCGATCTCCTACACTGGCCGTACACCACTGGTGATCGTCGAGGGGACACTGAATAGTGCACGGTACAGCCAAACCGTCATCGAACCCATCGTTCTACCATTCCTAGACCGGCAAGGGAACTTGCTGTTCCAACAGGACAATGCACGTCCGCATGTATCCTGTGCCACCCAACGTGCTCTAGAAGGTGTAAGTCAACTACCCTGGCCAGCAAGATCTCCGGATCTGTCCCCCATTGAGCATGTTTGGGACTGGATGAAGCGTCGTCTCACGTGGTCTGCACGTCCAGCACGAACGCTGGTCCAACTGAGGCGCCAGGTGGAAATGGCATGGCAAGCCGTTCCACAGGACTACATCCAGCACCTCTACGATCGTCTCCATGGGAGAATAGCAGCCTGCATTGCTGCGAAAGGTGGATATACACTGTACTAGTGCCGACATTGTGCATGCTCTGTTGCCTGTGTCTATGTGCCTGTGGTTCTGTCAGTGTGATCATGTGATGTATCTGACCCCAGGAATGTGTCAATAAAGTTTCCCCTTCCTGGGACAATGAATTCACTGTGTTCTTATTTCAATTCCAAGAGTGTATTTTTCCATATTGCACATAATTAGTTTTTTTTTTTTTTTGCTTTCAGTGTCAGCTTGTTTGCACTAAACCAATTTTGTATATCTTATAGGACATGGTCCACAGTACTATACAATGACTGCTTCATATCACTAACTATTAAACTATATCATCAGCAAATAACATGATTCTAGCTTTTCTCTCTGACACCTGAATATCATTAATGTAAAGAAGGAACAGCAAAGGGCCTAAAACACTTCCTTGGGGTACTCCTACTGTGACCTCCCTTGGATCTGATCTCAGTTTAAATTTTTGGTTAATATTTGGTGCTATAATTTCAACCACCTGCGTCCTCTTTTTCCAAACCATTTTTTTTCCGGTCCTCTGATACCTATAGCTTCAAGCTTTTCCAAAAGTACACTGTCGTCAACAGTGTCAAAGGCTTGTGACAGATCTAAATTTTTCCTGATTTCACTTTTTCCCTCCTTCAATTTACTGATTATTTCTTTTGTGCATTCCAGTACAGCTGTTTCTTTAGAGACCAAAACTGAGAAACACAGATTAATGCAGATCAATCTGTGAATTTTGCTGATTTTACTGACCATTTTCCATGACTACTTTTAATTTTAATCAATTAATTTTGTGCTTCCAACAATATAACATTAGATTTTTGATTACTGTAAAATTATTTAAGATGTAGCAATAGGATATGGCGGCTGGTTTTGGACAGACTTTGTGAGGTCAAGTCTGTGGCAGTTAGTATAACATAAAAACCAGTGCAAACTTTTCTACTGGTTTTGATAATACATTCAGACTTACAAATGAACTTATCAAATTTGTTATTTAGTGTATAGTCTGAGAGCTAATTCAATGTTCCAACATGCATATACCAGTGCCTACTTATAAAAATTTGTTACTGGAGTGCACATTGACAAGAAAACGAACTGGTCTTCACATATTATTGATCTCTGTAAGAGGCTTAGCTCTGCTACCTATGCTTTACGGGTTGTCACTACATGTGTTGAACCTAACACTGCAAAAGTGGCATACTATGGCTATTTTCATCTCCCATTGAGTATGGTAGTATTTTTTGGGGCAACCAGCCATTAGCAAGGAATGTGTTCATTGCACAGAAGCGAGCTTTAAGAATTGTATGTGGATTGCACCCAAGAGACTCATGTAGAAATAGTTTTTGAAAACTTAAAATATAAACAACTACATGCCAATATATTTTTTCTCTCATATGTTTTGTTTGTAAAGATATAGAGATATTTTAACCAAACAGTATTGATCATGAGCATAACACACGGAGGAAGAATGACATACACAGCGACCTCAGAAATTTAAGCTTGGCGCAAAAGGGTGTCCACTACACTGGAGCAAAACTCTTCAATAATCTTCCTCCGGAAATAAAGACAGAGATTCATAACAAGAGTAAGTTTAAGAAAGCACTAAAAATATTTCTGCTAGAAATAGCTTTTTACAGTGTAGATGAATTTTTAACTAAATAAATTGTAGGATTTTAATATTATATAATACAAGTTGACATAATGCCCTAAGAATGTTATTTAATCTGAGCTCTGCATCTGTGTGTGCTCTGTATCTTTTTCTATAGCGCTGTAACGATTCTAAGAAAATAGGTATTTTCTTTTTCTGTATTGCTGCCCAAAGAATTTACTGTACAAATTTTTATATAATTATGTACTCAAATTTCTTTATATGCTGTAAGATTATCAGACTGTATTTGTAAAATACTGACTCATTCCACGTCCTTGTGAATCCAACACAGTTGGACCTATGGAACACGAAATAAATCAAATCAAATCAAATCAGTTGAGTAACCACCCTATGACAATGAAACTATGGGTTACATTGAACCCCCATAATTTTTAAAGTGAATTAAAATATGATGTACTCATTTCAGAAAGACAACTGCTGGGTATAAAGACAGCTAACATAGGCACATGGTCAGTCATTGTGCTGCATTCTCATTTCAGAAAGACTAGTGCTGCGTATGAAGACAGCAACTAGAGGCATATGCTCAGTAACTAAATGACATTTAATGCCACACAGATACAAAAGGAGCTTCTTGACCGCACATTTTATGACCAGGGCCCCCCCTCAATTTCTGGGTAGTTCATCCGGGCTAGATTTAATGTATTTCATGCAAAAATCAGTTGTTCAATAGCACCTACACAGTTCTGTGTGTATCAGCAGCAAGGACGTTGGTGTGTGTTTCTATATATATTAGATTTGTCCACTTTTCCACTGTAAATAGTACAGATGAATGCACTAAATTGTCAAAATTTGGAATAATTCTGAGGTTACACTTTAATTTTCCTAAGAAATCTAGCGACTTTGAAATGGTATTTGGTTTAGGCACTGCACACATTGTGTGCAAAAATTATTCATTCAGCGCTGTGCCATTACAGTAAAAATGTGATCTACAATTAGTTATTGCATAATTTGTTCCAAGAAAAGTTTAGGCTTACCAAAGTTACAATTTAATCCAGCTTGATAGGTGCAAGTGAACGTTGTTCAGTCATATAATTATGGTGACAAATGCAGTGAGGTATTGTTAGTGTTAGCTGGTCTACGAGCCTCCAGAAGATACTTTGTTACTCAAGACAGAAAATTTTTGTATTACTGTAAACCGAAAGACATGTTGCTTGTCAAAAGTTGTGTGGTGCATTGTACAGATGGAAATATGAATACACATTTGCTACATCGGTTTTTGAAAAATGTTTACCATCAGCTAGTGATAGCTCTTCTGCTTATGGAATTGGGTCAATTGAGCATTTATTGTAATCTTAAATTTAGTAACCAGATGGTTTCTTCAAACAGACTAGGCACTGCCCAATACTTGCAGTTCTATGACATCAAGATAATGTAGTCTATGAAATAACAGTTTTATCTTTCAAAGACAATGGTATTTACTGTGCACTAAGAAATTTTGCATATGTTGCACCAAACAGGGAGTTGGACCCAACAGTGAGTGGTAGTGAAGAGGAAGCATCAAATGACAAATAGATGTCAACATGCTCATTAACACTCATGTGTATGATGCTACCTAACCAATAAAAAAAGAAGTGGTGTTTCTATATCTGGGAATAGTTAAACAATCAATCTTAGACTAGTTCTAACATAATATTGCTATTAGAATAACAGTAATTATAGAATATCTTCAAAGAAATGTACAATGGTAACTTTATCAAGGTACATAATATTCACTGTTGTTGTTGTCTTTAGTCCTGAGACTGGTTTGATGCAGCTCTCCAAGCGACTCTATCCTGTGCAAGCTTCTTCATCTCCCAGTACCTACTGCAACCTACATCCTTCTGAATCTGCTTAGTGTATTCAACTCTTGGTATCCCTTTACGATTTTAACCCTCCACGCTGCCTTCCAATGCTAAATTTGTGATCCCTTGATGCCTCAGAACATGTCCTACCAACCGGTCCCTTCTTCTTGTCAAGTTCTGCCACAAACTTCTCCCCAGTTCTATTCAGTACCTCCTCATCAGTTATATGATCCACCCATCTAATCTTCAGCATTCTTCTCCAGCACCACATTTCGAAAGCTTCTATTCTCTTCTTGTCCAGACTATTTATCGTTCAGGTTTCACTTCCATACATGGCTACACTCCATACAAATACTTTCAGAAACGACTTCCTGACACTTAAATCTATACCCAATGTAAACAAATTTCTCCCCTTCAGAAACGCTTTCCTTGCCATTGCCAGTCTACATTTTATATCCTTTCTACTTCGACCATCATCAGTTATTTTGCTCCCCAAATAGCAAAACTCCTTTACTACTTTAAGTGTCTCATTTCCTAATCTAATACCCTCAACATCACCCGACTTAATTCGACTACATTCCATTATCCTTATTTTGCTTTTGTTGATGTTCATCTTATATCCTCCTTTCAAGACACTGTCCATTCCGTTCTACAGCTCTTCCAAATCCTTTGCTGTCTCTGACAGAATTACAATGTCATCGGCGAACCTCAACGTTTCTATTTCTTCTCCATGGACTTTAATACCTACTCCGAATTTTTATTTTGTTTCCTTTACTGCTTGCTCAATATACAGATTGAATAACATCGAGGACAGGCTACAACCCTGTCTCACTCCCTTTCCAACCACAGCTTCCCTTTCATGCTCCTCGACTCTTATAACTGCTGCCTGGTTTCTGTACAAATTGTAAATAGCTTTTCGCTCCCTGTATTTTACCCCCACCATCTTTAGAATTTGAAAGAGAGTATTCCATTCAACATTGTCAAAAGCTTTCTCTAAGTCTACAAATGCCAGAAATGCAGGTTTGCCTTTCCTTAATCTAGCGTCTAAGATAAGTCGTAGGGTCAGTATTGCCTCATGTGTTCCAACATTTCTGCGGAATCCAAACTGATCTTCCCCGAGGTCGGCTTCTACCAGTTTTTCCATTCGTCTGTAAAGAATTCACGTTAGTATTTTGCAGCCGTGACTTATTAAACTGATAGTTCGGTAATTTTCACATCTGTCAACACCTGCTTTCTTTGGGATTGGAATTACTATATTCTTCTTGAAGTCTGAGGGTATTTCGCCTGTCTCATACATCTTGCTCACCAGATGGTAGAGTTTTGTCAGGACTGGCTCTCCCAAGGCCGTCAGTAGTTCTAATGGAATGTTGTCTACTCCCGGGGCCTTGTTTTGACTTCATCCTCTTCCGTTTCCATAATATTGTCCCCAAGTACATCGCCCTTGTATAGACCCTCTATATACTCCATCCACCTTTCTGCTTTCTCTTCTTTGCTTAGAACTGGGTTTCCATCTGAGCTCTTGATATTCTCTTTAATTTTCCTGTAGGCAGTATCTATCTTATCACTAGTGAGATAAGCCTCTACATCCTTACTTTTGTCCTCTAGGCATCCCTGCTTAGCCATTTTACAATTCCTGTCGTTGTCATTTTTGAGACATTTGTATTCCTTTTTGCCTGCTTCATTTACTGCGTTTTTATATTTTCTCCTTTCATCGATTAAATTCAATAACTCTTCTGTTACCCATGGATTTCTACTAGCCCTCGTCTTTTTACCTACTTGATCCTCTGCTGCCTTCACTATTTCATCCCTCAGAGCTACCCATTCTTCTTCTACTGTATTTCTTTCCCCCAATCCTGTCAATTGTTCCCTTATGCTCTCCCTGAAACTCTGTACAACCTCTGGTTTAGTCAGTTTATCCAGGTCCCATCTCCTTAAATTCCCACCTTTTTGCAGTTTCTTCAGTTTTAATCTACAGTTTACAACGAATAGATTGTGGTCAGAGTCCACATTTGCACCTGAAAATGTCTTACAATTTAAAACCTGGTTCCTAAATCTCGGTCTTACCATTATATAATCTGTCTGATACCTTCTAGTATCTCCAGGATTCATCCATGTACACGACCTTCTTTTATGATTCTTGAACCAAGTGTTAGCTATGATTAAGTTATGCTCTGTGTAAAATTCTACCAGACGGCTTCCTCTTTCATTTCTCTCCCCCAATCCATATTCACGTACTATGTTTCCTTCTCTCCCTTTTCCTACTCTCGAATTCCAGTCACCCATGACTATTAAATTTTTGCCCCCCTTCACCACCTGAATAATTTCTTTTATCTCATCATACATTTCATCAATTTCTTCATCATCTGCAGTGCTAGTTGGCATATAAACTTGTACTACTGTAGTAGGCATGGGCTTAGTGTCTATGACTCCTGTAGTTGATAGTATAATTGGTATAATGTCAACTTTATATCCTGATGCCACATGTCCTTGACTTCCTCAGCCAGTTGGATGTATTTTTCAATTTTTTCTCCTGTTTTCTTTTCTATATTTGTTGTATTGGGTATGGATATTTCGATTAGTTGTGTTAATTTCTTCTTTTTATTAGTGAGTATGATGTCAGGTTTGTTATGTGGTGTTGTTTTATCTGTTATAATGGTTCTGTTCCAGTATAATTTGTATTCATCATTCTCCAGTACATTTTGTGGTGCATTCTTGTATGTGGGAACGTGTTGTTTTATAAGTTTATGTTGTAAGGCAAGCTGTTGATGTATTTTTTTTGCAATACTACTGAAATATGAGTTCACAAAATCAGCTAATTTTTTAGGGTTACCTACTGGTACATCTTTGTTTTTAATATGTGAATTGAGGTCCTTTCTAGCAGAGTTAGATGTTTCCTGTTTGACGATGTTCCAGGCTGCTTTTTATTGAGAAAGATTCACTCACACTGCTGAGCTGAATCAAATTGATTTTTTGAAATACACTCCTGGAAATGGAAAAAAGAACACATTGACACCGGTGTGTCAGACCCACCATACTTGCTCCGGACACTGCGAGAGGGCTGTACAAGCAATGATCACACGCACGGCACAGCGGACACACCAGGAACCGCGGAGTTGGCCGTCGAATGGCGCTAGCTGCGCAGCGTTTGTGCACCGCCGCCGTCAGTGTCAGCCAGTTTGCCGTGGCATACGGAGCTCCATCGCAGTCTTTAACACTGGTAGCATGCCGCGACAGCGTGGACGTGAACCGTATGTGCAGTTGACGGACTTTGAGCGAGGGCGTATAGTGGGCATGCGGGAGGCCGGGTGGACGTACCGCCGAATTGCTCAACACGTGGGGCGTGAGGTCTCCACAGTACATCGATGTTGTCGCCAGTGGTCGGCGGAAGGTGCACGTGCCCGTCGACCTGGGACCGGACCGCAGCGACGCACGGATGCACGCCAAGACCGTAGGATCCTACGCAGTGCCGTAGGGGACCGCACCGCCACTTCCAAGCAAATTAGGGACACTGTTGCTCCTGGGGTATCGGCGAGGACCATTCGCAACCGTCTCCATGAAGCTGGGCTACGGTCCCGCACACCGTTAGGCCGTCTTCCACTCACGCCACAACATCGTGCAGCCCGCCTCCAGTGGTGTCGCGACAGGCGTGAATGGAGGGACGAATGGAGACGTGTCGTCTTCAGGGATGAGAGTCGCTTCTGCCTTGGTGCCAATGATGGTCGTGTACGTGTTTGGCGCCGTGCAGGTGAGCGCCACAATCAGGACTGCATACGACCGAGGCACACAGGGCCAACACCCGGCATCATGGTGTGGGGAGCGATCTCCTACACTGGCCGTACACCACTGGTGATCGTCGAGGGGACACTGAATAGTGCACGGTACATCCAAACCGTCATCGAACCCATCGTTCTACCATTCCTAGACCGGCAAGGGAACTTGCTGTTCCAACAGGACAATGCACGTCCGCATGTATCCCGTGCCACCCAACGTGCTCTAGAAAGTGTAAGTCAACTACCCTGGCCAGCAAGATCTCCGGATCTGTCCCCCATTGAGCATGTTTGGGACTGGATGAAGCGTCGTCTCACGCGGTCTGCACGTCCAGCACGAACGCTGGTCCAACCGAGGCGCCAGGTGGAAATGGCATGGCAAGCCGTTCCACAGGACTACATCCAGCATCTCTACGATCGTCTCCATGGGAGAATAGCAGCGTGCATTGCTGCGAAAGGTGGATATACACTGTACTAGTGCCGACATTGTGCATGCTCTGTTGCCTGTGTCTATGTGCCTGTGGTTCTGTCAGTGTGATCATGTGATGTATCTGACCCCAGGAATGTGTCAATTAAGTTTCCCCTTCCTGGAACAATGAATTCACGGTGTTCTTATTTCAATTTCCAGGAGTGTATTTATAAAATTCCTAAAATTCTCAGATGTATTTGTTCTTTATTTCTAATAAAAACTATTTCTATATTTCTAGCTATTCTTAATGCCATTAAAATTTTCGAATATATATCACTGTTTCAACCTTAGGAGGACCGCAGTATTATGATGTGTCTGTGCATCTGTGACTACTTCTGTGTTAAATGACACTACACTTAAAGTTGTAGGTTTTCTGGCTATAGCGATTGACCGCACACAGAAAACTCCAACTTACTATGATCAGGCACTTTTATTAAGGTTTGTATAACTAACACAAAACACAAGAAAAACAATACAGAAACTCAAGACACGCACATCGTAACCTCAGTCCACGAGACCGAACCAAAGAACCACGAGTCCCCAAAGACCAATTACCCGTTTACTCTGCACTTTGTAGGTGGCAGTTACTGGGAGTCACGCACAGAGCCCCCCTCCGCCCTCAAGTGTGCAGAGCACTGGGGGAAGGGTGTGGGTGTGTTCCTGTGTAGTGGTGTTGCGGGATGCTCGCTGGTTGATAGAGGCATGCGCGAAGAATCCAGTCAGTGCAGGGTGGACTAGCGCTGGTACAGTCCGCCACTCAGTAGGGGAGGACGGACTGGTCGACCTACCAGTGAATTGGACTAGCACAGAAGACGTCGGTGTTGCAGTACATGCAGAAAGGTGATGCGAATCATGAACATCCCATCAGTGCTCAACATTGCAGCTATGCCAGCCATATCCATCCCATTTCAGATGGGGACTGTGTGCAGGATGGTGATATGTGACATGGGAGTGGACTTTCACCCCTATGTGGAGGACGAAGACGGATACCTCGTGAAGCTGCAAGGAAAGCTCGTCATGTGGGCACTCAGAGGTGTTGATCAAGGTGCAAATTTCATCAACAGTGGACATAGGGGGCAATGGGGAGGTGGTGGGGAATATAACGTAGTTCAGGAGAAACACTGGAACACTCTGTGGGGGCATTGCATGCCGCCACTTGCAATGGGGTAATGTCACATGCAACATGTGGTTAGGCCTGAGGTTGTGGAATGTCACACGCAGTGCCTGAGTGAAACGAGGGTAGATTATCGTCACACACAACTGAGCTGCCTACAGGTGTAGGCTCAGTGCACATATGATCATGGTGGGGCGCAGGGGAGCGGGCGGTCTGTGTGAGATCGGAGTCATCACCTGACGGAGGAACACTCAATTCGAGAGGGTGTGGTACAGATTCCCCGATCATCAAGGCTGGTTTCACGCATTGAAGGTAAACTGTCTGCCAACGGCCACTGATGAGAATGTCCATAGTATAGTCCGTGCTAGCCACTACTTGATGTGGGCGAGAGTATGGTGGCTGTAATGCCGGTTCGACTGTGTCATCCCATATCATAACAAACTCGCAAGAGTCCAGTGCTGAATGCAGAAAGACCCGAGGATGGGTGTGTGGTCATGGAGGGGGTGTGCAGAATGCAGCTATGTGTGTCCGGTATAACGGCTCCTCTTATTACTAGGCTAATTACTGTTTAGCTCTACAGGGCCATTATACTGAAATGTTTCCCCACACCACCTAGTATTGTCTTTCTATTTGTGTGAGTATCTGTATGTTCACTGTTGTGGGTAAATACATACAGCGTACACAGGGCGGTGTGTGAAACTGATGGCGATTACACGCTTCCGCTGTTGTAGAAATCTGCTCCAGATGCTGCAGATACCGTGTTGAGCTGAAAGTGGTAACCAAAATACGGAGAAATATTCTTCGGGGCTCTGTTGCATAGCAATCAGATTGCTTTCAGTTCTGAGAAATGTCCAGTTACTATTGTGGATTTGAATGATCCATGAAGTGACTTCTTTTCCGAAGAAAACATCGAACTATTTCACTAGAACTGAACGCTCCCGTCGGAACTGTTCTCAACTGGTGTTTATTAGTAGATCACAATAGCAGTACATCGCTGGGTGTATAATAAGACGTACCTTCTTGAAATGAACAATATTTTATTCTTCTATTAACTGATTTCCTTCCATATGCACTTATATTTTACAATGTGAATCAAAAACTCGCAATGGCGTCGATTTTTTACATCACAAGAATGGCTCTCCTCTACTAAAATTACTCTTAACCAGAACAAACAAAAACTATATCCTAAGAATAATTATGTGAGCGCTGTCCGCCACAGAGTAATAAACAATATCTTTGTCTCTCTCTCGCACTGTCACAGCAAGTTACGCTGCATGATACATCATATATGCCCCTCTTGTGGACGAACGTTTTTGGGCAAAAACAAACACGAGCGTTCACACAACACTATATCGGTGATTGTTTATGACGCTGTATTAAAGTCCACTAGAGTATTAATGTCCACTGTATTTCTTATGATATTTTGGTATTAGTGAATGACTATCTAAATGTAAATTATTGATGTGGGTGCATATACTGCTGACAAAGCCTGTGCTGAATTCCTGATGCAGCATATATGCATAGCTTACATGCTTGCTTTTATTCATTTGTCAAGGATGGCATGAGATGTGATCAGAAACCTTTTTTATCATCATTCAAAGCTTCTGTCACTCGTCTTGGGATGTCTCAAACGGATAATCTTGCCATTCGGCCAAGCCCCACAAAGGAAAACCAAGGAAAACCTCGGGGTAGATTTACCATCCTCGTATTTCTCATTTGCAAGGGTAATTAATTGAATTACAATGGAAAATAAAAAAAAAATATTTACAATATGGATTTTTTTGTTGAATGAATTTAAACACTGTTCACAAAAGAAACACAACACTGTTAATCTTCTGTGTCTTGAGGTGAACCGTCGACGCGTTGGTTTGCGTCCATCTACGATTCCCTTCTATCAGTCATCTCCGGGTAACTGATTGAATTCTATTCCCATTTCACCGTCTCCTCGTGGGTATTATGGTTTTCTGCATATGGTTAACATGAAAATAAGAGTCAGTGTAAGTTCCGTGGAAAAGGTGTTTGATCTATGCTGAGCTGAAATAGAATCTAATCTAAAGTTCTTTCTAATACTCTGTCCTGAATTCGAAATATTCGGAAGTCGTAAGGTATTCTTCATTTCTATCAACAACCCTAGAATGCACTATACACAAATCCAACTGGTGCTGCCGTGTCAACTTATGCTCGTCATCTTTCAGATGGACTTTAACACTTGTTGATGGGCTTATAACTGAAAGGCATTCGCTCAGTTGGTAACTTCGCGAGCAACAATTGATATAACATAATTTACATACACAGGTATGTTACAACAATAGTACAATTCTAAAGACAATGTTCATCACAAAAGATTGAAACAAAGTAATAGGCGTCCTTTTAAAACTGAGAACGGGTTACCCCTTCCGAACAGCATGACTTCAGCTCAGCGAGTAAAAAAGCAAATACAAACATACATTGAGATTGTTAAGTTGACATAAGAAAAAATATCTTGCCATAGACCAGATTCATTTGAGTCACTAACCCATGGTCATTATGCATTGTGAAACCTGATTGAAATTACTATCTACTAAATAAAAATTTTTTAAAAGTAATCATTCATACTATAGCTAAATTCTCTGCATACTGAAAGAAAACTTATCCTTACAGTGGAAAACCTATACATAATGTCTGCATATCTCTCGTACAGTATGCCTGAAAAGAAAACTAACTACTAAATTGCAAAAAAAAAGAAACTATCCTAAGTATGATTCATAGGTTTGATGAAAATTCTCTAATCAATATTATTTGATAAGAATAGTATTTTCAATATTCAGAATCTTCAGTCATCATGAAATTGCTTTAACAAGTGATGAGGATACATTCCTTTCACCTTTCCATTCTTCACATCCTTCAAAACATAAGTTCCTGGATGGGGTATTTTGGTAATCACAAATGGTCCTTGATACAATAATTGCCATTTTGTGTTCTTCCTCTGTATAAGTGAAGCCTTAGGATGAGTTTTTACTAAAACTTGGTCTTTCACTTTATATGTTTTTATTTCTCCAAGTCGATTGTCAAAATATATTTTCCTTTTTCTTGCCTTGTCCATTATATTGAGTAAGGATTGTCATACTTTATTTTGTAGGTCTATTTTGTTAATAGCTACTTTAGGAATTGGTCGAATCCAGTCATTCTGTTCCTGTTTTCCAAACATCAGTTCGTATGGGGTGTATTCTGTCGTAGTATGTGGCATATTGTTTACAATTTCCTGAAAATCGTGAAGATAATCGATCCATTTGGGTTGCTGGTTGTGGCAATATGTTCTCATGAACCGGTTTAATTCACGAAAAATTCGTTCCACGGGATTCGCCGAAGGGTGGTACACTGAAGTTAGAATTTGTTTTATACCACAACTGGCTAATGTTTGCCTCCAACGAAATCCAGTGAACATTGACCCATTGTCAGAAAGAATAGCCTCTGGTTTGCCTACTTTGACTATATAATCTTTGACCAGCTTCTTGGCTATGGATGCAGCAGTAGCTGATTTTAATGGATAAAGTTTGACATACTTAGTGAATATATCAAGAAAAGCTACAATGTATTTGCATCCTCCCCTTGATGATGGTAGAGGACCACAGACGTCGACCGAAATGATTGACAGCGGTTTAGTGGGTATAATAGGATGTAGGAAATCTTTCACACAAAAATTTCCTGGTTTGGCTAGCTGACAAATTTTACATTTCCTTAACTGTCTGTGCACTTTCCTGCTAATGTTTGGGAAGTAGCAATATGCTTGAATCTTCCGAGCACACTTTAATACTCCAAAATGTCCCCAAGTGATGTGCGTGTGCAAAATTAAGTCATTCTCATTCTTCTCGGGAATACACACCTTCCAATTATCTGAATCAAGATGCCCTTTGAAAAATAAGACATCGTCCTCAACTTTGTACAGTCTCTTCAGATCATCGTTTCCAGGCTTTGCTAAAGTTTCCTTTATTGAATGCCAACGAGGATCTTCATTCTGTAGTTTTTCCATGTTCTTACACATGTCAAGAAAATGTTTCCTATATATTCTATCAGTCATTATAAGAACATTAAATTCGGACGGATTGCCGGTGATGTTGATAGTTGACAAATCTCCATCTGGCATTCTAGACAGTGCATCAGCGATGAAATTATCCTGTCCGCTTAGGTATTTAATTTCAAACTGAAACTCTTGGAGTGAGAGCGTCCATCTTGCTAATCTTGGATGTAATAATTTACATGTTTGCAAAAAACTTAACGATTTGTGGTCACAGTATACTGTTGTCTTCGCTCCATATAAGTAATAGTAAAATTTCTTAAATGACCAGACTACGGCCAATGCTTCCCTTTCGGTAGTCGTATATGTTCTTTCACAAGCAGTTAAGAGTCGGCTAGCAAAAGCTATTGGACAGAAAGTTGATTTCCTATCTATCATCTTTACTTGGAAGAGGCATCAACCTATTCCAATTTCCGAAGCATCTGCCATTAAACCGAATTCTTGGCTCATATCCGGATGATATAATATTTGTGAATTGACTAAGGCATGTTTTATTGCTTCAAATGCATTCTGACATTGTTGCGTCCACACCCACGGAGTATTTTTGCGCAACAAGCTGTACAACGGTTCTGCATTAATAGAGTGGTCGTGAATGAAACGCCTGAAAAAAGAGACAACTCCGAGGAAGCCCTTTAACTGTCTTTTTGTTGTTGGAACTGCAAAGTTTTTGATTGCCTTTAGTTTCTCGGAGTCCGGTAAGATGCCTTTTTCATTTATAAGATGACCCAAAAATTTGATTTTATCTCGAGCAAAATGGGACTTTTGCAGATTTGCGGTTATGCCTGCTTCCTTGAAACGTTCTAACACTCTTCTCAATAAATCAACGTGCTCCTCCCATGTGCTCGTAGCTATGAGCATGTCGTCCACAAATAAAGTTGAATTGCTTCGAAGTGCAGGTCCCAACGCATGATCTAGAGCATTTATAAAAACTCCTGAGCTCACGTTTAGCCCAAAAGGTAAAACCTTAAAGTGATAGCTTCTACCTGCATGTACAAATGCGGTGTACCTTTTTGATGGTTCGTCTAGAGCCACCTGCCAAAATGAACTTCTCAAATCAATATTTGTTAAGTATTTCATCCCCTCGAACTTTTGAATTAGCTCATCGATGTTTTCCGGGTGAGTTCGCACGGGCATGATAATCTTATTTATCTGCCGTGCGTCTAGCACGAGACGAACTTTTCCTCCCTTTTTCGAGACAACATGAAGCGGACTACAGTATGGACTCGTCGAAGGTTCGATCAGATCCCATTCAAGCATATGGTGGATTTCCGCATCAACTGCCTTTCGTTGGTGCCACAGTACTGGATAAAAACTTGGTGTGGTATCACATCTAAATGGCATGTGTATCCCTTGATTACACCAGGTCTTTCTTGAAAGACTTCATGATATTCCTGTAGAAGATCATATAATTGCTTTCTTTGATGTTGTTGCAAATATTCAGGTTCTTGTACCTTTTCATATACCATATCTTCAGGGTTTAAAACTGGTTGCAAGTAATTAATTTTGTAATACCTTACAGGTTTGCTATGTATCCACTTTATTTGCAGCTTTCGTCCATGACAATACTTTCCATGGGTACTATATTCCCTGAGAAGATTCACTTGATGTTTCTGATCCATTGTTGTAAAACTGGCACGGCCTAGAGAAAAATCGATATGCCAATTTTTCTCTCTAAATTCATCTATACCCAGGATACAGTCCTCAACCAATTTTTTTATTAAAAGGAACGTGCAATTTATAGCTACATTTCCTATATCTAACTGGAGTTGAGTCTGCACTTTAACCTGAGAAGACTTATGACCAGTAGGACCTACAATTCTACAACACTGAACAGAAAAAATCGGTGGATCTGCTTTCTGAAGTATTCTTTGAAATAACTTCTCAGAAATGACATTTACTGCTGCTCCTGTATCTAAAGTAACTTGCACAGTAATGCCTTCAATCGCCGCCTGAATTTTCGCAACAGGTACAGTGATATGTTCCTCTTGACAAGGCATCATATCCTGCTGAAGTTCTTCTATTAATAATCAGCCTTCATTGTACCGGAAAAATTTGACGCTCGAATTTTCGCCCCTGAAAACTTCCTCGACTGCACCGTCGGGGCTTCTGACAGTCGAGTTTAGTTTGACGATTGTCCATTATTAGTAGATGTCTGCTCCGTTACGTCGGTTATTAGTGGTGGTTGATTTCTCCATTCATTTGCATTTTCATTTGGTACCCAACCTGAAGTTTGTGGTTGGTTGTGATATTCATGGGTTGGTTGCTGATATCGGCGTTTTTGCTGATAATTCCCTTCTTGATAGTATCCTTTCCTCTTCTTATTATTCTTCCTGCATTTCCGTTTATATGTTTGTTCACATTGTTGGTCATGATTACACTGGTCGGGATTTTCGTTACCAAATTTCACGTTTTTCTGGAAATAATTCACCTGTGGGTTTGGTGAATTGTGTGCAAAAGGTTTGTTTCCATACTGTTTGTTGTTACTATTGTATTTGTTAGGTTGGTAACTTGGTTGGTTATAGCGCCCACGAGATTCTTCGAACAGAATGTCTATTGAATCCAATGTGGCAAGAAAATCTTCCACATGTTGTTCAGGCACATGTAGAAGTTTTTCCTTAACTTCAAGTGGAAGTTTGCCCTTTAATATTCGAATAATATCCTGCGTCGGGATTGGTTCATTCCAGTATTTACTTTTATTTATATATTTCTCGAAATACTTTCTTAAAGATCCATTTTTGAAAGAAAAAGGTTGTGGGTCAAAAACTTCCTTACGTAGTCTTTCTTGTACACCTTTATTCCAGTATTTGTGCAAGAAAGCGCGTTCAAATTGGTCATAATCTTGACACCAATCGGATGCTTCTGACGCCCACATCGATCCATCTCCATGTATGGATCCTGCAACGTACATAATTTTTTGTTGCTCAGTCCACATTCGCGGCAATATCCCTTTAAATTGCTTGATAAATACCACGGGATTGATCGACTTCCTTTCGGGAATAAATATCTGGAATTGACGATATTTAAGCATTTTTTCTTCATTCATGGTCACAGGTGTATTCTGGTGGCTACTTCGCGGTGAATGATAATCTCGATAATTTGTTTCTGGTTGATTACGTAAATATGCACCAGTACATGGACATTGTTGCATGGATTCGGTTTCACTGGTTTCATCAGGAATAATGTCTGCTTTTGATAAACTGCAAGTAGTATGTGCCCCTCTAGTATTAACTAGACCTTGCTGGCATGCTTTTAATGTATTTTCTATCTTTGCTTTCCAAGCAGGAAATTCATCTCCTATATTCCCCTTAATCTCTTTAACTTCTGCCTTAAGTTGTTCTTGTGCAGCTTCGTTGTTAACTTGCACGTTATAAACCGTTTCTTTCAAGGTTTTGTCAACATAATTTCGCACTGTCTCGGTTTGCTCTTTCGCCCAATCTTCAATGTCCTTAGAAAATGCGATCTTATGTTCATTGAAAAGTTTCTCTATGTGTTTCTCGCCTTCGAGACTGAGAGTGTCTATCCTCCGAGTAAGCTCAATGACAGCTTGCTCGTTATCGTGCTTAATTGTATTCACGTCTTGCGCAATAGTGTTCTGTACATGAATAACTTCTTGCACTTGATGATTTAGTGTATCTTGACGACATAAGATGTCTTTGTATTTGTTTGTTAATTCCTGATACTGTTGTTCTTGTGTAACTATGAGTTGTGCCTGACTGGTAATCAAGTGACTCTGCTTTGTTTCCAAACTCTGAAATTTTTCAGTAATCTTATCATTTATTTCTTTTAGTTTATTAGATTGCTCCTGAGCCAAATTAAATTGCGCCCTCTCCAATGCCTGGAATCTACGATTCATGTCGTTTGCAAACGTGGATTGTGCCGTTGCAAGATTAGATTGCGTGGTTTCCAATGCTTTAATCCCTTGTGTTATGACAGTCAAACTTGACATCAGCTGGGATAACAAATCGGTATTCTCAGCAATTGGCGATTGCACTGGGCTTAATGAGGATTGTACCGACACAATTTTCGGTACAGTCATTTCGTTTTCGCACGCGTCTGTGTCAGAGATGAAATTCATGTTGTTTGTTGGTTGCTGCATATTTCTCTGGACTTCTTTCGACATATGAATGTCGGAACTAGCAACCGTTTGTGTCGACGGCATGAGCGCATTAATTATTGCTGGTTGCTCAGCCGTAATCGACATATTGCTAACTACGGCGGTATTAAATTCTGTGGCACTAGTTGACGGTGCATTCACACTATTTAATTCATTTTGTGGCATTGTGATGCGTGCTTGCTTATTGGCTTTAAACATAGATCTCGTTATCACCATGTAAATGAGCAATTGACAGTTTCTCCTCTAAATAAGTCCCACAAAAGTGACTATTAAACTTTTACACACGCAAAAACGTTAATGTCCTAATGCTGTTAATGTACACTTTACAATGTGACACAAAAACAGTGCATAGATAACACATAAAATGTTGTCTTACTATATCTACTGAAATACTGGAATTCTAGTAAGGGTAATATAGCAACTCTATTTATACTTAGAAAATTTCTACATGAGGGGTCACTACAATGCATAAATGCTCAAGAAAGCTAGTAATTCAAATGTTCTGGCCTTTTTGAAGTTTCTGTTCGGCTGCTGGGACGGCGTACTCGTTCTCTTCACAAGACACTCCCGCACGTTCAGTTAGCATGAAACATACAAAGGACCATAATGTAGTTACTCTATAAGACTAGACATATATACACACAATGAAACATTACTTACTAAATTACTAACATATTTACGAGGGTCAGTCAAAAAGTAATGCCTCCTATTTTTTTTTCTACGTTTAATTGTCAGGAAATTTAAATGCAATTACATAGGTTGAAAACCACAACATTGAGGATCATTTTGTCATTTTTCAATGTAATCTCCGCCCATCTCTACAGTTTTGGTCCATCTTTGAACAAGGGCATGTATCCCAGCACGGTAAAAATCACAGCTCTGCTTCCTAAGCCATTGACGCACGGATGTTTTGACGGCGTCCTCATCTTCAAAATGAATCCCACGATGAGCTTCTTTTAGTGGCCCGAACAGATGGAAGTCTGATGGTGCCAGGTCAGGGCTGTATGGGGGATGAGGCAAAACTTCCCATCCAATTTTGACAATCTCCTCAGAGGTGTGACGACTGGTGTGTGGTCTTGCATTGTCATGCAAAAGAAGAACATCTGCCATTGATTTTGTTGGGCGAACTCGCTGAAGACGTGCTTTAAGTTTGTTGAGGGTTGTGACGTATTGAACAGAATTTATTGTGCATCCCTGCTCCAAAAAATCAACCAGAATCACACCCTCTGAATCCCAGAAAACTGTTGCCATAACTTTCCCTGCCGATCGCACAGTTTTGAATTTTTTCTTCCTCGGCGAGCTTGTGTGACGCCACTCCATTGACTGCCTCTTTGATTCGGGTTCAAAAAAATGCACCCATGTTTCGTCCCCGGTCACAATTTTTTTCAGAAACTCATCTCCCTCCAAACGGAAGCGCTGCAAGTGTTGGGAGGCTATTGTTTTCCTTGCCTCTTTATTCTGATCGGTTAACATTCTTGGAACCCACCGTGCACAAATTTTTGAGTACGCCAATTGTTTAATAATCGTGATCACACTGCCTTTACTAAGAGAAATAATGCGACACACTTCATCTGCAGTCACCCGACGGTCACCACGAATGATGTCATCAACTTGCTGAATGTTGTGTGGAGTCACTGCACTCACCGGCCTGCCGCTCCGCTTTTCGTCAGTCAACGGTGTTTGCCCTTCAGCTTCCTTACAACGACGAACCCATCGTCTAACAGTGCTGACATCCACTGTCACAACACCATACACCTTCTTCAGTCTTTCATGAATGCGTATGGGCGTTTCACCTTCTGCATTCAAGAATTCAATCACACAACGCTGTCTCAAACGAACATCGATGTCGGCCATCTTACAAACTTCTGCTGTGCTGCCACCTGTTGACACAGAAAGTTACTACTGCAGTGGATTGCAGAAGAAGGTTTGAGGAATGGCGCCAAATTCAAATTTTTCACTTAACTTAATTTCTTTAAGTAGAAAAAAAATGGGAGGCATTACTTTTTGACCGACCCTCGTATATTGCAGGTTCACTATGAGTGTTGTATCAGGATCGTGTCCTGTCTAACGGTAGACATTTATAACGGCTCCTCTTATTACTAGGCTAATTACTGTTTAGCTCTACAGGGCCATTATACTGAAATGTTTCCCCACACCACCTAGTATTGTCTTTCTATTTGTGTGAGTATCTGTATGTTCACTGTTGTGGGTAAATACATACAGCGTACACAGGGCGGTGTGTGAAACTGATGGCGATTACACGCTTCCGCTGTTGTAGAAATCTGCTCCAGATGCCGCAGATACCGTGTTGAGCTGAAAGTGGTAACCAAAATACGGAGAAATATTCTTCGGGGGTCTGTTGCATAGCAATCAGATTGCTTTCAGTTCTGAGAAATGTCCAGTTACTATTGTGGATTTGAATGATCCATGAAGTGACTTCTTTTCCGAAGAAAACATCGAACTATTTCACTAGAACTGAACGCTCCCGTCGGAACTGTTCTCAACTGGTGTTTATTAGTAAATCACAATAGCAGTACATCGCTGGGTGTATTATAAGACGTACCTTCTTGAAATGAACAATATTTTATTGTTCTATTAACTGATTTCCTTCCATATGCACTTATATTTTACAATGTGAATCAAAAACTCGCAATGGCGTCGATTTTTTTACATCACAACAATGGCTCTCCTCTACTAAAAATTACTCTTAACTAGAACAAACAAAAACTATATCCTAAGAATAATTATGTGAGCGCTGTCCGCCACAGAGTAATAAACAATATCTTTGTCTCTCTCTCGCACTGTCACAGCAAGTTACGCTGCATGATACATCATACCGGACACGCTCAACTATAGCGGGGAGGTTGGACAGGTCAACAATTGCTTTGTCTTTGATGACCCCTGCCGGAAGAACTAGGGTCTCGCCTTACAGGAACTCGGCAAGTGAAACCTGGAGATCTGACTTGTAAGCTGCGCATTTTCGTAGCGTAACCCAGGGGAGGACGTCGGACCACTCACAGCCGTGGCACACGAGAGCCGCTTTCAGAGTCTACATCTACATCTACATCTACATTGATACTCCGCAAGCCACCCAACGGTGTGTGGCGGAGGGCACTTTAAGTGCCACTGTCATTACCTCCCTTTCCTGTTCCAGTCGCGTATGGTTCGCGGGAAGAACGACTGTCTGAAAGCCTCCGTGCGCGCTCTAATCTCTCTAATTTTACATTCGTGATCTCCTCGGGAAGTATAAGTAGGGGGAAGCAATATATTCGATACCTCATCCAGAAACGCACCCTCTCGAAACCTGGCGAGCAAGCTACACCGCGATGCAGAGCGCCTCTCTTGCAGAGCCTGCCACTTGAGTTTATTAAACATCTCCGTAACGCTATCACGGTTACCAAATAACCCAGTGACGAAACGCGCCGCTCTTCTTTGGATCTTCTCTATCTCCTCCGTCAACCCGACCTGGTACGGATCCCACACTGATGAGCAACACTCAAGTATAGGTCGAACGAGTGTTTTGTAAGCCACCTCCTTTGTTGATGGACTACATTTTCTAAGCACTCTCCCAATGAATCTCAACCTGGTACCCGCCTTACCAACAATTAGTTTTATATGATCATTCCACTTCAAATCGTTCCGTACGCATACTCCCAGATATTTTACAGAAGTAACTGCTACCAGTGTTTGTTCCGCTATCATATAATCATACAATAAAGGATCCTTCTTTCTATGTATTCGCAATATATTACATTTGTCTATGTTAAGGGTCAGTTGCCACTCCCTGCACCAAGTGCCTATCCGCTGCAGATCTTCCTGTATTTCGCTACAATTTTCTAATGCAGCAACTTCTCTGTATACTACAGCATCATCCGCGAAAAGCCGCATGGAACTTCCGACACTATCTACTAAGTCATTTATATATATTGTGAAAAGCAATGGTCCCATAACACTCCCCTGTGGCACGCCAGAGGTTACTTTAACGTCTGTAGACGTCTCTCCATTGATAACAACATGCTGTGTTCTGTTTGCTAAAAACTCTTCAATCCAGCCACACAGCTGGTCTGATATTCCGTAGGCTCTTACTTTGTTTATTAGGCGACAGTGCGGAACTGCCACCGCTCGACCAGCCCGTTGCTCTGTGGGTGGTAAGCTGTAGTGCGGAATTTATCCACCTCACAGAGTAGGTAGAGTCTGTTAAACAGAAGGGATTCAAACTGCCATCCCTGGTCAGTGGTGATGGATGTAGGGCAGCCAAATCGAGCTAACCAGGAGGCTACGAATGCGCGTGCTATGGAATCCCCTATGATATCCTGCAGGGGTATTGCCTCCACCCAATGTTTAACACGGCCGATGACAGACAGGATATACCTGAAACCATCAGACATGGGTAACGGTCCTACGAGGTCCACATGTACGTGTCAGAAGCGGCCTTTCGAGATGTCGAATTTACCTAGGCGGGGTTGTGTGTGCCTGCCAACTTTGTTGTGCTGGCACTGTAAATAAGCACAAGCCCAAGTACAACAATCCCTCTTCGCACCCAGCCACACAAAACGTTCTGTAACCAGGCCCGTAGTAACCTTAGCACCAGGATGTGAAAGAGAAAGGTTATGTAATGTAGTGAATACTTGACGACGCAGCGCAGGGGGAACAATATGCCGGGCGGTGCCCATGGACGTATCACGCCACAGTGGCCTGACCGAGCCGGGTAGGTTGCAGGAAATGATATTGAGGGAAGTATCTGGGTCCTGTCGGAGGTTGTGCAATTCGGTATCATTGTCCTTAAGCGGGCCAATTTGTCGAAATTAATGGGGAACAAAATTGCAGTTATATGTGATAGGTAGTTGGCCACCACATTTTCTGAACCTCGGATGTAACGGATGTCTGTTGTATATTGGCAAATTAAGTCCATCCACCGAAACCTATGTGGAGGAAGGTCAACAACAGGGTTACGGATAGCCTCTGCGAGGGGCGATAGTCTGTGAAAATTGTTATGTTCCTTTCTTCAGTGTCTGTGCAGAAATATTTTACAGCTTCATATACCCCAAGCAACTCTCTGCCGAATGCTGACCATTTACGTTGAACCGTAGACAGTTTTTTGGAAAAAAATGGTCGTGCCACCGACATGCTGTTGGAGGACTGCACCGATTGCAAAATCGCTTGCATCTGCCGTAATAGAGATGCGGGCATCTGGCAAAGTGTGGGCGACAGTGACACCACATGCTAACGCTGACTTAAGGTCTTTGAAAGCCCTCACCATGTTGTCAGACCACTGTACTCGGCGACTGTCCGAGGTTTGTTTCCCAGCCAATGCGTCAGTCAAATGGGCTTGAATTGCTGCCGCCATCGGCAGGTTGTGACGGTAGAAAGTGATAGTTCCTAAAAACCGGCATAATTCATGGAATGACACTGGGAGAGGTAGATCACGAATGCAGTCAACCCGCTCCTGGGGGTGCGTATACCTTCCGAGGAAACTGTGTACCCCAGAAAAGTGACTGCAGTGCAGCAGAATTGTGACTTGTCGTTATTGATCTCCACTCAGTTACTTGTCAATAAAGCCTGTATTGTGGCCAGGCGGAGTTTGTGTTCTCTGTCAGAGGAGGAAAAAATGAGTGTGTTATTGAGGTATGCATAACAATATGTGCAGTTAAACGGAAGTGAGTCTATAAAACATTACCAAATTTGGGCCGTGTTTTTGAGACCAGAAGGCATATAACAAAAATCGTAGAGGCCAAAAGGAGTGATAACAGTGTCTTTAGTATGTCACTCTGTTCCATAGGTATCTGTAAATATGTCTTGTGGCAGTCCAAGAAACTGAAGATGCGTGGTCCACTAAGTACTTGTGTGTAGTCTTGTATATGCGGTATCAGATAATAGTCTAATACAGTCCGCACATTGAGGCAATGATAGTCACCACAGAGGTGCACTGTACCATCCTTTGTGGGAACTAAATGTATGGGCAAAGACCAGTTACTGTCCAATGGACGAACAATACCTGCCCACAGACGTCTCTCCACTGCGGCCTTAGCGAGGCATAGTTTATGCGGCGGCAGTCGGTGCGCTTTATGACACACTGGTGGCCCATCTGTTGTGACAATTTTGTGTGTCGTGCCATTCGTGATGGCACTGAGCTGGAATGGCGAACTTGCTCGGAGGGGGGGGGGGCGGTCACGAATGGGAATCGATAGCATGCAAGAGTCACTAACCTGATGTGCCAGGGAAGCTGTCCACGTCGGCAGTAACAGTGTCAGAGGGTGGCAGCGTTGACAGTTGTTGTACGAGGCATTGTGCTTCGGCAAGGGCTTTTGTAGCCAATGATATGGTGAGGTTCAGTTCGGTGTTGAGAGCGCAGAGATCGTCAACTGCAGAGCTCTCAGACTGAAGCTGGGCGATGGAAGTTGCAAGGCTGTCCGCCAGTGAAGAGCACTTGATGAGAGCTGTGTCGAAATTGTCAGGAAGCTGAGGGGAAGGGGGGGCCGAGGAGGTGACAGAACACACGATGTAAGTGGACGAGGCGTGGTGCATTAATGTGGCTGACTTGAGGTCTGGAGACAGTCCAAAATGAAAAAGGAAGTCACTGTATAATACTGGGTCTTCTACATCAGCCATATAGAAGGACCAAGTGAACTGTTTGCCAGGTATGAATTCAATAGGTAACTTGGCCAAACTGTTGATAATGGAGTGGTGATTTATTTGCTGCTCAAAGGAACAGTTTGGCTGGTGTCGTAAATGTGGGAGATATGACACTAACGTATGCTCAGGTATCGACAAGAACATACTGGCATGAACCTAAATCCAAGGCGTACAGACGTCATCATGATGTGGGGGATCTGACAGAATGCAACGTCTGTGGGCGCTCTTGCATGTATCCCCGAGCCGTGGTGCCTACTGCAGCCTGCATCCGTCGTTTGGGAATGCTCAGGGTCGGCGGCAGTTGCGAGCAGCATCCCTGTGAGTGGAGTAGAACCAGCATATGCGTGAGTCAGCTGTACTCGTCCCGCCAGCCGAAGGGTCAGGCGAGGGGAAGGCAGGGCAGGCAGGAGCTAGTGCAGTTGGGGTGGGGAGAAGCTGGTGCCGGCTCGCTCACGATTCCCGATCTTGGCCGCTAGATGGCTGCTGTTCTGTGTGCGGTCCGTGATACACATGCGCCTGGCCTCTACTGCCCGACGGTGGAAGTATATTCAAAGGATGACCAGCCTCAGCAGTTTTAGGCACTGGGCTGCATGGAAGGAGGTGTTAGTGCCGAACAATGGCGTACGCCTGGTCTGCCAGCCGTAGTTTAACCTCGAGTGACGCTGCGGTATGTGGGAGCAAATGTAATTGTAGTTTTTGTGGGAGCTTCACCAACCACAATGCCCAGAGTGCTAAGTTCGGCAAGATCTCGGTGCTTACCTGTGCACGCAAGTGTCGCCACAGCTGTGAGGGGGCTTCTGTCACCTAAAGTCTCGTCTTAAGTGATGTTGTGAATCGTATCGGCCGGTGGACGAGAAAGGCGTTCGATGAGTAATGCACGGGCAGAGGCATATTTGTTGCTCTTGGGTGGGTTTAGCAACAAGTCACTGATGAGATCAGGGTGGTCATGAGGTGGTTCACCAAACACACATATCGAGTGCTGTCATCTGCAATACCGTGTATGTCCAAACATGTTGTCCACCAAGGTAAACCACGTCACTGGGTTGTCTGGTTGTAATGGCGACAGTTGTGGAATACAACTGGGGACCAGTTCTTGCTGGGGTGTAGGACAGGCACTAATCATACAGGGATTCTGCACAGTGTTCTCTGACGCGAACTGTGCTTCAGTGGTGGGCCGATGTGTTGGGTTGAACGTCCGTCAACTGTGCCAGTGAGACGTGATATCCAGTCCTTGTAGGCAGGAAATCTGTACGGCCACATGATGAGCACTGTGCGGAAGGATCAACGGCCAATGCAAATGAAATCTCGAGCAGAGATGCGAAATCACAATTGAACGCCGAGTAACAGGGTGTAACCACTGCAGGTGTGTAGCGCGAGGTGTGCGTGGGGTGGCAGGACGGGTGGGCGTACACATGGCCCAGCGCCGTTGACGCGAGTGTCCCTTCGACCGGCATGGACGGGGACACATTAAACGGAAGACAGGTCTGAGGAGGAGGGGCCATGCGCGTGGACCCCGAAACTGGACAGCCACGTGGTCCATGTTGTGCGGTAGAAACCTGGGCCAGGTCTTCCCAGGATCTTGTGCTGGAGGAGCATTCTGTCAAGTGTAGAATGCCATAGAAGTTGTCCGCGCCGATGTGAACAGCACTCGGTGTGGTGTGACAGTGGAGGTTGGGGCCGTCTGGCCGGTAGAAGCAAACACTGGAGATACGAACATTCCCGGTGTATTTGTAGCACATTGGGTAAAGTGCTGTGTTTCACAGTCAAATGTCGATTCTGCGGTCACGGCATCCTGCACTGTCGGAAAAACTGGATGTTGTGCCATTGTCTACTGGCGCGAAACCAGTGGTACACAGCAAGCTAATGCAACGTATTTTCGTAACTCGGGGTCACCAATGTGGGTTTCCTGGCTCTAGCGACAGACCACACACAGAAAACTCCAACTTACTATGATCAGGCACTTTTATTAAGGTTCCTATAATTACACAAAACACAAGAAAAACAATACAGAAACTCACAATATGCACATTGTAACCTCAGTCTACGAGACCAAACTAAAGGACCATGAGTCCCCAAAGGCCATTTACTCTGTACTTCGTAGGTGGCCGTTACTGGCAGTTGATGGTCACAACGAAGTAATGATACAAAAATATTTACATGTGCTTTGCAGGCCTTCAGATAGCCTTTGACTGGTGTAGTGTGGGACTGGCCCTGGCTGTAGGTGCTGTGGTCCTGACTAGAGTGCTGCAACGCTCAGTGTTTGACCGGTCACGGCTCGCCTGTTGACGGGGGGACCGAGGCGCTCGTGTCCGGCCCCACACGACTCGGCTCGGTCACGTACTCGCGCCATGTCTGATGTCCGGATTCCGGACACGCGGATAACCGAGCATGACCGGTCACCGCTGACGTCTCACCTCCCTTCGCCCCGGCTCGCTGCACTGTACTTTACTGTACAAATGCAACGCCTCTCTTTCTCTCTCTCTCTCTCTTTTATTACAAAAGTAACATTTCCAAGAACGGGTACGTGACACAGCTAAATTCATAAAGCACCTGGAAAGTAAAATGATATTTCAATACAATCGCCGATAGAAGACGAGTCTCATTTCCAAACAAAAAAGATATTTTTCCTTTCATTTATAGGAAACATTAAATAAGTGCTTTCCCTGTAATCTAGAAGACAACCATCTTCATAAAGAAAGCATACAAAAAACATTAAACATTTACAGACGTAACTTGTCATACGTTCAATTGTTTGCAACATAAACAAAATTATAGTTATTGTTGATCAGCAGGAAATCACTAACGCGTTCCGGATTTAATTGGCTGCGGCAATTTGTTAGTAACATGCCGGCTTTACTAAAGCACCTTTCACTAGGTGCGCTTGTTGCTGGGATACACAAAATACGTCTTGCAACTGCAGCCAAACCTGGCAGATCTGTTTCATGTCTGCTCCACCACTTTAAGATGTCATCATCATCTCTGGGGTGCATTAAAATGTACAGATCTACTTCATCTGCTGCGGATGATCTGTTGTTCCTCCATTCCTTGAAACGAGCTCTCTTTCAGGGTGGTGATGACACAGTACTTGAAGGATCTATGATAATAAACAAAAGAGACAAGTAACACAGAACTGACATGGAAATCATCGAAAGATTCCCGTAAGAGACCGATGATCTCGCTGTTTGGTCTCTCCCCCCAAACAACCCGACCCCCGTTCCCATAAAAACGAGATGTTTTACGTTAATGAAATATTATACGAGTCACAACATTCCCGTTTCTCTATAATACACATTCCACTAACTATGCAAAAACGATTATGTTAATGTTTGAATGTTGTACCTGCGTACGTAGCACACATTTGTCGCACATTGTTAAGAATTTCCTGCTCTTCACTTATTTCAAGCATATTAAGATAACGGAAGGACGGCCAAAGAAACGATCTTTGTGAGGTTTCTTGCAACTGTGTTTCTTTAAATGAGTGGTTCCCGACTGGAAAAACAATAAAGTGGAGCAGTTTATGCACGATACAAAATGTGGAAAATGTAGAGAACTATAGGCCGATCTCTATACTGTCTATCATTTCTAAAATAATAGAAATACTAGTCAAAAAGAGACTGCTAAATTACCTGAATAAATATAATCTTCTTTCCAATGACCAATTTGGTTTTAGGCCCGGAAAAGGCACACAATCTGCTATAGCACAGTTCACTAAAGTAATTTTAGAAGCACTGGACAAAGGTGAAAATGTAGGTGGTATCTTCTTAGACTTGTCCAAGGCCTTTGATACAGTTGACCACAAAATCTTACTTCACAAATTAGGGTAAATAGGAATAAGAGGTGTGACAAAGAAGTGGTTCAAATCATACTTGGGAAACAGACTTCAACGAGTTGGGATATCACAAGTATCAAACAATTCCCTTATAATACACCTGTCTGACCCAGAAAATGTGAATATAGGCGTCCCACAGGGAAGTGTATTAGGCCCAATATTGTTTCTTATATACATTAATGACTTCCCACAAAGTATCAGACATGGAGAAAAAATACTTTTTGCTGATGACAGCAACATAATAATAACAGGTGAAAATCCAACACAAATGTCAGAAAGAGCAAACGAGGCTCTCAATGATGTCCACAACTGGTCATTAAAAAATAAAGTAACCCTAAATGTAAAGAAAACTAACTAGGCCTATACTAACTTCCAATTTAAAAAAAACACAATGCCACTAGAATAAAAGTTAATAATAATGAAGTAGAATGTGTAACAAGTACCAAATTCTTGGGGATGAATGTAGACAGCCAACTGAAATGGACAAACCATGTCAACATTTTGGCAAAGAAATTATCCACAGCATGCTATGCTCTTAGAATCCTTGCAGTTTGAGTTTCGGTTTCAGTTTATTGAGCACCCGTTTTATCATGTACAATGATATGGGATTTGTCATATGTTACATACAGAAAAAATATGAATAACAACATATGTATAAACTATCAGTGAACAATCTGAATTAAATATATGGGCAAAACAATTATAGCTTACATGATATAAATTTGTGACAGTATAGGACACAAATAAGTTACATATATTCTGTGTATAATGGACAGCAACAAGAAACAATGATTATAACACTCTGTATTGACAGATTAATTAATTTTTGTGTGTACATAAGAGAGTCTACCCCACGACACAAGTTTGTATATGAGTAACTTATAAGATAGGTGAAGGCACGCTATCTTTCTGAAGAATTCATATATTCACTAACACTGTAAAAACTATTACTGATTAACATTCTTTTGAGTTCACTTTTAAAACTGCTCAGCTGCTGAATCGTTTTTACTTTTAAGGGAAGAGCACTATAGAGAATTTTTGGGTGGTATATTGCACTCTTGTTGTATTGGGCTTTCTTATGCACTTCTCTGTGAAATTCATTACTCTGTCTTGTTGTATAGTCATGGAACTCACTGTTTAAAGAAGAAAACTGGGGGTGAGACTTCAGAAAGCATATACTTTCATAGATGTAAATGGATGGAAGAGTCATGATTTTATATTCCTTGAAAATTTCCCTACATGGATCTCTAGGTGCAGCTCCTTTTATGATTCTTATCACTCGTTTTTGAATAATAACAGAGCATTTTGCCTGACTTGAATTGACCCAAAATATGACACCATATCGCAAAAGACTATGCATAAATCATAATATGTACACAATACTGTTTGATCACTGCAGCAATTTTTGAGCATTCTAAATACATAGCAACATTTACTTAACTTTTTATTGAGCACATCTATATGCTTGTCCCATTTTAGATCCTCATCTAACCAAATTCCTAAGAATTTTGTATTTGGCTTTTGTAGTATATTCTGTTGGCCTAGCTTCACAGTTATATTGGGCTTCATATTATTTGAAACATGTCTGTAATTCATCCATAATGTTTTTTCCTCATTCACAAATAAACTGTTGTCCCTGAACCATTTACTTGCTTCAACTGTTGTTGTTTCAATTTTGCTGTTAAGGTCAGTCTCATTCTGAGCTTTAATAAAGAGACTTGTATCAACAGCAAAAAGTACACAATCAGCTTGTGTTAAATAGTTTTTTCAAGTCATTTATAAAGATCAAGAACAACAGGGGTCCCAACACCGAACCTTGGGGCACCCCATAACTAACTTCCTTATAACCAGAAAAGTATGACTTTCCTTCATGAACTATTTCTACTTTCTGGGATCTGCCAGATAAATATGACTTAAACCATGCATGAGCGGTACCACGGAGTCCATAGCAACAAAGTTTTTCGAGCAGTAGTTTATGACCAATAACGTCAAAGGCCTTTGATAAATCTAAAAAAACACCACAATTTACTTCATTATTATCAATGGAATTTAGGACAAGTTTTAGAAAGTCGTATATAGCTGTTTCAGTTGATCTATTCTTTCGAAAGCCATTTTGTTCATCGACCAATATTCCACTTTTTTTTTAGGAAAGTATAGAGTCTTCCATACATTACTCTTTCGATAGAAAGAACAAGGCAAAGACGCAAAAAAGTATATTTTATAATGGGATAAAACTGTATAACAAATTACCACAAGAAATTAGAGAAATAAATGAGCCCCTCACTTTCAGATAAAAGCTTAAAACGTTTTTAGTAAGTAAAAGTTGTTATACTGTAAAAGAATATTTAACATAGATGTAGATTATTAGCAACATATGATATTATCACCAAAATATTATGTAATTATAAATGTGTGTATGACTAGTTATAAAAACTACACAAAATATGAGAAACCTGTTTCATTGTAAATGTAAATGTGTCCTCATGTGTTGTAAACTGATGACATCCATACAATATTTATTGTTCCACAGATTAATAAATAAATAAATAAATAAAAACATGAACTATTGTAACAACATGATAAAAACTAACCAGTGAAAATAATCATGGACCTTCATAAATATTTCACAGAACTAATGTATAATGTTAAAAGAGCCAGAAAAGAAGGAAGGAAAGTTACAGAAGCTGTTAATGGAACTGACAACGTTGATAAACACAAGTAATACACAGAATAAACATTGTGTACCTCAGAAAGTCACATATTAACTCCTAAACTCTCTCAGTGCACAAAGGACAAGAAATATCCAGAAAATATGTCAATGTACTGGTCTCTGTGATATTTGTACAAGGATATCCTGTTTGGTACTAATAAATGATCCCCCCCCCCACCAAAGTGTTGGTTATGGCCACCAGGTGAAACTTCAGAAGAAATGTGATAGGTTTAATTGCAAACAGCTTGTAGAACACTCTCTCTCTCTCTCTCTCTCTCTCTCTCTCTCTCTCTCTCTCTCTCTCTCTCTGTGTGTGTGTGTGTGTGTGTGTGTGTGTGTGTGTGTGTGTGTGTGTGTGTGTGTGGATTTTATGGGCACCCAATGGTGAGATCAGCAGCAGCAGCACCCTTAAACCTATCAAAAGAAATGACTGTGGAGACAATGGATAAGAAGATAGAGAGTGTACAATCCACAATGTTTTTGGGCATACACATTGATCAAAACTTAGCTGGAAAGATCATCTCAAGTGCTTATCCCACAGGCTCAATTCGGCATGTTTTGCATTGAGGATATTATCTAGAGTATGCAGCACAGACTGTAGTAGACTAGTGTATTTTGCTTACTTTCAGTCCATCGTGTCTTACAGCATAGTGTTCTGGGGTAAAACTAAATCAAGCTTAACAGATATCTTCAAATTTCAGAAAAGAGCTATACGAATCATAACACATAACTCTCCAAGAACTCATTGTAGGCCCCTTTTCAAAGAACTGCAAATACTCTCAATACCATCACTGTATATTTTTAAAAGCATTCTGTGTACAAGAGCACATATGAAAAATCTACATACAAATGAGACTACCATAATTATAATACTAGAACTCGGAAAAAATTGTATGTAGAAAGGGTAAGGACAACACAAACCCAAAAGCATGTAAGTTATTTTGGAATAAAACTTTACAATGCTCTGCCAGTGTGCATGAAGGAAATAACAGATGAAGTAAAATTTAAGACTGAGCTTAAAAATTACCTTTTAAGCAAAACTTTCTATGACGTAGATGAGTACTATGATTGTGTGTAAATTTATTGCCAAAAATTTTAATTTATATGACTAAATTTGTACTTTTAAAAAATGCCTTGAAAATGATATTCCATTATTTTGTCTGTAGTACTTGTACTAGTATGGTAACTTTGTTGTGACAATTCCTACATCATGTATATTATTTACAGGAAGATAATAAAATGAAATGAAATGATAAACTAAATTTGTTGAGCACTCATGCACTCAAAATGACCATGCAGTCACTATCTCAGATGCAAAAAAACCAGTTAGGAGGGAAAGAAGCTACACATGAAATTAAAACAATACACAGAAGAGCTCTAAGAAAGGACAGAGAAATGTGACTGGCTGACCACTTACGACAAATCTGGGTGAGCCAGTCACCCTGTTGACACATTAAAAACATCTTGCTAAAATCATGTTAAAATCTTGTTAAAAATGTTGGCCAATTCACAAAACTTAAAAACTTTAACCACCCTCGTTGGAACATTGCCTAAAATAGAGGGCAGATCTGTTAGCAAAACTGCCACAGTCCACTGTCAGCAAATAAAACACAGTCAAATCAAATGTGGCACACAGTGATCCGCACACCACAAGCACCACACATTGGACGGTCCTCTCACTGGAGTAAGAATCCATGTCTCATGCAAATGTGGCCTATGTGAAGGTGAGTAAGAAGGACTTCGTCCCGTTGATGTGGCTGAAAGGAAGTACACCACAGCTGAGTTGTGGGCTTTACTACATGGAGCTCATTGTAAGTCACTTCCAGCCACTCGTCTTCGCATCAATGCATGACCTTGTACCTCAAGAGCGAGGTGATAGGATCCAGGGAGAGGGCACCCTGAAATGTCTGAGGATCACCACATGCCTCCTTGGTTTGCCCTTTCTTTCCATGCAATTCTCATGTGTCCTCGTAGCTGTCAGAAAGACACCTCCTTCCCCAGCCATTGCAGTTGGAGGAGTTCACCCTGGAAGACCTTATCTACTAGGTACAAACGTTGGAAGGAGTAAAGGGCACTCAGAGAATCTGAACAGACAAGAAATTTACCACTGGAAGAATGTCTCATTTGCTGCAGTGCCTGCTAGATCGGATATAATTCTGCATGAAAGATAGTAAACTCCCGAGGCAATCGGACCTTGAGGACATGATCCGGGAAAATGACAGAGCAACCAACGGAGCCTGCTGCTTAGAACCATCTGTAAAGACAGCCACATACGCCCTAGTTGAGTTGTACTATACAAAATGTCTGTAAATATCAAATTAAGAACAGAAGCAGGATTGCAATCTCTCCTGTACTGCACTAAATCTAAAATGTCATATGGTAACCTAGTGGCAGATGGTTAAAACCCTGGATCTGGTGGTTTACTTACTCCACAACGAGTGACTCCAGCACATACTGCATGCAGATCCCAAATGGTAGCGTGGTTCGTGGACAGTTTATAACACTCCTCTCTGTTACTGTTATGCCATAACCACAAAACCAAAGGCAATTTGTAAAACAGATTTATTTTGTTATAGCAATTATTGTATAAAGCAACAGAGCAGTGTTACCCTCTGAGAGGAATTTAGTTATGTTGACCGTGTTGTTCCTAACGGAGGTGGCTTATCGGAATGAAAGTCAAAATTACGTAAATATTGGAATAGTAACAAACAAAATTTTGCCTAGCTATATTGTTTACAGAATAAGGGAAACGGTCGCCAGCCTAATTAGGCAACAGAAAGATTAACATTCTCGTTTAAGAAAGTAGGTATAAGTAACTATAATGGACAAACACAACCTAGACTTAGCCACACGCGAGTGCAATGAACTCTGACACACATATGTTTTAAGATTGAAGCTAACAACTGGAGCAGCATGAACTATTTGCTAATTATAACATATACCGTAACGCACTATTACTTTCAGGGGTTACACAAAGTGAATGGTCTTTATAACATTACTCTTAATATGCACTTCTAATACACAAGAGAGACAAACACTTAGCAATCATGAACATAGTTTTCTATTACTGCAGTTTCCCACTTTTTACTACAGCGAAACACAATGTTGACAAAATTGCAAGAAACTGACTCACCTTTTAGAATTTACTACTGGCAACAATGTGATCATTTACTTTATAAGCCTCAGTCTTAAGAACTTTTAAGTTTTGAATTTGGCAACACCACTTTAGTAAGCAGTTTTAATAGGAATATCTTCAACGAACAACATTTACTTTAACTCACTCTATTGCCACATTAACTTTAACTTTCTTTTTACTAAGTTCAAAAGGCATTAATTAGCAAAACTCTAGGCTTTAATTTCTTTTAGTAAGGACACTCGGATATCACTTAAGCTCAAACGGAGAGGAACCTGAGAGGTGTTATGATGAGGAAAAAATTCAAGGTAGGTACATAAATTCAGATAGAAATTACCTTATATTTCAGCACAATAACACATCCATTAAGTTGATCCTTCACTGTACATCATTATAGTATTACGTTGCAATGATTGCACAATGTGGTGGCAACTGCATGTTGGTAGGTGGATCCGCAGACTGAATTGCTGGACTCTGTCATTTCTTGGTGGCGATGATAGATACAAACTCCAGAATAGTTCCAGCTATTTATCCATCCACCCGAGGCCTTGGAAAGAAGCAGGAAAAGCCTGTCTCGGAATCAGTACAATATGCACACTTTGCCTAGCAGTGCACAGTTTGGTAGCTCATCTCCGACCGGTGGCTCGTCCCCGACTCGTAGCTCGCCTCCGACTGACTATCAGTTCCACCTTTTCCACCTAGGCCAACCACAATTTGCGCGCGCTACACAGTTCCGTTCCCGAGGGGAACCACACTACCTCTTACATACAGAATAACTAAGAGCCCTAAGTGAGGATCAGCAGTTTACATAATAGCAACCAAATGTATTAAATAAAACAGAACATTTTCACGTATTGACACTTCTACAAAAATTATTCACACAAAATTACAATCATATACAGTAAGTATTGTTCCCTCCAAATGGGACAAAGAATTTTAAATTACAGATACACTACTTTGCATAGAATCAAATCACGACATCAAAGGTTTGACAAAGAAAAGAGTACACAATTTTGTTATCGATTCAAACACATTTACAGACGATCAACAATGTAACATTAAATAAAGCAAAAAAAAATAAAATAAAATAAATCAGCACGGCATTAGAGCTATGGTGTTACAAGTTGAAGAAAAGGCATGAAAAGTACCGTGTTAACTAATGCAGTCAAAATCAAGTCGTATCTAAATAGACGTTTCTCCAAATTTTACTTCGCAACACAATATCTGACCATGCATTTATCCCAGTTTAGCATAGAATAACGATTTAAATAAGATTTAATGACACTGACAAAAAAATTTGCTTCTAACATCAATAAACAATAGAATACCTAAGTTGAGTGATGAACACACAATTTTACACAACTCTCATTCAAAGTAATCACAACCCGTGTGGTTTGACAACTACCCACCTTTGAATTACCCACTACAGAATGTTAGCACCAATAGCAAGCGAGCTACACAGTCATTGGTCGACGTTTAAGAAATTAATGGCGGGCGCCCTTGTCCCAGTTGCAAAACGTTACAATACTTCTGGTAAATGTTACGGCTCACGAATTTAGACACATACCCTCCAAAAGTCATAAAAAATGTACATGCAGCGTCAGCAGATTTAAAATTAAAAAAATGGAAATAATTAAAATGGAAATGGCTACTGCTAATGAAAGTCAACAATGTCTACCTAGAACACACCACTTCGTGGAGAACACTTTTATTCTAAAGAAGACAAATGTTATGTGAATGTCAGCCAAAAGGAAAAGAAATTACAAATTAAAATAGTTTGCAATAATTTTGAGTCTTTGAAAGGAGAGCGCTGCTTTTAAATCTTATCTCGTGTGTTGTAACGATGGTCGTGATATTGACGGCAGCTTGCTGGTCCTGGTGAAACGCTGAGACCCGCTCCCACGGTCGTGTGATTGCAGCTGACGATTTTTCCTCGCCATCGGGCGGGCGGTGGTATTCATTAAGCTGCACATCTGATTACAGTGGCATTTTGCAGGCCACAGGCTGGTCGATGTAATTGTTGTTACAGATGTCCGTATGTGCACAGTTTTAATGTTTCTGGCGCAAACAATTTAAGTTTACTTATGCCACACACAGTTTATAAAACTTGCCGACCGTGAATTCTGTAGAAAGTCAATCCGTATTATGAGTGCCGCGATCGCGAAAAACCATCCCGGGCGGGAATGTACTCACACACAATAGACAGTTCGCATAAGTTCAGAACGACTGTTACTGATTATAGGCGTCCGGTAGTTCATCGAAACGCGGATAAATACGTAAGTTCACAGTACTTGAGTGTACGAAAACACAGTCAAAATACAAGCGCAGTTCAATTCACAGACACAGAGCTACAATACCGTCCATTCTTGGTTGCACTGTCATAGTTACTTCGTCTCACGGCACAGTCTCAGTATTTACTTCGACCAGTTTCTACACTCACTATTATCATATCACGTCCTGGTATAAAACAGTCATTAAAAACGTACATCGTTTGCCACTAAACTCAATCTTCCCCAGCTTGTAAAAGTCACGACTCCCACAATAAAACATGTGTCTGCCTCTCTAGCTACCTAACTTACACCCGCTTTTTTCGATCGACTATCGACATTCCTCTCTCTCAATACTCTCGCCCACTGTTTGTACAACATCAAAGTAAATTACATTTATCTTTACACAACTATTTTCTACCAAACTTATTACAGTAAACGATAAACAAAAAAAAAATCAAAGCTTTCCACAATCAATAAACTCTAAACATATTTATCTACTTACAAAAAAGAAATGATTTGCAGTTACATATTACATCTAGAAAACAACTTTTATCTCTATATTACAGGAGATTAGATTAGATTAGATTAGATTAATACTAGTTCCATGGATCATGAATACGATATTTCGTAATGATGTGGAACGAGTCGAATTTTCCAATACATGACATAATTAGGTTAATTTAACAACATACTTAAGTTAATATAACAACTTTATTTTTTTGTGTTTTTTGTTTTTCTTTATTTTTTATTTTTATTTTTATTTTATTTTTTATTTTTTTAATATTTTTGTTTTTTTTCTTTTTTTCTTCATTTATATCTAAAAATTCCTCTATGGAGTAGAAGGAGTTGTCATTCAGAAATTCTTTTAATTTCTTGTTAAATACTTGTTGGTTATCTGTCAGACTTTTGATACTATTTGGTAAGTGACCAAAGACTTTAGTGCCAGTATAATTCACCCCTTTCTGTGCCAAAGTTAGATTTAATCTTGAATAGTGAAGATCGTCCTTTCTCCTAGTATTGTAGTTATGCACACTGCTATTACTTTTGAATTGGGTTTGGTTGTTAATAACAAATTTCATAAGAGAGTATATATACTGAGAAGTTACTGTGAATATCCCTAGATCCTTAAATAAATGTCTGCAGGATGATCTTGGGTGGACTCCAGCTATTATTCTGATTACACGCGTTTGTGCAATAAATACTTTATTCCTCAGTGATGAATTACCCCAAAATATGATGCCATATGAAAGCAATGAGTGAGAATAGGCGTAGTAAGCTAATTTACTAAGATGTTTATCACCAAAATTTGCAATGACCCTTATTGCATAAGTAGCTGAACTCAAACGTTTCAGCAGATCATCAATGTGTTTCTTCCAATTTAATCTCTCATCAATGGACATACCTAAAAATTTGGAATATTCTACCTTAGCTATATGCTTCTGATTAAGGTCTATATTTATTAATGGCGTCATACCATTCACTGTACAGAACTGTATGCACTGTGTCTTATCAAAATTCAGTGAGAGTCCGTTTACAAGGAACCACTTAGTAATTTTCTGAAAGACAGTATTGACAATTTCATCAGTTAATTCTTGTTTCTCAGGTGTGATTACTATACTTGTATCATCAGCAAAGAGAACTAACTTTGCCTCTTCATGAATATAGAATGGCAAGTCATTAATATATAATAAGAACAACAAAGGACCCAAGACTGACCCTTGTGGAACCCCATTCTTGACAGTTCCCCAGTTTGAGGAATGTGCTGATTTTTGCATGTTACGAGAACTACTTATTTCAACTTTCTGCACTCTTCCAGTTAGGTACGAATTAAACCATTTGTGCACTGCCCCACTCATGCCACAATACTTGAGCTTGTCTAGCAGAATTTCATGATTTACACAATCAAAAGCCTTTGAGAGATCACAAAAAATCCCAATGCGTGGTGTTCGGTTATTCAGATCATTCAAAATTTGACTGGTGAAAGCATATATGGTATTTTCTGTTGAAAAACCTTTCTGGAAACCAAACTGACATTTTGTTAGTACTTCATTTTTACAGATATGTGAAGCTACTCTTGAATACATTACTTTCTCAAAAATTATGGATAAAGCTGTTAGAAGGGAGATTGGACGGTAATTGTTGACATCAGATCTATCTCCCTTTTTATGCAAAGGTATAACAATAGCATATTTCAGTCTATCAGGGAAAATGCCCTGTTCCAGAGAGCTATTACACAGGTGGCTGAGAATCTTACTTATCTGTTGAGAACAAGCTTTTAGTATTTTGCTGGAAATGCCATCAATTCCATGTGAGTTTTTGCTTTTAAGCAAGTTTATTAT
Source organism: Schistocerca piceifrons (assembly GCF_021461385.2). Lineage (NCBI taxonomy): Eukaryota > Metazoa > Arthropoda > Insecta > Orthoptera > Acrididae > Schistocerca > Schistocerca piceifrons. Next base: position 260,729 of record NC_060139.1, read on the forward strand.
TTTCCTAATTTCAGAGGGAGAAGTGGGTGAGTTTTCAATGGTATCAAATTGCATAGGTATGGCCTCTTCCATTAACAGCCTAGCATCTTCTAAAGAACACCTGGATCCTACTATATCCACAACATTTAGAAAATGATTATTAAAAATATTTTCAACTTCTGACTTTTTGTTCGTAAAGCTTTCATTCAATTTGATGGTAATACTGTCTTCCTCTGCTCTTGGTTGACCTGTTTCTCTTTTAATAATATTCCAAATTGTTTTAATTTTATTATCAGAGTTGCTGATTTCAGACATGATACACATACTCCTGGATTTTTTAATAACTTTTATTAATATAACACAGTAGTTTTTATAATTTTTGATAGTTTCTGGGTCACTACTCTTTCTTGCTGTCAGATACATTTCCCTTTTCCGGTTACAAGATATTTTTATACCCTTAGTAAGCCATGGTTTGTTACAAGGTTTCTTACGAGTATATTTAACTATTTTCTTGGGGAAGCAGTTTTCAAATGCATTTACAAAAATGTCATGAAATAAATTACATTTTATATTGGCATCAGGTTCACGGTACACCTCATCCCAGTCTAACTGCTGTAGGCTTTCCCTGAAATTTGCAATTGTTAAATCGTTGACTGAACGTACTACTTTGGAGGACTGTTTAGTATTGCTGAATGGAGCTATGTCATATACTGTAACTAGCTGTGCACCATGATCAGAAAGACCATTCTCAACAGGCTGAGCATTTATCTGGTTAAACTTATCTTGGTCTATAAAAAGTTATCTATCAGTGAGCTGCTATCCTTTACCACCTGAGTAGGAAAATCAATAACGGGTGTCAAATTGAAAGAACCGAGTAATACTTCAAGGTCATTTTTCCTGTTACCCTCTTTCAGAGAATCTACATTGAAGTCCCCACAAATAATAATTTGCTTCCCCCTGTCTGACATATAGCACAACAAGGAGTCCAAATTTTTCAGATATAGATGAAAATTTCCTGATGGGGACCTATATACAGTTACAATTATAAATGTGCCTTTATTTAATTTAAGCTCACAGGCACATGCTTCTATGTGTTTCTCTACACAAAACTTTTTTGTTTCTATACTTTTTGCACAATGATAACTTTTGACATAAATGGCAACTCCTCCTTTCTCCATATTTTCTCTCATTACATGTGCAGAGAGCTTATAACCACTTACATTTACCTTATCCATATCAGTAACAATGTGATGCTCAGACAGGCATAGTATATCTATTTCATTCTCAGCTTCTAAATCTTCTAAACAAACCAGAAGCTCATCTACTTTATTCTTTAAACTCCCAATATTTTGATGAAATATACTTACATTATTTTTAATTACATTTTTATGAGAACGTTTCCTTATTCTAACATTTGCAGTACTCTCCTGTCTGAGTTTCTCATTGTGCTTAGGCCTAGTTCCTATACCAGTGGTCACATGGTGTTCAGAGAGGCAGATTATGTCAACTGGGTTGGGTGACTTTAATTCATCAAAGCAATTACCTAGGACTGAGATACAACTTGGTGGAGATAAAATTTCTGGTGATTGGTGAAAATTTATAATTGGTAGCTGTGATTGGTGATCCAATGTGCTAGAATTGTGCTGTTTAATTTCTTTCCTAAACTGAAGATTTGTTTCAATCCTGACCCCTCGTAGAACTCCTGCTCCAACACCTGTAACCACTGGTATTTTACGATTCATGGCAGTGCCTCCCCTCTTAAATTTCCTGCTATTACCCCAGCCAGTTTCCCCTTCCCTTTCCTGTTGAGATGTAGGCCGTGCCTGGTATAGTCCCACCTACTGAGATAATCAACAGGAACCACACCAATATGAGCCCCTGCACCCGACCCAAGCAGCCGTTCCAACTCCAAATTAACTCTCCCAACAGAAGAGTTCAAATGAGGCCGGTCATGGCGTCTCAGGACAGATACAAATTCAACCTTGGTGTGTCTCGATGCCGACGCAATCTTTACCAGGTCACACTCTATACTGTACCCAGGATCTCTGTCGATGCTGTTCCCTGGCCCTCCCAAAATAACCACTGTGTCTTCCCTGGTAAATCCTTTACAGAGTGAACCTAAATCCTCTGTCACCTGATCCAGACTAGCACTAGGTTTGAAAAAATTTGTGACCTGGTATTCTGGTCCTAATTCCTCCTGCAGAAGTTGGCCTACACCTCTGGCATGAGAACTGCCTAACAACAAAACTTTCTTCCTTTTCGATGACTTTCCTACATTCTTTTTCAATTTCCTATTGAAAGTTTGTTGTGTCCTGTCTACACCTACCTCTGCTTGAGGCTCATCAGTTTCTAACTGAAGCAACAGGTCAAACTTATTTTTGATATTCACCACAAAACTGTCAGACTTAGTTCTAGGCCTGTTCCTTCTGCTACCTGTTGCCTCTTCCCACCTCTCTTTGCCCTTCTCCCTCCTTAACCTGTCCAGATCTTCCCTAGCCTGATCTAGCTCAGCCTGAAGGGCAGCAATTTTCCCCTCCTGTTCCACTATCTTCCTATCTCTGCTGCAAATCCTACATAACCACTGATGAGCCTGATCCACTTTCCCAACACCCACGCCACTGCAGTCCCCCCAGTGAAAAAAACTACTGCATCCATCACACCAAACCTCGGAACTAACAATTCTATGGCAAGTCAGGCACTTCTCACTCATGGCAAAAATAATACTTTAGCTAGAATAAATCAATTAAATCACCGAAAATCAAAAAAGACGTTACAAGAATTAAGCCTATTCACAAATGTATATAAGCAAGTTTCTGATTTAAAATTCCGCTGTTTTTCTGAGATCTGTATTAAAACAATGAAGTTATACGCTATTTACGGTAGTTTACTTATTTGTTACCGAGAAACTAGTTAAATTACCGTGAAACAAGAAACAAACGAAAAGTGCGCTACAACATCAAAGATATATGAACAGACGGAAAAAAGGAAAAAAACGAGATAAATATATATCTATCGCAAATGACGATGTCTTCAAAAGAGGTGGAAAAGTGACAGTATAGTGTGTGGGTAAAGTCGGAGCTGTGAGGGTCTTACATGCTGCTTGTTGAGCATGCACCTGGTCAAATTGTCAATAACAAAGATCAGAAACCTTTGAGTGAGTAGAAAAATCTTTCAATTAACAACTGTTTCAACTTTAAAAAGAGTTGATTTAAATTATTTTACAACATGTTTTAAAATTGTCTTCAGCTTCAAGTGTACTGTGCTCTGTAGCTTTCCTTCTCATCCCATCTGGTAATTCTCCCCTGACCCACGATTCTGGGTGACTTTTCTGGACTCTCCCAGTGTCTTAAACCTCACCAGTCCTTTGCCTTTCCCCTCTTTTTCCTCCTTCAACCTTTCTGCCAGAAGAAGGAGCCACTGGCTCTAAAAGCTTACAAATTTCACAACTTTCAATGAATGGGGAGGGTCCTGCTGCCACTTGGTGAATAGACTTTTTATCTATGCACTTACCTTCTATTATTCAGTATCCAATGATAATCACATCTGGTTTGTACATTGTTACGTATGACTGTCTCTATCGTAATTAGTTCATCATTGTCTTTTACAAACATAACAGTCTTACAGACATATAATGAAAACCTAGTAGGTAAATTATAATGTTTGAAGTAGTCCCTACAGGAATGGCATCTGCTTGTATTAGCAGTTATCCTACTCTCTCTCTCTCTTTTGAAGCCTAAATATCCTACAAATGTAGACTGTGGGTGCCGCATTCCAAATTTCAAACCTACAGTATATTGCATATATGAGTGGAGTAATCTTTAGCACACTTATTAAGGGCAGGAGGATTTATTATATTTGAGAGATATTTTAGTAAGTAAATATTGCACCTAGTCTTTTTACAAGTGCAGCTGATGTGCTCTTTCCATGGAACATGTTCCTCAATCACAGTGCCTAAAAACTTATGTTTATAATGTGTTTAAACTGTAGACAGTGTTTCAGTATGCGACTGTTTATAAATTAACAAGAATTTCATTACAACAGTTTTGTCCTTGTTCACTGTAAGTTTATTTATTATCAGATAATCTGTTATCATTTCAGAGTATTATTTACTGCTTTTTAATGCTATCTCTTCAGTATGATCTCAGCTAGTAAATGATGTATCATCAGCACAGTTCACTAGCTTTGAATCTTGCAGCTGTGTTGTCATTAATACATACAAAAATACTTTGTGGGGGCTCCATAGCTGAAAGTTTTGTATGCTGATTTTAATGTTAACATTTCACTTTCATTCTTATAACACAGTTTAGCAAAGTATCTTCTGTCTTGGAGCTATGAAATTAAGAAATTTATTGCTGCTCCTCTTATTCTGTAAGTTTCTAATATTCATGACTCACATAACAGAAGACCTTAGACAAATCTGGGAAAGTTCCAATCATTTTTCTTCCTTTAGCCAGTCTGTTTAGCAGTTCATAGGAAAAAAGCTATTGTGGATCAGTCTTTTCGGAACCCACGATGTGAATCATTTTAGCAAATACTGCAGTTAAGTCAGTGCTGAGCTTTTGTTGTAGGCAGAAATAATTAAATTTTTATGTTATGTCACCCACCTAAAGTGCTAACTTGTAGCCCTAATTTTTGCAGCGTACAAATAATGAAAATTGGTGTAGTGTGAAGAAGTGATTTAATTCTATCTTTAAGTGTGTAATCTAAGTTGCATTGGATGAGAAATGTGTATGTTGATTTAGGATAGTCAAAGAGGGAGTGGTCTGTGTAAGACTATGTGTTGGTATTTCACTGGGTGACTGAAAAGGGGATCTGAATGAGGAACTCAGTGAGGCTCTCCCATGGAAATGTAGGCTCTGCAAAAAAGATAAGAAAATCTCTGAACAGGAGGCAATGATTTGTGCCCTTCAAACTGAATTTCAATGTGCAAAATGTGAACTACATAGGCTGAAGGATGCAAAAAAATTGTGTAAACTGAGTAAAGTTAACAAACAATAGGTGAAACAGGGACAGATCTTCAACTTCATCTACATCTGAGCTCACAGTGTCGAATAAATTTTACTTTTTAGCTGAAGTGGGAAGGGAAGAGCCTCATCCAGCTGTAGGTCACAGAAGGGTTGGGGCGGTTCCACCTGCTTTTATTTATTCATTGATTGATGATTGTCCTCGGTGTCGACATACTGCATTGTTACACTGGCTGAAAATATGGGTTGTGGATTCCGACACACACTAATTGGAAGGGGTTTCTTTCAATAAAATGAAGATTAGGGATCCTAGGTGGGTCTGCCAAATTTATTTATTTATTTTATTTATTGTATTTTTTGCATGGAGACACCAACTGGTGTCTTTTACAAATGTCATAGCATTTTTTTACAAGTTTAGTACAATATATACATATTATATATATATACACACACACAATAATTTATTTTAGTTTAATATTAATATTCACTTAAAGAGTATAAACACTTGTCAATCAAGAAATGTTTGTTTCACTTAGAATAAGTTCCCTTTGTGGCACCTTATAGAGCTCAGTAATCTGTTGTACCATATTTGACCACTAATGCATGGACTATGGTCTGTTGTTTTTAATTTTGTTCTTTGTCTGTAGTAGCAGTCTTTATTTCTTGTATTATATGCATGCATATCAGAGCACTTTGTTTCTTTGTTTTGATGTGTCACAAAAAATATAATTAATTTATAAAGATACAGTGAGTAGACTGTGAGGTATTTATGATGACCAAAGGTTTCCCTGCATGAATCTCTATACCCTAATCCATGGATAATTCTGATTACTCTTTTCTATAGGGTTAATATTCTGTTCATATGTATGTCGGCAGCACAACCCCATATCTCTATCCCATAATTAATCTGTGGAAAAATGGTTCACTAATAATTTGTTTTTAATGTCTGATGTGGAACTACCTTTGATAACTGGCTGATTAGATGTAATGAACTGCTGATTTTATTGCATAAAAATTTAATATGGTTTACCCATCTTAGATTTTCATCTAGGTGAATACCTAGAAATCTGCAGCCTTCTGAGTCCACTACTTCAATTCCACCTATGTTACTGATAGAGGTTTGGTGGAGTTTGTAAGTTTAAATGGCAATAACTGATATTAACTTTCAAACCTTGATCTTGGAAATAAGTAGTTATTTGCTGTAGTTCCTCAGTTGCTACCAACATTAACTCATTATTTTGTTAACCAAGAAATAACAGTGAGGTATCGTCTGCATAGGTTACCAATTGGGAGTTGAAAGGTTGCTCTATATCATTTATGTACACTAGGAAAAGGAAAGGGCCCAAAATTGAGCCCTGGGGTACACCTTGTGTGACTGTCTCATATTTGGACTGGAAATTAATGATCTGATAATTGATTTTGTAGGTCAGCTTTGTACACTGCATGCGGTTAAATAAATATGTAGCCAGCAATTGCATGGATGCAGCATTTACATTGTATGACTCAAGTTTACTTGAAAGTAACTCATGGTTTACCGAGTCAAAGGCTTTAGTAAGGTCTAGAAATACGCCAGCTGTTTGCATTCCTTGATCAAGGGCACCATATGTTTTGTGAAGAAATTCCGTAATTGCTGTGATAGTACTATGATCTTTTCGGAATCCGTGTTGTGTCTCTGTTAGGAACTTATTTTTCAAGAAATAGTCACTAAGTTGTGTCAGCAGCACAACTTCAAATACTTTGCTGAAGACAGGTATTAATGATATGGGCCTGAAATTTGAAACCCCTTCCTTGGATCCTTTTTTATGCACTGGATTAACTGTGCTCCATTTCAATACATTTGGAAATGTATGTTCTCTGATACTGCAGTTTACCAGGTGGGTGATTATTTTAACTAATTCCTTATTACATTTTTTAATCACAATACTACTCAAACCATCCCATCAAGATGAGAACTTATTCTTTAGGTTATTTATTATCCTGCCTATTTCTTTTTCACTTACTTGTTTGAATTCAAAAGGTTTCTCTCCAAAGGGGTAGAGCTTTACCTCACTACTTACAACTGTGTTATTAATTGGACTAACAGCTGCAGATATAAGGTATGTATTGAAAACAGTGCAGACTTTATTAGGATCTTTAATTGTGTTTCCTTCATGTCTTATAATTAAAATTTCAGTTTCTGGCTTCAGTGTGGCTTTGCGAAATTGATTTACAATTCTCCATGAGGTCTTGGCTATATTGTCTGATTGAGCTATTTCGCTGCTGTATATCTGTTTTCTTAGATTTGAAAGCTCTTTCTTAAAGATTTTCTTGGCTTCGTTGTACTTGGCCTTAAAAACCTGCAGGTTTGTTGACTTGTGTAACACATCCAGGTCCTGTATGTTTTGCCTGAGTTTTATCATATTTGCTGGAAGTATCAGTCTGTTGGTTTTTGCACTTTGGTTATGGGTGAACACTCTTTGTATTTTCTTAACAGGGCAGCATCTGTCAAAGTGTCTTAGCATAGTATCATAGAATTTGGCCCATTTGTTTTCAGATCCTTCAGTCTGGTAAACCAGATCCCAGTCCTCTATAACTAATTTATTTCTTAGGGCAAGGATGTTACCCTCTTTTAGGATTCTTTTATTTTCGATTTCTTTTGTCATTTTTGGAATGCTTGTGCTTACATACTCTACAAGCTGGCATTTGTGGTCAGAGTAGTGAAAATCCATATTCCAGCACCTAACACTGTCTTTAATATGTTTACATAGTATAACGTAATCAATTCTGCTAGATATGGACTTTGTTACCCTGGTATCACTACTTACTACATTTATCAGATAATATGAGTTAAGAGTATCTATTAACCTCATATTACACAAACTGGAAGACTTTGCCTCAATATTCGGATCACCAAGTATAGTTAGGTCACTGGGACCACAACGTCCCACTACTCTACTAAATATGTCTATGAAGCTAACTACATCAGCCTTTGGTGGATGATAAATCCCAATAACTTTATGTTTTCTCATAAACTCTCTACACTCTTTGGTGTGGACTACAATGCCTGTCACTTCAATCAAGCCTTCTTTGTTGTACTGGTCTATATAGTGTATTTTCTTGTACTCGAGATTCTCACTAATGTAAACTGCCACACCACCACCCTTATGTTGCTGTCTACAATAACTATTTGCTAAGGAGTAGCCCTCTAGTTTACAGTAAATAATTTCATATTTCATCAGATTTTAATCCATGCTCAGTTAATACTACTATATGAGGTGACTGTTCACTTACAAAAACCTGTAATATATTAAGCTTATTTCTAAGGTACTGTATGTTTAGGTGCATGAGCCTTAGTGGTATTTTTAACTGGTCACTCTGATTATCTTCCTTTAAAATGCACTGAGTTGGTTCACTTACATAAGTTCTGGATCCAGGCACTAAAAGTGTTCCTGTTCTTTGGCGATCTTGCATTTCTCGATCTACTACCCAACCTGGCTTCTGTCTGTCTAGTTGTCAAGGTAGCTGTTGAGGTGCCTTCTCGCTCTGTACAGTCAGAGGAGTTGCCGAGCTGCCTGGTGTTGCAGTGACTGGAGCTGTGTACTCCACCACATCTGACTGAGTAAATGATGCTGAGGGGTCTGCAGTTGATGCCACAGCTTCTGTTGTTTTAACTAGCTGGCTTGGCAAGCTGTTTTTACCCAGTCCTGGGAATTTGTTAGTTGCTTTACTTTCCCACAAAAACATGTCACTTTGAACTCTGGGTTTTATTGGTCTTGAGGATCTTCTAGGAGCACAATGTGTTTCTGGACTTTTGAATATCCTGTTCCTGCAAACTGATCTTCCTACTCCATTGTTCGTTACTGTCCTCTTGACAACATTGTGGTTGATTTCTGGTACTGTAATTTTTTCTTGTGTGGTATTATTTGCTCAGTTCCATCTGGATCCTTCCACTCAAGTGATATTGCAGGCTTTAGTTTATTTTTTGGAGAGATGGCTGCAAGTAGAGTTCTGGCCATTTCTTCCTTGCCATTAGCATTTAGGTGTAGTCCGTGAGAAGTGTACCAGTCTCTGTTCTCAGGGACTCTTACAAACTGAGTGTTTTGGAAAGATTTCACTATTTCGGCTATTTTCCTATTTGTTCGCCTGGTTTCATCGTTCACACAAGACCAGCTTTCAAGCTCATATCTATGGGGTATCCCTACTATGATTACATTTGTGTGCTGAAGCTTAATTAATGCTGATGTTATAGCATTTAATGCCTTGTCTGCTTCGTTTTTGGCTACATCATTTGTGCCACCCCAGATTATAACTGTGTCATTCATTGTGAGATCTTGTAAGTTGTTACAGCTTTCAAGTATTGAAGTTAATGGTGCACCTGGTATAACATTTCCTTGGATTACGAAATTATTATGACTTTGATGCATTAAGTTAGCTGCAACTGATCGCCCATGGCTGTCTGCAATCACTGTTATTCTTTTTTTGTGTTTAGGTGAACTTTTTGTGTTAGTGCTGTGTCTGTTGTACGAATGTTTCTTGCTACTTATGCTGTTTTCTTGAACTATGAAGTTTTTATTTACCCCAGTGCTTTGTTGTTCACAATTTTCATCTTTTTGTAGCACATGAAACCTGTTCCTTGTCGTAATGTATAACGAGGAATCATTCGCAATTTTTTTCACAGCTTTAGTTGTTTTTAGGCGTAATATACTGATTTTGTTCGTTAGATGTAGTTGCTACACACTGGAATTTCTCCGATTCTGCATGTCTCCTTTCCGCAACTTTTGATATTTTAGTGCAAGCTAAGCACATCCTGTCACTGAAAGTGTTGTACTTTTTACACACGCAACACGTATTTTCGTAAATTTTACTCGACTGATTATTTACAATTGGCGCCATGTTGCGGGGGACTTTCCGCTGCTCAGCATTTTCGTTTCTTAAATGCGAAATGTCATATCTTAAAACGTCCACAGTTTTTTGTAAACTTGAAATTCGTTCTTTTAGCTTCACGATTTCACTACTACAATTCCCATAGACACCTGTTTTTAAGGCACAACTGTAACTTTTGTTCACTTGATCACTACACACAACCGCACTAGACGCCATCTTGGAAATGTCGAGGGGTTTTAACAAGAATGCTTTTAGTTGTTCACTTTCCCTACTGGACCGGGTCGTTGGCTCTGGCTGAAGGCCTGTTAATTAAAACTGCCCCTTTGCTAATTTTGATTAATATTTAATAATTAAATAGTGTTCAGGGAACTGATCACTACTAAACAAACAAGGATAGCATTGAACACATTTATTTAACAATAATCTTCCTAACATCAAACTGAACAATGACATACATTTATAAGTGATAAAATTATGCTAGTAATGGCAATGGCTCTTAAGTTCCAAAACTAACTCTTAAGGTCGGATAACGCATCTGCACTTGTTATTTGCTACTCTCTCCCCTTGTCAGACGGCATAAAATACGTCAGGCAAACCTACTACAATTAACAAATTCTCAATAAGAGCGTGACTGGAAAACTGAGCTCTGGTAATCACAGGCGTCCGTAATATCGGATTAAATGCCGAAGCTGAGCATCACGTTACCAAATGCAGCGTCGTGGACAGGTCAGCAAGCTGCCGATGGCGTCTGCGTCGTCGAGGAGCCTCAATCGTAATAAAAATGAATGTATTTCCGCGAATAGGCTTCCTGTTCGTAAACTCCTATTCAAAAGCTAATTCTGCTTTCTATCCAGTCGTCTTGCACTCGTGAAGACGGGATTCACCAGCCCAAAGGCGGAATCCAGTAAAGTCTTTAATAAAGTGTGGCTCAAGGAAATTGCTCTGTTCCTGTCTGCTTCCTGCGAGACAGTATTCCCAACCGTAATTAGCGGAATCAGCCTGTCTCTAACAGTAAAACGTGACAGTACCCCTAACCGAACACTAGTTTCAATTGCAGCTGGCAGACTTATTCAAAGTTCTGCACAGCACACTGAAAAGAATTTACACTCCTACAGCAGAGCCGAAAGCACGACGTCCGCTCGCTACAGGAGCTCAGACGCTTCTTCCCGATTACAGCCCCAAAAGCTTCCCTCTGCAAAAATCAGCACCCCCACGCTATTTTTCGAGCTGGCCAATCCTGTGGCTCTAGACCAGCACAGTTCGCTCCCGCTATTATTTCCTGGCTTCTTCCACCCAATTAAAACATTCTGCGCCTTACTGCGCCTAGAATGTTCTGGAACAAACTGAAACTCCGTTCAAAATTGAACCCACCAATAGTGTCTTTCTGTTCGCCCTCGCGCGGGAAAAGGTCATTGTACCAGCTTAACTGTGTTTCTTAGAAAGCCCCAAAAAACGTTAGGATTCGTGGGAAGGCTACCTTAGGCGCCAGCTCATCTCGACATAGTGGCGGCAGCGTGACGCCCAGCGTCAACGAGGCGCCGTCCCTCGAAGCCCTGCCTCTGTTCTCCGTGCAGTGGGTGCCTACCTGCTCCGGCCGCGCGTCTCCCCCAGTGGGACGCTTTCGCATGCCGACTCGTAATGGTCGGTTGTAAGCTTCCGCACCCCTCTGCCCTGCCTTTCAGCAGTGCCGCTCGTCCGCTCCATCCAAACCCCGTGAAAATATCACCTGAACCCAGACTTCATGCAACATGCGAATTTATTAAAGTTAATACACGTCTTATGCCGTCTGATACCCCCTATAATAATTTCAATAGGCTGATTGCCTGATAAATATCATAATAACCGATATGTAACTCGTCTTTGCAACAATTATTATATTACAGTAAGGTACAAACTACTGCTACCTTACATACTGTAAATCATGTAGCTGACAAGTGTACAATTGTGTTTCAAGTATTTTAATTTCCACTTTGCACAACCCCCAATATTACACAGTTATATGTCCAGTGCACTATTATTTAACCTTCGATATGCCTCATTAATAGTTGACAGGCGAAACTCCACATATTGCTACAATAGGTTCTTGTTGAACATCTATGAGCAGTAAAACCTAACCACAAACTTCACAGTTCTTGAAGAATAATCAAGTACGTATGGAGCAGACACTTTCACTGTTTTTACACATGGCATAATTGTTGAACACTTGTTCTACAGTTAATTTGAAGCATTATTGTTGTTCTAACCAGCACAGCTTACTCGTCTAAAACTCGGCTGTGGACTGACTGCCTCGTGACCAAAAATTGGGTCCTTATATATCAGGACATCACTAGGTGCTGAAACTGCACATTGTTCAAAGTTTAATTTACAGGAATTACAGTTAAAACTTAACTCATTCGATTAGCTGAATACATCAAAAAATTGGTTTTTAACAGTTTCTTCCACTACAAGAGATAGGCCAAATTATTTGTTTAAATCATGAAATTAACAAATATAGTTACATAAACAATACTTTTGACAAAACTGTTAATTACTTTGGAATTAATTAAGGGCTGGCTTTGCTACAATGTTTTTGAATAGAGTTAAATGGATAGGCCTACTTTAAGAATACTAGCATTTTGTCATCCGTATGTTTATGATTATTACAGATTTTATATTTGTTTATATGTAAACAATAGAATTTAAGTTAAGAAACAATTACTCATTTCACCCTATAACAAAAGATACTAACTAAGAACAGAAAATCAATTACATACCTAAAACTAAGCACAAAATTAGATCTGGTGTTTTTTATATATATATATATATATATATATATATATATATATATATATATATTTAATTAAGAGACTATAAGCTCCCTAGTCCTTGCAGATTATATGGATTAATTAATGATGAGTTAGCAGCATGTGTGAGTAAGCCAACTCCAAGTAACAGAAGACTTCACAAGGCAAGTTCACAAACTGATGTACGATTGCAGAACAATTTAGACCTACCATCATGTAACAATGAATCCCTTTTATTCATGCATATAAATATCATGTCTTTATGAAATAAAATTGATGACTTGAGTATTCTTTTAGGAAAGAACAAAAGCACTATACTATGTGTTAATGAACATTGGCTAAGTGAAGGTCAGTGGGATTTGAATGTACCACCGGGCTTTGATTTAGTTACAGGATTCTGTAGAAAAACACAACAGCATGGTGGATTTTCAATTTATATTAGTAATGGTCTAGATTTGCAATATAGTGTCTTTAACATTGCTGAATATTGTATAGAGAATGTGCCTGAAGCTGCTGCAATGCTACTTCCAACACTAAAACTCATAATAGTGTCAGTATCCATCACACACTGCTGATGAAGTTAGGATGGAAACAGCCAGGATACTGCGTAAAGCTAAGCCACCTAGCAGTAATCTGTCTCAAGGAGAAAAGAAAGCATTACAGGAGATTAATGCGGACAAGAGTATTATTGTACTTTCTGCTGACAAGGGAAATGCTACCGTGGTGATGAAGAGTGAAGACTACCACAAGAAGATCAGTGACCTTTTGGACCTTACCACGTATAAAAAGTTGAAAAAGGATCCTACAACAAAAGTATTGACAGTTACCAATCAATTAATGAAAAAGTCTTCTATTCCTTCAGAGGATAAAAAAGATCTTTGCAAAACGGAAGCTTATCCTCCTAGATTATATGGTCTACCTAAGGTGCATAAACCTAATGTCCCACTGAGACCGATAGTAAGTGCTATTGGATCCCCTACTCAAGAGCTGGCTAGACATCTTGCCACCTTGTTACAACCGTTTATTGGAAAAACTGATCATCATATTAAAAACTCTAAGCACTTCATCGAAAAATTGAAGGAGATTACCGTCAGCCCCAGTGATATTCTTGTCAGCTTTGATATGGTGTCTCTGTTCACGATGGTTCCTGTCAACGAAGCTCTTGCTTGCATATCTGACATATTTCCTACTGATATAGTAGCTTTGTTTAGACATTGCCTTTCCACGACTTATTTTCAGTATAATAATGAGTTCTATGAACAAATTAATGGAGTGGGAATGGGTAGCCCTCTAAGTCCAGCCGTTGCTAATATTTTTATGGAATTTTTTGAACAGCAAGCACTGCAGTCAGCTAGAAAAAGGCCTTTGAAGTGGTATCGGTATGTGGACGACACGTTTGTCATATGGAATCACGGCGAAGAAGAACTGAACCGTTTTTTGAAGCATTTGAATAGCATCAATTCAAAAATACAATTCACTATGGAGACAGAAAGTAACGGACAGATAAATCTTTTGGACGTCTCAGTAATTAAACGAGCAGATGGGACTCTGTGTCACAAAGTCTACAGAAAAGATACGCATACCGATCGTTATATTCATAAGGATTCAAACCATCATCCCAGGCAGAAGAGAGGTATTATCAAGACATTGGTGGACAGGGCTAATAAAATCTGTGAGCCAGCTTATTTGCAAGAGGAACTAAACCACTTGCGAACCGCTTTCCAGAAAAATGGGTACGCTGGCAAGGAGATAGATAGAGCACTCCATCCCAGAAGAAAAATGTCCGAAAACGTGCAACAACAACAACCATCGGTGGGGAAAGTTTTTCTTCCATTCATCCACAATATTACGGACCGTATCGGGAAAGTGCTGGCCAAGTTCAGAGTTGAAATAATCTTCAGACCCACCAAGATGATTAGTGAATGCTTAAGATCGGCGAAAGATGCACGACACCCTCTAGCTACTCCTGGTGTCTATAAGATTCCGTGTAGTTGTGGGAAGGTTTACATTGGAACCACAAAAAGAAGTATCAATACTCGCCTAACTGAACATAAAAGGAATTGTCGACTGGGACACACGGACAAATCGGCTGTAGCGGAACATGTTTTTGAAACGGGTGACCATGAAATAAAATTTAGTGAGACGAGCGTGCTAACTAAGACATCGCATTATTACACACGTATGTATAGAGAGGCTGTAGAGATTTTTAAACACCACAATAATTTTAACAGGAAAGAAGAAGGCTTGAAGCTAGATAAGATATGGCGATCGACTCTGAACCAAAGATGTGACAATCGATTACCTTCGATCGAGAGTAATGACGCCAGCCAGAGATAGTTTTACTGTTGACAACACGTGACGAGTGGTGGCGCCCTCTACGCGCTCTATATAAACAGGACCTCCACGGCCTAGCAGCCAGTCGTAGACTCACCTCAGGTGATGTTGCCCGCAGCTGGCAACGAAACGTCAGGGAGAAGTATTTCTACTATTGGACCACAGCCTCTTAGCCTGGAAGTTTTAATTACTGAAGACGCCGGCCATGAAAGCCTACACGCTATGAAAGATTTCGGTGTTGGTCAGTACCAAAAGAGAGTAGGAAAAAGATGGGTTTGCTACTAGGTACTAGCCATGGGAGGGGTTAGGCCAGATGGTACACGACAGATTAGGAACTTGGTCCAGGTCGCAAGTAGTGTGAAGGCAGGTGCTAGCCTTAGCTAGGTAATGGAGGACATATGGAACATGTGCAAATATTTTGGTGGAAAACAGGTTATTGTAGTTGGTGGGGCAGTAATTATAGCATTAGGAGTGACTTAGATGAATTAGGAATAGCAACAACACACACAAATGTGAATTTTGTGGAGGTCCTGCAGTGCCATGACCAACCCTGCATTAATGCTGCACTGAGCCATGCAAACATGGAGTTGAGCAAGCTGCTGCTGACTGAAATGAAATTCTATATCAGTGCAGTGCTTGTTGCTACAGATTGGAAATGGGGATAAACTAGACATGGCCAACAACTGAGTAGGACGGGGGAAGATAGTCTGGCTGAGCATCTTCAGATAAGATACAGGAGGCCACCGTCACACAAAGCAAGATCCCTGTGGTTTCTGGTGTCAGTGAGGTACCTTTTTTAGGGTAGAATCAGAATGCAGGCACTCTGTTTCGAAAGAAGTCCAAATAACAGAAGAGCCCCACAAAATGCTTAAGAATATAAAGAATAGTAAGTCTGCTTATTTCATCAAAATATTGGAGGACTGATTAATAAGGTAGAAGAGCTTCTTGTCTGGAAGAATTAGAGTTCTCCGAAAGGATAGGCATCTTGTGCACCACTGAACCACAGGGTTACATAAATTACACATAAAAGGTTACACTGCAGACCTAATATGGGAAAAGTAACAGTTGTTACATATATTAAGGCAAAACACAAGTTCAAAACATGAAGACTAGTATATTTTGTAGTGATCAGTGCATAGAAGTGCGTGCTGCTGAATTAATACTGGAAAACAGTTCACTGTTATCTGTAACTGTGAAATTTCCAACTTTTTATGAGGATTCTGGATCCCTTACTATGATGTCAGACAACAGTAATCAATTAATAACCTGTGCTGACTTAAATGTACATTTTCTAATGGTTTCTGATAGCAAAAATGATCTGGAAACCTTATTTGGACCCTGCAATTTGACCCTAGAATTAGCTTTCTAACATGGATGGATAACTGATTTTATTTATTTTTTTTGTGAAGCTCAAAGCAAGAAAATTACTGTTTACTCAGTAACACATGCTCTCTTTGAGCCTGATACACATTTAGTTGGGATAAATAACATAGTGCCTTACAGTATGGATTCTCCTCATTGGAAATCAGCTAGAATAATCAGTGTCTCCAGAACAAAGTTTCTGAGTGTAATTTACAAGAGTTGGCCTGTAATGAAATTCATAATTAACGAATTGCTTGAATTGCCGTAGAATTGTTATGTCGGGGCTTTGGTGTGATGGGTGCTGTAGTTTTTTTCCATGTGGATGACTGTAGTGGCGTGGGAATAGGGGAGGTAAATGAGACTCATCAGTCGTTTTGTAGGATTTGTAGTAGAGATAGGAAGATACTAGAACAGGAGGGGAAAATTGCCGCCCTTCAGGCTTCGTTAGACAAGGCCAGGGAAGATCTTGACAGGTTAAGGAGGGAGAAGGGTAAAGAGAGGTGGGAAGTGGCAACAGGCAACAGGAGGAACAGGCCTAGAACTATGTCTGACTGCTTCGTGGTGAATGTGGAAAATAGATTTGACCTGTTGCTTCAGTTAGAAACTGTTGAGCCTCAAGCAGTTGTAGGAGTGGACAGGGCACAGCAAACTTTTAGCAGCAAATTGAAAAGTAAGAAAGTAGGGAAATCAGTAAAGAGAAAGAAAGTGTTGTTGTTAGGGAGGTCCCATGGAAGAGGTGTTGGCCAACTTTTGCAGGATGAACTAGGATCAGAATACCAGGTCACCAATTTTTTTTAAACCTAGTGCTGGTCTGGAGCATGTGACAGAGGATTTAGGATCACTTTGCAAAGATTTCACTAAAGAAGACACTGTGGTTATAGCGGGTGGGGCAGGTAATAGTATGGACAGAGATCCTGGGTACAGTATAGAGTGTGACGTGGCAAAGATTGCATCAGCATCGAAGCATACTAGTGTTGAGTTTGTATCTGTTCTGGGGCGCCATGACCGACCTCATTTGAACTCTTCCGTCAAGATTAATTTGGAGTTGGAATGGTTGCATATGTCGGGTGCAGGGTCACACATTGGTGTGGTTCCTGTTGATTCTCTCAATAGGTGGGATTATACTAGGAATGACCTTCACTTCAACAGGAAGGGGAAGGGTAAACTGGCTGGGAAATAGCAGGAAAGTTAAAGGGGGAAGGCACTGTCATGAGTGATAAAATACCAGTGGTTATACGGTTCAGAAAAGACCCTTTTTTAGGGTAGTGAGGACAGAAAGAAACCAAATTTTAAGAGAGGTTAAAACTGAGACAAACCTTCAGTTTGAGAAAGAAACCAAGAAACATAATTGTAGCTTATTACATCGGCATACACAGCCATTGGTTAAGAATTTTCAACAGTCAGCAGATATTTTAACTCTAGCCAATTTTAACTCACTCAATGTGAAATGTCAGCTATCTTTCTTGCATCAAAATATTCGAGGACTGAGAAATAAAATTAATGAATTAATTATTTGCATAGATGAATTGGAGTCTTCAAACCCAGCTGACATAATCTTCCTCTCTGAACATCATGTGACCACTGGTATAGAACTTTTAAGTGTTACAGAGTTTAGGTTAGCATCTCACTTTTGTAGATCAGAAATGGAGAAAGGAGGAGTTGCCACATTCATAAGGAACTATCATAAATTTAAGAACATAAACATCTATAAATTTTGCATAGAACAGTATATGCAAGCATGTACAACAGAAGTAGAATTTCACATAAATCCTTCATAATATTAAGTGTATATTGAGCACCTGCAGGTAACTTCAATCTGTTTGTAAACCACCTTTTAGCTGTACTGGCCCATTTAACAACCAAAAACAAAGAAATAGTGGTTGCTGGTGATTTCAATGTAGATTTCCTTAAAGACTCTCCCAATAAGAACTTATTTGAGGTGGTAACACTATCATTCAAGTTAATTTTCCACTGTAAAGTTCCCCACTCGGGTAGCCAATTCCTCACAAACAGCCCTTGATAACATCTTTATAGAAAAGGCCAATGAACAAAATTATATTACAAAACCAATAGTCAATGGCCTTTCAGATAATGACATGCAGTTCCTTCTGTTACATGTTAATACTGAACAGGATATAAAATCTGTTAAATTTGAGCTCAAGAAGGTAATCAATAAGCCAAAAATTGATTATTTTAGGACACTCCTCAGATACATTCACTGGACTGGTGATTACAGTGCTCATGGCATGAATGAAAAATATAACACTTTTGCTAATAAAGTGCTTACCTTATTCAAACACTGTTTTCCCCAAAAACTTACCAAGGTTAGAGCAAAGTCTACAAAGAAGCCATGGATTACTCAAGGAATAGGGGTATCTTGTAAAACAAAAAGAAAACGGAACCTGTAAATCCGAAACAGTTCCAATGTTGATGCTATAGCAGTTTACAAGAAATACTCCAAAATATTAAAGACTGTAATACGGCCATCAAAGCAAATATATTACAAGGAAAAGGTATCAAATAACAAAATAAAAACAATATGGGATATAGTGAAGGAGGAGACTGGTAGAACCAGACATGAAGAGGAACAAAATAGCATTAAGAGTAAATGATACATTGGTGACAGATGTGCATAATGTTGCAGAACTTTTTAACAAACATTTCATAACTGTTACTGAAAAGATGGAGTTGTCAGGTTCTGTAGATGCTGCTATGGACCTCAGACCAGACATTTCAAGTAACTTCCATAATATGAATTTGACCCTCACTATCCCAGCAGAAATAATGTCCAGCATAGAATCTTTAAAATCAAAAACATCTAGTGCGAATGATGTAGTATCAACTAAGCTAATTAAAGAATGTGATTCCCGAGTTAAGTAACATATTAGGCTATCTGTGTAATCAGTCGTTTATCAGTGGAATATTTTCTGAATGGTCAAAATATGCTGAAGTTTAGCCATTTTTTAAGAAGGGAGATAAAGAAATACCATCAAACTTCCATCCAATTTCACTTTTGCCAGCATTCTCAAAAATTTTATAAAAAGTAATGTACAATCGGCTTTATAACAATCTTATCTCAAATAACATACTGTCAAAGTCACAGTTTCTAACGGGTTCTGATACTGAGAAGGCTGTCTACACTTACAGTGAAAATGTGCTTAATTCATTAGATAAAAAATGGCATCTGGCATATTTTGTGATCTGTCAAAGGCATTTGACTGTGTAAACACAATATCCTTTTAAGTAAATTAGAATATTGTAGTGTAACAGGAACTGCTGCAAAATGGTTCAAATCTTATATCTCTGGCAGGAAACAAAGTGTGTTATTAGGAAAGAGACATGTATCAAGCTATCAGGCATCATCCAACTGGGAACTAATTACATATGGGGTCCTACAAGGTTCCATTTTAGGGCCCTTACTTTTTCTTGTGTATATCAATGACCTTTCATCAGTAACATAACCAGATGCCAAGTTCATTTTGTTTGCCTATGGTACAAACATTGCAATAAATAGCAAATCAAGTGTAGTCTTAGAAAGATCAGCTAATAAAATGTTTCTGGACATTAATCAGTGGTTCCTAGCCAATTCCTTGTCAATAAACTTTGAAAAAACACACTACATGAAGTTCAGAACTTGTAAGGGGTGTCCCACAAGTATATGGCTAACATATGATGACAAGCAGATAGAAGAAGTAGACAGTGTTAAATTCTTGGGATTACAGCTTGATAATAAATTCAACTGGGAAAAGCACACCACAGAACTGCTGAAGCATCTTAACAAATCTCTATTTGAAATGCGAATTGTGTCAGATGTAGGGGATATAAAAATGAAAAAGCTGGCATACTATGCTTATTTTCATTCCATAATGTCATATGGGATTATTTTTTGGGGTAATTCATCAAGCCAAGCTAAAGTTTTCCAGGCACAAAAACGTGCAGTAGGAGTTATATGTGGTGTGAACTCAAGAACATCCTGCAGGAGCCTGTTCAGGGAACTAGGGATACTAACTACTGCTTCCCAATATATATATATATATATATATATATAAGTACACTATAGCTTCTGCACAATTTCAGTGCAGTAATGCGTTTGTTGTAAATAATTGTGTGTGTAAGTACAATCTAACTTCTGCACCATTTCATTGTAAATAAGTATTGTAGTAGTTGTATTACACATTTATTACCTTATAAATAAATAAAAAACTTTTTTATTTTAAATTTAGTGCATTAGTATTTGTAAAATAATTCTTTCATATAGTGTTCATAAAAATGACGATCATTCCACTCGGGGTCTGTGGAATGGTACATTAGTTTATTTGTTTGAGTTGTAAATATTTGTCTTGTATTGTTGTTTTTCTGACATGTTCTACATCCTGGAGGACCTCACAATGGATCAATTGGAATGAAAGTAAATCTAACCTACGTGTTTCTTCACGAATGTGTTGTAGCTTGCCACTCGATTCATGGTTTTTGTCCATACTTGCGCTTATTTTAGAATCATTTTTAGAAACATATTTGCCTTATAATACTACACAAACCCTTGGAGACAAGAAATTAACTCAAATATTTCGTAAATTACGTAGGAAATGGATGCAAAACAAACGTTATGCTTATGACGCATCTGATGTTCACCTTACTCGCCGCTTGGAGGGCTAGTGTCGCTCCCTCTCTCAAACGGTAACAACTTTTATAGCAGTGAGTGTCACGACTGATATGCTAGACTGGCTGACAGTGCGATCACGTTAAGTTACTGCAGATAGCAACTTTGGTGTAGGCCTGACAGCTTACTTTTAACGTGATTAATTTTACTGGTAATGAGAAAGAGAGAGGTGTCATAGTGACAACAGAGAAGACGACAGAAGGTGCGGGGAAATATTGACTGTTGTAATAAAATAATTCAATGTTGTGCAAATTGCTGAAGGAGGGATGGGATGTCGAGTGGGGGAAGGTTCAAGTATCCGACCTCAAGGCATAATAAGTAAAACGCACACAATATTTCATTTATGATACGGATAAATGTATTAATTACACAGACGTTTCTGCATTATCATGAACAATGCAAGGAAATACCATCTGTGCAAAAACGTAACAGGTTATGGCCCACAGAAATGGAACTTAAGAGTTAAATGAAAAAAGGACTGTTCCAACTGTGGGATTTTATTTCAAAAGGTGCCAGAACGAAGAAGTAATTATAAAAGAATGAGAGAACATTCTAGCAAACAGAGCATATTACACCAGATTTTTTAATGAAAAAATGAAGCATTAGAACTGAATTAAAGCTGCCATTCCTTTACATAGGCGAACTGCGGATTAATACATTAATACACATTACGCTATGACAATATGTTGCAAAGTGACAGTATGTGAAGGACATTGTCATCAGCAGTGCCAGGCAATGATTCACTGTTATGAAAACCAGAGTTTCATTTCATGTTTCCTTCCCCTCTATGATTACAGTAGGAAAACAATGAACTGTACTGTAGAACCGGTCGAAATAAATTAAAAGTACCATCAGTAGAGACGAGAAAAACCAGAGTTTTCGCGTTTATTAAGGAGCTGTAGCCTTCTACCAGAACCTGCTCTAATGGCGGCCGCCCTGACAATTGCCCGGGACGCCAGAATTTAGGATCACCAATTTGGCCGTAAGTATGAGAAAAATACTGATGTGTTAAATACCGGTATTCAATAATAGAAAAATAGTAATGCACGCAAACATAAAATGCAATGTGTGGTTTCCGTCACGTCAATTGTCTACATTTAATGACGTCTCTCACTGTTGCTGCGCAGTCAAGGACGCCTGCCACTGCCTCTGTTCTGTGACCTGTTGTTATGTGGCTCGCGGTATAGTGAGCGGCAGCTGTACGCCATTCGCGGTAGGGAACCCTCAAAGTGTGAGTCCTACTCGCATCTGCCCGGTTTGTTTAAAAGTAATTAAGTTGTTGTTTAGTATGATAGATACTAGTTTATTGTCAATCGATTATAAATCGAAACAGTGAAAGCGTTTCGAAATGAAATAAACATTTAATTTAACTAAATGGCAGTTTATTGGATAAATGAAATATTGTACCAGATTTCAATGTGTTCTGTAGGCATAATTATATATAGCACTGTTTTATGAAAATAATTTCTGGATCAACAATAACGTAGCAAAAATGTGATTCACCCGAGTAGCCAAGTATTTCAACTAATCGACGGTCGAATTCCGATGGTCTTGTGCCCACTGCAATTGTAATTGATGATGTCGTTACTCGTTGGATCAACATGTCAACACTTAGTGATGGTTTGCTGCAGAGCTCCATGTTCAACACTGTACAATGAACGGTATGCTCCGGAATACATGTGGGTGAACCAGCCTTGTATTCTTTCGGCAGAGATGCCACAGGTCACCATGTATCCTAATTTACGGATCAGACAAGCCTCCGAATCCCACGTTCTGTGAAGAGTCGTGGACGTCCAACCATTTAGCGCCCAGTGGTAATTTCACTGCCTTTCCACCTCTTTCTATAGATGTTCACGACAGTAGCATGTGATATTCGACCTGCTTCACCGTTTTCGAGAAACCAGTCCGTAGATTCTGCATGATAATAATCTCTCTTTTGACAAAGTCGCTGTCAATGGATTTCCTCGCTTGGGTGATCCCCTGTCCATGTTTGCTGTGCTTACGTACTTTTGTTATCGCGTCACGCACCCGCAACGCCACCGGATGGCATCCAATATCGCGGTGGGCAGTGGTCATAATGTTTTCGCTTGTCAGTGTTACCAGTGTATGGCAACTGGCAGTATGTGCACAACATACATAAGAATGTAGTTTCATTAGCAACGTTTGTATCAACAACTATTATACTCGAGTAGAAAATGAATGTGAACTCTTACTGTCGAGTGAAGTGTTTATAACAGGGTGTTAGATTATATTTACAGGAAACAAAGCATCAGAAGTGTTCTCTTAACGTATCTTTGAGTCGCAATTACTCATCTAAGAAAAGCCAAGTAACATGCTATTGTCAAAAATAGAGACATGTAATTAATACTTCAGATAAAACATGTAGCGAAATTATCCGTAATGTGACTTTCAAATGGGATAAAGAGATACTTTAGAAAGGACTAGCAAACCAGACAATGTATTGAATCATATTATATTTCTTTCTTTTCTTATATATAAACTATATGTAAACTGAATGAGCTATAAACCAAAGGCAAATTAACGAGTTGTTTTGTGACAAGGATAATGTTCTGACACACCGTTAAATATCTGTATGAAACAGAGTAAGAAATACGCTCTTCAATTTATTATTTCACATATCTTCATCCATTTGTTTTGGGACATGGTAGCGTATGGACCTATGCTTAGATCCATCATACCAGCGTTGTTAAAAATGTGTATTTTAACCGTTCGTTAAAAGTTTTATAAAGTGTTATTAGAAAAGGAAAATGTATTCGCATGGTTACAAGTTCAAATCCTATCTTTTCATTTCTTCACTTGCCGCCAAGATCCTGCATCAAGAGGTTCGGTGCAGAAGAGTAATTCACATGGTATGTGGAGGAGCATTCCTGCATCAATGCTGTCACACTCAAGACTAAACACAATGGAATTAATGTGAAGGTAATGACTCAGACTTGATAGGCACCTATTAACCTTGGTTTATGTATACTAAAACTATTGTGCTTTGTGTAACATATCGACAATTTCAATGGTTGCCATAATTATTTGGTATCACACACTACTGGAAGCAGTAGTATGTAATGTAAATTATGTTTATTGAGCTTTAATGTAATTATATTAAAGGTCTGTTGATGATCGTATCAGATAAAGTTCACCCAAGATAATGCACAGATTCATAAATTTCTATCATATTTCTTTTCAACTATTCTTTCCAATCAATTTTTCCAATTATTCAAGCAATTATTAATTCATTTCCATTTCCACATCTCTGTTCAATGGCGACCGTTTAAAGGATTGCGCCAAGCGAAATATAAGCAGGCCTTTCAATTGTTGAGATAAAATTTTTTGAGATAATCGATTCATATTATTGATACAAGGAACTAATAAAAGTTTCATTGTATTTGTTACATATCCACGAGATTGGGAACGATAAATCCACTAAAGGAGCAAATTAAAATTAAACTCTGCCTACAAACGAGATGAGCTGGGAATGCTGACTTCAGTAGTAAAGGTAGGATGCTACTATGCTGTATGCTTATACGGCCACATTGGCGCCGTCTCTCTGGCAGTAGATAATCTCTTTTCCCTCCAATTAATATCCTTTAAAAAAGTGCATTTGTACATAAAAGACGGAAATTTGTACAAAGTCATCATTAAGGTGCAAGATAAGTCATCTAAATTCTGCAAGACAGTGTTAGATAATAATCAGGTTCATTAATGAGTATGGAGCTAAACCTACCTTTATTGAAAAGTACCGATACAGACAAAATTTCGTTTTTGAAAAATTTTATTCATAATTTTATTAAAAACTGTTCACAATGGAGTCAGAGGAAATGGCCACTGTTGAAAATTCATTGCAAAATGCAGTATGCCAAGATGACGCAAATCCGAGCTTGGCAACAGTTGAAGGCAACGTGCCAACTCGTGAACTGGCGTCCGACTATCAATAAATGATGACAGTGGTAATACAACTAAACATATCACTTTTATGATGCTCGATGAGACAGTTTCTCAGTTCTCACCAGGAAACAATTTTTCAAATAGTTAAACTGAAGCGCACGACAGCGAAAATTCCTTTGATTAGTTGCTCACAGCATCGCGTATGCAAGAACAAGTAATTGTAAAAACAATTTAAATACTAGTGAGACACACAATTGGACACAACTCATGCAACAAATAGCACAACAGTTTACAAAACAACAGGAATTTCAGGAAAGTCTAACACAACAACTTAAGGGTATGACACAAAAGTTCACAAAACATCAGGAAAATATAGAACAACAGTTTACACAACAAAATCAGCCATTTAACGATTTCAAGAATGCCATTAGTCAACAGTTCAGTGAGGTGAGCAGAACTATATGCACTGAATTATATGACAAACTATCTGAGAAGTTGACAGAGCTAGATAAACAACTAAAGCAGGAAATAATTACTGACATATCCTACAATATAAATACGTTAATGGAAAGAATCATTTGTAGACGATAAACGGGAACAACTTGCAGGTGAGCTACAAAAGCTTAGTAAAGCATATTCCCAAATTCAGGAGACTCAATCCCAAGTGGATGTGTTAATAAAAAATGTGATGGACAAAGTCGGCGAGCCGCAAGACGTATGCAAAAACTTACCCACAGAAGTACAAAAGTTAAATCTAAGAGTGGACCAGTTAAGTTTAGAGTCAAAATTTGCCCAAAAAGAAATGCGGAGATAAGATATGTGCAGATGTAAAGGAGATAAGCGAAAAAGCTGATGCCAGGATGCTGAATAAGAGCAGCACCGTTGCTAAAAAGGTAATGTCAGAGTGCAATATCTATGCAGATACAGTAGAAGAAGCTCTAAAAGAGAAAGAAAGTCAATTTCTAGCTAAAATCGATTCAGGTTTAAAGGAAGCAAGGAAAGGTTACGAGGCAGTATTGCTAAAACTACTGACATTCCAGAACAACATTTGACGGAAAAGTAACCCATACTTTTAGAGAAGTTAGATACTTTCACTGGTTACCCAGAATATGTGGCTAGCCCCTCGAAGGAAAATAGCGAAGATTGCAGAATGCAACAACACTTGCCAGCAGCTGTAAATGTCGAGCAAGCGCAGTTGCCATGTGCTATCCGCAAGCGAATATAAACATGCCTGTCACTGACAGGACGGCGTGTATGTCAACATTACTTGCAGATGAAGGATTACTTAGGCATCGACAATTTCCGGTATTTACCACTGAAGCGAAAAGAAGAAACCCCATGGTTTCAAATTGTTCAAATGGCTCTGAGCCCTATGGGTCATCAGTCCCCTAGAACTTAGAACTACTTAAACCTAACTAACCTAAGGACATCACACAACACCCAGTCATCACGAGGCAGAGAAAATCCCTGACCCCGCCGGGAATCGAACCCGGGAACCCGGGCGCGGGAAGCGAGAACGCTACCGCACGACCACGAGCTGCGGACCCCATGGTTTCGAAATGTTTTAACTCATACTTGGACCGAAGCTGAAAAAATTAGATTTGTTGTTGGATACACACAGCGTGACGTTCTGCTATGGGCTACGGCCATGGTGGAACATTGCCAGTACTATGAACAGTTTGAGAGAGCCTTTATGGATAAATATTGGTCTGAGACCATGAAAGAGAGGCTCAGACGTGAAGTATTCAACCCAGCTCCTTTCAATAGCAAACATATAAGCTTAAGGGGCTATTGTGAAAAATATTTGAATAAAACCAGGTACTGGACGAAACTGTTACGTCAAGTAGACGTGCTGAAAAGTTTGAAGAGCTGTCTACCAGCCCAGATTAGCACTCATTACCATTCTGGAATACGACACCAAATACTTTCTATATGTACTGGACTCAATAGATTTGATGTATGAAGAGAGACCAGTACAACCCAAGCCCGTTAACACGTGGACAGTGCCCCAGAGATTTACGGACCAACAAGTGAGCAACAGATTCGTAGTACAACACAGATGGCAACTTAACCCCACACAGACCTATGGTAATGGCAACGGTAAAGACAATGGCAATGGCAAAAGCCGTAAATTCAAGGGCAGATATAAAAGAAATGGGCAAAAATTTAACAAAAACAATTACAATGGGCAAGTAGCATATGGTCACCCTGTACAATATGTACAGACACAAGCTACCAGCAATAATCAGCCGATTGCTTGGCAAACACAGAGCAATACCAGACAGCCAAATAACCCATAGACAGTAAAGTAACGCACATATTCCAATTAACACTCAAAGGCAAAGAGAATTTCAGTCAAGAGCTTCAAAGGATACTAACTGGCATATTCAAACATCAATAGTCCATACAGTAGAAGTTACGCCTAACCCAGACACCAAAACAACCATGACACCAGAAAACTTGAACCGGTCATGGTAGAACGGAGTGGAGGCACAAGCTTGACTGACTCTTGCTCCGTAAGATATGATGATGGCTGCTTCATAGGTCAGCTGTGCAATGAGATTCTGTCAGTAGTAGTAGTGTTTGTAAACCACTTCTCTTGTGGATGAATTGTAGCTCCTTAAGATTCTTCCCATGAGTCTCAGACCAGCATTTTTTCCCCTACATACTGTTTTACGTAGTAACTCCACTTTTGGCCTCCTAGGGTGCTTAGGCCTCGGTATTTCACAGTATTTCTGCGTCTAGCAATAAGGCAATAGAACAGTACTGTACTTTTTCTCATATGTATGCACGATATATTACGTTTATTTACAACTCGTCTCTGTACCAGTCTTATAGATTTCCGCATCATTTGTGACCAGCAGTTGTGTATTGTGATAAGCAAACCGCATGTGTTTTGTATGCATACAGTTACTCTGACCCAAAACACCTATTTCAGCTGTAAATTTAGCGGTATATCTGTGTTGAAACCGTACTTGTATTGTAGTTTGAGAGCCGTATTGCATCACTGTGCAGTAAAGTGTTACATACTGCAAATTCTCACTCTATTTGCAACATTTTCGATGACTGTGATCATGCACAGGTATCATTGATTGACTGTCGATATATACTGATGGCTTCTGGGAGAAGTATACCCCTACCCAATCCACATCTGCACTCCATATATTACACACGTCAAAACAAATTTCGCATCTTCCCTAGTTCTCAGAACTCCTGAAGATAGACGTTGACTGTGGACATTGTATCACAGACACAGTCCCTTTGACTGTCCAGACATGTCACTAAATCCGCCCAAATATGTAAACAACCATGCATGAGCACCGCCTATTAGACGGAGGGGATCCGACAGCTGATCAGTTCCAGTCATTCCACCAGGAAGGAGGTACATGGCTTGTGTTGTCTGTAATTCAACCATGGCTAGACGGTCAATACCGCGGTTCGATCACGTCCACATTGTTACTTTGTGCAAGGAAGGGCTGTCAACAAGGGAAGTGTCCAGACTTCTCGGAGTGAACCAAAGCGACGTTGTTCGGACATGTCGGCTACATGCCTCCTCAGGCCACCCGAGCGCTACTACTGCAGTGGATGACCGCTACCTACGGGTTATGGCCCGGAGGAACCCTGACAGCAACGCCACCATGTTGAATAATGCATTTCGTGCAGCCACAGGACTAGTGCTACAACTCAAACTGTGCGCAATAGGCTGCATGATGTGCAACTTCACTCTCGATGTCCATGGCGAGGTCCATATTTGCAACCACGACACCATGCAGCGCGGTACGGATGGGCGCTGTCATTATTAACTGTAGATTAACAATCTCTTCTCTTATAGTCAGGGCAGTTCATAAATTTGGTATGTTGGCTAACGAACCGTAAATAGCGTTGGAGTCTGCGTAATCGGTTTCCATATAGTTGATATGTAAGTTAACCACTTTAACAAAACAAATGGTCGTTAAACATAACTATCACACTCATTTCCAAAAAGCACTATTGTTGAAATACAACAATCTTTTTTTTCTACATCAACCACACTTAGATCAACATTTAATATGAATACATGGTGATCTTAAAACTTTCTTCGAAAAAACTGATCAACGTTAAGAAACCCTAATGTAGTTTGGTGCCGGCCAATGTGGGCGAACGGATCTGGGCGCTTCAGTCTGGAACCGCGCGACCGCTACGGTCGCAGGTTCGAATCCTGCCTCGGGCATGGATGTGTGTGATGTCCTTATATTAGTTAGGTTTAAGTAGTTCTAAGTTCTAGGGCACTGATGACCTCAGATGCTAAGTCTATAGTGCTCAGAGCCATTTGAACCATTTTTTTTTTGTACTTTCGTGACTTCGAACTGTTGGACAAGAGTCTGCATAACACCACCGTTTGTCGATATATAAATTCTTCTACAGGATTAGAAAACGCCATTTCATCCCTCCGGGATGCTGTTGTTAACGCTGCGTCACACAGTATCATCGATTAACAAGTGCTTTACAATGTTCTACAATATCAGAATCCAATTAAAGCATGTCAGAAAAGGCTGACCCACACACACAAAACGCAGTGTTCAGAGGACACGATAGAAATTTGCGACAGTATCTGTGAGGCTTTAATGTAAGCACTAAATATAAGAGAGGGATGACACCGCATATGTGAGCATTAATAGAGGAAAGGGGATACGTCTTAGAGGCGCAGTGTCGAGATGAAACTACCATATCTCCTACACACACTAGTCTACCTGTACTGCAAGACATTTTTTTGTAATAGCAGGGTGGCTTTATTTAGGAATCCAACACATCATATTGTTCCTCACTCTTTGGCTACGGAAGCTCATTTTTGGACATAATCTCCGTTAAACGTGACAGCCTTACGCCACGTTTCTAGGAGGGCTTGTGTGCCCGTATAGCACCGCTCTGCTGGTCGACGTCAGAGCCAACGCCTTGCTGCATCAATAACCTCCCCGGCATCCACATACTGCTTCCTGTGGAGTGCGTCCCTCACTGGGGCAAATAGCCGGAAGTCGGAAGGTCAATTTCTTGAGGGTTTGCACAATCCACTAGAGAGTTGTCGTTGCACCACGAGGGAACACATCAAATCGAATAACCCCCCCCCCCCCCCGCCCCCCCCCCGTCCCCCTTCCCAGAAGACCCTCGCAATGGGTTTACCAGCTGCACCTCCATACAGATAGTCCTTCGTTGCTATATATGGTCTTCTATGGCAGTAAGGAATACAGTGGGCTTACACATTTGAATACCCCAACTGGTGGGCGAGGGTATCAGCATTACCAACAGAGACGTCCAGTGGTGCAGTGAGGTGTTTGACTGTGATCTGTTGATCACTTCAAATGAGACTGTCGGCACATTCCAACACTGCAGGAGAGACAGCTGTATGCGGCGAGCCGGCACACGGGAGATCGGACACGTTTTGCACGACCTTGTTACGGTGGCGATGACACACGCCTTGCCCAACGACTCATCATGCTTTTTTTTTGTCTGCCAGGTCTTCATAGACATCCCACAAGCGCCTCTGAATATCTACGTTGCTCTGGTTTTTCGCCAGAAGAAACTCAGCAACAGCTTTCTGCTTGAAATG
Organism: Schistocerca piceifrons; assembly: GCF_021461385.2. Lineage (NCBI taxonomy): Eukaryota > Metazoa > Arthropoda > Insecta > Orthoptera > Acrididae > Schistocerca > Schistocerca piceifrons. The sequence goes on from NC_060139.1 coordinate 291,158, forward strand.
CACGTCCATTACAGACGACTTTTTGGAGGCTACATATAATGCCGCCACCTATTGGAACTTCATGAAACTGTGGGGGCTGAAGCGACAATTTTCCACGTTATCTCTCAACAAATTTCGCATTTTTTCAACTGAAATTGGGCGAGAAAAAAATGCGTTGCATTACTTATTGAACACTCCTCGTAGCAGTAATAATGTGAGAGTAAGAGACATACTGAAAAAAGTGTCATGGAAGCGCTGGAAACCATTTCGAGCAAATACAAAAATTATATGGCTATACAGTCTAAATTGTTAAAATGGATGTTCTAACTGTCCAAGTGCATGGACTATTGCAACAGCTTCGTGTAGATGACAGATACGTTATGGGTGTGTCCGACATGTCTGAAAGAACAAACGCCATCCATCCACGTAATTTATTGGTGTCAGTGTGCAGTGAATCCAACACCTTCAGTGTGGATGCTCGACTGCATCTGACCTCCTGTGGGAATGTCAGAGCAGCGAGCATGGAGGACGTGGACGGGGACTGTGGGTAGGCGGCACTACGTGGGAATGCGTGAGGCCGAGAGACCTGCCGAGATGTCTGCGCAGCTGTGGTAAACACTGCGTCCAGGTGGAGCAGTGGATAATGGAACTGCCTAGTAAGCAGGAGGTCCCGGTTTAAAATCCCGGGCCAGAACATATTTTCACATATCGCCGCTAATTCCGCATGAAGTCCTGATGCAGCTGACGTCAGTTAGACCCTTTGATTTCCTTTCTCTTCCCTCCACCTTCAATTAACATAATATGTATCACACCTGTGGATTCCACGTGGCGTCTGTTCCTTCGGACGTGTGCGGAAGATCAGCCACCATGCACTCGATGGGCAACGAATCCGCCATTTAAAGTGCAGATGTACAGTTATGTAAAAGTAGCGAGCAAAGAGGACATCGACGGGAACCACGGATAGGCGGCGTTAGGTGGGCTGGCCGAGAGGCTTCCAGAAATAGTCCGCGCAAGTGCGATAAACACTGCGTCCACGTGGCAATACTGCGTCCGGGTGACTTCCCTGCTTGGCGCGTCGGCCAGGTAGGTTCTGCCAACCGTTTACAAAGCAATATGTGATAAGAAATCTGCACCGTGAGATGCTGTGCTTAATTTGTGTGGATTTACCTTTATAAGCATCTCGAAATTCTGTGTTTATGCTGGCTAACGTACCCGGGAAACAAAACTTGTGTCCCGTTTACTTTCAAAGTATAGTGGTTGATTCGTCGAAATTACATCTCCGTTTAACTCAGAGATTTGATTTAATCGTTCGAAATGATGTATAAGTGTTGTATTCCACGTTGCAGAGGAAATTACGAAAATGGGCCACGAGTAGCGGTGTTTTCTTTTCCAAAAAGCACTGAACTACAGCAGAAATGGATATCTGCAATACATCGTGAAAATTTCCAGGTTACACAGAATTCGAAGGTAAGCTCAGGTTCTTTACAATTCAGTTATATTGTCTCAGGGTGTATGTTCTTTAATTTAAAGAGCGGGAGCTACTAATCACATATTTAAGTAGCACGCTCTTTAGAAGTTCATTAACAACGTGAATTCGATTCATTTGATGCCCTTCTCTAGAAGATCAACTACATTACATACATTACTGAGTCACTGGAAAAGTGTGATTTACTTAAGCAAGAATAGCTTTAGCCTTTTAACCTAAAATACAGAGTGAACAATAATCGATTTGATCTCAAGATAACTGACACTAATCCCATGTGTTGGCGTTAGTTCCCCTCGGGATTATTACATGTAGCTGATAAAAGATTTTCTCATTATTTCAAGGTATGTGAGTTCCACTTCACTGAAGACCTCATTCTGAAACATAGTGAATATTTCGACAGTTCCACAGGGATGAAATATTCTGTGCCACTTCCAAAACCTCGCCTTAAAACAGGAGCCATACCATCCATTCTGCCTAACTGTCCGAAGTATCTTTCGTCAGCTTCTTGTTCGATGGAAAGTGGAGATGAGAGACGAAAGCGTCTAGGAAATAGAGACTTAGAAATAGCTATTGCAGCGAGTGCAGCAACTCATGCTCAGTATGAACAGGAAAGACATTTTGTGGACTTTAGTGGTTTTGTTAAGTGTTTAGTGGGTATCAAGTCGCCTAATGACTGGCATCTGATAAAGGCAGAAAGTTCCATAACTTTTGTTCTAATAGACGTCAAAGATATTCGTACACTTTTGTGTTCTGTTGTGGTGACTACTGACCGAGTATGTCTTTATATGAAGGTGAAAGTGTAATCTCAAAACTTGGTACAAGAAAGTTCCCTTTAACTGTAAACCATTTAAATTACTTAATTAGCACTATTGATAACTTGGAGAACTTTACTAGGAAAAACAATAGTAGCACTGGAAAAGACCACTTGCTATTCGTTACTGATTATTTGAAAGATATAGTAAAACATTTTGAAGAGAGTGAAAGTAACAAAATAATTTTTTTATGTGGGCAATTGAATCTAATGGGAGTCCACAAGAGCTATTACAGATACTCAACAGACTCTATTATATTTTGTAGTATTCTATTTTCAATATCACCACATGCTTATAAGTTTATAAGAAGTACACAGTATCTTGTGCTACCTCATCCTAATACCCTGCATAAAATCTGTTCACATTTTCAAACAAACCCAGCAGCTGAGCAGCTAGGTGACAATTTTCTGATGTCTGTAAAACAGAAATTCCAGTTTCTTTGTGAATCAGATCATGTTGTTTCACTAATGTTAGATGAAATACACTTGAAACCTTATTTAGACTTCACAGGAGGTAACATTTTGGGTGCTGCATTCAATTCTAAAAGTGTGGCAACTAGTGCTCAGGTTTTTATGATACAGAGTTTATTGTCTTCATATAAAGATGTAGTCCACAATCTTCCACAAAAAAGTATAAATGGTGAAGGACTTTTCACTGTAATAAAGAAAACAATTTCTGGACTGCATGCAATAGGTTTTAAGGTAGTCTGTGTTGTTAGTGACAACAATTCAGTTAACAGAAGGGCAATGTCATTCTTTGCTTCCCCTCCTCAACTGTCAATTGTGTACAAACACCCCTGTGATGACACTGATCCTCTTTTTTATGCTTTAGATTCTGTTCACATTTTAAAATGTGTCAGAAACAATTGGATTAATAAAAAAGATCCTGATCAGACAATTATGTACCCACAGTTTGAAACAGATTCAGAAAATACACAGCTGTGTATGGCCAGATTCTCTTCAATTAAAAAACTTCATGACATAGAGTGTACACAGATAGTGAAATTTGCCAATAAGTTTAATTTAAAGTCTCTTTTTCCAAGTAACCTGGAGCGACAAAATGTCAAACTTGTGCTTAATGTTTTCAATGAGATGACTGTCCAAGGTTTGCTAGCCTTGGGGGAACATCATCATATTGAAAGTTTTGAGAGCACTGCTAAATTAATTAAATTAATTTGTACATGGTGGAACATTGTTAATGTTAGCTCACCTGGTAAAGATATCCGTTTCAAGGATGCAATGCTGAAACTACTCTCGAGCACAAGTAATGAAAATTTCAGATATTTAGAAAGATTTCTATCATGGCTGGATAAATGGAAACATATGTCTGATAGTACATTTGGATTATCCAGTGATACACATTTGGCCATATCACATACCTCTCTTGCCCTTCTAGAACTGACCAAGTATTGCACTGAGGAGCTGAATTTTAAATATCTTTTGCCAGGTAAGGTTCAGACAGATGCTCTTGAAGCAAGATTTGAAAAATATCGAACAATGGCAGGATCTCTGTATTTGGTACCTTTGAGACAGGTATTTGAAATTGAATCCAAGCTAAGAATTCATACTCTGCTTTCCTTGAAAATTTCGTCCTCTGCTCTTGGTGTAGTTCAGAGGTGTACAAATTCCCCTTGCAGCCTGCTTGCCCCTAGCACCTCTGCAACCATTCATGCAGGTCAGCCTGCCGCGATGTAAACACAAGAGTGCGCGTGTACTGAGGCATAGTGGGCAATGCGGGCGATACGGGCTCCCGCAAGCCCGGGCTACCTGGGTTCCCGCAAGCCTGCCAAGCTTCACGGGACCTGCTCAGCTTGCTGCGCCTGACAACAGGTTGCGCTGTCAAGCTACCGTGACTAGAGTAGCCAGGTAGTTAGCCTGCAGTTCATTTATCGCAACGGTGGAGGCAGCACAATGAATAGGTCGAACTTTAGTGAGATTGAAAAAAAAATTGACAACTGGCGAATACATGCTGGTAACGAAACAGAGCACAAGTGCCGCATGGGAAACGTTTTCGTGTGTTTATGAGGCCGCTTCAAATAAATCGGTAGGTGTGTCTCAATGCAAACTATGTAAAAAGCTCTTAAGTACTTATTCGGGAACCTCGAGTATGTTACGACATGTGTGCAAATTTGACAAGCAGTTCCCTCACTCCGTAAATATCTTGAAAGAGGACAAAGATTTAGTGGCGGAAAAGTGCGTCGAAATGTGTGCTAAGGACCTGAGACCATTTAGCAGTATAGAGGGAGAAGGATTTCTTAATTTAGGGCAGACACTGATCGACATAGGTAAAAAATATGGCTCAGTTGATATTAAAAATGTTATGCCTTCCCGAGTGACAGTAGCTAGGAAAGTTCAAACCTTAGCTGATAAAGTGCGCAGCAAAATGCTCCCAGATATAGTGCATGCGATTCGTTCTGGTATATGTGCCAGTACAATTGATCTATGGACAGACAATTACAAAGGGGTGCATTACATGTCCGTGACAATGCATTACATAAATTCAGACTGGCGTTTGAATAAATATGTACTAATGTGCTCTGCGTTTCCTGACTGCCCAAAAACTGGCTCGAATATTCGAAACGAGTTGGAAGATGGCTTAGAAACTATGGGTGTTTCTCGTGAAGACATTGCCAAAATTACGTTTGTCACAGACCAGGGCAGTAACATTGTCAAAGCTCTCGAAGTATATCAGCGTCTTCCATGCATGGCTCATAGTATAAACACAGTCTTGAAGCATGTTCTGAGCGAACAGTTTTTGAAAGAAAATGTTCCAAATATATTAGCCATTCTTAATACAGTGCGGGCTACGGTTTCGTACTTCAAGAGAAGAGGTCTCTGTGTGAGACTGAACTCATCTTTAAAGCAGTGGGTTTCAACTCGTTGGAATAGTTATTTTGACATGCTTGTATCAGTCCATTCTCAGATTGATTCAGTGAAGGCTGTTTTACATAATGAAGGTGCCTCTGATAAGATGCTGGGTTATGACCACCATATAACTGGCCAGCTTATAGAATTTCTTAAGCCGTTTAAAGAAGCCACAGTTGATCTAGAGAGTGACAAGGATCCAACCCTACATTTGGTTCTACCGTGGTTTTATGCCTTAAAAACTCACTGTACCGTACGGGATAACGATGAAGAGGTTTGTAATTTTATTCCATCTGAATATTATAGAACCACTTGTGAAATATGTATGTTGAGAAAATGTATTTTCAGGACATGAAACCTTTGAAACAAGCCGCTGATGCCTTCCTAGAACAGAAAATGTGCGTTAGTATGGTGCATAAAATTGCAACGTTTATGGTGGCTAACTACCGCACATTAAGAAAGTTAACCGAGGATGAAAAAATTGAAGTTTACCAAGCAGCACGACAGATGTGTGCTGAAGGTAAGCTCCTAAGATAATGCATATATTCTTCATCTACATGTACATGGTTACTCTGCAAGACACACGCAAGTGCTTAGTTGAGGGTTCATCGAACCACTTTCAACTTATTTGTCTCCTTTTCTCGAATTTCGCGCGGGATAGAACACCTACAGCTCTCCGTCTGAGCGCTGCTTTTTTGTATTTTATTCTGATGATCATTTCTTCCAATGTATATGGGACTCAACAATATCTCTTCGAATTCGGAGGTGTAAGTTGGTGATCGAAATTTCATATATAGATCGCGCCACGTCAAAAAACGCCATTGTTGAAATGATTACCACCCCAACTCTTGTGTAATTTCCGCGACACTCTTTCCCCTGTTTTACGATAATACCAAACCAGCTGCCCTTATTTAGACTCTTTCAACCTCTTCCGTCAATAGTAAGGCTCTCCAACGTCGTAGCAATGCTCCAAAAGAGTGTTTTGTCATTAAAACGCCTACAGCATTTTCTGTGTGTCCATTCCTATTTAAGTAGGTCGTAATTGTAATCAGGGGTATTAAGTAGAATCTACAGCCTTTAGATTTGACTGGTTGATCTTGTAAACGAAGTTTAACGGACTTAGTTTAGTACACACAGGGATAACCTCGCTCTTGTCATTATTTATTGCCAAGTGCTAATTTTCACACCAAAAATATATCCCTTATTTAAATCGTCCTGCAGTTAGTTTTGATCTTCTGGTGACTTTACAGGACGATAAATGATAGCATCATCTAAAACCTATTATAATTTCAACTATGTGTAGTACGATCTTCACATTATTCTGCAAATATTAATTGGAACCTGTGCAGTTTCAGTACAAGTGCCCAATCACAGCAACCAAGAAACAAATCCAGGACCGTACAAAATGGCGAAATTTGAGGACTGGGCAGAAGAGCCTCCTCTCCTACATGATGAAGTCAGCAGATACTTGCAAGAACACTGTGAACGAGGGAGATATTCTACAGTGGTGGAAAAATAACTCCCAACGACTTCCTCGACTTGCGTGTGTGGCAAGAAAAATATTAAGTATACCAGCCACTAGTGCGTCTAGTGAGAGAATTTTTAGTTGCGCTGGAAACCTAATTAGCGAAAAACGATCACATCTTAATGCAGACAGACTTAACGATCTCGTCATAATTAATTCAAACACTAATCAGCAGACACATTGAAAATACAGTAGAACATTAAACAGGAAACTATGAGTTTGAGCGCAAATTTACTAATTAAGAGTGCAGATTTCTTTCTTGTGCTTTCTGGGCGTCAATTTCTGAGATAGAAATTTTGTAACGCATACAGTTCATTTTTATTTTAGGCTAAACTTTTTGATTTCAATCCTTCCAATTGACATTAATTATTGTTTGTAAACCATTTTCTGTTACTTGGGTTTGCAAAAGTAGCCAAATATTTTTAGGAGTATCTGGTTTGGCCTAAATAATACTTTCAGGGGAACTGAAGGAAAATTTGTAAAGATTTTATGTTGAAAAGTGTTCTGCAAAATAAAATATTCATTTGTGGAGTAAGGCAATACACATTACGAGTTTAAATTACAATTTATTTTGTTGAGTTCCACACACATTGCAAAATGTAATTTTATTCTTGTATTTCTATATTAAGGGGAATCCCACATGCAGAGTCAAGATGCTGGAGACCTAGACATTACAAATACTCCTAAAAAGAAGAGCGTCTTTTTCCATGAATGTATTGTAGTAGGAATATAATGGAAACTCTGAGCCACTCTCCACAGCGTCTATATCTGCGTCATGAGGATTCAGACTCGTCGTTTAGGTCTGTGTTATGAGGGTCTAGAGTCGTCGTTTAGATTTGCATCATGCAAGTAAACACTCGTCGTCTTAGTCTGCATCATGATGGTCCGAAATATGGTCCCTCATGATGCAGACCTAGACTACAAGTGTGGACTCTCATGACGCAAACGTAGGAGCCGCGAAAAATGGCTCAGGGTCGCCATTGTATTCCCAGTACTATAGTTTTTAGACGAACTGGATACGAAACAAGTCCTTCGATTTTGTTAAAATGCATTTTGGCAATTTAGAATGATTTTTCCAACTTCGAATGAATTCACAGAACCAGTAAAATACATCCTGGAAACGTAGTTAAATATTTATATAATTGGTGTCATACTTGGCTGAAACATACTAAAGTTAAAGAATCTAGACTTCCAAAATCTTAATTTGGTTCTCATTGCAGTACAGTGGTTAATAGGGGCGTATATAATTTATTCTTCTGGGGAGGTGACCAATCTTCTTTTTGGGGGGAGGAGGTTCACTTCTTTAGTACAAATATCCATCTGTTTCGGTGTTGAAAAGTGCAGCACAGACTGCATTGCGTTGCCTGGGCATTTATTTATTCCATACTCTCGTAATCTTCCCTCCCGTATTTTCTCTCTATCCATTTAGTCCTCTCCCACTATCTCTTTGATCACCTCCACCCCCCCCCCCCCACTCCCCATCTCTTGGCCGGCCGAAGTCGCCAAGCAGTTCTAGGCGCTACAGTCTGGAACCGCGCGACCGCTACGGTTGCAGGTTCGAATCCTGCCTCGGGCATGGATGTGTGTGATGTCCTTAGGTTAGTTAGGTTTAAGTAGTTCTAAGTTCTAGGGGACTGATGACCTCAGAAGTTAAGTCCCATATTGCTCAGGGCCATTTGAACCATTTTTGAACCCATCCCTTGGCCCATCTCCCCCCCACCCTCTATCCTTCTCCTCGTCCTCTCTCTGTTGGATTCCGCCACCTCAGTTCATCTCCTCTTCACCTATCTATGAAAACTCATATATATCTGTCAACTTTTGTGGTGATCAGTGAATCAGTGTCAAAGTTTATTGCTAGGTAGCATTTATTGTAATACTTTTTGATACGCAGCATTGATAGTTTTGTTTTCTGGTGCGTAAACAAATGAAGTTGAAGGTGTCCCGACAGGGCAATATGCGACATACAAATAGCCATGTGAAAAACATGATTTTCAAGATTGATGCCACAAACATATAACAACTGCCCCTGCGATTTATCTATCGACATGGCAAATGTAAGCTGCACTGGAAATTATAACCGTTTAAAGTCGAATGGCATGTCGGTCGGAATCTTAGTGATATTGGAATCAAAATGTCCTCACCTTTGTACTTTCCTTTTAAAATTGTGGCTTCGATTACGTTGTTCTTTAACTTCTTCCCCGCAAGCCGGGTGCCATTACAAAGACGTGGCTGGTTTACCTTTCGCAACTTGACTGCCGATCCGACTTAATTACAGATTGGGAGGCGGTAATCCGGGGAAATCCAGCGAATTTAAAAATTCCGTAGGATAGTTGACTACATCATCTTGGTTAGTAACGGAATAAACCGACTTGTATGTCAGCAATTCGCCAGGTGTCATATTTTGAATCTGAAAATTCATTTCGTTAACATCAAGGTTTTTTGCAGCCAATATAACACGTTCACTCAACCAAAAATGGTTTCTTTTAAACGAAATGTCTATACTCATAGACAAATACATATATATATACATATACATACATATATACATATATATATGCATATACATATACATATATACACATATACATATATATACATAAACATATATACATATATATATGTATATATATATATATATATATATATATATATATATATATATATATATATACATGCACGTGTAAATATTCAAAAACCTTCTCCATGGAAACATGTGTACATAGTGAACTTTCATGGTAACCCGCAAATGATGTCAAAATCTTTTGTAAGGTACTCTCTTCAATGTACTGTCCGAAATATTATGTAGACAGTGATGTTCCTCTTGATGGTAAAGTGTGCAAAATTTCTTCAAGATCGGAATAAAATTGTAGGTTGGTGTAGAAGTGTGGACGTAAAGTACCCTCCGCCATGCACCATTCAGAATTTTAAGCAGGCAGCGCCCTTCATACTGCTTTGAATATCAAGTGTGCCAAATTTAATCAAGATCGGAATAAATACGTACAATTTGTCGAGTTCCTTTATGTAAAGGAACCTCTGCCATGCACCATATGAAATTTTATGTAGACTGTGACCTTCCTCTTGGTTTCAAGGTGTAGTGTGCAAAATTTCATCAAGATTGTATGCAATACAAACACACGGACACTATGAAAACGCACTTTCAGTTTTTGTCAAATTTTCCAATTTTTCGGTCGATTTTCGAAAAATTTTATTTCATAAAAACCTTGTCCTGAGAATTACGAACACAGCAAAAAAAATTTAGCCGAACTGGTCCAGGCGTTCTCGAGTTTTACGCTTATCAACATATTTGGCAATTAATTTTTATTTATGTAGATAAGAAGTCCGAAATATACGCGTAAAGGAAGAATATACAAATAAAACCAATATTTTTTTTACCTGAAATTAATACATATATATAATGTTGGGGTTTGTCTTTTGGTGCTCAGGTAAAATAAAAACTTTTGATTAACGTTCATAATACGACAATGACGAGCGCAGACTAAACGGCTGCGTAGCGCAGCTCAGCAGTAATATGAGCAGGCAAGCAAGTTTCCCGCAGCCTGCCCGGGTTGAGTTCTGCTTGGCTTGGCTGGGAGTGAAGCAGCCTGCCCGTTCTGTTGACAACGAGCGGCGGCCTGCCCGCCTGGCCACCGGGCAAGCATGGGCGGGTTAAAAGCGGGACATGTACACCTCTAGTGTAGTTGGCATAGATCTAGATTCTTTTGAAAGTGATTGTGTAGATGATATTACCTTACCACCACCATCAAACTTTGAGAGCATAATGGATTTCAGTGAAGAACAAGTTCAGTCTGTTCAGGAATACTTGCCTGTTTTCACATACTTGTCAGGATACTGTGCCAGAGTTGTTCTTAAGAAGCAGAGGTGTAAAACGTGTAAAACGTACTTAGTGCTTGATAAAATATTATCAGTATTAGAAAGTGATGAAAGCTATGAACTTATAAGAAAGATGTGGATTGTATTGCCCTAATAATGAGGTCATTAATGGTGTTATTTCCACTTATTTGATTGTTAAAACTTGGTGTCTGGAGAACAGAGCTCTCCATCATGAGATGTACATCCCAGAGAAATCTAGTTATAAGATTAGCTGTTGATGTAATTAAAAGGGAAGACTTTTTCCTAAGGGAGTTTTCTTGTAGTCAGGTAGATCACACTGATGATAAAATTCTTCAGTCTGTAGTAAAAGTAGCATGTAATATATTTCTCAATAATTATGTTAAAAAATGACAGCCATATTGGCAGTAAAATGAAAAAGAGTAAACTGTCAACTGTAAAATAGTTTAGAATAAATTTTGTGACAGGTTAACAAACATTTACATTTGTCATTCTCTTCTAATTCCTACTTTTCCCTACTTGATGTGTGTAGCTGCATTGCTTAAAATGAATGTGCATAAAATTAGGCCTATATTCTATTTAAAATGATGTCATATCATTATCAAGAATATTCTGTTACATATTTGAGAGTTTTGATGAGAGAGACAGGCAAAGGTGTCAAACTTACAAATCCCTGATTTTGCTTTGTGGGTTAAAGGTTAGAGTAGATTCAGTTTTTGTACTGTAGACTCAAAAATGATATGAGTCTCATGGGTGGGGGACATGTCAGAACGTATAACATAAAAACATAGGACACTTTAATGTAATACTCACTTCCCTGATCATTTTGCCAGTAGATTGTCAAGATATCCAGAGACTTTACAGTAAACTGAAACTGCTAATATCTACAGAATGTACACAGTCAGAACGAAACATAATTATACACTTTTATTAAATATATCATACACAAATTACCTAATCTTGACTGTTGTGGCCAAGAGCTGTCAGAGCTTAAATCTAACAGACATTTTTACTTCAGCTGTTCTAACAGTCCCTGTTAAAAAAATTCATAGGTACTAAGAAGCTTTTCAACCTGTGCTTTATCTTAAATCAAGTTTTTAATGGTTGCTGGTAATTTATTGAAAATGTGTATTCCTGAGTATTGGACCAAGCTAAGTGATTTAGGTCTTTATGTAGATTGTTCTTATTCCTAGTATTGGTACTATGTATTGAGCTATTGGTTGGAAGTAGAAACATATTGTTTGCAACAAATTACATTAAGGAATAAATATACTGAGAAGCAGTGGTTAGAATACCCAGTTCTTTGAGTAGATTTATACATTATGTTCTTGAATTTACACCGCAAAGGAGTCTTATTTCACGCTTTTGCATTGGTTAAATGAGCATTTGTAATTCAACTTTTCACTGTGACAATATCTCCAATATCTATGCGATCATTGCTGAGCCATTCATGCCGCAGTGAATTACATTTTTGTCCCAGTAATAAACTTATGATCACTACAATAATTTCGTCATCCTGTCTGTTAACCGTTACGAAGTATCTCCGTTAGTGTCATTTACTGACTAATGGATCTAGGTTTCTGTAGCGACGTTTCTCTTAACAAGTAAGTCAGATTTTGCATACGATTTTAAACACAACAGGAGATCACACTGTGTTGTAATCAGTGTGCCACATTGTGCGCGGTGTCATACAAGGGCGGCACAATTTCTCTGTAAAGGGCAAATTTAACGATCAGTGAATTTGTTACGGTTTCACGAAAGAAATACACGTTCATCGGCTCTAGCGCACAGGCTGTCTTGCAGCGGCAGAAGGTGTTAGCCTTCCGCTGATGACGTCATAGTTCCGCCGTGAGGCCTGTGTATAAGAAGGTGCTGGTTCTGCCCGTTACCGCCGCTATCTTAGCACTGCGAGAGCTCCCTTGTTTTCCCTCAGTGTCGTGTGTGCCCTTGGTACGTCGCATCGTTGTTTGTCTCTCAGCGTCTCGTGTTTGTGACTCAATTCGGACGTGGCGTTGTCTTGCGTCATGATGACGTCAGTGGCTCCCAGGAACATTCCACATTCAGGTACTGGCAGTTTTATTTTTGACAAATCCATACGGCATGTGCAGCCAAGTCCGTTAGAAATTCATGATTGGCTTGTAGACACGGTCAAGGCAACTTCAAAACAGGCTCACATGCTTATTTAGATTCTGAATCGTGTGTATTTTATGTTAAATTTCTAGACCAACTTCAGGTTGACAGGCTCCTTTTGCAGCACGGCCAACACAATCATCGCGATGGATCCAAGAGTATGGCTGTTCTTGCGAACGCGGAGGGGAATATACGAATGTTAAGGTGTTTAACCTTGTGCCCGAAGTTGATGACAGCTTCCTCAAGACGGCCCTGCCTCTGTTTGGGGACATATGGAATATGCGTCGGGAACGGTGGTCCGCTCAACACAGTTTACATACGGAATATGCGATGGGAATGCTGGTCCGCTCAACACAGTTTACAAATTTATAGTGGTGTTCGATCCGTGGACATGGTGGTCAAACGGAATATCCCATCTCATTTGCAAGTATATGGATACTGGGTACATATAATTTATACACAACAAAAAAGGATCTATTTTATATGTAATGAGAGTGGACACCTCCGCATAAATTGCCCAGATCGTGTCGTGGTATTAAAATACACTTATGATCAAAAGTCTGTGATAGCATCTGTGACAACGGGTCTTACGAAGAATGTTAAGAAAGTATGAACATATTTTTGGTTGGCAAGTGACAAGATACAAATTTAAGAGTATCTGACCAGTCAGCATCAGATATTCGGTGATGGGGACGAACAAATGGCAAAAATTCAAAGGCATCGTGCAATATGCCCTAGACAAGTATGTTCTGAGTAATGTCTTAAGGGATGGGAAAGACCCACCATGGTGTAATAGCCGTATAAAAAAAGAGAACTTCATTCCAGATTCAAGAGAATTAAAAACTTAGCTGACAAACAAATGCTGAACGAAGCGAAAATGAGCGTAAGTTGAGCAATGAGAGAAGCGTTCAATGACTTTGAAAATAAAACTTTGTCAACCGACTCGAGTAAAAACCCTAAGAGGTTTTGGTCGTAAGTAAAATCAATAACTGTGTCAAAATCATCTATTTATTCACTCATTGACCATGCTGGCACCGAAACGGAAGACAACAGAGTGAAGGCCGGAATACTGAATTCGGTTTTCCGAACAGTTTCACGTCGGAAGGTCGTAACACGGTCCGTCCCCCAATCGTCGTACGGACGTCGGAATGGGAGATAAAGGGATAACCGGTTGCGGAACAGAAGTACAACTACAATCGCTTAGTGGTGGAAAGGCTTCAGGTCCAGGTGAGATACTTACAAGATTCTACAAAGATTATGCTAAATAATTCACGCCCTTTCTAGCACTAATTTATCGTACATCACCCGAACAAAGAAGGGTACCTAGCGACTGGAAGGTCCATAGGACTGGAAGGTCCGCAGGACAGATTCGCACAGTTGTTGACCTATATCGTTGACGTCAGCCTGTTGTAGAATTATGGAACATGTTCTACGCTCAAGAATTATGACGTTTTTGGGGAATGAAAATCTCCTCTATAAAAATCAACATGGATTCTGCAAACACTGGTCCTACGAATCTCAGCTCGCTCTTTTCCCCCATGAGATCCACAGCGCCGTACACGACGGAGCTCAAGCTGATGCCATGTTCCTCGACTTCAGGAAGGCATATGATACCGCCCAAAACTGCCGTTTTGTGAAAAAAATACGAGCTTATCGAATATCAGAGCAGATTTGCGACTGGATTCAAGACATCCTTCCACAGAGAACTCAACACGTCGGACATAACGGAAGAAAATTGACAGATGATGTAAAGGTAATTTCCAGAGTACCCAAGAAACTGTCACAGGGCCGTTACTATTTATTATATATATATATATATATATATATATATATATATATATATATATATATATATATATATATATGTGATCTATTAGAAAGCATCGCATGCTCTTTAAGGGTGTTCGCAGATGATGCGACTGTCTATAACAAAATAGCAATGGCAGAGGATAGTAACGATTTGCGGAATAACCTCCAGAGAACTGATGAATGGTGCAGGCTCTGGCAGTTGACCCTGAACGAAAATAAATGTAACAAGAATCAATACGCAAAGAAGTGGGATGCGGAAGTACTAAGGAATGACGAGATACGTTTGAAGTTCTCTAACGCTATAGATACAGCAATAAGGAATAGCGCAGTAGGCAGTACAGTTGAAGGGGAATGGACATCTCTGAAAAGGGCCATCACAGAGGTTGGGAAGGAAAACATAGGTACAAAGAAGGTAGCTGCGAAGAAACCATGGGTAACAGAAGAAATACTTCAGTTGATTGATGAAAGGAGGAAGTACAAACATGTTCCGGGAAAATCAGGAATACAGAAGTACAAGTCGCTGAGGAATGAAATAAATAGGAAGTGCAGGGAAGCTAAGAAGAAATTGCTGCAGGAAAAATGTGAAGACATCGAAAAAGATATGATTGTCGGAAGGACAGACTCAGCATACAGGAAAGTCAAAACAACCTTTGGTGACATTAAAAGCAACGGTGGTAACATTAAGAGTGCAACGGGAATTCCACTGTTAAATGCAGAGGAGAGAGCAGATAGGTGGAAAGAATACATTGAAAGCCTCTATGAGGGTGAAGATTGGTCTGATGTGATAGAACAAGAAACAGTAGTCGATTTAGAAGAGATAGGGGACCCAGTATTAGAATCGGAATTTAAAAGAGCTTTGGAGGACTTACGGCCAAATAAGGCAGAAGGGATAGATAACATTCCATCAGGATTTCTAAAATCATTGGGGGAAGTGGCAACAAAACGACTATTCACGTTGGTGTGTAGAATATATGAGTCTGGCGATATACCATCTGACTTTCGGATAAGCATCATCCGCACAATTCCGAAGACGGCAAGAGCCGACAAGTGCGAGAATTATCGCACAATCAGCTTAACAGCTCATGCATCGAAGCTGCTTACAAGAATAATATACAGAAGAATGGAAAAGAAAATTGAGAATGCGCTAGGCGACGATCAGTTTGGCTTTAGGAAAAGTAAAGGGACGAGAGAGGCAATTCTGCCGTTACGGCTAATAATGGAAGCAAGGCTAAAGAAAAATCAAGACACTTTCATAGGATTTGTCGACCTGGAAAAAGCGTTCGACAATATAAAATGGTGCAAGCTGTTCGAGATTCTGAAAAAAGTAGGGGTAAGCTATAGGGAGAGACGGGTCATATACAATATGTACAACAACCAAGAGGGAATAATAAGAGTGGACGATCAAGAACGAAGTGCTCGTATTAAGAAGGGTGTAAGACAAGGCTGTAGCCTTTCGCCCCTACTCTTCAATCTGTACATCGAGGAAGCAATGATGGAAATAAAAGAAAGGTTCAGGAGTGGAATTAAAATACAAGGTGAAAGGATATCAATGATACGATTCGCTGATGACATTGCTATCCTGAGTGAAAGTGAAGAAGAATTAAATGATCTGCTGAACGGAATGAACAGTCTAATGAGTACACAGTATGGTTTGAGAGTAAATCGGAGAAAGACGAAGGTAATGAGAAGTAGTAGAAATGAGAACAGCGAGAAACTTAACATCAGGATTGATGGTCACGAAGTCAATGAAGTTAAGGAATTCTGCTACCTAGGCAGTAAAATAACCAATGACGGACGGAGCAAGGAGGACATCATAAGCAGACTCGCTATGGCAAAAAAGGCATTTCTGGCCAAGAGAAGTCTACTAATATCAAATACCGGCCTTAATTTGAGGAAGAAATTTCTGAGGATGTACGTCTGGAGTACAGCATTGTATGGTAGTGAAACATGGACTGTGGGAAAACCGGAACAGAGGAGAATCGAAGTATTTGAGATGTGGTGCTATAGACGAATGTTGAAAATTAGGTGGACTGATAAGGTAAGGAATGAGGAGGTTCTACGCAGAATCGGAGAGGAAAGGAATATGTGGAAAACACTGATAAGGAGAAGGGACAGGATGATAGGACATCTGCTAAGACATGAGGGAATGACTTCCATGGTACTAGAGGGAGCTGTAGAGAGCAAAAACTGTAGAGGAAGACAGAGATTGGAATACGTCAAGCAAATAATTGAGGTCGTAGGTTGCAAGTGCTACTCTGAGATGAAGAGGTTAGCACAGGAAAGGAATTCGTCGCGGGCCGCATCAACCAGTCAGTAGATTGATGACAAGAAAAAAAAAAAAAAAAAAAATGCGCGTACATACGGAAAGAAACCTACTACTGTACAGCTATACTATTGATGACAAACGGCTGGATACAGTATCTGCCGTAACTATCCAGAGCGACCTTAAGTGGAACGACCACAGCCGGCCGGAGTGGCCGACCGGTTCTAGGCGCATCAGTCTGGAACCGCGCTACCGCTACGGTCGCGGGTTCGAATCCTGCCTCGGGAATGGATGTGTATGATGTCCTTAGGTTAGTTAGGTTTAAGTAGTTCTACGTTATAGAGGACTGATGACCTCAGATGTTAAGTCCCACAGTGCTCAGAGCCATTTGAACCATTTTTTTTTGAATGACCACATAAAACAAATACCAGACTTAGATTCATCGGAAGAATCTTAAGGAAATGTAACTTATCCACGAAGGAAGTGGCTTAAAGACGCTTCTTCGACCGATTCTCGAGTATTGTTCTTCTGTGTGGGATCCCTACCAGAAAGGACCGATACAAGAGATAGACCAGATCCAACGAAGAGCGGCGCGTTTCGTCACGGGATCGTTTAGCCGGCGCAAGAGCGTTATGGCGATGCTCAACAAACTCCAGTGGCAGACGTTACAAGAGAGGCGTTGTGCATCACACAGAGACTTACTATTGAAATTTCGAGAGAGCGCTTTGCGGGAAGCGTCCCGCCACATGTCTCGCGTATTGGCCACGAGAAGAAAATTCGAGAAATTAGAGCCAATGCAGAGGCTTACCGACAATCATTCTTCCCATGTGCTTTCGCGAATAGAACAGGGTAGGAGGGCCCATTAGTAATACAAAAAGTACTCTCCGCCACACACCATTAGGTGGCTTATGGTGTTTGATGTAGGTGTAGATGAACATCGTACAAGGCTAACTTTAGTGGAGTGCCATTGTGCCTGACCAAGTTTCTGAGGGGCAACACGGGTCATTGCTTGATAGTCCCAGTGCATTTCTGCCGTTAACCTCGCGCAGCGACTTCGCCACTGTAGCTTCCGCGCCACCGCCATGTCCACTTAAAAACAAACGAAGACGGACTCAGGTCAACGAGGAGTGAGACGATTCCTCTTCCCATCTCCGCTCTGCTGAAATTTTTTTTTAAATTTGTGGTAAGGTCTTATGGGACCAAACTGCTGAGGTCATCGGTCCCTAAGCTTACAGACTACTTAATGTAACTTAGACTAACTTACGCTAAGGATGACACACACACCCATGCCCGAGGGAGGACTTGAACCTCCGACGGGGGAGCAGCGCGGACCGTGACAAGGCGCCCTAGACCGGTTGGCCACCCCGTGCGGCGCCGGAAAAATTCCGTCGGAAGAGTCCTTTCTCCTCCGCGAGTTCAGACCAGATGATAACATGTCAGCTGCTATTCAAGATTCGAAAGCGTCCAGCAACCACTCCGATGTGCCCCCGAGAACAACTCTTCAGAATCACATGAGGACAGACCATTTCCGTAGCTCTATACTATATTGACGGACTTACCGGACATCCCTGAGTCTGTAACGTGTTCCCACCCTTCTGCGAACCCAAGCTTGGGGTCCAAACCTCTCGAACGATAACCTCGAGTGAGGATGTGTTCAACATCCAGAGGAGGCGATGCAGTTTTACTTTAATTATGGTCTGCCTCATGTGCCATGATGTCCATATGGATTTATAAATGTTAATCCACGTTTCAGATCCGACGATGGCACCTTCAGAGTGCTGAAACCGGTCATCTAGTAAACGATATTGAAGCGATCGTGGCTTTTCAATTGTTTTAAAAACAGAGTGATCGCCCCACGACATACCATGTGTTCACTGCAAAACAGTTTTACTGGTTGAGGCACATGATCCAAGATTACAGCTGCGGCACAGTCGTCAGTGAAACAAGCGGGTATCACGTCTATCGCTGACAGTTGTCCACATAAAAATTCGGAAAGATAAAAACGATCGAGTTTGCTGTTGGAAGTAGCTGTAAACTGCGTATATCCGACGAGAGTGGAATAGTCACAAATCCATGCTTAGCGTATTTGCGCAAAGCGCACCGAACCTTCTAGGTTCGCACTGAAATTAAAACTGGGGGTCTGATATACAGGACGCAAAACACTATTAAAATTTCCGCCTAACAGAAGTTTTGCGGAGTTCTGCGAAATAAATAAAGTATATCCTATTCAAAAAACGCGCACGGTTTTTGGAACAACCAGATCCTGAAGGGGGATAAAGAATAATGAACGTAAAGTCACAAAAGTCCAGCCTATCCCTCGTCCGTCATCCATAACTTCTAAATCAGTCCCTCTCTGTAAAATTACACAGTACCAATAGGTAATTCAGGAGCCACATTAAGGAAAGTAGGAAAGGCGGGGATATTCAAGGTAAGAAAGGTATAGGCCTGCATCTAGTTATTACCAAAATAATTCAGCTGGTTACCTGCAAGTGACATTTAAAGTCGTGTATCACAGTCCATGCTAGAGTCAAAGGATGAATCTTGTTGTAAAGAGGCTGCTCCTTCACTTCACTGGTTGTTTCTTTTTTCGCCATGCCGCACGCTCTGGTTGTAAACACCGCTTGTTGCAGCTTTGCAGGAAGGCGACTGTCGCATTGGGCAACGTGCAACGTGGGGGGCGGGGAGGGGGGAGGGGAAGAGGGGCAGGGGGGGGGGGAGGTTCTGTAGAAATTAGTATCAGGTGCAGAGGACACACCCCCACTCTTCGACAGGTGGGCGGTGCGGCTCTGGAGAATCAACGGAAACCAAACTTGGCGGCATGTCTTTTACCGTTGTCACGTGTTCTACTGCCACGTTTGTGGCGATCTGGTACCGATACGCAACGGTCTGTGGCATACTTTCCCCATCTGTGGGCGTGAATCCAGCACCAAACGGATTGAACCATCCGGCTTTTCTGCTACCGCGAGGGGCTAGTTGTAAATGGAGGTGGTTGCTGGTTCAATAATGTCATCGCCTAGCATCCTCTTGATCGCTAAGAAAAGTTTACGACAGTAGGTCAGGTGGATCTGGTAAGGTAGCACGAAGAATTTTGTGCGCTCGTGCACTCGGAGTGCATATTCAAAATTACGGACAGCTTCCGTTTTTGGCAGAAACACATCCGCGTTTTCAAGTAACATTTCTTTCAGGTCTTCCTTGTCACTCATTGGAATGTTTTCTAGACTCTCTAACACGTTGTAAATCGCATTGCGTAACTCTCTACGAGTTTGTTCATGTTCTTGCACGGTGCGACAACGCTTATCACGCCACAATCGATTACTATCTCCCTCCCGTTTTGTAGTGTAATTTCGGTTGAGGCATTCAGCAGGAATTTGTGCCCGTATTGCAAGATCAGCTAATGTAATTTTCTTGACAACATCTTTCTGCAGTCTGAGCCCTCCTTGACATTCAATACGGCCTGATGTTGGTTCAGGAGAGCCATGCTGAATATTATTTCAATTGCCAGGAAAGTGACGACCAGAAAGTTCGCTTCCAACGTGTGCACTTTGCGGCAGAATATCATCCATGTTTATATCCGCGCTTCCGTGTACTTTCCTCTCAGTGCGCCAGTGATTTCGTTTGCTTCAGCGTGAGTGCTGGACGTGAATGTTCCGCAATACATCTCTTGCATGCAGAGTCCGATATCGCCGTAACGTGGCTTCCATGGTCCACAGTTCCAGTTACATTCTGTTGCCTACGGTAAATATTAAGATGTAGATCCGGTCGTGTCATGATTTCCTTCTCTTCATACAAAAGCTCTGTTGCGTCTTCATATTCTAGCACGTTGATGTTCTCGTTCCGACTGTTCCTGCGGCTTTGTGTTGCAGCAGACGAGCACCAGTTTCTATTTAAACTTGTGCTTCGTTTTCTCTGCAACGGATTGGATGGCCTAATCTGAATATTATGATCTTGTTAGTTTTCTTGCTGCTGACGACTGTTACTCTCCGAGTTGTTTCTTTTCTGCTGTGGTTCTCCAGTACCCCGCTGGAACTGGTTGGGGTTTTGTTGTTCTCTCCAGTTTCCTTTTTGCCGTTCATTGTAATTGTCGTTGTAATGTCTCGTCTACCTTTGTCCTCCCACGGTGGTTGGTTATTCCCTCTATAGTTCACATATTTGTTTTCCCGTGATCTATAATTTCCCCCCTTTCGTTTGCTGTCGTTCTGAGGAGTCTTGCCAAATGCGGTCATTGTATCTCTTCCTGTCTCTTGGGTTTTGCATGTTGTAGATACAGTTTAATTCACCTAGCGCGCTCTTGATGCATTCAGTGGAACTGTTGCATCTTTCAATGAGGAGTTGTTGGCAGTGCAGAGGTTGTGTGAAGCAACAGTGCCTCATAATTTTATTGGGACTGTACGGCTGGTCCAAAGACCGATTCTTCTTAAACAAGCGACTCGGAGAACTTCACTGGACTAAGGAATCCTGACGCTTCTAGATGTTTGCCCAGCATAATCTTCCGCTTGATTCTTTCTTGCGTGTCCTGCGACCATCACGTGTTACGGAACGCAACCTTGAATTCTGCCTATGAGCGACAGCACTCAGCAACACTGCGCTTGTATTTCGCGATCGAACCCTCTACAAGGCCGCAGATAAATTCCATCTGGTATTTTGTGGTCACGATTCTGGTAGCACATTATCGTCCTAAGCTATCCAACTATTTTGGATGTAATGTATTGTTATTCTCTGTGTACACTTGGAAACCTTGTATGGAAAAGAAATGTTTGTGGCCGAATGGTTCGACATTTCTTGCGAACGAATTTTCCCTTGTTTCTTCAGCAAATGTCTCCATAGATCGGTGTCCAAACGACCCTTGTTCACTGTTAAGGCCCCTTCTTGTATCGTAAGATTCACGGAGCAATGATTGCGTTCGCCGAAGACGTACACAATTGTGTTCAGGTTCGCGTCTGCCATACTTTCGTCACCGACGGCGCGCGCTCTGTCGTGGGCACTATGATGGCTGGTGTGTTCTCCTTTGTGCCGGTGATGTAGCCACATGTTGCGCATGACATGTCGTAATACATGCTCTTCCCTCCTTCCCTGATCACGGGGGAGTGCTGGCGTACCAGACCGTGGTTCTAACTGCGCAATCCGCTGACGTGCTTGTTGGACATCTTTTGGTCGGTCGTTTTGCCGTGCGGTGATCCGAGTCTACTCTTCTTTGACCTCTGATACTTCTGCCTGTTTGTTTTCGGTCTGCTCGATGCGCTTGACGTTCTCGATAACCTTTTCTTGCGTTTCCTGGACGCACGTTCGTCCGCGTTTTTGGAGCGTGGCGAGAATCTTTTTGATTTTGCACATCTCGATTTTGGTATGTTTTAGTTGTTCTTTAGCTAACAAGGCGTTCTTGCGTGCACCTTGGGCTACTAATGTTGCCTCCAGGGCATCGCGTTTTGCCTCGTTCGCGACCTCTTGCGCCTCCGTCGATGTTTTCTTGAAGCATTCTACCTGTTGTTTAACTCCCGCGTTTTCCTTCTTAATCTGCTCTATACTTTCTACAAACTGTTTAGCTACCATCTGATCTCCTTCGACTCCGTATTGACTAATTCCTTCATCTCCTTTGAGGTTACCTTTTCTCTCTCCTGCCTCTTCTCCTCCCCTTTTTGTCTGTCCGCTCCGCTTTGTGCATGAATCGTATGAGGGTCTCAAATTGAGAATTTCCGCTTATATCTCCAGGGGTAGAGGATCGCGACTCCATCGCTCTGCGACGTTTTGTTCCTGTATCTGCTACGCTACTCTCACTGACGCTGCGTCTTGCCATGCCAGCAGATTCTGTATGGCACTCTGCTACGATTTCACCTTCGTGCCCAATGTCTGACTGAGTTTCCTCGTCACAATAAGAGAATTCCGCGTTTGACATATCCGCAAGGTCAGCTACTAAATTCGCCTGAGAATTCTCCGCAACTTTCTCCTGATCAATGCTACCGGTCCGCAATCGATCCACCTGTGACAAGATTCGAATATTCTCGCTACCTTGGAGCAAATGTGCCTTGCTTCTAGTGAGCATCCATTCAGGTTTCTACTTCCCAGAGATTTCAATTGCTCTTTGTCGCAATGCCACACAATTTTACCCTGAAATTTGCTCTAGCGAGCCACTAATTCTAAATCGCTGACAAAGCATATCACATAAAAACAGCCCTAACCTACGATAAAATGAAAGAGCCACTAATAATCTACCATCCCGCACATTAACACAGCGCCATTCTCCGCCAGGAACAATCAACAAGTGACACAGAAATCACAACAAATGAATAATAATACAAACAAACAACACACATAAAATTTAGAAATCATCAATGTATTTAGCGCTAGCAATTCTTATGGTAATGCGAAACTAATTACCTCAGTGTTCCAACTGAATTTCCACATGTGAAAATAGAAGCCTTGTAACGGAAATTGCATCTCACGGTCACAGAAGATGCCATCAATTCGTCAAACTGCAAAACCACAGTGGACTTGCAGTATGTTTTGGAAGACGACAGGAGACTCTTAGTTACCGCCCTGACACTAGTCACGGTAACTAGTAAATCTTTCACTTGGCTACCTGCCCCATGCATCTACTAAATTGATTTTTCGCTTTGACAATGTTTGTTGTTGATAGCCTGCATTAGAAGTTACCATATCTATCAGAATCCAAATGAACTTGAATGCTAAAATAATATTAATGAAATAGTGGCCCTTTCAGTATTTTAGTCAATTGTTGATGGATGGTTAATACATCAACACGGGATTGATCTTTCGTAAAAGTTATGGCACAAGTTTATTGATTATACAATAGGACAAAAAGATACATGTTAAGTGAGATGACAAAAATAAAACATGATCTGGTGGCAGCATAAATATGTAACGAACACTTAAGCCTCCCTTGGGTGGTGGCTGGTTGGCAAAGACTATGGTTTGTGTAACTGAAGTATTTACTGTGGCTCAAAACATGGATACCGAAATCTGAAATTATCTAACATTGAACAGACTTCGAGGGATTTATTCTAAACAGAAACTATACTACGCTGGAGCAGCTGAGAACAAGTGGCGAGATTGTGATCCTGTTTGCCCTAACAAGGCTGAGCATAAATACAAGACGCGTTTTCTCGATGTGTGGCGCTGTCTCAGGTGACGGTCACGGTTCCAGTGTCTGCCGTGCAGCGATGTGTGGCGCTTGTGATGCCCTGTCTTGGGCACGAAATACACCAAGTTGCAGCTAGGGATCAGTTAGACGCATCGCAATCACTCTCTAATGGAGCCCTGAAATCTCGGCAGATTTCAGTGTAGTACTGGTGCGAAAGCAAATTCAGGACAAGTGTCCCAAGTGCACACCATTCGTAACAAAAGTCGAGACCAGAATCCTCTCCAGACTGAAGTCTGAATCAGAAGACCAGTTTTTCCTCTCCTCACTTTCCGTCAAACCTCGGTAAACTCCACGAAAGCCCTCCCGCAACTGCCCCCACAGGGGTTTCGTGCCAGTCACAAGACTCCATGAGCTCCAAGTCTACCCTCTAGCTCAGCTGCTCTACTCAACGGCCAATTCTAATCAAAGTTAACAATATTCTTCTCTTTTCAGGAGAAGTAGCCAATCCCTGACTCGCAAATTCCCATGCAGACAGGAGAAGAATTTGTGCTCCTGCTTTTTTCCATGGACGCTTTAGGCAGCATGTTATTTTGAGTTTATGTATAGCTCTAAAGTGAGCAACACATTTACCTTGGATGTCATTATCTGGATCGCCCGAATGTTACCTCGTGTCCAACCAGAAGCCCGGCTAAACTAAGAGAAGTGCTTTTGTGTCCCAACGTACATCATTTCAAAGCCGCCATAAATGTTGGGTTCCTTCTAAAATTGTTTTGAAGGCTTGACGCTTCCCAAAAAACTCTGTAGGCTAAGGAGCAACACCACCTGATGGCTCTCTCAATAGCGTCCGGTCCACTGTGAACATGGAAACTTGTGCATTTTTATGGCCACCATCGTTGTTCACAAAGAGCGTTTATGACACTGTAGTAACTCGTTGGTTGGGCGACGTAGCTTCCACTCACGCCTCCTGCCCCTGAGGCGCCTAGTAGGTAGGTCCACGTAGGCCATTTTTCGCCTCTTCGACCGAACGCATTGTCTGTACGTCGGTGCGAGAAATTCTTGGGCCCAGCATTCTGTACCTAGCAAGTGCTTTAAGATGTTTCTTTCCCTAATAGCTGCACGTGGCTTCCAAGCCCCAAATGTCCACTGAAGGATTTGCTGTTAAATGACCAAACTGCCTACTTGTTCTCAAATAACTATTCGAAGGACAGCCACCATAAAGATCCCACAGGCAATAATAATGTACACGCTTCCATTCAATGCGTGCTCATGCTGACAATTTCCTGTCGTCTCATAAACATTATGATTTGGGTGAAAACTCGACAGTAAATTGTACCCTTGAACGTGGAGAATAAGACTCGTCCCCTTCTCAACCCCGTACATTACGTACACAGTATAGTCACATTAATATGAGCCTGCCTGTGTTCGACGCCAGTGTGCAGACGACAGATGGGGGCACCAGCAGTGGAGGCTACATAGACTGTGTCGTGGGGTGCGGGAAACAGTGCGGTCGTTGTCGTAATGCGTGTAGTGGGACGAAATTGAAGCGTCACCCATCCACCAGTGTCAGCCCAGTTTGCAGGTGAATATAAGTTTAATTCAGTTTTATTTATGTATTTTTCTTAATACTTGTAATAGCTGTGAATTATCTAAAAGTTTTGTATTTTTTTATGTTTCATGTACGGAGAGGGCGGCGCAACGAACGGAGACAGCATCTTCGCTGCCGCGACCAGAGAGGAAATTGCTGGCCGCTATACGTCGCGGGTCGACAGCCAAGGAGCAACAGAAGATCCTGGAACCGAGTTGTTGCGTCGTGCTTCTAAAAATTAAAAATGAATTTTTTTGTACTCTTTTTGTACAACAATGACGTCATAAAGAGCTTAATCTTATTGAAAAGTCAGTCCTAGTTTGTCAACGGTCATGTTCACATCTGTATGTGTAGGAAGCTAATAAAATAGTGGATGCTACTAAAGTTGAAACACGTGTTCTGAGGATTTATTTATGAAGAATTATGTGAACGGATTAATAATATATTTGACAAGATTATTGAATTCTGACAGTGTTCATCGAAACTTTGAATCTCGAAGGTTTAGTCAATGTGTGATTCTGATATCGATTAAATCAAGATAACGTGTGTCAATATAATTTCTGAGGAGAAACAAACGAAATTTAAATCAAAAAAGTTTACGAAAACCAATTGGCCCAAGTGATCTAATTCTTTGCATACGACTCAACTGATGTTTTACAGTTTCGTTCAAGAACCATTCTATGACTTTTTAAAAAGAATATAAATCATTTTGAAGTGGGTTGTAACTGACGTAGGTGACGAAGTCTGCACATGGTCATATATCAAACGAAAATCGGTTATAAAAAACTTACGTCGTTACACTACACCGAGGCGACCTTAGAAACAGAACTTGTGTGCAACTAAGGCACACAGGTACGAAACAAAACATCAAGAGTCCTTCGGAGGTCAACGCGAGTTTTCGTGGAGCCTTCACCAGCCAGCGGCGACTTCGCGGGTGTGGGCATCTGACGGAGCGCAGCCAAGCAGTACGGTCACGCAGTTGTTCCACGAGAAGGCGCATCTGTTGGGCAGCAGCTGAACGCTGCAAACCCCGACAACCTTTTTTCTCCCTAAACTAATAGGCCCAGTACATCAGCTGCGGGGCGTTTCTCCGGCTGGTATTAGAGGTGTTGCTGAAGGCTTCGCCTGTCTACGGCGGTGCCGGGCGTGGTTGCAGCCAGTGACGTCTCCGGTGTTCGACTCAGCGTCCTGCCGGTTGCGGAAGCGGGGTCGCAGCATCTCAGCGGCTGCATCGACGGCTGTTACACCTGCAGCCCATAGCAGCACACTGATCATCGAGAACTACAAATTACAATATTAGTGTCCGGTGAGTTTGTTTCAAGTGGGAAGTGGAGTGTTGTACATAGGGAGTGTGCTTTTACAGGATTGTTGATTACAAGTCTGCGTGTGTAACTAGTTAATATCTTACAATAATGTCGGGAAGTGAAATGTCAGACGAAGAGCAGTCTATGTCCGATAGGAGCATGAGATCCCTTTTTAGGGCGATCGCTAAATTGAAACAGTCTAACGAAGAATCTGCTGCTAGATTAAAAGAGGTACTAAAACAGGAATTAAAACAGTCTAACGAAGAATGTATGGCTAGATTAAAACAGTCTAACGAAGAATCTATTACTAGATTAAAACAGTCTAACGACGAATCTACGGCTAGATTAAAAGAGGAACTTAAAGGGGAGCTAACAAAATCGACAGACAGGTTACAGGAACATCTTAATGAAACCAGTCGAGAATTAAGTGATAAAATAGAGGCTTCTAAAGTTTAAATGCAGGAAAAATTAGTAGGACTTAGTAATAAGATTGCGGATAATTGTAAAAGGTTAGAAGAACATATCCAGGAACCGCGCGCGGAAAAAGCTCGCATGCGAAACGATATTACTGACTTAACCGAGAGACTAGATAGTGTCGCTATCTTAGTTGTAAATGAAATACAGAAAAATAACGATATGTTACGAGATGAATTTTCTATGCAAACAGAAACTGTTCGTAGAGAATTATTGGAATCTATTAAAGAGGTCTCTACCAAACCTGTAGAGATTTCTTCAATAGATAATGTAGAATTAGAGACATTAACTCATCAAGTAGAAAAAGATCATACCGAAATCGAAAACATGAAATTTTTAATTACTGAAATATGCAGTAACCTTGAGACTGCCAAAGATAATAACATTGACGAAGGTACAGAGCGTTCACATCGTGAACACAGTGAAGAATCGATATTAGCTAATCGCGTATCCAATACAGAAATGCGAATACAGGAAATTACTAAACGGTTATCGGAATTAGATAATAATGAAAACATTTCAAGTAGTAGAAGCAATAACGTAATCAGAGACAACAGTCGCATCGAATTTGCTAGCTCGGACGACACCAATACAAATAAAGAAATCACGGCAAGCCAATCCGATGCAACTCCGTCTCTGCAATCTAAACAAAATCCAACAATTTCTCTCGCAGAATGTTTGGATGATATAACGACAAATTCAAATGTAGCAAGTCGATTTTCTGTATTCAAACCAGGAGGCGAACTTCACCCTATAATCTTTATAAAAGCTTTTGAAACATCATTATCTCCTAAATGGAGTAATGAAAAACGGATTCAATTTGTAATAGGTCATTTAGAAGCAGAAGCTGCGGAATGGGCAGTACTGCATAGAACTGAATTTAGGGACTGAGACGATTTTGTTAAGCAGTTTAAATAAAATTATTGGTCAAGAGGAAAACAACAACACTTAACTTTAGAGTTGTTAGACCCTCCTCCATATTCTAAACGGTGGGGAGGTTATAGGAATTATTTTGAATGGCATTTAAACCGTGCTAAATTAATTGAAGAACTAATTATTGAAAGTCATTTAATACGAGTCCTAATTAGTAGGTTACCGTATTATGTAAAGGAAAGAATGATAGAAAGAGAATGGTCACAGCCGTGCGAATTACTAGGATATTTAGAACAGTTAGATATACTTAATAGAGAAAGGGAAGACGAGAAATTTAGATTTGGTAGAAATGACAATCCTCGTAATAATAATAATTCAGAACCACGAAAAGCTAACAACAACAATCATAGCCGGTTTTGTTATATAAAACGTCAATCTAAAGATAAAGAGAGCCAACAAAATCGTGGTAATAACTCTAAAATGCGGAAATTACACAATAACGATCATGAGATAAATCATCCTCAAGTAATTAATGAAGGTCAAGTGGTAGGTGACGTTATCATAGAAAGTTCGGAAAACGAGTAAAGTCCTTCAGTACGGGTCAACTAAAGGGAACTGTTAGTCAAGATTATACAAGACCCAATTGCAATTTATCATTAAGCTGCCAAAAGGACGGTGATTGGCAACAAGATTTACTTCAGGAAGACAATCAGATAAGGGAGAATATAACTTATAAACCCGTTATTAAAGGTTATATTAAAGATACCGAAGTAAATATTATAAATGATTCGGGTAGCGAAGTAAGTATTTTATCTAAAGAATTATTTCAGCTTAAAAGAAAATATTGGAATTTCCCAACCTTACCTGTAACTGGGGTGAAAATTATAGGAGTTACTGGTAAAAGAAGTCAAAATATTACTGAGGAAGTTTATTTAACTTTTGAAATTACTAAACAATTAATTGCTCACTCTGTACTCGTCGTAGCCAACTTAAATGTGACCATAATTTTAGGTATAGATTGGCTGTGTAAATATAAAGCTATATTAGATTTTAAAGACTCTTCCTTAACCATCCATAAGGAGGCATGTGCTTTTAAAGTGAGGTTTTCTAATAATCAAGTACCTGAAAATTGCTACGAATCCTTACAGATTAAGTACGCACCGACCATAAACCTATTAACAGATTTTAGTGATCTTGAATATGCAGTATACCAATGTCAGGCTAGTAATATTATCGAAACCGAAGTGAAAGAAAAATGTTATTCTACGAATTGTCTATCCGAACAAGAAAAGGAAGAGTTGGAATCTTTGTTGTTAGAATTTAGAGCCGTCTTCTCAGGTGAACCGGGGAGAATTAAAGATTACGTTTGTAAACTTAAGATTAAAGATCAAAAACTATTCTTTAAGAAACCTTATCCTATTCCAGTACAATTCAAAGAACCGGCTAGTAGAGAAATAAGTAAGATGCTAGAACAAAACGTTATCGAACGATCGTGTAGCGCTTTTAACAGTCCGTTGTGGGTAGTTAAGAAAGCTACTGGTGGGGTACAACTGGTTCTGGATGCCCGTGAATTAAATAAAATTATAGAGATGGAAAGAGACAGACCTATTCCTATGGAGGATGTACTTCTTAAGATTGCTGGTTCTCGTTATATGAGTACAATGGATCTAACCGCTGGCTACCATCAAGTAACATTACACCCGGATTCACGGCAATATACGGCTTTTCTTTTTGAAGGCAGATCATATCAGTTCCAAGTTTTACCTTTTGGACTTAATATATCAGTGTCAACTTTCATTAGGGCATTAGATTCTGCTTTGGGTCAGCAATTGTTACAAAAGATTATTTTATATGTAGATGATATTTTGGTAGCTACTAAAACGTGGGAAGAACACGTAACGATATTACGGGAATTGTTTAACCGTTTAATTGACAGAGGAATTACTTTAAAATTATCTAAGTCTTACTTCGGAAAGGAGGAAGTGAGATTTTTGGGGCATATAGTGGACAGTAAAGGTATTAGGCCAGACCCAGCACGTATTGAAGCTATTGCTCGATGCCCGAGTCCTAGAAATCGGAAACAACTGAAATCATTCTTAGGAATGGTAGGATTCCTGAGAAGATTTCTTCCAGGGCAGGATATTGTTAATCCTAAATTATTAGATTTATTAAAAGAGAAGTCAGTATGGCTCTGGGGACAAGAGGAAGAGGAAGTTTTTAATAAGATAAAAGGAGCGTTAACCGAAGCAAAAACGTTACACCACCCAGATTTCAATCAGGACTTTTGAATGTGTACGGATGCCTCTGATTATGGTGTGTCTTGTGTAATATTCCAAGGTGATCTGACTAATGAAAAGGGATTATATCGGCCTATTGGGTTCGCTAGAAGAACTTTAAATAAACATGAAAGAAATTATTTTGTATCCGAGAAGGAAGCTCTCGCAGTGGTATGGGGTTTTCAACGATTTAGAGGATTATTAATGGGAAGAAAAACAATTGTATATACTGATCATCAGGCTTTAATCTTTTTGAACAATTGTCGGTTACTTCACCGTAGGCTGTTACGTTGGGTATTATGCTTGCAAGAATTTCAGTACGAAATTAGGTATATAAAAGGATCTCAGAATGTAGTTTCGGATGCTTTGTCGAGGCTTTCCGTAGGAATGGAGAATATTAACATTGCAGAAGAACCAGGAACAAATTACCATGTTTATTTCCTTTTAACTAAGGAGAACGAACGTAAGGTTGAACGGATAGTAACTGCTATTAGATGCAATCAAAGAAATGATGATCAATATAGGGACCTTATACAAAACCTTAATAATGGGGACGAAACAGTTAACACCCGGGGCGTGTGGTTATATTTTAACGACTTGTTGTATTGGAAAGCACAGAGGGAACACCAGAGATGGAAAATCTGCATTCCGAAAACTGTTGTGTACGAGTTAATCAGTTATATTCATGAAGGATACGGGCATTTTGGAATTCATAAATGTATTAAACATCTAATGAAGTATTATTATTTCAAAAATATGTCCCGTGTTGTGAGGAGTATTATTAGGGCTTGTGAAACCTGTCAAAAGGTTAAAGTTCATAGCAAATATAAGCGTTATAAATTAAATGCTGTAATTCCTCGAGGTCTGTGGGATCTACTGTCATTAGATTTTTTCGGCCCTCTGCCTCGTAGTTCAGGAGGATTAACTTATGTGTTTGTTGTAATGGAATGTTGGTCCAAACATGTGAAGCTATATACTTTGAAACGAGCGAATACAGCAAGCGTTATACGCTGCCTCACCCGAAATTACTTTCTTAACTGGGGCATTCCTAAACGACTTATGTCTGACAACGGTAGTGCCTTTATTAGTCAAAGATTTCAAGATATGATAAAACAATATGAAATCAAACATATCTTAATTTCGAAATATCACCCTCAAAGTAATTTAGTAGAAAGAGTCATGAAAGAATTAGGACGATTATGTAGAACTTATTGTGCACATAAACATACTCGGTGGGCCAAACTAATGCCTGAATTCGAAAAGATATTAAATGAATTGCCTCACCTAACGACGGGATTATCACCTACAGAAATTTTAGGCAAACGAATTATAGGTGAGCCTTTACTAGCTGCTCTACCTTGGCCACCGGTAAATGAGATCCAACAATGCATTCCAGACGAAAAAGTTTGCGAACAGATTGTTAAAAATGCCGAACGGAGAATTAAAAGTTACAATCAACATGCTATAGAACCCTCATTTCAGGTAGGAGATCTTGTGTTAGTACGATCTCATCCTAAAAGTTCTAAGATCGGTAAGGAATGTAGAAAATTCTTCTTTATCTTTGAAGGTCCATATGTTGTACATAAGATTGTACATCCCAAAGCGTAACTTCTTATGGAACCTTCATCAGGTGTAATTAAAGGATTATATAGTGTTGATCAAATTAAACCCTTCATTCCTAAATAAGTTAATATTTAGTATATGTTACACACGGAAGAGCGTTCATAGTTTATTCATGTGAAGTTTTTCGTGATAGTTACGTATTATTTTAAAGATTTAAACAGAAAGCTTAAACAAGTGTTCTACAATAATCTACTGGTACTTCAAAAAGAGAAAGATAACCAAAAAGGGGGTTTTATATGGAAGAAATTTTGCTATTAGGTCAAAAGGAATTTTGTATATTTTAAATATACTAGGATAGTAGGAACCAAAGGGGATGGTTAATAATTTTAGGGACCATGGGCGTCCAGAGCTATATGGCTCACGAGAACATAGCAGAGTGCCTTTAATAGAGGTTTGTAATAGTGTTAATATAGAACTCACCAAACGGGGCTCTCTCGCTTGTTTCTCCTAAATAAATTGCCATTACCCAACAAGGTGTCCGAAGGTAAAGAAAGCTGTGCCGAGATTCTAAAGAAAGTTTTGCTTGATTTCTTCTTGACCTCAGGCATAAATAAGGCATTAGGGAAAAGAATGACGTAAAGTAAATAGTACTATTAGTTATTGTGAGAAACTTATTAGTAATATACATTTTTGGAAAGAATAACTCTAGTAAGTGAATAAAACTGAAACTAATTTATCACAATTTGAATGCTCTGTCCTAATGTAACAAAGTTAAAGAACGTAATAAATTAATATTTATTAGCGACTATTAAATGAAGAGGAGCAATCTCCATATATTCGGTTATGAATTACCATAATAGCACAATTAAGAGTAAATGACAAATAGTCACAACAATATCGTATTAAAAGGATTAAATCTATCTAAGAGCAAGGACTCTAGAATACGTAAAATGTGAGGAAAATGTATTAGCAGTCAAATATGGTATATAGAAAAAGTCTTATTTTACGTTAAAACCTGACAAACTGAGCTTGTGGGTGGGGTATGTAGTGGGACGAAATTGAAGCGTCACCCATCCACCAGTGTCAGCCCAGTTTGCAGGTGAATATAAGTTTACTTTAGTTTTGTTTATGTATTTTTCTTAATATTTGTAATAGCTGTGAATTATCTAAAAGTTTTGTATTTTTTTATGTTTCATGTACGGAGAGGGCGGCGCAACGAACGGAGACAGCATCTTCGCTGCCGCGACCAGAGAGGAAATTGCTGGCCGCTATACGTCGCGGGTCGACAGCCAAGGAGCAACAGAAGATCCTGGAACCGAGTTGTTGCGTCGTGCTTCTAAAAATTAAAAATGAATTTTTTTGTACTCTTTTTGTACAACAATGACGTCATAGAGAGCTTAATCTTATTGAAAAGTCAGTCCTAGTTTGTCAACGGTCAAGTTCACATCTGTATGTGTAGAAAGTTAATAAAATAGTGGATGCTACTAAAGTTGAAACACATGTTCTGAGGATTTATTTATGAAGAATTATTTGAACGGATTAATAATATATTCGACAAGATTATTGAATTCTGACAGCGTTCATCGAAACTTTGAATCTCAAAGGTTTAGTCAATGTGTGATTCTGATATCGATTAAATCAAGATAACGTGTGTCAGTATAATTTCTGAGGAGAAACAAACGAAATTTAAATCAAAAAGAGCTTACGAAAACCAATTGGCCCAAGTGATGTAATTCTTTGCATACGACTCAACTGATGTTTTACAGTTTCGTTCAAGAACCATTCTATGACAGTTTAAAAAGAATATAAATCATTTTGAAGTGGGTTGTATCTGACATAGGTCACGAAGTCTGCACATGGTCATATATCAAACGAAAATCGGTTATAAAAAACTTACGTCGTTACACTACATGCGGAAATGGGGCGATTTATCTGATGTCCAACTGGGCATGATCATTGACTTTCGGTCCAGGGGTCGGAGCATTTTACAAATGGTTAAAGTTTTAAATTATTCACATGCCGCCGTGGCGTGCATGGCAAAATGGCGCTTTAGTGTTTGGACAAAATTACAATGTAAGTTCTCATGTAGCACCGACATGTATGGATATATAAACATTTATGGTTAATTTTAGGTAAAGGTAACAAAGACGAATATGTTGTCCTCAAAAAAAAAAAAAAAAAAAAAAAGAAATACTTGACTGAACCCAGTATCATATTTTTTATGAGAGACAATAATGATCTACGAAGTACCTTGGAAATGAGCGATTTAATCCCTGTTTACATTACAGAATAACAGATAAAAACGTTATCAGATTTTAATCAATTTCTAAAACAGACGGCAGCGTTCACATGAAACATTTAATACTTAATTAAGTATTAAATGCCTTAAATACGAAATAGATTAAGTGACCAATTTTTAATTCGAAAATGAATTATAGCAGAAAGACCTGCCTAGGAAATACATCCATCAGTCACTAGATCGAAGGAAACCTTGAGAACTGGACAGCATCATGATTGCAATCTTTTATTTATTAGTCGCCGTTGTTATGCATCACCTGCACTCTAAGAAACTATTACAGATAGTGTTTCACAAAGCACTGGAGCAGCTCGTTGCGATAATACCTATAAAGGCCACTAGATCGCAGTCCGATCTAAAGATAGAACAGAACCTGAGATTTCCCAAATTGTGACGTAAAATGCTCAAACAATTCGAGTCGTGTTCACACACAGCCCTAGTTGTCACATTAGTGTCATTGTACAATGTACATAAATGATGTAATGAGCTGTCGATTGATGATGCTATTGATTGGTTGGTTGATATGGAGAGAGGCCCAAACCGTGAGGTCTTCGGCCCCATCGGATTGGCGAGAGACGGGGGAAGGGGTCGGCCGTGGCCTTCAAAGAGGCCGTCCCGGCATTTTACTGAAACGATTTAGGGAAATTATAGAAGGCCTACATCAGGATGGCTGCTCGCGGGTTTGGACCGTCGTCCTCTCGAATCTGAGTCCAGTGCGCCACCTGGGTTATGAAGCTACCTGTCGTTCTCTTGTTCACAACTGATTGTCAAAGAAGTTCTACAGACTGCTGCTAAAAATTCAACTGCGAGAAATTGTGTAATATCAAATTGAATATTTAACATTATTTATTCACGCAGATACAAAGGGACGTATGTACAGGTATGCGACTGTATCTCTAATGTAGTTATACACATGAAGATCAAAGTTACATTAACTCCTTACAGTCTATTTCTACTCTCTTATTACAGCAGTATGTTAGACATGTCTAAATAAAGATCTAAGGGATCTACTTCTGATAGTCCATCTTCTCCTTGTGTTTTTAGCTGCTATTAGGAAGAATTCGTAAAATTTAGTGACCAGTGATTTGAATCTAGCGCCATGATATGTGCAGCTATTATCATCAAGGAGATGAACAATATTTGCTCTGTCACGTTTATTAGATTCATGCCTAATGATTGTCCAAACGGTCTCTGCTTTCTTAGCGAAATTCTTTTAGTTTCAGCCTCGGATCACACAACTGACGTGATAACCGATTCCGACTTCCTAATGAATGATCATCAGATAGTGATACCGTTTGTGTGACCTGAAATTGGAAAATAGAATTAAATAAATTTGGTTACAAGGCGGTCACTGTGTTCCCATAAGGTAGTATGCCTTGTCTGTGTAAGTATGCTTTGTTCTTGGAATTTTCATTTTTTTTTTTTTTGCGCTGTGCATTGTTCTTGATTGTGTAATGACATGAGGAAGAACTTTGTGGCAGTGTTTGTAGTGCACCCACAAGTCTTGATTACAGCTAGTCCTCTACATTAATTAAAGATCTCTCTTGTTGCACGTAGAAGGTACATCGAAGAGAGATGTTAACAATCTTTTCTATAGGCATGCATTACAGTTGCCAAGGATCTGTTGTAAAGGAAACCGAAGTTTATAGTGTTGAAAGAACATTTTAAGGCAAGTGCTGAATTTCTCATCTCTCTCTTAGTAAACCTGTTCCCACTGATCAACCACAAAGTTCTCCCTGATTAATGTGACTGAGTCTGCGTGTATAATTATATGAAACTATATTTTCCCCTTCTTAGATCAACCTAGCCCAGTCGTGATTTGTTGTTGGGGTCTGAGTACCACTTCAGGGTCTGACAATTAATTCTTGAAAGCTTGGGTTAAAAAGCAGTTACATAGTTCAGTGATGAAACTCCTGCCAGCACTGTAAGACAGATAAAATTACAGAGCAAAATTTTAGAGTCCTTTGGGACAAAGACTGACTTCAGATCGAAATATGGGCTTAATCCGCTTATTTTCAATTGTATCTTAAGAAGTATCATTCGAGAATGGAGAAAATCGCTGAACAAAGAAGAAGGAAACGCAATTCAGGTTCGGTTAGGACCCAAACTCAGTGGACTCTATGTTGCCTGCCTGGCTTTTGCGGATGAGTTGGCTACTTTAGCAATCAGGAAATAAATCCTCTTAAAGGAAAAACAGAGAGAGAAAAACTAGAAATGTGAGAAGGTGAATTACATGATGAACTCAGTGATCGGCCAAAATTGATGGTAACTGACTATGGGAAGGTTGGAAGAATACCTGGGACAAGCAATCCAACAGAATGGGCTAAAACAAGAAGCGAGTAGTATCCGTTTCTGGAAATTTGATCGAGTGTATCAACTGAATAAAAAAGTTTCTTACTGAAACCACAAGTTTGTCGCTGGCATAATTTTTGCAAGGCAGAGAACATGTTGATGATGAACCTCGCTCAGTGAAACCTTCATCTTCAAAAACCGACGAAATCGTCGGAGGTGTGCGTGCTCTCGTGAGATCAGGCCGACATTTAAGAATAAGGATGAGTGAGCTGTTAAACACTTTCACTGCACTTCAAATTTTGACCCAAGATTTGCACATGCGAATGGTTAAACCAAAATGGTGCCAAGAAACCTCACAAATGAGTAGAAAGACAATCAAAGAAAGGTCTGCTTGATGTACGTGAGAGGATTGCCAATGACGACAAATGATTCAGTCGTGTAATTTTGGATTTTTTAGTAGATCCAAAGACCAAGCACACTGAGACATCTTCTTGACCAAAAAAAAGCTCGAACGAGCAAATTAGAGATCGAAACAATGCTGATTTACTGTTTCGGCAGCAGGTGTAACGCGCATAAAGAATTTGTTCCTCCAGGACAAACTGTCAACCAAGTGTTTTACAAAGATGCCCTTGATAGGTGCATGAATCTAGTGAGGCTGGACATTGCAGACACGTGGACACTGTTTCAAGACAATCCCACATGCCACACAGCCACTTCCATCACGGAATATTTGACCACAAAAGGCATTTATGTTGATCCACAGACGCCCTGACCACCTGATCTGAGTCCCTGCGAGTTTTTTCTTTTCCTGAAAATGAAAAATGTCGTTCTGAGACTCCGAAGAACACTCATAAAATGTGAGCGACATGTTAAAGGCTCTACCAGTTGATGCCTTTCAGCGCTGCTACCAAGACTAGGAACGACGACTCCGCCGGTACTACTTCGAAGGGGACAATATTGTAGTTTGAACAAAATAAAACAGTTGTTAAATAAAAGATCTGTCTCATTATTTTTCTCACACACCACCTACATTTATTCATTAGTTTTTGCTCGAGCACCGCTAATTTTTCAAAATTTCTGTGGTTACTGTGATGATGTTCACACAGCACGTGGCAACAGTCCATACAGACATTCCCACTTAATACCTCCCTCGCTCGAATATGATTGTTGTCTTCTGTCCGAAGGCTGGTTTCATGGAGCTCTCCACACCACTCAATGCTGTGCAAGCCTCTTCATCTCTGAATAACTGCTGCAAGCCACATTCATTTGAACTTGCATACTGTTCTCATCTCTTGGTCACCATCTATAATTTTTACTCCCCCCCCCCCCCCTAATACTAAATCGACGATTCCTTGAGGTCTTAGAATGTGTCCTACCAACTTATCTCTTCTTTTAGTCAAGCTATGCCACAAATCTCTTTCTGTTCAGTACCTCCTCATTAGGTCCTTTATGTGATCTACCCGCTTAATCTCCAACATTCCCCTGTAGTACCGCAATTCAAAAGCTTCTGTTCTCTTCTCATTTTCCAAGATTCATTTCTGTACAGGACACATACCAGAAAAATTCCTTCAGAACAGAATTCCAAAACCTTAAATTTATATTCACTGTCAACATCATTGTATTCTTCAGAAACGCTTTTCTTGCCGTCGCCGGTCTACATTAAATATCTTTACTTTGCCGGTCATAATAAATTATTTTACTGCCAAAATAGCAAAACTCATCTATTAAATTACTATTACTCATTCCCTAACCTAATTCCCTCAGACTCGCCTACTTTCCTCTTGTTTTGCTTCCCACCTTTCAAGATACACTACGTGATCAAAAGTATCCGGTCACACCCAGAAACATACATTTTTCATATTAAATGCGTTGTACTGCCACCTATTGCCACGTACTCCACATCAGTGACCCCAGTAGTCATTAGACATTATGAGAGAGCCGAATGGGGCGCTCCGCGGGTCTCCGGACTTTGAACGTGGTCAGGTGATTGGGTGTCATGTGCGTCATACGTCTGTACGCGTGATTTCCTCACTCCTACGCATCCCTAGGTCCACTGTTCCCGATGTGATATTGAAGTGGAAACATGAAGGAACACGTACAGCAGAAATGCATACAGGCCGACCTCGTCTATATACTGACAGAGGCAGCCGACAGTTGAAGAGGGTCGTAATGTGTGATAGGCAGACATCTATCCAGACCATCACACAGAAATTCCAAACTGCATCAGAATACATGGAAAGTACTATGACAGTTAAGCGGGAGGTGAGAAAACTTGGATTTCATGGTCGAGCGGCTGCTCGCAAGCCACATATCACGCCGGTAAATGCCAAACGACGCCTCGCTTGGTGTAAGGAGCGTAAACATTGGGCGTTTGAACAGTGGGAAAACGTTGTGTGAAGTGACTAATCACGGTACACAATGTGGTGATCCGATGGCAGGGTGTGGGTATGGCGAATGCCCGATGAACGTCATCTTCCAGCGTGTGTAGTGCCAGCAGTAAAATCCGGAGGCGGTGGTGTTATAGTGTGATCGTGTTTTTCATGGAAGGGGCTTGTACCACTTGCTGTTTTGCGTGGCACTAACACAGTACAGGCCTACACTGTTGTCTTAAGCACCTTCTTGCTTCCCACTGTTGAAAAGCAATTCGGGGATGGCGATTGCATGTTTCACCACGATCGAACACCTCTTCATAATGAACGGCCTGTGGCGGAGTGGTCACACGACAGTAACATCCCTGTAACGGGCTGGCCTGCACAGAGTCCTGATCTGAATCCTACAGAACACCTCTGGGATGTTTTGAAATTCGGACTTCGTGCCAGGTCTCACTGACCGATATCGATACCTCTCCTCGGTGCAGCACTCCGTGAAGAATGGGCTGCCATTCCCCAAGAAACCTTCCAGCACCTGACTGAACGTATGCCTGCGAGAGTGGAAGCTGTCATCAAGGCTGTCGGTGGGCCAACATCATACTGAATTCCGGCATTACCGGTGGAGGGCACCACGAACTTGTACGTTAATTTCAGCCAGATGTCCGGATACTTTTGATCACATAGTGTAGTACTGTCTATTCTGTTCAAGTGCACATTCAGTTCCTTTGCTACCTATGATAGAATAACAGTTTCATTGGCAAACCTCAATTTTTTGCTTATTCTCCCCGAACTTTAATTCCTTTTCCAAATTTTTCTTTGTATGTCTTTACTGCTTGCTCTATGTAAACATTGAATAACATTAGGAATGTCTACAATCCTGTCTCATTTCCTTCTCAACAGCTCTTTCATTTTCACGCCCCTCAACTCTTATAAAAGCAATCTGGTTTCTATAAAAGTTCTATAGACGACAACCTTTCGCTCCCTGTATTTTATCCCTGCCATCTTGAGAATTTCAAAGAGAATGTTCCAGTCAACATGGCCAAACCTTTCTGCAAGTCCACAAAAGCTACAATTGTAGGTTTGCCTTTCTTTAACCTATCTTCTAACATAAGTCGTAGGATCAGTATTGTTTCAAGTGGTCAACATTTCTCCAGAAAGGAAACCGATCTTCCACGAGGTCAACCTCCACCAGTTTTCCTATTCTTTTGCTAAGAGCTTGTGTTAGTATTTTGCAACCATGTATTATTGAATTGATAGTTCAGTATCATTCACACCTGTCAGCACTTGCATTTTTAGAATTGGAATTATTGCACTCTTCTTGAAAACGCGTAGAATATTATAAATCTCGGAGACTCTTTTACCGGTCACAACGTTCCTTAAATGTTTTGTAGCCGTTTCGGAATCAGGACTGATTTCTTTCCTGTTTACCATTCTTCTCATAATATTCGTAGTCGAACCACCGAATGGAAGCCGCAGTATGTTTAGATCACTCCGTTCAACTAAGACGGAGGACGAGTACAAAGTGTGGTTTTCAATCTGCGGTGCCACAAAAAGTAAGTTAAGGAGAGTCAGGGAGAGTTTCAAACACGCAGACCTGGCTTCCGGCTCCTTGTGTTGTTGATGCCCCACAACTTTTATCGAAAACCATGTTTTACCACCATCAAATGTTATGGTAGCCTTTATTACTCGCATTACTGTCAGGTAACTAATCATCATCAGATACAAGAATTTTTCTTTGTTAATTACAATAGCGACGTGGAACGTGATGTTCCGTACTAATCTACATAACGTTAAAAACACGAACAGAACAACTGCAATCGTAGCAGCCGACGACGATACAACATGAATTTCCACAAATATCTACAAGTTGTGGGGCAATATATACTGAAAATGTCTTTTCAGTTATTATGGGCACCATAAGATCTTGCTTAAACGGTGGAACTGCGGAAAACCGTGGGTTAATCTGTGGTTTTTATGGAGAATAGCATGAATGTTGTGGATTACATTGGCGTAATTTACGTCCAGCTGCATCTCTTTATAATTGATGTCAGTCGTCTCATCAGTCCGTGCCAAAAACCGGAATAATGCAACAGGCTTGGAGAAGCATAATGCCGAATAGGGAATGATGGCTTGCCTCCCAAATTGCTGCTTGTCAACCCATCTAAACATATCTGGGATGTAAGTGACTGCCGACTGTTTCATCACGAAACATATCATCGTAATAGGCAGAAATTGTGAGAAGTGTGTGCGTTAACGCCCGGCACTATCCACTTCTCTCCATAGCAAGTAACAAACCCAGTCCGCACTGTTTACGCGGGTGCTTAAACTAATATTCCCACTGGAAAACACTACGCCGCATTCACCGAACGAACTGAATAGATTTAGGGCGATTTCCTTTCCTATACCCGTACAAAAGAGCAAATCTACCGTCTCTAAAGACTACGCCGTCGACACGATGTGAAATTCTCTGTTTTGACCCTCTTACACTGCTTTAGCTGTACTACGTCTTGTAAAAACTCTGTTACCGGGAAAGTATCATGAGTCATACCGCACGTGATTTTATCGAATGTCGTAACCTCTTTAGGTCATCAGCAACAGTGAGATCAAATGCGCTTGTCATGTTTATAAATGAGATGCTGATAGGCTTTTCTTCGTTAACAGCGGTTGTTTACAGCCTCCGGCTTTAGGCGTCAAGCTTACTGAATTTTCTGTCAACACCGTGTTGAGTAAATACATTTAAGTTTTACTGTAAACAGAAAACAGCTTCTTCCAAGATCTTGAGATTTTCTGTATCAACATTTACTGCTCCAACGTCTGGGTTTTAGATTCAGTGATGTTGCTCATATCGCAGATATTAGCAGACGACTGTGATACTTCTACCAGATATTAAGAGTACTGAGAGGGAAGCGGCATGTGAATTGTGTTACAGTGGGTGGTTTCTCCTTTGTTATGAGACACTCATAGTAGATGTCGGCGCCCGTGTTTGAGCATTAAGGGTCGGGCATGCTAGAAGCATTTGCAACTGATGTGAAACGTGTTAAGTTTCATTCTTTCTTTATAAAAACAACTGATTGCAGTAGCCACAGAAGCTATTCGTACAGTACGCGTTGTCGCATCGTCATGTTTAATGATGCCAGATTTACGTGGAGCTCTTTAGTAAATGTGAACGATACAACGAATTTGTAGTTATTACTGAGGAAAATAACGCTACGTAGAGAGCTGAAACTCAAACAGCAGAGAAAGTATTCGTGCAGAAACTTCCTTATAAAGTACAGTGGAGTCAGGTACATACCGTTTCTGATGCCCAGAGATAACATTTTATATGCATCCTTTTCATGCCAATTATTGCTTTAAGATCTCCAACTGCTGACTGAGGAAATGTTTTGGTCTCATTTGACCTCACGTTTCTCGAGTCTATATAAAAATAATCGTGTGGAGTCCATTACTGTGAGAAGTTTTTGAGATTTGTATACAGTGCAAAAAATATGAAAAATTATCTATGAAAAATTTAAGTGATTTGTTGCTCTCGTAAATATACTACATTAAAATAAGTTACAGCCGCCATAGGTGTAGCTGGGGCAACTTTGGGACATATTAATAAATACATTAAAATATTTACAATTATTAATGTCGAACAGCGTGATGATATGAGACGTAGGCGCCAAAATATTTATTGAATGAAACAAAATATCTCATATTTTGTATGGGTTCTACACACCTGTATCAAGAGAAAATTTGTTTAAGAGTTAAGAGTACAGACACTTCCATCTCACAGTACATTTAATCTATGTGAATAATCATCTTGAGGTTGAAGCTCTTCTGTTTCTATTTGTTTCCCAACAGATTTGCTTTTGTAGAGGGCCTCCTTCAGCAAAACCCAATTTTTATCTTTATCTTTATTTCCCAGACATATTTCGCTGAAGATTCAGTATCATCAGTGAGTTTTTTATTATCTTCGTCTAAAACAGGAAAAAATACTCTTTACTACTTGTACACATACAAATTTAAGAGAGTACTTACATATTTGAGGAACCGACAAAGTTTTGTATATGTACCTTGTTACCACAGGCTACAGTTTTCCTGGATTTTTACGTTTTTTTATTGCAGTTGCTTTGTTCAACAGTTTGGCATTTGCAGCCATATAACTTAATGTAGACTAGGTATTTACTTCGAAATTTTGCGACTGAGAATGTTATGGTTGTGTCTACCATTAACTAATTCTCTTTTGAAGATTGTGAGTGTGTTTGTTTGTGTGTGTGTGTGTGTGTGTGTGTGTGTGTGTGTGTGTATGTGAATGTGTGTGTTTGCAATATGTTTCACTTACTTTTTCTGGTTTCTCCACTATCTTCACTGCGAAGGCCTGCACTACAAAATTTTTGTTGTCACTGTTTACAAACTGCAGAAACAAGATGGCGGAAAGCTGAACAGTTGAATGTATTTTGGGTGGGAGTTTTGGATGTTTGTGAGCTGTACCTACCGTTTTGTGTGTGTACATATGTATGTAGATGAATGGGCGTGAGCTTCATTTACTTAATTACTACTTTTTATTTTTATTTATTTTTAACTTTTTTATTTTTATTGTGGTGTGTGTGTGTGTGTGTGTGTGTGTGTGTGTGTGTGTGTGTATGTGTGTGTATAGAGGGAGATTTGGGTTATATATGGGTTGGTGTTGTTTGATGGTTCTTTGAGTGCAAAGGACAGAGTTACATTGCACAGAACAGTATATTAATTTACTACTTTTTTCCCTTCAATTATGACTTTTGTGTTTGATAGTCTGCTCCAGTTATTACTTTTTGTGGGAGACTGTTGCTACATTTGAGCATTTAGAAGTCATTGTTGATGTTTTTTGGCTGTGTTTCATGTCCATAAGATGTAGAATGACAGATGTTACTTTTTAATGCTTTTCTGTGTTCTGTGTATCTGGTATTAAAGTTTCTGCATGTATATCGTATGTGAATTGATTTGCAGTCCTGGCATGTGAACTGGTAAATACCAAATGTGTTATGTTTGTCTGTGTTTGTAATGGTTGCTTTTAATTTTTTCTGTAGAGAGTTGTCTGTCGTGTGGGCTACTTTATGTCTTATTTTTTTTTTAGTGTGTTTCCTATTCTATGGGCTGCTTTGTTGTTCTAAGCCACAGTGCGCTGTTTGCTTGTTGCTATGTGTGTTTCTTGTTCATGTGTGCCTGTGTGTATGTTCTGTGTGTTTATATTCTGTGCCTTTGTGATCTGTGTGTTTATGTCCTGTGCGTCTTGCGTTTGTAAGTTGACGACAGGTTTTTATTTTTGTGTGCTAGGTGTCCCCTTTATTTTCGTTTTATTTCGCGATTTAGTTTCTCTATAATGTTTATATCGTATCCATTCTCTATAACTATTTGTCTGATTGTCTGTAATAGGTTTTTGTATTTGTCATCAATGAGTGGAGTTCTGTTCAGACTGTGTAGCATACATTGCAAAATGGATAGTTCGTGCATAAAGAGAGATTGTGTATAGACGGTGGCCTTCCAGAATATGGAAAACTGGGTTTGCTTGTTTTGTCTGTTCTATGGCGAATTTTATTTTTGCGTGAACTGCGTTTATATCATTGCAGAGTTGTTGGATGCGACTGGGTTTTTCATCTAGAACGCACATGATATCATCTACATAGCGATACCAATGTACTATTCTTTTTGTTTGGGTCTTATTGTTGTCTCAAATATTTTGTTTTCAATGTGATTGAGAAATATGTTAGCTAGGAGTCCAC
Source organism: Schistocerca piceifrons (assembly GCF_021461385.2). Classification (NCBI taxonomy): domain Eukaryota; kingdom Metazoa; phylum Arthropoda; class Insecta; order Orthoptera; family Acrididae; genus Schistocerca; species Schistocerca piceifrons. The sequence goes on from NC_060139.1 coordinate 335,744, forward strand.
TGACTGGTGACCACACGGGAAACCTGTCCTGTTGTGAGTAGAGCCGGCTGAGTAGAACAGGTTGTCAACGAAAAAGAAAAATTGTGTTTTGCTCAAGGGGGACGCTTTCCAGAACCAAATGAATCTATGTGAAATTAGTTCTTAACAATTCATACAAAACTACTAGCAGGGAAATCTCTGTCTGTGACTTCGAAATGTGTGACATACATAGGTGAAACCCTTAGATGATCTACTAACAGAAATAAAATGCTTGAAAGACGGCAGTATTTACTTGGCAATACATTCTGTACAGAAGATGAATACTTGTATATAAACAAGTTATCAGTTACCTATAAACAAACTGCATGTTTATGTAAATAGCACAACTTCTGTGTTGAGGATTATGTACAAAAATGTGTAATTAGTACAACTACAAATCAATAAAAGTACCACAACGATAATTTAAAAACTATTTATTGAATGTGACAACAATGAAGTTGAGAGTTTACATTATCATTGTCCAGGTGTTTCACTGAGATACACTCTAGCTGCAGTTTCACAACACTATTTTTTATTTTGTTTTAGATACAAATATCATGAGACAAGACGAGAACAAATGATTCCTTATACACTATACCTGCATCACAACATAGTTTAAATGCTGACTGTAACACTCGAAAAGGTATAACTCAATTCATATATGATTGGTATCAGTTGATTGCGCCGTATCTCCTTCTCCAAAGCCTTTGCGAAGTATGGAACGAGTTCTGAGTCATCAAGTCATGTACTGGGAGTCATCTTAGTGTCTTAGTTTGAATAGCATCCAAAAACTACCGTTATGACAAAGTCCATTATTTGTTTTCAAAACTGTTCCACTTTACCCTTTTTGCATCCGAACCATAAAGTTTCCTATACTCAAGTCAATAACTGGACGTACAATAGCGACTATGGCTTTTTTCCATGTGAACAGGGACGATGTCGGCGTGGAGGCATCTCTTGGTGCTGTGAATTACCAGCTGAACGATACTGTGAGAACTCCTTCGTTCTGCTGAAAGTGATGTACGTGTTAGGTTCTCTGTCGCATGCCAAGCCACGCACCACCCTTTATGGAGAGCGACACACTATTGCCTGGATCGAGTTTTAACGGAATTAGTGTCTTGGAAACAACTTCTATATTAAACTGGGACATGAGGTACAGCAGCAAAGTCTTTGCCTCCATGATAGCGAATCTCTGGGCTGCAACAAGGAAACATTAACAACGTTATTTTCATATCACATACAACGAGAGCAATATGATGGCAAATTTGTTCATACACCATAGATTTATGGTCTGTGGATTTCTTGCATTTTGAGCTGCTACCGGTGAGAAACTACAATTTTTGTCGGTGTGAAGTTGAAGTATTTGTAAACATGAGTCACAAGAAAAAGTAAAGGACTAGCCACTTTACGCTGAGCAGGACTCAATGTAAAGTGGCTAGTCCTATCCTGTCTGTTGTGACTTATGTTTACAACACAGTTTAACTTCACACCTACAAAGATCCATGCTGAAGCGAGTCTGAAACATTGGAACATAAATAAACCAGTACATGAAGCACGAATGATGACCAGAAACACACAAAACAGGAAAATAGGTTTTGTTAGTGTATAACATTTTACGATACAGATTCAAATTTTCTCTGAATCTAATTACTGTTTTTTAGAAAAAGATAAGTAAATTTATTTTTGCGGCTACACCAGCGTCAGTCCTTGGGTGAAGTGCACGTTTAGTCGTTCAGACAGCTAAATGTATTTACGTTGCATTTTTTTTACCAACAGTTCAAAAACAGTCATGCATCAAATAAGATTGGCGGTGGCGTAACATTTATGGTGTACAAAAGGTCATAATCAACATTTTCTAGGAATAACAGCAAACAAACGTATCACCTTACGTACTCAAAGTAGGTACAATACAGAGTGGAGTAGTTGCGAATTAACGCGGCGCACAAGTGTGTTACAAGACGGATTTGAACTTCACTGATAAAGCTACAGAAGCAGTTTAGAGCTTTTTGCGAAGTAGAACCGTAACACTTTACTTAATAAATTATTTCTTCTTACTGATCTGAATTTGGCCAACTCTGGGCCATGTAAAGCAATATTTATAGTTCAAATTGCTTTGACCACTATGGGACTCAACTTCGGAGGTCATCAGTCCCCTAGAACTTAGAACTACTTAAACCTAACTAACCTAAGGACATCACACACATCCATGCCCGAGGCAGGATTCGAACCTGCGACCGTAGCGGTCTCGCGGTTCCAGACTGTAGCGCCTAGAACCACACGGCCACTCCGGCCGGCAATATTTATGATTTAGTCTTTCGGTTGCTATTTATTTTCCTTTTTTCCAGTTTTTTTCATTCTTTCGCTGTCATGGCTGATTATTTGCATTTTTTTCTTCCTATTCTTTTAAATTATGACTGTTTTTCATTATGCTCCTAATATTTCTCTGTTTTGAAACTCTTAACCCGGTAGAGACATTTCTTCTTACTTTGGTCTTTTGACGGTTATTGGCCCACATTTTTTTCTTTTTGTTACTGAAATAATTGTTTGCTTAATCAGTGTTATTCCGTTCCTTTTACGTAGACGAATACGCGGAGAACTGTTTACTCTCCAACAAGATCGGCGGTGGTGGCTACTTTACTACCCCCATCTGTACTTCATAGACATAACATCCTCTCTGATAATGAGTATAGTCTCCTCGGCCTTTACATAACGTATCTACGGTGATCTCTATACCACCTGAACGTTGAACTTCCGTTGTCTGATCGTGCCAGCCATAGATGATTATATTTCGTTTCTTGCCGAACTACAACATGGCTGCTAGGAAATGTCACTAGAACACGAAAAGGAAATACTTTCAGATTCCGCTCTCATATCAACCTGTTATATCACAAATTGACATAAAGTTCAAAACAAGAAATCGGTCTGCAATTCTTTGTCACGCACAGGCCGATCGATATTCCTTGCCAAACTGCAACATGGCGGACGATGCAAAGCACATGAATTTGCATACTCGTTGCAGTTCTGTACTCAGAGACCAGACTTCTACATCCAGGTTGTATAGAGATCTCTGTATTCGACCCATAGAAAAGAAATATCTCTGGAGTGAGCATTCAGATGTGCCGAATTGATTTTCTATTATCAACATACTTTGCCACCATTGTCACGGGACGACGTAGATTTGTACGTAATGTATCCTATAAATTTCGAATAGCGTCATATCACTCGTACGGTTAGAACAAACAGATTAACTTCGTAGGTGCCATGGACTTGGTATAGGCGATTTGTAGACACCATAGCAATATAAATTTGATGCCTGGAATAAGCTGGGCTCGTAGTTTTGACGAGCAAAATGAACGGGAATCACGTCACGGTATAGTCACATCAGTTTGCTTAGCCCAGTAACGAAAGACGTAAATATATTTATTAGCCAACATCTGTGATACAAAAAGTCAAAGGAATTGAGGAACTAACAACGTCAAATGTTATTAATGGCCTAAACAAAATTCATAACGTATCTTCTTGACAAGTTTTGTTCGGTAATGTGCTGAAAAGTGAAACAACATTTAAAAACATCGACATTTAACTGCTAGAGGAATTATACACATACAAACACGTCAAGCAATAGCTATAAACGAAGAAATGGAGCCTGTTTACCTCATCCGTTATGTTTTTTTCTTACGTAGCTAATAACGTCATGAACAACTACGTTTTCTCCTTCATTAGAGTTGACGTTTTCACTTTAACATGTTAGGTAGTGGAAATTGCTTCGTTAACTTATGTTCTTATTTACATGCATGTCAGCTCTGTTCTGTTATTGTAAAAACTGAATAATTTTTCGCTTTGAGATATCTGACATCGCTGGTGTAAGAACACTCAATATAAAAAAATATCCAAGTCGTCACGGAACATTTGCAACTTTCCACGAATGCAGAACAATAAGAAAATAAATATTACGATATTACGACGACACAAAGCACAGCAGCGAAAATAGGTTAACTTACGATGTTAGCAGACGACGACACCGTCAAAACTTTCTTGGCGAGAAACTTTGTGCCGTGATGTAACGGTCCGTTGACGAGCAGTGTGAATGCCTCTATTTCAAATGCATTGTTGAATGTTTTCGCGTGACGAGACGTGACGCCCAATGAGAAATGGCCTTAAGAAAATAGCGTCGTCCCGAGAGATCACGTGACACTTCCAGTTTACTGCTGACAAGATGCTCTGAACGCAATGCTCGAGATATTTCTACTCAACGATTCGACCGACCTTTACATACACAACGCTCCTGCAGCACGAATTACGACAGTCATTTTCCTTCGATGACGCAGGAGGAAATCACGGAAAACTTGAGTTCTCATTTGAACTTGACACGACACAAAAACCGAGGGAATTTCATCAATGATATTGCACTACTCGCTTGCAAAATCTCTGTAGTGTCTCCTCATACTTTTTGTTTTCCATCGTGTGTTTAACGTGTCTTTAATGTAGTGATGCTGATCCTGCTTTTCTTTAAGAACTGACACAATTCAAAATAAAAAATAAAGTACAGCTTACCTATACAAACACGAGGTCCTGACCCGAATGGAGAGTATGTGAACGGTACGATGAGCTGCTTGTTCTCCGGAGTGAAGCGCTCAGGCCTGAAGCAGTCAGGGTCTGCGAAGTATTTGGGATCGTTGTGGATTCCGTGAACGGGCACCCAGATCCCGTCTCCAGGTCGCAGTTCGACGCTCGGGCACGAATCCGTGGCCGGTAGGCGGTACGTGCGGACGCATTCTCGGTCCAAGAAAGGCGCAGGAGGGTACATGCGCAGAGTTTCTGCAATGTTCATTAAGAAAACCATTGGATATTGCAGATGTTCCACAAGCAGGTCTTTACATTAATGTGAAGCAACGGTCCCACAGGATTTACACATAGTAAGTAATAATATACTAACAATAGGATCAGTTTGTAATTCGTTGTGTTTTCCCTGTGTTGTATTTGACTTTACAAGTGTGCAGTGAAGTTACAGTGCCTTTCTGCCGTTTATATTTTATTTCTTGGAAACTGCATAATCTACGTACTGTATAACCCGTTGCAGCAGTGGATCGTAACATTCTATAAAGTTGGTTGGTTGTTTTCCAAATACATCATTTTGTCACGAGAAATATTGTTTGACAGATATCCGAGAAGTGTTTAGAAAGACAAAGAGAAGCAGTACCACGTAGGGCTAATAAGATGTAGAGACCGTCAACTACGTCAGCCATACCAAAATAAAACAAAAATGCAGCAAAACATCATGTGACATTCCGGTGACGTATTACACTGCAATCATCATATGGCACGCGAGATATCATCTGATTACGAACATAACGTACGTCGCCGAGAAAGTGAGCCTACAAGAGACTATCGCCAGTTGCACACCGAGGAATGGTTCAAATGGCTCTGAGCACTATGGGACTTAACATCTGAGGTCATCAGTCCCCTAGAACTTAGAACTTCTTAAACCTAACTAACCTAAGGACATCACACACATCCATGCCCGAGGCAGGATTCGAACCTGCGACCGTAGCGGTCGCGCGTTTTCAGACTGAAGCACCTAGAACCGGTCGGCCACATCGGCCGGCTACCGAGGAATCATTTGAACAAGTTCCTGATGTTACTTGACCGTTGCTAGGAGTAATTCTTGCTCTAGGATCTCGAACAATCGAATTTTGTAACAGTGTGACTGGGGCCACCACAGATCCACTTGACGTTTCGCATCAGGAATTAAGAAGTCAGAGTTCTTCACATTTAAGCGGCCTTGACTAGAAATACGTGTCGTTTAGCCAGATTCCTTCTTTTCACTCGGCAACGAACCAAATGTCATACTTCACGAATTATCTTGTCTGTTATACTTTGTGTTCTGTGATTGTAACTGGTTTAGATGTTGCTTTGCTACACTGAGGTGGCAAAGGTCATGCGATATCTCGTAAAATCGTGTCGGAGCTCCTTCTGCGCGGCGTTGTGCTGCAGCTCGGCGTGGTACGGACAAGTCGTTGGAAGTCACTGCCGAAATATTGTGCCATGCTGCCTCTATAGCCGTCCATAATTTCGGAAGTATTGCCGGCACAGGATTTTGTCCAAGAACTGACCTCCTTATTATGTTCCATATATGTTCGATGTGGCTCATGTTGAGGTCTGGGTAGCCAGACCATTCGGTCGAATTGTCCAGGGTGTTCTTGAAACCAACCGCCAACAATTGTGGAACGATGACATGGCGCATTGTCATCCATAAAAATTCCGTCGTTGTCTGGGAACATGACGTCCTTGGATGGCTGCAAATGGTCTCAACCGAACATCCAGAGGACCCAGTCGATTCCATGTAAACACAGCTCACATCGTAATGCGTCTAGGTCCAACTACCATTCGTCGTTCAAAGTCTATTAATTCTCATCACGCGTCCTTAATCACGTCGGAAACCTTTTCGCACGAATCACCAGAGCACAAACGACAACTCCGCCAGTGCACTGCCCTTTTTAATTTTGTGCACGCGATACGACCGCCATCTGTATATGTGCATATCGCTATCCCACGACTTTTGTCACTTCAATGTATAGCAGACGTTGAATTTATAAACTTGTTATTGGCCTATTGCTGAGGGATACTATTATAAAGATATTTACGAGGTTCCTGAAGTCACTCATACTGCGGATGCTGAACAGTTCTTTGAGACAATGTACGTCAACGCTGAGAAACCTTGTTAGTTTAGATTGGCTTTGGTTGATAGTACCTGATACTGTCATAGTTTTGTGTAGGCCATCAAAAAAAGTCATGTTTCTTGGTTTATCAAGTGTCGCAAGGGCTATGTTTATAACAGAAGCCTTACTTCAGAGCGCACAGATAGTCTTTGACTCTTCTACACTGCTTAGAATTATTGCTAAGGAACAGAGGTATTGTTGGGCAGGAATAAACACAGGCGGTGAAACACAGTACATTCGTAGTAGAGATGGGGTGGTAGGCTATATTTACAACGAAAAATGGCACAAATCTCATGCCACGGGAAAACAGGGTAACAGACATAAATATCGTTCATGTCTGACACAGACTCCCGACATGAAGGTATATATCGGACTCTCAGAAAGGAACAAGCTCTCCTCGGGAACTAACGAACATTAGGCACCTGTTATTAATGCTTGCTTCCAAACTGTTGAGGAGTTTCTGGAGGATACGGCCGCACACATCTCTCAAGGCGGTTATCAGTCCTTGCAAGGTTCTGGGAGGGGGTGTTAATCGAGAAACAGGTCTGTCAGGAGCATTGCAGACATGCACCGAGGAAATACGCAGGCCATTACGTACGTTCGGTATCTTCACATTCCAATGTGTCGGACACCTCAGCGGTCCTGTATGGGTGGATATTGTGGGCCATAAACACAAGAGTTGGGACCTACAGCAGCTCGAAGGAAACGGACGTGATCCAGAATAATCTCCCAGTAATACCGCTGTGGTGCAACGGCACCTCATGCAAAGATATGCAACGGTTTTCGCCCATCGTGCATAAAGCCTGGCCACACCATAACACCTAAACTTCACACATCAAAAAAGGTTTTGCATCACCTCGGTTCCGAGACTACCGGAAACTGTACAGAAAATTGGAATAGTGATCAACATAAACATCGTTTCTGCCCATTTTAATTGCTCATGAAAACTGCACATTGTGTGTTGTACTACCGAACAGGGAGACCGTCAGAGGTGGTGGTCCAGATTGCTGTGGACGCCTACCTTTAATATCCAGTAGCACGTCCTCTTGTATTGATGTATGCTTGTGTTCGTCGTGGCATATTATCCACAAGGTTATCAAGGCACTGTTGGTCCATATTGTCGCACTCGTCAACGGCGATGCGGCGTAGATCCCTCAGAGTGGTTGGTGTGTCGCGTCGTCCATATTAAGGCCCTTTTCAATTTATCCCAGGCATTACCGATAGGGTTCGTGTCTGGGGAACATGCTCGCAACATTAGTCGAGCGATGTTGTTATCCAGAATTAAGTCATTCACAATATGTGCACCATGGGGGTGTGAGTTATCTTCCATAAAGACGAATGCCTCGCCAATATGCTGCCGATATGATTGCACTATTCGTCGGAGGATGGCATTCACGTATCCTACAGCCGTTACGGCGCCTTCCATGACCACCAGCGGCGTACGACGGCCCCACATAATGCCAACCCAAAACGGCAGGGAACCCCCGCCTTGCTGCACTCACTGGACAGTGTATCTACGGCGTTAAGCCTGACCGGGTCGCCTCCAAACACGTCTCCGATCATTGTCTGGTTGAAGGCACATGCGACACTCATCGGCGAAGAGAGCGTGATGCCAGTCCTGAGCGGTTCATTCGGCATGTTGTTGGGCCCATCTGAATCGCGCTGCATGGTGTCGTGGTTGCAAAGATGGACGTCGCCATGGACGTCGAGACTGAACTTGCGCATCATGCGGCCTATTGCACACAGTTTGAGTCGTAACACTAGTCCTGTGGCTGCACGAAAAGCATTATTCAACATGGTGGCGTTGCTGTCAGGGTTCCTCCGGGCTATAATCCAGCGGTCATCCACTGCAGTAGTAGCGCTTGGCCGGCCTGAGCGAGGTATATCATTTACAGTTCCTGTCTTTCTGTATCTTCTCCATGTCCGAACAACATCACTTTAGTTCACTCCGAGACGCCTGGAAACTTCTCTTGTTGAGAGCCCTTCCTAGCACAAAGTAACAATGCGGACGCGATCGAACCGCGGTACTGATCTCTAGCAATGACAACGCGAGCCGTGTACCTCCTTCCTGGTGGGATCACTGGAACTGGTCGGCTGTCGGACCCCATCCATCTAATAGGCGCTGCTCATGCATGGTTGTTTACATCTTTGGGCAGATGCAGTGACATCTCTGAACAGCCAAAGGGACTGTGTCTGTGATACAATATCCACAGTCAATCTGTGATACAATATCCACAGTCAACGTCTATCTTCAGGAGTTCTGGGATCTGGGGTGATGCAAAACTTTTTTTGTTGTGTGTATATCAGTGACGCCGATGAATATTCTGTGTAGTGTAAAGTGATCTTCCCTCTCTCTACACTGTCTGGTGGCCAGAATCACTTGCCACAGGTGAGGCGAGATTCGTCGGAGAACATCACTCTGGGCCACTGTTGCTGTCTCTAAGCAATATGCTCCCTAAACCATCGAACTTTTTGCGACGATTGCACTGATGAAGTGCGGCTCTTTTTACAGGCTTCCGAGCATGCAAACCAGTCTGATTTAATCGCCGTGAAATGTTTCTGGCAGAGATTCTTGCTCCCATTGAGCTCGTAGGGTATGCAGTGATATGCCTAGGAGTGTAGTGTCTATTCCTTTCTGCCACTAGAGCTACGTATCAATCCGCTTTTGCTGTGGTGGTTCGTCTACGACCGCCGACATGCTTTCGCATAGCACTTCCACTTTCAGCGGCCTTTTTTATTGGCGAGATGACACTTTCGGACGCACCCATTACTGAGGCCACGGTAGTGACACGTTCACCAACTTCGAGCCGTCCAACTCCTCGTCCACGACCGTAAGCACTCAAATTATGTCTTGCTGTATCATTAATCGGTTCCACAATGATCTTCGTCAAACACGGTACTGCGTGAATTTTCCAATGCATACAGAGTGTTCGTACATAGGCGTCGCTGCAGTTAACACGTCCCGCCCCCTGCATTTCCTTTTACTATGGTTGGTCAGGTGTTCCGTACTAATTGTTGGTTGTTCCATAGCAATAAACAGTTGTTCCTTAGTAAGTGTCATCGTTCTTTACCAATTGTCAAGGATGTATATGCTGAATCTGTACTTCTGACAAACATTTCTTTTTGATTTCTTCACTTTTTCTTTTAATCATTTCGGTTTAGATGCCACCCACTTCCTATTAATTTCATTCCTAAGAGACTTATTCTGCTGTATTCCTTTCTTTTGATGAACATTTTTGTGCATCCTTCTTTCGTCGATCAATTACCCAATATCTTTCTCAGTTACCCTACTTGTGACTCAATTGTTTCTCCGACTTACGTGTTGGTTCTTTTTAGGAATATCCATTCCTCATCAGCTGAATTGCCTACTGTGGTTTCACTGTCGCAGCATCGGATCAGGGAGAACTTCAGTCGCACATCATCATTCCCCAGTATTCAGGTGTACTGCTTCTTTCGAATAGATTTTTCTTAACGACAGTTTCAAACTTTCGCATACTCTTTGTCATTACTAAATTGTCATCTGAGGTCGTCGCCGTCGCCGAAAACCGGACCCAGAATTTTCCCGTTAGCAGCCAGCGGTGCTGTCTACTGTAACACGGAGGCCGTGGTATACGGCCAATAAAGTAACAACTTGAAATAGGGATTTCGATACGTGTGGTGTCTACAATCTGTATTCTGGACGTCCCATAAGCCAGTAATTCCTCGTTTCTCTCACACTACGACCATTTACTGAGCGTTGAATAAAAGTCTTTCACTTGGCCAGAAACCCGTACCGTAATTTGGGATGTGCCCTGTCTGCCAAAAAAGATTTTATTTGTTGTCAGATAGGGCACTACGTATGAATCAGCAACTTGCTCACATGTTTAAGGGCTGTGAATAGCACAGCGAAGTAGAGACAGTTACTTAGTTTACTGTAAATGCGGCATTGGCCTTATCGATCACGAGCCTGCCCACTGAGCCTATTTCTATTCCCCGGAGCAAGTATCGTTGGTCTGACACACCGGTGTCAATGTGTTCTTTTTTCCATTCCCAGGAGTGTATATAAAAATGGTTCAAATGTCTCTAAGCACTAGGGGACTTAACATCTGAGGTTATCAGTCCCCTAGACTTAGAACTACTTAAACCTACCTAAACTAAGGACATCACACAAAACCATGCCCGAGGCAGGATTCGAATCTGCGACCGTAGCAGCAGCGCGGTCCCGGACTGAAGCGCCTAGAACCGCTCGGCCGGCTCTTAAATATATAAATTGGAAAGGTAAGCATATATGGAAAGATGTAAAGGCAGGAATAAATGAAACAATAGTGAGACAGTTATGACACACACAGCTGAGACAAGACCTGAAACATCAACAAAGACTTGTGGAAACCACAGAAATGAACATTCTTCGAAGGATTACAGGGAAGGCTCTGAGAAACAGAGAGAGAAGAGAAAGCATTAGAAAAGAACGTAGATTGGGCTCCTTTAATGAGTGGGTACATAACAGAAATCATGAATGGAACGAACAGATGGCATGGATAAACGGAAGATTGTGAAAATCGTAAGAAACAAATCACTAATAGGTAAAGGAAATACTGGACGTCCAAGGAAAAGATGGATCGACAACCGGTCGGGTAGACTCTGGAGTAGTGAAGGAAATAGGCTTTAGGAGGAAGACGAGTAAGAAGCAGCATAAGATGAAGAAAATGATGATGACTACGGTGGCGATGACGATGATGATGATGAAAAACTGCATGATTCTTTCAGACTGTGTTTTAAATTACTTTAACTGCTAGTTTCCGACACTGTCCCATTTTCAGGTGCATCTACAGTAACAGACATGGACACATCGTTATCAGTTCGTTAAACAAAACCTCATACCATGCATATCTGCGCACAGCACGGTCGTCATCTTCTAGTAATTTTTACTACAAATCACACAACTGCATATAATGTGATTTGATAAGATGACCGTGCTGAGCACAGACCTGTATGACACGCGAGTTTTTGACGAACTGATAACGATGTGACCATATCTGCACATGTAGATGCATTTGAAAACGAAAAGTGTCTGAAACTAGTAGTGCAAATACAGTAATTTAAAAAGGCTTGTTGGAATCATGCCCTTCTTCAGATTTATTGAAGCTCTTCAAAGTCTACACTGAGCTGAGACCAGGAATCGCCATTTCACTTATATTAACCTCGTCTTACAGAAGATCGATGGATTATCTACTGAAAGTGACCCTAATGGACCCAACTGCGGGATGTAAGCATTATTGCACTTGCCAATGTAGATGTTATAGCATTAATAAGTAGTTCCAAAACATAATTAACCAAAAGAATAAAAAATGGCTGAAAAAACTATACTAAGTTTTAATGAAGAGAAGACAGAATATCTGGATGCAAATAAAAAAATCTGAAGTCATGCATCGGGACAGCCTACACAAACAGCTACAGGGGAACTGTCAGGGCATTTACGCGCGCACTATGAAGAAAACGTGCTCGCCAGAAGCCAGGCACTGATTTGCAGACTGTCGCCAACCACTGACAAGCAGGCTAGCCAGTCAATAGCTTCTTTCCTACGCTCCCTCTTCCGTCACGACTAGCCTATTATACACTCGACCCATTAAAGTTTCAAATATAAGTCATACTGACACCGACCGCCTGCAATAAACAGAGCCACCTTTCCTCCAGAAAAGCCAGTCTTGCCCTGAGGAAGGGCGTTGTAATGCAGTCGAAACATCGGTTTTAAGTTTGTAATTAAAGTAATTTATTCGACGAAGCGGTACAACACCCAGAAGAATCTTAATCATTATAACACTGGCCGCGGAAGCCTTCGTAGTTATAATCAGCAATCTTATCGCCAAACATAGGTGACTAGGTCGCGAGGTTTCACATGTGGTGAGAGGATAATAACAATTTGGGTGACGATCAGCAGCAAGGAGCCTCCTTCGCTATGTGGGATCAAGATGTACGTACGGGTGGATTACAACTCACGCACCCGTTATGAAGGCCTAGTTGCACAGTGAAAGATAATAAGAGAAAACTGTGACTGGCGGACACGTCGGTTTCTAGAAGGATTTGTAGAATACGGACGATAAAATTGATAAACAGGTGGAGGGCGTATAATCTCTCTAGTAATAGTAGCTGCTAACTAATTACAAGATTGACTACCAGAGACGGTAGGGGCGTCCAAATGAGTGGGTGCAAGTCTCTACATCATGTTGAGTATATGGTACCAAGTTTCACACGAGAAAGCAAATTTTACACGGCAAAAATTAAATTAACGATCGTCATTCACAACCTATTGCTAAAGGTGCTGACACCAACAGGGTTTACTGAGAGCTGACTCAAAGTTACGTCTCCTCCCTACTACATAATGTCCGTACTCTCCAGATACTCTGAGAAGAGTGACCACAGAATCTCTTGTTCGTTTCTTCCCTGACGCGACGTTCTGCTTGTACATGTTATGGAGGGGGGCGGGGTGGGGGTTAGAGGCCAACACACAACAGCGTCAGCTGCTCGCCCAGTCAGGGTTCAGGAAGAGCGCGCCAGAAACTGTACTAAAGTCCTTTCTTAACAGAAAAAACTTACAGAATTTTCTCGAAGGCTTGATTTTGATTGCTTGATTGATTTTTAAGTAGGCGCGAAGTTACACCTCTGCAGTTGAAATTCGTACCCACCGGCTAGGTTTAAAAGCAGCCGGCGAACATTCCCTAGGTTTCAAGAAAAAAAGTAAGGAACTGCTTCTGACTCGTATCTAAGTTGCCATATTTCCATTTCATGCAAGATGCTACCCCAGGCTACATGAGAAATTATGAGGCTACTGATCACAACTGACGTCAGACAAAAAAATACACTCCTGGAAATGGAAAAAAGAACACATTGACACCGGTGTGTCAGACCCACCATACTTGCTCCGGACACTGCGAGAGGGCTGTACAAGCAATGATCACACGCACGGCACAGCGGACACACCAGGAACCGCGGTGTTGGCCGTCGAATGGCGCTAGCTGCGCAGCATTTGTGCACCGCCGCCGTCAGTGTCAGCCAGTTTGCCGTGGCATACGGAGCTCCATCGCAGTCTTTAACACTGGTAGCATGCCGCGACAGCGTGGACGTGAACCGTATGTGCAGTTGACGGACTTAGCGAGGGCGTATATTGGGCATGCGGGAGGCCGGGTGGACGTACCGCCGAATTGCTCAACACGTGGGGCGTGAGGTCTCCACAGTACATCGATGTTGTCGCCAGTGGTCGGCGGAAGGTGCACGTGACCGTCGACCTGGGACCGGACCGCAGCGACGCACGGATGCACGCCAAGACCGTAGGATCCTACGCAGTGCCGTAGGGGACCGCACCGCCACTTCCCAGCAAATTAGGGACACTGTTGCTCCTGGGGTACCGGCGAGGACCATTCGCAACCGTCTCCATGAAGCTGGGCTACGGTACCGCACACCGTTAGGCCGTCTTCCGCTCACGCCCCAACATCGTGCAGCCCGCCTCCAGTGGTGTCGCGACAGGCGTGAATGGAGGGACGAATGGAGACGTGTCGTCTTCAGCGATGAGAGTCGCTTCTGCCTTGGTGCCAATGATGGTCGTATGCGTGTTTGGCGCCGTGCAGGTGAGCGCCACAATCAGGACTGCATACGACCGAGGCACACAGGGCCAACACCCGGCATCATGGTGTGGGGAGCGATCTCCTACACTGGCCGTACACCACTGGTGATCGTCGAGGGGACACTGAATAGTGCACGGTACATCCAAACCGTCATCGAACCCATCGTTCTACCATTCCTAGACCGGCAAGGGAACTTGCTGTTCCAACAGGACAATGCACGTCCGCATGTATCCCGTGCCACCCAACGTGCTCTAGAAGGTGTAAGTCAACTACCCTGGCCAGCAAGATCTCCGGATCTGTCCCCCATTGAGCATGTCTGGGACTGGATGAAGCGTCGTCTCACGTGGTCTGCACGTCCAGCACGAACGCTGGTCCAACTGAGGCACCAGGTGGAAATGGCATGGCAAGCCGTTCCACAGGACTACATCCAGCATCTCTACGATCGTCTCCATGGGAGAATAGCAGCCCGCATTGCTGCGAAAGGTGGATATACACTGTACTAGTGCCGACATTGTGCATGCTCTGTTGCCTGTGTCTATGTGCCTGTGGTTCTGTCAGTGAGATCATGTGATGTATCTGACCCCAGGAATGTGTCAATAAAGTTTCCCCTTCCTGGGACAATGAATTCACGGTGTTCTTATTTCAATTTCCAGGAGTGTATTTAAGCACTCTGACACTATTTTTGCTTTTGTTACTTGTTCTCTAACTTCCTTCACGACATTTCCACTGTCGCTGGACAGTCTCTTTCTTCCATTAGCCTATTGTACCAGGCGGCAGCTTTGAAGGTCTGAGCTGACGAGAGAAAAAGAAATACTCCCTCGGGCCCCGGAACCTAATGCCATTGTGGTCGAGAACATAGGAACTGACCAAGAGAGTCCGGCAGGAAAGGCAACGGGAGGGGCTTGACGCCAGTAATTTCAATTACCGTCGTCAAACTCAGCTCACGGACCTACGGTCGCTGACGCGTGTATTCCCATAGTTGTTTTTCACATTTTTTTGATATTTTCAGTTTCTCCTACCGGTGTCTGTATATGACATAAAGTTTTCTCTCTACCAATTTCAACGAATCTGGCTAATTTTGAGGATATTTGAAATTTACAAATCGTGCTTAGACGTGTCTAACGGTGTATGCTATCACAGGCCTTTTGAAATCTGGAAACATAGGAACATCTGCATTGTAACTTTTCTCCCCGTGAATAAATGATCCAGTGTGAATTTTTTTCTCCGGAAAATGTACTGTTAGTCATCAATTAGTTATTCAGTTAAGTGGAATAGCCTGTTTAACATACAAATAAAAGATCTGAAGATATCAGGAAACAAAAATAAGAAACAACGTTCAGAAACGACCGGCTGCAATTACACGGCTTCGGTGTCATCCCGACTCACCGGAGATGACCATGTCGAGGTACTGGCAGCCCAGGACCTGCTCGTAGCTGGGCTGCCCCCCGCTCTTCTGCATCAGCTCGTCCACCTCCCTCTGCAGCCGCCTCTGGACGTCCTGGTGTGTGGCCAGCAGGTAGCTGCAGAAGGTCAGTGCAGTGGACACGGTGTCGAAGCCGGCGAAGAAGAATATCATCGCCTGGGCCGCTATGTCCTCGTCCGTGAGATCTGCCGCAATGAGAGGAACACTGTGGGCCAAGTAAGGAAAAAAAATGCTCTAATAAAGATTCCGTTCTTTATTTACAGCTCTCTCTGGTAACCACATTGCAGAAATAATGAAAGTGAGGTCCCCTCTTATCGTAGAATGCCAATCTTTTTTTCATCTATACGTGTTTCGGGACTTATGGGACAAAAAACGATTCTTTATTTAAGTTTAAAAGAATAAAAATAAATTAGAAAAACAGAAGTTACGTCTTCGCGTTTGCTATTGTCGTCTTCTTATTCCGATAAGATATTTTGTGTTGTTCAAGCCATGTTCAAGGTTACTCGGGCCTCAGAAAGTCTTTTGTTTATAATGGTGTTTTCGATTTAGTTAAACTGGTCTTTGCATGGTAAATAAGTTCATAAAAGTACTGAGCCCCACGTCTGTACAACAGCCAGCCCCAACTCTAATCCACGTCAATCCGACACTAAATCTTTTAAGATTCTATGGAAAGACCACATCACGACAAAAGACTGTCTCGTTTTAAATTTTTGTGATGTGGACCCCCAGGCCGCAACCTAGAAAGCTGTGCATAAATTCGGCCCTGCAGTGTAGAACTATACCGTGCAAACCAATGTGACGTGTACGGCAGAGGGCGCGTCTCGTCGTATACGGCTAATCAGTGTAAACTCGCAGAAAGTTTTACCTGACCAGTGCTGTTCTTAACATAAAGTTTCCTCCTGCCGGCTACTTACACCTGCGTTTGCCCTCGGCGGTGCCGTTCTTCTGCCCGTCCTCAGGTGCCAACTCGCCACGGCGCGCCTGCATGAGCAGGTGGATCATGTCGTGGCGGATGATTCCTTGCTTCTCTCGAGTCTGAATTGTCTCTACCACCAAAGACTTGAAGAAACTCACCGCCTTCTGACTGAAGAAGGGAATACCCAGCATCTGAAGTTCATAAAGTAAATGAAATCATTCTTTTGTTACACTGTAACTAAAGTGCCTCTACATGCCTGCATAGTTTACAAACGGTGCATATTACGAACCTCCATCATCCTTGCAGATATAAAATAGCCGAAACTGACTAATGGGCTGATATTGGACAGATCTCGGCCCGTGGTGAAGAACTCGTTGTCAGGTTCGGACAATGAGTCCACTTTGACACCAAACGCTGTAGTCGCAATCACGTCGTTAGTGACGCGTCTGAAGAAGTCCCTCAGCTCTAGTGTTAGGACGTTCTCCTTCTGGGAACAAACTGCACCAGAAAGAGTAATGATTACACAGAAATAATTCTTACGAGTTGAAATCATAAAAATTCTTGTCAATAGTAATAAAGAATCTCCCATAAGTCCAACCCCTCGTCCAAGTCGTGGGAGATGGGCAACGGCACAAAGTAGGGGATTGCCTTTAGGGGCGATGTACAGCGGGGACTTCGTGTGCCCCAGGACCGCTACGGTAGCTGAGAAGGCCCTATGGGAACCCTGAAACGTGACGGCTAACGGGGCTCTGGTGAAGCTGCGATAGGCCTAGCAAGCCAGTAGTGGATAAATCAACTGCTTTCAAAAAGGGAACATGCCTCGGATCACGGAACGGATTTAAAGGAAACGGACCAAGCAATGGAAAAGGATTACGAGATGGTTTACGGCTGGGCACCTTAAACGTAAGGACTCTAACTGGGAAGTTAGAAGAAATTGTAGAAATGATGGAAAGGAGGAAATTGGACATCTTGGGACTTGCTGAGACTAGGTGGAGAGGAGTTGGTGAAAAGCCACTAAGTAAAGGATGTAAACTGTACTGGATAGGGAATGAGAGGGGAAGAAATGGAGTGGCAATAGTGGTCAGAGAGGGTCTGCAGGAGGAGGTGGAAGGTATCAATGATCGAATGATAAAAGCCAGAGTACGGGTGAAAGGAAAAAGCATTGAAATCATCCAAGCATATGCCCCACAGGTGGGGTGTACAAAAAAGGAGAAGGAGGAATTTGAAGATGACATGCAAAAGCAGCTAAATGGAGGAAATCAGATTATAATAGGGGACCTCAATGCACATGTTGGCACAGACAGGAAAGGATTCGAGGAGATAATGGGACCAGAGGGCTGGGGGAACCGAAATAGAGAAGGAAAATTGTTGCTGGAATTCTGCAAGAGGAATGGGCTGGCGATCGCAAATTCGTGGTACAAGAAGAGGAGTAGTCACAAAATAACTTGGTACAGTGGGGACTGGTCCCAAACTTCAGTAGTAGACTATGTACTAGTGGATAGGCAGATGATGAGCAGCCTCACAGATGTTAAGGTCATACCATCTGAGGCCTTAGACAGCGACCATCGGCTGTTGGTAGCCACCCTAAGAGAGAAAAAAGATAGGAGGGCAACAGATATACAGGAGAAAAGGTTGAAGACATGGATGCCGAAAGAGGATGAACGGAGGACCCAGTACCAGACACTGATCAGGAAGAAGCTGCCAAAGGAAGATCAGAGAACAGTGGAAGAAGAATGGGGCGATTTTAAGAGGGCTCTAGTTGAGGCAGCTGAGACTGTGTGCGGAAGAACTAGCACAAAGAGGAGAAGTAGGGAAACCCCATGGTGGAACAACATATGTAAAGAGGCAGTACTTCGAAAGAACAAAGCCTTCAGAGAATGGTTCCAGACCCGAACAGAGGAAGCTAGGGTAAAATATAAGGAAAGCAAGAAAGCGGCACAGACCATAGTAAGGGCGGAGAAGAAGAAGTGGATGGAAAAATGGACAAGAATGTTAGAAGAGGACAGTGAAGGGAACAAAAAAGTACTTTACACCATGGTAAGAAATAAGAGGAATGACAGAAGCGAGTGCCTGAGGATCATGGATAATAATGGAAGAGTTGTGGAGGAAATGCATGAGCTCAAAAAGATTTGGAAGGAGTACTTTGAAGATCTGTTGAATGCTGCCAAGCAGGTAACTAACAGCGATGGAGAGCCTAAGGCAGCAGACGATTATAATAGTGGGGAAATTGATGATCTAACTTGGAATGAAGTGGAAGAAGCCATAAAGAGGATGAAAGGGGGCAAGGCACCAGGTTGGGACGAAGTAACAGTGGATATGATACGAGCAGCAGGAGAAGTAGGAACCCAGTGGCTATACAGAGTGCTGAGGGTGGTGTGGAAGGAGAACAGAATTCCTGAGGATTGGAAGAAAGGAATTATAGTCCCGATCTTCAAGAAAGGGGATAAAAGGAGATGTGAGAACTACAGAGGAATCACCCTGCTATGCCACTGTGGAAAAATCTATGAAAAGATGCTGGAGAAGAGAATAAGAAGCAGTATTGAAAGTAGACTGCAAGAGGAGCAGTACGGTTTCAGACCGGGAAGATCAACAACGGACCTCATATTTGCGGTAAGGCAACTGCAGGAAAGGCACTATGAGTACGGGAAGGACTTAATCATGGCCTTTTTGGATATTGAGAAGGCGTATGATAGTATCTGTAGGGACAAGCTCTGGGATGTGCTGAACGCAAAAGGGATAGATGAAGAGATTACACGAAAAGTCAGAAAAATGTATGAGGGAAGTGAGAGTTGTGTGAAAGTGGGGAGGGAACGTACTGCATGGTTCAAGCTGGAAAATGGGCTGCGACAGGGAAGTGCACTTTCGCCTTTATTGTTTATTATTGTTATGGATGAAATCCTACAGCAAGTATCAGATGCAATTGGAGATCATAAAATGAAAGCAGTGCTTTTTGCCGATGACCTGATGTTATGGGGAAATTGCGTGAAGGAGGTGCAAGAGCAGTTAGATGCATGGGAGGCAACGGCAGCACAATATGGAATGCATTTCTCTGCAAAGAAAAGTGAAATAATCGTCACAACAAGGAAGAAGAATAGGCCAAATGTGGATATAACTTGTGGAGGGGAAAAACTACAAGTGGTAGAGAACTTCAAGTACCTGGGAAGCGCGATTGAAAGTAAGGGGGGAAACGCAATGGAAATAAATGAAAGATGCAGAAAAGCAGGGCAGTTCTACAAATGCATTAGGGGGCTTATTTGGAGCAAGGAGGTGCCACAGAAATCCAAGGGAATTATATACCGAACCTACTTTGTCCCCATATTGACATACGGAAGTGAGACATGGGTAATGCACAAAAGCGACAAAAGTAGAATACAGGCTAGTGAAATGAAGTTCCAGAGGAGCAGATTGGGTGTAACAAGACGAGACAGATTGCGAAATTTGTATGTGAGGGAAAGACTAAAGGAGGAACCAGTACAGGACAGGATAGAAAAATCAAGACTGCAGTGGTATGGACACATGAAGAGAATGGATGAGGGAAGAATTCCAAAGAGGATGTTTGATCTGCAACTGGAGGGGAAGAGGCCCAGAGGAAGACCAAGAGATAGATGGGTGAAGGGAGTGAAGGAATGTGTGATGAGAAGAGGAGAGAACTGGACGAAGGTGGAAGAGGGGGAATGGTGGAAAGACAGAACACGGTGGAGAGGCTTGTGTTCCCGACAGACCCAGCCAGTGGCTGGAAACTGTCCAAGATGATGATGAGTAATAAAGAAACAAAAATAAAAAAAATCCAATCGCGAATGAATAATGTGTAAGTAGGCTGTTTAGGTTTCTATGTTGGTAACGCCATGTAGCGCTCTGCATTAAAATCACTGGCTGTGCTGTGTGCAGTCTGTGGCTGGTTGGCATTCTTCGAATGTTCGCCATTGTAGTGTTGGGCAGTTGGATGTTAACAGCGCAGTTGGAGGTGAGCCGCCAGCAGTGGTGGATGTGTGGAGAGAAATGGCGGAATTTTGAGAGCGCATGATCTGAACGTGTGTCCATCAGAGACAGTAAATTTATAAGACTGGACGTCATGAACTGCTTTTGAACACTATTAAGGTAAATACATTGTTTGTTCTTTATCAAAATCTTTCACTTGCTAACTATGCCTATCAGTAGTTAGTGCCTTCAGTAGTTTGAATCTTTTATTTAGCTGGCAGTAGTGGCGCTCGCTGTATTGCAGTAGTTCGAGTAACGAAGATTTTTGTGAGGTAAGTGATTTGTGAAACGTATAGGTTAATGTTAGTCAGGGCCATTCTTTTGTAGAGATTATTGAAAGTCAGATTGCGTTGCGCTAACAAATATTGTGTGTCAGTTTGGCGTTGATCAGAATAGGTAAAGAGTGAAATGT
Source organism: Schistocerca piceifrons (assembly GCF_021461385.2). Taxonomy (NCBI): domain Eukaryota; kingdom Metazoa; phylum Arthropoda; class Insecta; order Orthoptera; family Acrididae; genus Schistocerca; species Schistocerca piceifrons. Next base: position 356,808 of record NC_060139.1, read on the forward strand.
CTGAGTATGCTCAGTTCTGCTCAGCTGTTTGAAAATCAAATAATGTAAGAGGTTTATCAGCACAGTACTTCACTAATTTTACTATGGGTATGTTTCATATGGCGACCTTACTAGGATACCTCACTGGAATCTTCTGATTTTTTCTTGTAGTTTCTGTAATTAGTGTAGCTATTGTTTATTGCTAGCACATAATTATAGAGAGAATTTCCTTTGTAGTTGTAGTTTTTCATTGTTGTACAGTAAAGAAGTTGTGGCATGCATGTACATTTGCACCAAGTATTTCGCAGCTGCGCTTGCAATTAACGAGATATTATTTTCAATGCTATGTTAATGTGTTTTCTTATTTTGATCTTCAAATTGTGCTTTTCTGTGTTATCATGTGAAATATTGTGACAATAATGGCGTGTGAAAAACGTAATACTAGGGTCCAAAGTAAACTGAGAAATGACAGTGAAGACGAAAGCAGTGTGTTAGCGCCACCGTGTAATGAATTAACTAATGTTCAAAGTAGTAATTTGGTAATTGTGTATAGGGAAATGGAGCAGGCTGGAAATAATGGTGTAGGAAGTGAAACAATTAGTGAACAGGGAAGCATTATCGATCGATCGGTCGGCAACAGCTCGCCTCAGGAATTCGAAATGACAGGGCACAATCTCGCAAATACTGTAGATTCAGGTTTTGGGTCCTCACCGTTTTCTCAGATAAGTCAAGACACATTTTCTGCTTGTCAAAATGTGAATGTTGCTGGTGCAAATTCACTGCCGGAAACACTGAGGAACATGTTTCATACACCAGTGCATTGTTATTATAATTAATACAACAAATGGGACCAAAGCTTCAAAAGCTAGACACCACGCTTGAACAAACACGTGAAGATTTAACTACTGAGTTACATAACATCGAATCGAAATGTCAAAAAGTTTGTAATGACGTAAAAACACAAATTTGTGAGCATTTTCAACCTATTTTCTCGCGGCATGAAAATGCATTACAGAATCACGAAGCAGCCATATTATTCATGAAAATCATGAGGTTAAGCTACTTGCAAAAACGCAGGAAAACTTAAAGGACACAGTAGATACTCTGAAAATTGGTTCAGAAAGACACATGGAGGAAATTAGTTCATTATCAGAGAAAGTAGTCGAACTTTCGGATCAGCTAAATAATTTATCTATGAAGGTAGATGATAATCTGAATGACACTAGACCGATAGTCTTTGATGATACGGAAGAGTGCGAACAAATTAGGAAATTCAAACAAAATCAGAATCAAATTAATACGGAACACCAAAGAGAAATCCGGGAAGTACAAGATCAGCTGACACAGGTAATACAAGAATTACGTATTTCAGAGGACACTCGCGATCCAATACGGGAAGAGGGACTTAGATATACTGAACAGCCACAGAATAATAACACAGGGCACTTCGGAAATTATGAAAGAAGTTGGTAAGGTACACCGAATTTTGAGATGGAACCGCCGAAACGACGTAACAATGACCGACATGCGACTCGCCGACATGATAATTTTGACTATAAGCTGTTCATTACTACACGTAAATTCAAAACATTTAAGAATTCCGGCAACGACATTCGTCCACAAGCGTGGCTTCATTAATTCTCTCATTGTTTTCCTCCCAACTGGTCATTAGAGCACAGATTAGAATTTATGTGTGGCTACTTAGAGACTGAACCAGCTGTAAGAATGCGATCAGTCATTCATGATTGTCACAGTGAAGGAGAATTTTATCATGCCTTCCTCTCAGCATATTGGTCTCAAGCTACACAAGACCGAGTAATACATAGCATCATAATGATGAAACATTTCGAACAATCTGAATTTTCCAGTCTTGTAAAATATTTTGAAGACATGTTGCACAAGAATCAGTACCTGTCAAACCCATACAGCCCCTCAGAACTCATCCGCATTTGCTTAATCAAATTACCTGAACATTTACGACATATTATTTTGGCAGGACGTTGCAAAGACGACATTGAAGCTTTTCAGGGACTCTTACAAGAATTAGAAATTGACACTGACAATCGCGGAACGCGAAAACAGGAACACAACAATTACAAGTCACATCCGTCACAATTCCGCAATGAAAGAAATAATAACTGGACAAAACAAGGCTATTCTTACAACGTAAATCGTGAACAAAACAGACACCACCCGTATGACAACTGTTGACAGAGTAGTAATAATTACAGGGAAAGATCACCTCTCCGCAGTAATGACTATCACAGAGACAATCAGAGAAACAGACAATATGGGAACCAAAATAATTATTATCAAGAGAACAGAATAACGTCAGACGCAACGGTTACGGTTACGATTCCGGGAGAAATTCTCCACCACATGACCAACAAAAAAGAAACTATGTAAACTACCGACAAAACGACAGTCCTGAATTTCATCAGAACTGGCGGGATTCAAACAGGGCAGGGCCCTCTTGACAAGGTGAATTTGTAGAAGTTAGATCTCCAAATCCCAATAACGACGCGTGCCAACAAAGAGACAATAGGCAATGCCTCACACCGCTGGCAGCGACAAAACGTACTTATGAAGCTGACAACGTAGCTGCCGTGGCTAGTAATTACATATAAATGGAAGACATTAGGGACATCTTACTCCAGGAACACGACGTAAAACATAAGAACATTGCATATCCTGTGATTCACATTACATTAGGTCATGGGGTGTATCAGAAGACTATGCACACTGATCTATATTTGCACGCAGACAGCTGCCACCACCCTTCACAGGGGAATGGGGTACTTAAAACTCTAGTACATAGGGCGCGCACTATCTCTGACGCAGAGAGTCTACCCCAGGAATTGGAACATCTGAGAACAGTATTTCGAAAAAATGGGTACTCAGAGTGGCAGATTCAACGTGCTCTCCGCCCAACCACTGCAGCACAACCTGTTGAGATGGATGAAGTCACGAGCACGAGGGAGGAGGTAGGCACTGCATTTATTCCATACACAGGCGCACTCTCGGGGAAAATCACCCGCATTATGAAGAAACACCGGGTCGGAACTGTGTTTTGTCCTCCAAATAAAACTCGTGCACTGGTGGGGAGCGCCAAAGATGACCTCAGTTTGAGGAAGGCCGGCGCGTACCAGATTCCGTGTCAATGTGGCAAGTCGTATATTGGTCAGACGATGCGTACCGTCGAGGATCGATGCCGTGAACACCAGAGGCACACTCGACTGATGTATCCGAGCAAGTCGGCGGTCGCTGAACATTGTTTGTCGGAAAATCACGCTATGGAGTGTGACCGCACGAGAATTCTGGTACAGACGTCGAGATACTGGGACAGCGTTGTTAGAGAGGCCATCGAAATTCGCACCAATGACGACCTCATAAACCGTGACTGTGGCTATAATCTTATCAAGGCTTTGGAACCAGCGATCGGGTTAATCAAGAGTAAATCGAGCAAACATATACTTGTGACGGCCACGGCGGACAGAGCCATCACACCGACGTCATCTCAGACGCCGTCGCAATCTGTTCCACCGCGCGACCGTGGCGCGGGGCGCGGACGGCGGAGGGAGCGCGCCGCGGGCGGAGGGTATTTAAATCTGCCGCTGCCGCGATCGAACCCAGTTCCCTCTGAGCAGTCATAGCGTACGGATCTCCGTGCCGGCACGTTCACAGGAGCTCAGTCCGTCAGTTCACCTGATGATGGCGACATGTATGATCGCCGAAATATTGTGCCCATTGGACACTATAGACCGGCAGCATACCCGTGGATATTTTGATTATCAAATACGCCGGGAGAAACTCAAGAATCACATCATATTTGATACTAATGAGTTAATTCAGAATAAAATTCAAACAATTGAGAACTGTAATGACACTGATAGGCAGGACCTTTTTGAGATTTTACAAGCACATTCCACAGTTTTTTCTCACAAAACAGGAACAATCAAGGGATTTCAATACCAATTTCGTGTTCGTGAGCATACTAAATTTTGTGTTAGACCATACGTAATTCCAGCACATTATAGGGACCGTGTTAAAACAGAAATACAATCTATGCTTGAGGAGGGCATTATTGAGCCTGCAGTAAGCTCATACAACAATCCATTACATGTTGTTGAGAAGAAAAATGGATCGATCAGGCTTGTCTTAGAATCGAGACAAATCAATACTATCATCATTCATGAAACAGACAGCCCGCAAACGATGGAAAAACTTCTTCATAATTTTAATGGTGCAAAAGTGTTGTCTTCTATTGATCTCAGATCCAGATTTTATCAGTTCGAACTTCATCCAGAATGTAGAAAATACACAGATTTTCTTTGTTTCGGCGTTTGTTATCAATTTCGGAAACTTCCTTTTGGTTTGAACTTTTCTTCGGCAGCGTTCATTCGCGGGCTAAATTCCATATTACCTGATTTCTTAAAACGTCACATCACCTTATATGTGGATGATATTCTAATAACAGAAGCCTCATGGAAACAACATAATCGCATCCTCAACAGTTTGTTACGTATTTTTGCAGAATCTGGAATTACTGTTAACTTGGAAAAGTCTGAATTCAGTAGGTCAAAGGTGAGGTTTTTGGGACATATTATTTCTTCTGAAGGCATTCAGCCAGAGCCTGAAAAGTTAGAAGCAATCAGAGCCATTCCAGTTCCATCCACAAAAAAACAAGTCCGCAGTTTTCTAGATCTCGTAAATTTTTACCGTCGTTTTCTGAATATGCAACTTCTAGTTACACCAAAACTTTGTTCTCTACTGGAAAAAATACTATTTGGAACTGGAACGAACAAGCACAGTTGGAATTCAATTCTTTGAAAGAATCGCTACTTAACGTGTCAATACTAGCTCATCCAGATCTGTCACAAGATTTCTGCCTTAGCACGGATTCTTCTAAAGTCGGTGTTGGTGTCCATTTATTTCAAGAAGCCATAGAAAATGACACTACTGTTCAGAAAACCATTGCTTTTGCTAGCCGAGTGTTAACAAAATCTGAAAAAAAATTATTCCGTTACTGAATTATAATCTTTAGCTATCGTTTGGGCATTTAACAAATTCCGTTTCTTTCTTTCTGGTAAGCACGTAAAATCATACAGTGACCATCGTGCATTACAATTTCTTATGTCTTCAAAATTAAATCATGACAGATTAAAACGTTGGGCATTGTTTCTGCAAGAATTCCACTTCACAATAGTCTATATTCCCAGCAAGGAGAACATTGTTGCGGACGCACTGTCACGCGCACCGGCTGGGCTTGAGAAAAGTAACACAGAAGGCAACCTCGAGAAAAATTTCAGTATTCTTTACATTCAGAAAGTCGCCTTTGAAAACTTCATCACCACACCTTAAAAGGACATTGCCCATGAACAAGATAAAGATCCGATTTGGAGAGACATCAAAAGTAAATGGCATGAAAAGACACACACTCAGATTCGGCATTATTACCTGGTTAGAAACAACATACTCTTCAAACGCTGCACTGTTGATGACAAGCTATGGGTACTTTGAGTCCAGACGATTTTGTTAATAAGCTCATTTGGTATATTCATTTCAGCTGCGCACATTTTGGTCCACGAAAATGTCATATTCTTCGAACGACTTGTTATTTTAACAATATGGAAAAGAGAATTCGAAGAGTCTTGTCTATTTGTAAACTTTGTCAAAAGGCGAAACCATCTAGTATCTCACATCGTGCTCCGTTGTTTCCTATCATTCCTTCTAAATTAAAAGAATTTGCTGCTGTTGATCTCTTGGGACCCCTTGTCAGAACATCGAATGGATTTTCGTACGTTCTAGTCGCTGTTGAACTTACTTCAAAATTTGTTTCTTTCACTCCGTTACGTAAAGCCACTGGACGGTCTGTATCCAACGCCTTTGTTAAATACTTCTTATGTGAAGTTTGACACGTTAGTAAAGTCATTTCAGATAACGGACCACAATTCAAATCTGCTGTTTGGTCCCGCATGCTTCGGAACCATAAAATCAAACCTGTTTCTATTTCATTGTTCTCACCACATTGTAACCCGTCTGAACGGATTATGAAAGAAATCAATAAGCTTTGCAGACTTTACTGTCACAGAAAGCAACAGCATTGGGACAGATATTTACACTTATTTCAAAACGTGCTGAATGAAATGCCTCATGACTCCACTGCTTTACCACCTACTCTTGTACTGAAGAATGAAGAACCACCGAACAGATCCAGAGAGCTTGTACCTTTCCCGAATACACGCAAACTTCGACACAAAGACATAATTGATTTGTCTATTAAAAATATAAAATCTGCAGCAGACAAAAGGAGAAAACTACACGGTAAAGCAAATGCAAAGAAATTATATGTTAGTCAGAAAGTTCTCATTAAAGCTCATTCATTGTCATATAAGAAGAAACACTTGAGTCACAAATTCTTTCTGATTTACAATGGACCTTACAGAATCCGATTTATACCACATGATAATTGCGTCGAAGTTGAAACTCTGCGTACTAGGAAGAGTAAAGGATTGCACCACATTTCACATGTAAAACCGTTTATTGGAAGATAATCTGCTTTTTAACTTAGTCTTTGCCTTAAAATTTTCCACTTCACGCTACTAGTACGCTTGTCACACTTAGAAACTGTTATCATGCAACAATGTTTTGAAGTTAACTATCCAGTCTAGAACATAGGGAACTTATTTAGACAGTTATTACCACTGCATTGTGATAGTGAAATGAGGACACAGTGTTACTGTGTGTGTGTATATTCTTGCTTGTTAGTTACCCGATTATGTAACGAATATAAGGCTTACATACTTAGAACATATACTGCTAATGAGATTTTAATACAACATTTTGGTCTACTTGAAAAGACATTCTTTATTTGAAGTACTTTCTGTGAGATTAAAGATGACTTAGTATTTGGTTTCTTTGACAGCTACATGATTATATCACGACGCTACTAATGTGTGACACAATTTATATTGTTGCTTTTGTGCTGTATCTGCATTATATCGGCACAGTTTTTCTGAATTCTTCTGGAAGGTAAAACATGTTTTAGTAGTAACTTTTGTGGTATAGCTACAATGAGATAGCCTTTTCTGTAGCAGAACAATACGTTACAGTGTAGTACTTTCTTGATCACGGTACTGTACGTAATAACTACGAAATCTATACGCATAGCATTTCGCTTTTGTTTATTACGAGGTAAGTACATTGACTTCCACAGAACTTTGCTTATGGACAACGATAATTACGACACTTGGCACATTTTTTACCCTTAAGTAATGACAGAGATTATGTTACAACAAGACGAACAATTTAGCGCGGCAGTACACGTATTTGAGTGATTAATTTTGTACTTAAAACATTTATTTTTAAAGATGTTTGAATTACAAAGAAAGTTTTCGGCGATACATTTCATTCCATTGCTGTAATCTGTAACACCTGTGGGTATAATTACATTAATTCTCAGGGGATACACGCTTACTTTGTGTACCATGTGTGTAGCAAGCACAAGGAGCCCTAGCTAATATGGTATTTGCTTATACAACTTTACACATCGTTACCATATTTCTCTAACACATAAATTACACAGCTATCTGATCATTTAGCTGAGAGAGACAAACATTTTCTTTACTACATCATTGACAGATGTTTACGTAATTACACAGTTGGAAAACTTCAGACTTATGAAATTGTATATAGTCTGTACTGTGTGAACTGTTCATATTTTTTCGGAACCATTGTGATACTATGAGAGCTTTGAATGATGTGTTTGGTATGGGATCATGATTTCAAAGTATGATTGAGGAAGGTGACACTACTGAAATGAGCAGAGAATTTTTTTAGATTTTGGAATTATTGCAGAAAGCTACGACGTTTTTGAGATTTGGCTGAGTTTTTATGATATTATTACGATGACAATGTGTATTATGCTGTTGAGGTATGTTTATGATCAATAAGCTGATGCTATATGAGGAATTTGATTATGCTATGTATTTATTATGATGAAATATTGAAGTGCTACTAATATGTATATGTAATAAAGTAAGGAATAATGAGTAGTGGTTAGGGACACTGGTTTGTGAAAAAGGATGTTGGAAACCAAGAATCGTACTTTAAGAGTTTTGAAATGTGTGTATATGTGTGAATCTATCACAATGCTGGCGAAAATTTTTTTGGACACTGTTAAATTTACAGGATTTTGTTTCTACACATTTGTAACGCAAATTCTCGACCTGTGACATTTTTATATGAGACTGTCACTGTAGCAGAAACTGCTGTCGTAAATATTTCGGTAAGAAAGGTAAGTGACGTTGACGTATGCGTTTTGCGCGCCCAGCTGAGAGATAGTTGCCTGAAAAAAGAAAGCCATTAGGTGGACAAAAAAAGAGACCATTATCCTCGCTATTGACATTTCTTTGTAGAAAGCATCGCAAATATGACACGCTCAAACTTGAAAACATATGATTACACTGTGGAGCTCTTAATTTATGATATTTGCTAAAATGCCTAATGAAATGATGAGAAACATTTTACATGTATTATCTTTCTAGATGAGAGATTTTTTTTTTGCCTTTGGAGACGTCATTTGCCTAGTGAAGACGTTTCATATGTTGCTTTATATATATATATTTGCTCATTTCGTTTAATATCTAGTTTCTAGCTGCACTGCAGCATTGGTTAAAATAAAATTTAATAGATGTACTAATATAGATATTTTATACCTACAGATCCCGTAAATAATAATTTTATGATCTACTTCCAAAAAAACAAAAAACAAAAAAAACGAGCACAAGAAGACACTTCCCTTCATAGGAATTGCATACATAACTTTTGTCAATGACTGGGTAACTTGTTATGTAGAGTAACTTATCGTGATGCATCAGCCTAGTGTTAAGATGTGACATAGGTATTAGACATGGCCATATTTACTGTAATATTTTCCCTGCTTGAGCTTTGTCATGATTAGATATAAGTTATTGCATTTGCTGCTGCTGTTTTCCAGGCATAGTGCTACTGAATTTCACTTTGTATTACTCTGTTAAGCCAGTTTCACTACTGATTTATTTATCTTGTTTGCTGCACATTGCCTTATATTAGTTGTAATATTGCATTTGCTTTGCTAATTTAGATTTACTGCTGCTAGCTTTGCCAGTTTGCATTTTTTTCATTGCTGTTTGTATAATTGTTTTGTGCTGCTGCATTGCCTCGTCCCTTAGTTTATGCATCTGAGCTCAGTAGATTTACGTTAGCTTAAGAGGGGGTAGACTGTATAAGAGAATGAGTTGCGATGAATTGGAAGAAATGCATTGAGAAGTTATACGAAAAAAGTACAGAAAGCAGGTATAGATCGGACTTTTTGGAAATAATGAAGAACGAAGGGAGATCTCCAAGAAGTAAAGGAAGTTTTGTTTGCAAAATACTGCAGTAAAACAAACCCTGTTCTTTCCTTTTATGTTATTCCGCTATGTGTTCGTGTACCCTTGTGTATTTGTGTTCTTCCTCTCTTTATGTGTTTATCTGATGAGAGTTATGTTGTAGAATTTTTCCAATAATATGTCATTTTCTTTGTAAAGATGTTTCACATTATTAATTCTGTTCTGTTTCAATTCTTATGTGTGAAATTAATGTTTCAAAAACTATTCTCATTATTTTATTTATTTACTTATGTCATAATTCCTGTAACACTGATGTATATGTCTATTTCTATTCTTTTGTAAAGCCTGTATTAGTACAAATGTTATCTGTGTTGTTATGTTCTTTAGTGATGTATATTTTACCTTTGTAACTATATTCTTATGTTGTAAATTTATAATTATATAGACACTAGTTCTTCAAATTAAGTTTCCTGTCACTGTACACATTTCACATGTCGTAGTATATGAACAATATGTGAAAAAAAGAGGACTGTTAGTGTTTGGACGTGTGTTAATAATTCAGCGAGGGACTGATTAACAGCAATGCTGGTTCTAAGGACAATTCCAAAAACTTTGTGAGAGCGCAAGTGGTGGTTTATGGACTTGCTATATTCTCCGCAAGACTCTTTGATGGTGATTGTGCACCTGCTCAGTCGCAACAGATGGCTGCTGGCCGTCTCTACAAGGAATATAGTGGGTCTGCACCTTTGATGACCCACCAATACCATTATTTCTACAAGGACTGCAGTGGGTCTACACCTCTGGTGGGCCACCAATACCGTAATCTCTAACAGGACTACAGTGGTCTGCTCTGTGATGACCTACCTACCAATACTCTTCAACTCTGACTGACTCTGCTGTCGGTTTGCTCTGTTGAGGCCCATTACCTGTCTGCATGTCAAGAGTCGGCACTGTCTTTCTGTTGGAAGGACTACACCACTTCTTCAAGACTGCATGGAAACCCACTACTTCTGTGTGCATTTTCTTTTACTACTCAGACTTTGAGAAAAACACTGCAATTTTACTGTGATGAATGATCAACACTGTCTTTCTGGACTGTGAGAAAATTTTAGCTCTTGACCAACATTGTATCAATAAGTGTGTGCATTTGATTTCTTTGTTATTGTAATTATGAAAAATTTTTTCAAATTTGTATTGGCCACTGCCCAAAACAATTTGTAAAATTTTTTGTGGGGAGCATGGGGGCTATGTAAGTAGGCTGTTTAGGTTTTTATGTTGGTAACGCCATGTATCGCTCTGTATGAAAATCACTGGGTGTGCTGTGTGCAGTCTGTGGCTGGTTGGCATTGTAGTGTTGGGCAGTTGGATGTTAACAGCGCGTAGCGTTGCGCAGTTGGAGGTGAGCCGCCAGCAGTGGTGGATGTGGGGAGAGAAATGGCGGAGTTTTGAGAGCAGATGATCTTGACGTGTGTCCATCAGAGACAGTAAATTTATAAGACTGGGTGTCATGAACTGCTATACAGGGTGTTACAAAAAGGTACGGCCAAACTTTCAGGAAACATTCCTCACACACAAAGAAAGAAAATATGTTATGTGGACATCTGTCCGGAAACGCTTACTTTCCATGTTAGAGCTCATTTTATTACTTCTCTTCAAATCACATAAATCATGGAATGGAAACACACAGCAACAGAACGTGCCAGCGTGACTTCAAACACTTCGTTACAGGAACTGTTCAAAATGCCCTCCGTTAGCGAGGATACATGCATCCACCCTCCGTCGCATGGAATCCCTGACGCGCTGATGCAGCCCTGGAGAATGGTGTATTGTATCACAGCCGTCCACAATACGAGCACGAAGAGTCTCTACATTTGGTACCGGGGATGCGTAGACAAGAGCTTTCAAATGCCCCCATAAATGAAAGTCAAGAGGGTTGAGGTCAGGAGAGCGTGGATGCCATGGAATTGGTCCGCCTCTACCAATCCATTGGTCACCGAATCTGTTGTTGAGAAGCGTACGAACACTTGGACTGAAATGTGCAGGAGCTCCATAGTGCATGAACCACATGTTGTGTCGTACTTGTAAAGGCACATGTTCTGGCAGCACAGGTAGAGTATCCCGTATGAAATCATGATAACGTGCTCCATTGAGCGTAGGTGGAAGAACGTGGGGCCCAATCAAGACATCACCAACAATGCCTGTCCAAATGTTCACAGAAAATCTGTGTTGATGACGTGATTGCACAATTGCGTGCGGATTCTCGTCAGCGCACACATGTTGATTGTGAAAATTTACAATTTGATCACGTTGGAATGAAGCCTCATCTGTAAAGAGAACATTTGCACTGAAATGAGGATTGACACATTGTTGGATGAACCATTCGCAGAAGTGTACCCGTGGAGGCCAATCAGCTGCTGATAGTGCCTGCACACGCTGTACATGGTACGGAAACAACTGGTTCTCCAGTAGTACTCTCCATACAGTGACGTGGTCAACGTTACCTTGTAGAGCAGCAACTTCTCTGACGTTGACATTAGGGTTATCGTCAACTGCACGAAGAATTGCCTCGTCCATTGCAGGTGTCCTCGTCGTTCTAGGTCTTCCCCCGTCGCGAGTCATAGGCTGGAATGTTCCGTGCTCCCTAAGATGCCGATCAATTGCTTCGAACGTCTTCCTGTCGGGACACCTTCGTTCTGGAAATCTGTGTCGATACAAACGTACCGCGCCACGGCTATTGCCCCGTGCTAATCCATACATAAAATGGGCATCTGCCAACTCCGCATTTGTAAACATTGCACTGACTGCAAAACCACGTTCGTGATGAATACTAACCTGTTGATGCTACGTACTGATGTACTTGATGCTAGTACTGTAGAGGAATGAGTCGCATGTCAACACAAGCACCGAAGTCAACATTACCTTCCTTCAGTTGGACCAACTGGCAGTGAATCGAGGAAGTACAGTGCATACTGACGAAACTAAAATGAACTCTAACTTGGAAATTAAGCGTTTCTGGACACATGTCCACATAACATCTTTTCTTTATTTGTGTGTGAGGAAGGTTTCCTGAAAGTTTGGCCGTACCTTTTTGTAACACCCTGTATATATTATGACTTTTGAACACTATTAAGGTAAATACATTGTTTGCTCTCTATCAAAATCTTTCATTTGCTAACTATGCCTATCAGTAGTTAGTGCCTTCAGTAGTTTGCATCTTCTATTTAGCTGGCAGTAGTGGCGCTCGCTGTATTGCAGTAGTACGAGTAACGAAGATTTTTGTGAGGTAAGTGATTTGTGAAAGGTATAGGTTAATGTTAGTCAGGGCCATTCTTTTGTAGGGATTATTGAAAGTGAGATTACGTTGCGCTAAAAATGTTGTTTGTCAGTTTAGTGTTGATCAGAATAGGTAAAGAGTGAAATGTCTGAGTACGTTCAGCTCTGCTCAGCTGTTTGAAAATCAAATAATGTAAGAGGTTTATCAGCACAGTAATTCATTAATTTTTCTAAGGGGATGTTTCAAATGGCACAGTTTCAGAATCACCAATTTCAATACTGCAATGCCAAAGTTTGCTAGCTGAGACAGTATTGACATGAAAGCCTCAATGTTTCACTTCCGGCTCTGGAGAGTGCACCAAACAAGGTAGTTAAGACAATGTACTCGTATTTTAGAGGAGGGAAGACCAAATAGGAGTCTGATAATCATGAGCAAGATTTCTGGCGGTTCCTGCAGATCGTTGGAGGGGACTGCTGGGATGCTTCGTTCATCGAGGTTATGGCAGACTTCGTTCCCACCTACTGGGCAAGGTAGCGCGTGCTTAGCAAACTGGTCTCGCATTCGGGAGAAGTGGGGTTCAAATACCCGTGTTGGCCTTTCAGATTTAGCGTTTCCGTGCTTTCCCTAAATCGATGAAGACGGAAACCCTTGTCGTACCAGAACAAGTGCTCCGTCTGTAGTGACCTCATCGTTTACTTGACGTAAAGCTACGAGCTTCCTGAATTTTAAAATTTTCTCTGCGAAGGGAGCGTTCGGAGAAATTTCTGGCTTACGGGCGGTCATCGTCACCTACACTCCACGATATTTGAACTTGGCACCAGATAGTAATCCACACGTGAACCATCGAAGACTGACGAAAACGTCTCCTTCATTCCGCAATATATGTCAGACTGTGAGTACTCCGCGCACGCGTCTGAATCACGTTGACAGACGGACCGCAGCGGCCTCGCTCGTGCAGCCGCAGACCTCACAGCCGGCTGTCCCCGGGTCGCCGCTCGCCGCGTGCGTCGGCGCGCTCTGTCGTCTTCAGTTTGAGCAAATTGTGGAGAGCAGGGGATTCCACGCATTAGCCAGCAGGTAGCCGCTGCCGCCGTTCATCAGATTTTCCGCTATGCGTATGTTCAGTAATGGGATCCCAAACAGACGTTGCCGTGGCCAAAAATTATTTTTTTATCATACTCCATCGAATCTATGTTAAATGCAACATTCTTCCACAGTGCGTGCGGTCTGTCCTCTGTAAACCGTACCACACTGGCAACGTATTTTGTAAACACCAGTCTTCCACAATAACAAATGTCCTTGCTGAGGACACTGGTCGGTAAATGCGTACATTTTATACGAAACTCGGCCTGTTTTGCCAACACAGTGCGGATCATCTGTCTAAATAGTTCGCACCGTTTAATTAACTTTGGTATTATATCACTTTTTAGAAAGGTCCCTCCCGCAAATTCTTTCTACTAATTGGTAATAAGTTTCAGGAGAACGTCCAGGCTTTGTTCTTGTATGATTTTCCTCACTTTTGTTTTGTTTCCCTCAACTTTTGCTGTATGTTCAACCACGAATACTTTGATCAGCCCTGTGTCTTCCCTGGCGTCCAACATTTGTGTGGAGATCATTGAGGAGAGAGAGCTTGAATCAGCAGATCTTAAACCAATTTTATTTTGTAGGTACACAACGTGATCAAAAGTGTCCGGACACCCACAAAAACAAACGTTTCTCATATTAGGTGCATTGTACTGCCACTTACTCCCAGGTACTCCATATCAGCAACCAAAGTAGTCATTAGACATCGTGAGAGAGCAGAATGGGGCGCTCCGCGAAACTCACGGACTTAAATCGTGGTGAGGTGATTGGGTGTCATTTGCGTCATACGTCTGTACGCGTGATTTCCTCACTCCTACACATCCCTAGGTCCACTGTTTCCGATATGATAGTGAAGTGGAAACGTGAAGGGACACGTACATCACAAAACCGTATAGGCCTATCTCGTCTCTTGACTGACAGACACCACCGACAGTTGAAGGGGATCGTAATGTGTAATAGGCAGACATCTATCCAGACCATCACACAGGAATTCCAAATTGCACCAGGATCAACTGCAAGTACTATGACAGTTAGCCGGGAGGTGAGAAAACTAGGATTTCATGGTCGAGCGGCTGCTCGTAAGCCACATATCACGCCGGTAAATGCCAAACGACGCCTCGCTTGGTGTAAGGAGCGTAAACGTTGGACAATTGAACGATTCACGGCACACAGTTTGGTGATCAGATGGCAGGGTGTGGGTATGGCGAATGCCCGGTGAACGTCATGTGCTAGCGTGTGTAGTGCCAATAGTAAAATTCGGAGGCGGTGGTGTTATGGTGTAGCCGTGTTTTTCATGGAGGAGGCTTGTACCTCTTGTTGTTTTGCGCGCCCGCCACTATCACAGCACAGGCCTACACTGATGCCTTAAGCACCTTCTTGCTTCCCACTATTGAAGAGCAGTTCGGGAATGGCGATTGAATCTTTCAACACGCTCGAGCACCTCTTCATAATGCACGACCTGTGGCGTAGTGATTACACGACAATAACATTCGTGTAATGGACTGACCTGCACAGAGTCTTGACCTGAATCCTGTAGAACACCTTTGGGATGTTTTGGAATGCAGACTTCGTGCCAGGCCTCACCGAGCGACAGCGATACCTCTCCTCAGGGCAGCACTCCGTGAAGTTTGGGCTGCCATTCCCCAAGAAAACTTCCAGCACCTGACTGAACGTATGCCTGCGTGAGTGGAAGCTGTCATCAAGGCTAAGAGTGGGCCAACACCATACTGAACTCCAGCCTTACTGATGGAGAGCGCCACGAACTTCTTTTCAGCCAGGTGTCCGGATACGATTGATCACATAGTGTATGTAGAAGATACTTTCATAGTGTGGCCTCATGGAGACCATATATTAATGGAGTTATAACATCATCTCCTTTCATAAGAACATCTGGTTCACTATGGCATTAGAGAAAGGTGGTTGTTTACCTTTCCTGGACATTTCCGTTAAACAGAAGAATGATAGCTCTCTGTGGCATTCAGTTTATCATCGAGTTGTCATCATCCATTGCAAACTATGAGCGTTCTTAAAACATTGTACACAGAGCTCAAGCAGTCTCAGATGCACATAGTCTATTGAAAGTGCTCGCCCACCTAAAGACTGTTCAGGGGAGTTGGATATTCTACCCGGCAGATTAACAGGGCACTATCAATTAAAGCCAAGAACCAGGAAGTGGATAAAGAGGAGAGCGCACCTGAAAAATCTGAAATATTCTTCCCTTTGTTGGCAATATTTCGTGTAAAATAGCAAGAATCCTCCGTAATTTTTAGGGTAGATCGGTTTTCCCCCCACCATTTAAGGCTGTCTCCCTGTTGCTACGAGGATAATTTGTCGTTGTGGAAAGTTAGAATTTACAAAATACGTTGCCAGTGTCATATGGCGTGTGGAGGTCAGACCGTATGCACGGTGAAAGAAAGTTGCATCAGCGTTGCACTCGCCTTTTGCAACCGAGGACTCTGCTGTTGCTGAACATTGCATCTCCATCGGAAATTCAATGGCGTATGATAAAACACTAATTCTGACCACAACAACATATTTTAGTGACCCAGTATTGTAAATAGGCGAGGCGGAAAATCTGATAAACCATGACGGCAGCTAATAGCTGGATAATGCGTGGAGTCCTGTAATCTCCTCGTTTTTCTCACAGGGGGAGGCCACAACGTTGTCATTAAGGTTTTACTTCAAACTTCGCACGCCTCTTGTAATCCGACTCCGAGGAAATCGCAAGAAAAGTTTTTAGCCTCTATTATGTAACTGATATATCTATGTGAAAGAGCCGAACGTAGGAAGTCAGTGTGGTCAAGCGGTTAGCGTTCGCGCTTTGCGAGATGGTCGTGTGCGGGGCGATGATTTGAATCTCACTAACACTTATATCTTATGATAATGATTTAATCTGAAGAAATGTATTAAAATTTATGCTACAGCCAGGGCTTGAAACAAGGTCTCTTTGCTTTTTATATAGGAATGCTAAGGATTACACCAGCGCACAATAATAGGTAGCATTGTTGCACCGACTACCCAAGTCCCTGTCCCTCTTTAACACAGACTTCATACGTTTAGCTTATTTTCCCCTTGATCGTCACTATCGCCGAGGCCCTCTCGGATTGGAATAGCAGTCCACCGTTGGATGTAATGGGGAAATCCTGTAACACAAATGTAGGCGATCTCTGGTTCTTACGATTAGATTTGAGTCTCATCTTTATCGATGATAATGATGGAAACTGAAGATATGCAATACAATTTTTGCCACACCGGAGACTTGAACCCTAGTCTCATAAACATACTAGGCAGGAATGCCACCACAGGACTCTGCCGCGCGTTGTTGCACGCACTACCCATTATACTTAGGTACCACGTGCATTTTCATGAAGTAGTGAATTTAGTATGTTATCAGACTATTTACTATTTTTAATTAAATTTTCAAGGACGCGGTACAGGCTTGGAAAGCCCAAGTCAAACCTCGATAAATGATGATACGAATGACGTCATTAAAATCAGTAATATAGTAAGTCACAATGTGCCAGACCACAAGAGCAACATACAATTACTCGTGAGATGTGCTCTCGACATGACACGTTTCTGGATGGTATTTGACATACAGACATGGGAAACATAAATTGAAAGTTGATGCAAATACTGCATGCAAATACACGTGATTTTTTTCGTTAAATTACTTCCCGAATGTCACGACACTCAAACAATATGACCAGTGATTTAAAAAAATGATTAGTAATTACTTTTGAGCGGGAGTCGAACCGTGGCGTCGTATTCATTCATCTTACGAAGCTCGAACACTAATTACTTGACCAACAGGAACTCTAACGTCCGGCTTCTACGCACAGAGAAATAAGCACAAAATAGACGCGTGAAACTTCTCTTGAGATTTTCTCGAAATTGCCGGAGTAGAGCACCTTCCTAATTGCACATTACTTTGTTTTAATGGCCTCCTAAAGGTGTACAAAGTTTGAAGTGAATCCCAACGTCGTGGCCGGCCTTTGTCAGATCGAAGACGACGGTGCAGCAACTCTGACAGCCGAGTTCCGCCGGTGAACGAGGCAGCGCGCTGCCACCGGGCAGTGGGGGCGTGGCCTGTCTGTGTGCGCCTAGTACTGCGCAATACAGGGTGAGTCACTGACTGTTGCCACCAGGAATAACCCCGAAAGTATGAGAGGAGCTGAAAAGCTTGTGGGACGAAAGTTGCATGGGACAAAGGGGGCCATAATATGACGTTGGTGTTTTGCTGCTAGGTGTGGTCACTTCAGGGATATGAAGGTCAACTTTGTTTTTTTAAATGGGATGCTACAGTTTGGTACTTATTTTCTGATAGTGACTATCGAGACGAATCCAATGATGTGTAACAGTAAGGTCTTTGAACGTCAACGAAGGTCACAAAGGTGGCTGAACGTCCATTTACAGAAGGTGTTCGAAGTGCTGACCATTGGTATCACTTCTTATCACGGATTGAGTGGTATTCCTTATCACATCGGCACTTATCGAAGCACATGCTCTGACAATTTTCTCTCGCATATCTTCTACACCTACATCTACATTTATATTCCGCAAGCCACCTAACCGTGCGGGCGGAGGGCACTTTACGTGCCATTGTCATTACCTCCCTTTCATGTTCCAGTCGCGTATTCTTCGCGGGAAGATCGACTGCCGAAAAGCCTCCGTGCGCGCTCGAATCTCTCTAATTTTACATTCGTGATCTCCTCGGGAGGTATAAGTAGGGGGAAGCAATATATTCAATACCTCATCCAGAAACGCACCCTCTCGAAACCTGGACAGCAAGCTACACCGCGATGCAGAGCGCCTCTCTTGCAGAGTCTCCCACTTGAGTTTGCTAAACATCTCCGTAACGCTATCACGCTTACCAAATAACCCTGTGACGAAACGCGCCGGTCTTCTTCGGATCTTCTCTATCTCCTCCGTCAACCCGACCTGGTACGGATCCCACACTGATGAGCAATACTCAAGTATAGGTCGAACGAGTGTTTTGTAAGCCACCTCCTTTGTTGATGGACTACATTTTCTAAGGACTCTCCCAATGAATCTCAACCTGGCACCCGCCTTACCAACAATTAATTTTATATGACCATTCCACTTCAAATCGTTCCGTACGCATACTCCCAGATATTTTACAGAAGTAACTGCTACCAGTGTTTGTTCCGCTATCATATAATCATACAATAAAGGATCCTTCTTTCTATGTATTCGCAACACATTACGTTTGTCTATATTAAGCGTCAGTTGCCACTCCTTGCACCAAGTGCCTATCCGCAGCAGATCTTCCTGCATTTCGCTACAATTTTCTAATGCTGCAACTTCTCTGTATACTACAGCATCATCCGCGAAAAGCCGCATGGAACTTCCGACACTATCTACTAGGTCATTTATATATATTGTGAAAAGCAATGGTCCCATAACACTCCCCTGTGGCACGCCAGAGGTTACTTTAACGTCTGTAGACGTCTCTCCATTGTGAACAACATGCTGTTTTCTGTGAATTTTAAAATTTTCCCGGCGAATTGACTGGTCAAACAAATTTCGGGCTTGCAGCCGGTCGTCGTTCAATACTTCGCACGATATTTCAACTGGGCACCTGCCAGTCATTTTCAGGTGAGCCGTCGCAGACTGGCGAAAACGTCCTCCGTTCCGCAATATATAGCGTACTGTAACTATTCTGCGCTTGCGTCGAAAACTTGATAGTTGAACCACACTGCCCGCCGGCAGCGCCCTCGCTGGTGGAACAGCGGAACTCAGTCGCCCTCTGCGTTGCTGTTTGCCACGGCCGTCCACGCGCCCAGTCGTCTTCGATTTGAGCAAATCGTGGAGATGATGGGATTCCATGCACTGTCCAGCTGGTAGCTGCTGTCACGGTTTAACAGACTTCCACCAGTCGTATTTCTACGGATTCTTTAATGATGAAGTCCCAGAAAGACGTTGCTGTGGACAAAATCATTGTTTTCTCATACTCCATTGAATGTCCAGTAGAAATACAATGTTCAGCAATAGCGGACTTGCTTGGCTGCAAAAGGCGGGTGTAACGTTGATGTACAGTGAAGCGTTCTGTTAAACCGTGACAGCGGCTACCAGCTGGACAGTGCATGGAATCCCATCATCTCCACGATTTGCTCAAATCGAAGACGACTGGGCACGCAGTGTGGTTCAACTATCAAGTTTTTGACGCATGCGCAGAATAGTTACAGTACGCTATATATTGCGGAACGGAGGACGTTTTCGCCAGTCTGCGACGGCTTACCTGAAGATGACTGGAAGGTGCCCAGTTGAAATATCGTGCGAAGTATGGAACGGCGACCGGCTGCAACCCCGAAATTTGTTTGAACATGCTGTTTTCTGTTTGCTAAAAACTCTTCAATCCAGCCACACAGCTGTATGATATTCCGTAGGCTCTTACTTTGTTTATCAGGTGACAGTGCGGAACTGTATCGAACGCCTTCCGAAGTCAAGGAAAATATCATCTACCTGGGAGCCTGTATCTAATATTTTCTGGGTCTCATGAACAAATAAAGCGAGTTGGGTCTCAAACGATCACTGTTTCCGGAATCCATGTTGATTCCTACAGAGTAGATTCTGGGTTTCCAGAAACGACATGATACGTGAGCAAAAAACATGTTCTAAAATTCTACAACAGATCGATGTCAGTGATATAGGCCTATAGTTTTGCGCATCTGCTCGACGACCCTTCTTGAAAACTGGAACTACATGCGCTCTTTTCGAATCATTTGGAACCTTCCGTTCCTCTAAGAGACTTGTGGCACAAGGCTGTTACAAGGGGGGCAAGTTCTTTCACGTACTCTGTGTAGAATCCCGTCAGGTCCAGTGGACTTTCCTCTGTTGAGTGATTTCAGTTGCTTTTCTATTCCTTGGACACTTATTTCGATGTCAGCCATTTTTTCGTTCGTGCGTGGATTTAGAGAAGGAACTGCAGTGCTGTCTTCCTCTGTGAAATAGCTTTGGAAAAGGGTGTTTAGTGTTTCAGCTTTAAGCGTGTCATCCTCTGTTTCAATGTCATTATCATCCCAGAGTGTCTGGATATGCTGTTTCGATCCACTTAGTGATTTAACGTAAGACCAGAACTTCCTAGGATTTTCTGTCAAGTCGGTACATAGAATTTTACTTTCGAATTCACCGAACGCTTCACGCATAGCCCTCCTTCCGCTAACTTTGACATCGTTTAGCTTTTGTTTGTCTTAGAGGTTTTGGCTGCGTTTAAATTTGCAGTGAAGCTCTCTTTGCTTTCGCAGTAGTCTCCTAACTTTGTTGTTGAACCACGGTGGGTTTTTCCCGTCCCTCACAGTTTTACGAGGCACGTACCTGTCTAAAACCCATTTTACGATTGCCTTGAACTTTTTCCATAAAGGGTTATTTGGTAACCGTGATGAGAAAACAATGATTTTGTCCACAGCAACGTCTTTCTGGGACTCCATTACTAAAGAATCCGTAGAAATACGACTGGCGGAAAATCTGTTAAACCCTGACAGCGGCTACCAACTGGACAGTGCATGGAATCCCATCATCTCCACGATTTGCTTAAATACTCAACATTGTCAGTGTCGGAACAGAAATTTTCGTTTTGATCTGTTAGGTAGTCTGAAATCCGCCTCCTATTACTCTTGCTAAACAGATAAACCTTCGTCCCTTTTTTTAAAATTTCTATTTACTTCCATATTCAGGGATGCTGCAACGGCCTTATGATCACTGATTCTCTGTTCTGCGCTTACAGAGTCGAAAAGTTCGGGTCTGTTTATTATCAGTAGGTCCAAGATGTTATCTCCACGAGTCAGTTCTCTGTTTAATTGCTCGAGGTAATTTTCGGATAGTGCACTCAGTATAATGTCACTCGATGCTCTGTCCGTACCACCCGTCCTAAACATCTGAGTGTCCCAGTCTATATCTGGTAAATTGAAATCTCCACCTAAGACTATAACATGCTGAGGAAATTTATGTGAAATGTATTCCAAATTTTCTCTCAGTTGTTCTGCCACTAATGCTGCTGAGTCGCGAGGTCGGTAAAAGAAGCCAATTATTAATCTAGTTCGGTTGTTGAGTATAACCTCCACCCATAATAATTCACAGGAACTATCCACTTCTACTTCACTACAGGATAAACTACTACTAACAGCGACAAACACGCCACCACCGGTTGCATCTATCATTTCTAAACACCGTCTGTGCCTTTGTAAAAATTTCGGCAGAATTTATCTCTGCTTTCAGCCACCCTTCCGTACCTATAACGATTTCAGCTTCGGTGCTTTCTATCAGCGCTTGAAGTTCCGGTACTTTACCAACGCAGCTTCGACAGTTTACAATTACAATATCGATTGCTGCTTGGTCCCCGCATGTCCTGACTTTGCCCCGCACCCTTTGAGGCTGTTGCCCGAGGCCATCTAACCTAAAAAACCGCCCAGTCCACTCCACACAACCCCTGCTACCCGTGTAGTGGACTCCTGACCTATAGAGCGGAACTCGAAACCCCACCATCTTCAGATGTAGTTGGAACGTCTGCATAAAAAAATGTCTTTTACGAATATCCACAAGAAAAAAATCCAGAGGCGTCAAGTCTGGTGAACGAGCTGGCCACGACACATCTCATCCGAGTCCACTCCAACGATTTGGGAATTGTCTCTGCATCTCATTTTTAGCTATCAGCGAAAAATGTGCCGCACACCCATCGTGTTGATACCAAATTCTGTCCCTTGTTCCTAAAGATATTTCTTCCAATAACAGACCTAATGTTTCTTGCAAGAATGTGGTGTACTTCCTACCATTAAGATTTCCTTCGATGAAATAGGGGCCTACAATTCCATCCGCCAGAATCTCACATCATTCATTCACTGACCACGGTTTTTGGTGTCCAACTTGCCGGAGCCAACATGGATTTTCAGTTGCCCAATAACATAACATTTTCATGGTTCGTGAATGTAGCTTCGTCAGTAACTAAAATCAAATTAATCTGAACTTGAGCCCATCGGCAGAATTCAATGCGACGCATACAGTCCGTACCAGTTAATTCTTGGTGGAGACGATACGGTAAGGATGATATTTTTGGCGATGCGGAACACTAACAACACTACTCTGGCTCATGCCAGATTCCCTTGTACTCTCATTCGAACTAACACAAGGATCTCGAACACAGTGGCAAGAGTACCAATTTCCGTTTCCTCTACTAACTTTCCTTCGCCGGATATGTTTCCGATGCGTTAAAGATCCAGTTGTTCTCAATTTATCATACACATATTTAAATGTACGACGTTAATGATGAATACGTTGAGGATATCTTTCAGTGCACAAGGCTCTAGCTCTCACTAAATTTCTTTGGCATTCTCTGTAAATGAGAAACATACAGACTTGTTCATCGATGGAATACGTCATTCACATTCGCTTGATTCGACGATACTAGTCTAGTGTTGTATTGCGAAACTGTCGAATGGTGTTTACATGTCAAAGGCACGTTAGATGGATACGCCGTATTCGACGAATATTTACTATTTGCACGATATACGAGAGAGAATTGTCAGAGCATGTGCTTCGATAAGTGCCCAAGTGATGAGGAATACCATGCAATCCATGATAAGAAGATTGCAGCACTGCATTGATACCAATGGTCATCACTTCGAAGACCTTCTGTAAATGGACGTTCATGACAACTTTTTGACCTATGTTGACCTTCGAAGACCTTACTGTTACATCATTGGGTATGTCTCAATAACCGCTATCAGAAAATAAGTACCAAACTATAGCATCCCTTAAAAAAAAACAACAAAGATAACCTTCATATCTATGACACGACCCATCTAGCAACAAAAAACCGGCGTCATATTATGACCCCCCGTTGTCCCATGTAACATTTGTCCCACAAACGTTTCAGCTACTATCATACTTCCGGAGTTATTCTAGGTGGCAATAGTTAGTGGCTGTCCCTATATATTGCGGAACGGAGGACGTCTTAGATGGCTCGCTTGACGGTGATTGGCAGCTGACCAGTTGAAATATTATGGAGTTTAGTTCACTACGACCGGCTAGAAACGTGAAATTTCTTCGGAAATGATCTTCCTTCCGTCCTTTAACCCATGTGTAACTCATTTAGCACTCTCTAATCACACTGGCACCCATGGCAAACTTATTGTCTTCAATAGGAGTGCGATCAGCGATATCAGTTTCATAAAGTGGAATTTTTAATCTCGTTACATGAAAATTGGCTCTCGTTTTATGCCACATACGGTCTTCGTTCATGGAAGCATTACCAGGTCATTAGGTAAACGGCTAATTTTTTAACTCTTGGAGTGATAAGGCAAATGAATGCAATTCTGCGCTCCACAGGTACAGCAAGAAAGAAGGGATTTTTAGGGTCCAGAGGGGGGGGGGGGGGGTGGTAGAAGTCAAGAAATGAACCACACAGGCACCTTCATGTTCGAGGAGTGTTCCTCAAAACCCTTACACAATGTGGGATCGTTGGTGTGGTGCAGTGTCTTGTTGAAGGTGAATGTCACCTGCAGAACTTTGCAAGCGAATAAACATATGTACATGATCGGGGCGGAGGTTCCTGCATCGTTCTCCTGCGAATATAGCAGAGGATTAGGGGCCCTCATACATTGCCATGTCAAACCCCACACAGAATAATATGTACACCGCCCGCCTGAACAATGAGCTGTTGGAATTAATTCCTTCTGTAATTTCTGAGACTCCGTATCCTGCAATGGATGTGGACTAACTTATCCATCAACTTATTTGTCCGGACAAACTCGTCCAGTGGCAGAGTTCCTGCACTCCTGTTAATCACTGTGCTCTGTGACAGAGATAAAGGTGCAGAATGGTGGTGGCGTCGGAATCCAGTAACGGGTATGTTTCTGGATGATGCGGCAGCCTTTCAGTTGTTGATGCTCAGGTGCTCAAATGACCCGTGGCTAAAACGATGATACCCATCTGCTAGACAGGCATACGTGTCTTCCTGTCGTCGTAGCGTAGCACAGCGAGAAGGGACGGGGCTTTTGGCTGCGTAAAACCCTTTCAGACCATTTGGGGAGTGGTGAGCCTCATAAACTGTAGAAAGAGCGGAAGGCATATTTCCATTTATCGAAATAATTATAGAAAAATTATACAGCATATACTGAATATGTTGTATTCGAGACTCTTATGCGTTATTTCTTTGAATAATTTTCAGGATGAAATTGGTGTAGAAACTGAGCTACATTCTTCTGTTAGTGAAACGTTGTTCTTTGTATTCTGAAAAATGTTGCAGCGGCTTTCATCGTATTCGCATAAATTCTGTAAGGACCTAATGAGGAATATATTCTTATGTTCACACCTCCACATGTACGTGGAACCGAAAGGCTGGGGATTAACAGTGGTGTAAATTACCCTCCTCCAAGTGTTGCACTCAGTGCAGTTACTTCCCGAGCGCATATCTTGTTTTAGATGTTGGAAGTGATAAACGATTAGTAAGTGAAGTAAGTCTGATTTATGTGTGCGATCAAAAATATAGTGGCAAGTCTTTTCGAAAGCTGACGGTTGGATCAAAGCAATGTGGTCTCTTGAATCCAATGCAGAACGATGTCTTCGTCAACGATCGTATCTTCATTTGTTGAAAGTAAGCTTTAACTTTTTTTTACGTTGAGAAAACAAATGCAGAACAATAAAGTGACGACAATAACATAAACACTGCACACTATTGCGACAGGATAACAGTCTTGTTTTGCTACTAAGGGCAGTGTTGCTGTCTGACTTAGTCAGCGACACTGCACTAGTAACAGAAGAGTCAACAGTTTGTTATGACACATGCAATTACACTAAATACAACGTGTAAAGACTCACTTCTCAGCTCTGCCATTTCTTTCGTTAGGTGCCGGACCATCTGCTGCCCAATCTCTGATATAAGTACGAACATGTTTTTCATCTTCATAGAGGTGAAGGCTGGGCTCAGAGTAGTCCTCATGTCGTGCCACTCCTTCCCTGCAGAAACGTGTTGTACATGGAACTTCCATTAAAAAAATTGTTTACTTTAACATAGGTCGGAAGAACAGCTCAACATCGATTAAAAATAACGTATTTGATGACAGATTGAATGTACAGAGGGCTCGCTACTTCATACGAAGTACTTACCGGCTTGAATCATATTCAGAAAAGATTTAGCATAATGTTGCAATAAATTTAGCTGCACAGTTACAATGTCAATAAGGGACGCTTATGCTTTTATTTATTAAATGCTGTGCAAGATTTACTTAAAACCGAAGAGGGGAGGAAGGGGATGGAGTGGGTAGTTTGTTAGAGCGAGTTCAAGCATCCCGCTGGAAAAATCTTTTAGAAACGAACGAACTATAGATTGTGCAGTCATCACAGACTCGTTCTACTCTTCACAAACACCTCCCCATATTTCCGTATCGTAAGTGCTTTTCATTATTGAGTACTACCTAGGTGACCAGATAGGCGATAGTTTGGCATTTGAGCTACTAATGATAAAATTTTGAGCAAAAGTTTTTAAGGAGTGGAGACATCGTCGTTTGGGCATTATTTTTGTTGATCAACGCGATTTTTTGACCACACACGCAAATCCAAGAGTGATTTTATGGACTGATTTTAATTTAATGTTATTTTAAATGATGTTTACCGCTCCGAAACCTGCTGAAATACTGAAATACGACAAACTCAAAGTTCTACTAGTCTCCAAATTACGATTCCAGCTGCTATAGGTAGGTAATTAGGCTATTACAGTAGTGCATACATATTTTTAACTTACCGTCAAAATCGGTTTTCCTCTTCTTCCTTGTTACAAACTTATCTATAATTAAACAGTATCACAAAGGCAGACAGCGCAGAAACGGCAGCATTTAACTTGAACTCAAGTGCAAGTAAGAATTGAACTGATTATCAAACCAACGGCTGAGCTCAAATAAACCCAAAAATGTACAATGGTTGGTCATGGCTAAATTAGGAATGGGTGGCAGTTGGTAGTGCTGTCGGTAGCTTAAACCTACTGATGGCCTTATTGACTGTCGCTCGTTGTATGACCGAAAATCAGAACATCTTTCAGTTGCAGAGCACGGCAACAGCAGTACACCAGTAGAGAAAACAGCTGAAACAACGCAAAAGAACTTCTTTTTTTGAGAAACTTAATTTAGCACTCTCACATAACTACTCCTCTTTCAACAACAAAATTTAAAAGCATGGCCACGCGATGTAGCCGCGCGGTCTGGGGCGCCTTGTCACGGTTCGCGCTGCTCCCCCCGTCGGAGGTTCGAGTCCTCCCTCGGGCATGGCTGTGTGTGTGTGCTGTCCTTAGCGTGAGTTAGTTCAAGTTAGGTTAAACAGTGCGTAAGCTTAGGGACCGATGACCTCAGCGGGTTGGCCCCTTAAGATCTTACCACAACTTTACAGTTTTACAGGCATGACCTAGGGCTAGCAATGCGACGCGTTCTTAGTGACCTGATAGCAGAAATATTATCAACCATATAGTGAATAAAATATTGAGACTGAAACGTAGCATCACAAGTTAAGTTAAATCCCATGATAGGTACGTGGATGACAATCTCATTCTATTTGATAGTACAGATGATGACGTAACAATCCTTGTTAATAAGTTCAATAGCGTGCTTAAAAATATCTAGTTTATCCTTGAGCATGAAAAAAACATCATATCTTTTCTTGATATGAAAATATCAAAAAAGAACTAAAAGTTGCGTTCCAGTATTTACAGAAAGCCTATTGGTATTGAAAACACTATACCAAACTCCTCTACACGCCCCACCTCTCACAAAAGAACTGCATGTAGGTCAATGCTATACGGAGCCCAGAAATTTCCTGTTCAACACACAGAACACCACCAAGATATAGAAACCACAAAATGTACTGAAATATGCATTAGATATGCTCCTACGCCCATTAATAGGACGTTACAAGAGATAAAAAATTAATTGAACGAACAACGTAACGTACACTCAAAAGCGACGGCACCCCAGCACTTAAATATGTAAAAACGCCTTATCTTGGTATAATGGCTGACAAATTAGCTAGGCTGCTCAAGTACACAGATGTAAAAAATTAGCTCAAGCACCAATAACAACCCAAGTGTGAAGCTTACTCACAACATAAAACCGCCAGATACGGATCTTGATTCAATTGGCATCTACAAAATTACCTGCAGCCAACGCAACAAATATTATACAGAGCAAACACGCAGAAATTGCAGAACTCTATTTAAAGAACATATAGACTGATACAGTCTAGGTAATTGTAATAAATCGGAAGTAGCAATACACATTAAGGACACAGGCCACCCTTTAAAAATTGAATTAGTCTTGAAATTTTGCACAAAATGAAAGTTTACGCTATTAATACAAAACACGGAGGTAGTATTCTTAATAAGTTAAGCGAATTCAAAAACTCGAAATTCTTCAGCAGTCTTAAGCGAGTTTCAATGCAATAGATTTAAGATGTGTAAATGTGAAACAAATCATTACCAGCATCGTGAAAATCGCTGAAAAATACGATAATCGATAGGCCTACTCATTCACACGCTGCACGACCGCCATATTGTATTAAGCGTACTGTGTTTAAATGGATGTAGAAAATTTTGTGCACTGAATTATGTCAAAAAACGGCGACGAAATAAATAGTACAATATCGTAATGTTACAAACAACTCCGCCAGTGTACTAAGGATGCAGAACAAAGCTCTAATACCCCAAAAATCATAAGTGAAGAACTGTCAGGTAAAAAAGTGTATCATACGATTTTCGCAACGTAATAACTGATGCAAGATTCTTTGCATCAAATACCGGCTGTGGTGTAGACAGCTCTGTACCAGCATAAAACATCACTGGACACCAGTTTCTCGCCAACCATTGCCCCCTCTCCCTCCAGTTACCCCAACAGCCACTCCAGCAGCGACCAGTAAACAACGTGTGCTATGTTAATTAAATTTAAGACAATTTGTTTTCAAGTAACAATTTCTGTATACTTACAAGCCTGGAGATGGGCAGAACGTGCTCGAAATGTATTACAATTTGTTAAATTAAACATAAAACAAATTAAAATAACTTGTAGCAGAAAATACAAATAAATAATAACGGGGTAGTGTGTAATTTCATTAAGGCGCAGGGGAGGGGGGGGGGGAGGGTCCGGACCTCTTTGACGCCTCCTCCCGCTTTGACGACGACGCTACGTCCTTGTACTGCCGCCCACGTCCTAGCTGGCAACATCACATTCCTTCGCAATATTCCGGATCTTCAGCCCACATTACAACATGAGAAACTAAATGCTGTAAGTAACGGGTATAAACCACCGCAAGCGGACTTTCAAATTATTTTGTGGAAAGCATGGAATTTGTTCATGCCCCTTTCAACAATACAGCTCGTGGCGCAGTATGAAGATTTGGAGCATTGGCTGAAATACGACTGTGGAGTTGTGAACCGAAAATGTTGCGAGTTTAAACTGCGAGTTACTTCTGTGTTATTGTTGATCTGTTTTTATTAAGGCGAAATAACGAGACTGAGCAACTAGGAGCAGTGGTTTCCGAAATACGCCCGTCACTACACTACCTTGTCAATTTTTTAGACTAGTAGCTATGATCCAGAGTAGAAGTAGGTGTGACACCGCCATGTGGAGTATCTCCACAAATATACGATTACCTCGAAAACTATTGACTAACAGAACCCAGAACATTATAATCTTGATCATCTTGTGCTACACAGATGATTCACTTTAATGTTAAAAGAGAACCACAAAACGTGTGGTAACTCTACGACGATGTGACGGAACATCCTCCTCTAGCATTACTTTTCCGCAATAGTAGTTGTCGGTACCAGTATTATTTTTCAAACTTTGCAGAGCTCAGTATTATCTCAGTTGCTTTTCTGAAAACTTTCATACAATTTTATACACAGTATGTTATATTTCAAGCTAAGATTTATGAAAAGGAATTACTTTATAAAATATTTTAGTTTCGCTTTTATAATCGATAAGTACTAGTTCTGAATGTACAGTTAACTTTTTTTAGAAACATTTGAAGTTAAGAACTATTTGCACGCTTAAAATTTCTGTTATTAATTACACAATCCTGTACTGTTAAATATGTTTATTTCTGGATTTATTTATGAAATAATAATCGAAATTAATAATGTAACTAAAACTAGTAGGAA
The DNA here is from genome assembly GCF_021461385.2 of Schistocerca piceifrons. Classification (NCBI taxonomy): domain Eukaryota; kingdom Metazoa; phylum Arthropoda; class Insecta; order Orthoptera; family Acrididae; genus Schistocerca; species Schistocerca piceifrons. The sequence continues at coordinate 386,671 of NC_060139.1, forward strand.
TTCATTTGTTAAGAAAAATTGTAAACCGTTTGAAATATTGTTATTTCCGCAGGGTATGATCGGACGTATTTTTGTATAATAGGCGGGAACAATGAAATTTCGGCTTTGTTAATGTGAAAAATCAAAGTACTGTATGATATACCAAAATGTGAGAAAATTGTTTAATGCGTACAATAGATGGAAGAAGGGAGGAGGGAGGAGATTACAACGCCCAGGCTTTTTTGCGTCTGTAACGGATGCCGAAGTGGGCGCGGGGTGTCGGTGAACCCCCTGGCATTAAAATAATCTGCTGATAAAAAATTATAACTTTCAAGAGGTTTATGTATTATAACTAAGGCAGTAACTTATAAATATTGTTAATAGCTGTAAATGCTAGGAGAGTCAATAAAAATTGGCAAGTTACAATAGAAAATACAAATGACTGTGGTGATACATTACACAAACTACTCCTCAGCTTCGTGACAGGAGACACACTTCACAATTCTTTCTGAATGTGTGTTACATACGTGATTATGACTCGCTCCACAATACTGTTTTGCTTTTCTTAGATGTTGTATGTCTCCTTGTTTGTTTTAGCTTGTTACGCACAAAAAGGGTACAGGCCTTTCCCTACAGGAGGCTGATTTCCAGGTGTTGTCGTTTCTTCGATTTTATTTTGTGGAATACTTTCCACTGACTGGACGATTTGTTTAAAAACCTGCTTACATTGTCAAAATGAAGCAATGGGAACTCCAGATTGGAATATGAACCCTGTAAGGAAAAGACAGTTGCTCTTTACCATAAAGGTGACACGACGAGTCGCAGACAGGCACAACGAAAAGACACAACATTAGCTTTCTGCCGAAGCCTTCTGAAGGAAAGGAAACGCACACGCACACACAACGTATTCATTCATAGAGGTAAACACATCTCACGCTCACATGACCGCCACCTCTGGCAGCTCCGACCGGAATACTTGTTCCTGCTACCTGTCGATACACTGGTTCCAACCTAGCACGCTGAAGGAAAAGTTTCTGATTGCTATGAGTCTTCACGTTCCATCTTGGATATTGCTGGGTGAAATTTGTGGTTTGCACTGATAGCAAAGATATCGATGAAAGAGTAAAACATTGATAGAGGCCATATCTTTGTTCTCCTCTCGCAGGCGTAAACAAGAGCCATTTCATCAATGGTATCAGTTCCACCTTTCGTGGAATTGTAATATGTATTTACGTGGGTTTTGTACCTCTTTCCTCCTTCAGTGCTTTAGTCTTGGCGCATTGTTGATAATATCAGCAATTTTTAACTAGGTTTTGTTTTTATTCTGTGGGATACCAAAATAACTCCCCCCCCCCCCCCCCCCCCCCCCCATGAACCATGGACCTTGCCGTTGGTGGGGAGGCTTGCGTGCCTCAGCGATACAGATAGCCGTACCGTAGGTGCAACCACAACGGAGGGGTATCTGTTGAGAGGCCAGACAAACGTGTGGTTCCTGAAGAGGGGCAGCAGCCTTTTCAGTAGTTGCAAGGGCAACAGTCTGGAAGATTGACTGATCTGGCCTTGTAACAATAACCAAAACGGCCTTGCTGTGCTGGTACTGCGAACGGCTGAAAGCAAGGGGAAACTACAGCCGTAATTTTTCCCGAGGGCATGCAGCTTTACTGTATGATTACATGATGATGGCGTCCTCTTGGGTAAAATATTCTGGAGGTAAAATAGTCCCCCATTCGGATCTCCGGGCGGGGACTACTCAAGAGGATGTCGTTATCAGGAGAAAGAAAACTGGCGTTCTACGGATCGGAGCGTGGAATGTCAGATCCCTTAATCGGGCAGGTAGGTTAGAAAATTTAAAAAGGGAAATGGATAGGTTGAAGTTAGATATAGTGGGAATTAGTGAAGTTCGGTGGGAGGAGGAACAGGACTTCTGGTCAGGTGACTACAGGGTTATAAACACCAAGTAGGGGTAATGCAGGAGTAGGTTTAATAATGAATAGGAAAATAGGAATGCGGGTAAGCTACTACAAACAGCATAGTGAACGCATTATTGTGGCCAAGATAGACACGAAGCCCACGCCTACTACAGTAGTACAAGTTTATATGCCAACTAGCTCTGCAGATGACGAAGAAATTGAAGAAATGTATGATGAAATAAAAGAAATTATTCAGATAGTGAAGCGAGACGAAAACTTAATAGTCATGGGTGACTGGAATTCGAGTGGAGGAAAAGGGAGAGAAGGAAACATAGTAGGTGAATATGGATTGGGGGACAGAAATGAAAGAGGAAGCCGCCTGGTAGAATTTTGCACAGAGCACAACATAATCATAACTAACACTTGGTTTAAGAATCATGAAAGAAGGTTGTATACATGGAAGAACCCTGGAGATACTAAAAGGTATCAGATAGATTATATAATGGTAAGACAGAGATTTAGGAACCAGGTTTTAAATTGTAAGACATTTCCAGGGGCAGATGTGGACTCTGACCACAATCTATTGGTTATGACCTGCAGATTAAAACTGAAGAAACTGCAAAAAGGTGGGAATTTTAGGAGATGGGACCTGGATAAACTAAAAGAACCAGAGGTTGTACAGAGATTCAGGGAGAGCATAAGGGAGCACTTGAGAGGAATGGGGGAAATAAATACAGTAGAAGAAGAATGGGTAGCTTTGAGGGATGAAGTAGTGAAGGCAGCAGAGGATCAAGTAGGTAAAAAGACGAGGGCTAATAGAAATCCTTGGGTAACAGAAGAAATATTGAATTTAATTGATGAAAGGAGAAAATTTAAAATGCAGTAAGTGAAACAGGCAAAAAGGAATACAAACGTCTCAAAAATGAGATCGACAGGAAGTGCAAAATGGCTAAGCAGGGATGGCTAGAGGACAAATGTAAGGATGTAGAGGCCTATCTCACTAGGGGTAAGATAGATACCGCCTACAGGAAAATTAAAGAGACCTTTGGAGATAAGAGAACGACTTGTATGAATATCAAGAGCTCAGATGGAAACCCAGTTCTAAGCAAAGAAGGGAAAGCAGAAAGGTGGAAGGAGTATATAGAGGGTCTATACAAGGGCGATGTACTTGAGGACAATATTATGGAAATGGAATTGGATGTAGATGAAGATGAAATGGGAGATATGATACTGCGTGAAGAGTTTGACAGAGCACTGAAAGACCTGAGTCGAAACAAGGCCCCCGGAGTAGACAATATTCCATTGGAACTACTGACGGCCGTGGGAGAGCCAGTCCTGACAAAACTCTACCATCTGGTGAGCAAGATGTATGAAACAGGCGAAATACCCTCAGACTTCAAGAAGAATATAATAATTCCAATCCCAAAGAAAGCAGGTGTTGACAGATGTGAAAATTACCGAACTATCAGCTTAATAAGTCACAGCTGCAAAATACTAACACGAATTCTTTACAGACGAATGGAAAAACTAGTAGAAGCCAACCTCGGGGAAGATCAGTTTGGATTCCGTAGAAACACTGGAACACGTGAGGCAATACTGACCTTACGACTTATCTTAGAAGAAAGATTAAGGAAAGGCAAACCTACGTTTCTAGCATTTGTAGACTTAGAGAAAGCTTTTGACAATGTTGACTGGAATACTCTCTTTCAAATTCTAAAGGTCGCAGGGGTGAAATACAGGGAGAGAAAGGCTATTTACAATTTGTACAGAAACCAGATGGCAGTTATAAGAGTCGAGGGACATGAAAGGGAAGCAGTGGTTGGGAAGGGAGTAAGACAGGGTTGTAGCCTCTCCCCGATGTTGTTCAATCTGTATATTGAGCAAGCAGTAAAGGAAACAAAAGAAAAATTCGGAGTAGGTATTAAAATTCATGGAGAAGAAATAAAAACTTTGAGGTTCGCCGATGACATTGTAATTCTGTCAGAGACAGCAAAGGACTTGCAAGAGCAGTTGAATGGAATGGACAGTGTCTTGAAAGGAGGATATAAGATGAACATCAACAAAAGCAAAACAAGGATAATGGAATGTAGTCTAATTAAGTCGGGTGATGCTGAGGGAATTAGATTAGGAAATGAGGCACTTAAAGTAGTAAAGGAGTTTTGCTATTTGGGGAGCAAAATAACTGATGATGGTCGAAGTAGAGAGGATATAAAATGTAGGCTGGCAATGGCAAGGAAAGCGTTTCTGAAGAAGAGAAATTTGTTAACATCGAGTATAGATTTAAGTGTCAGGAAGTCATTTCTGAAAGTATTCGTATGGAGTGTAGCCATGTATGGAAGTGAAACATGGACGATAAATAGTTTGGACAAGAAGAGAATAGAAGCTTTCGAAATGTGGTGCTACAGAAGAATGCTGAAGATTAGATGGGTAGATCACATAACTAATGAGGAAGTATTGAATAGGATTGGGGAGAAGAGAAGTTTGTGGCACAACTTGACCAGAAGAAGGGATCGGTTGGTAGGACATGTTCTGAGGCATCAAGGGATCACCAATTTAGTATTGGAGGGCAGCGTGGAGGGTAAAAATCGTAGAGGGAGACCAAGAGATGAATACACTAAGCAGATTCAGAAGGATGTAGGTTGCAGTAGGTACTGGGAGATGAAGAAGCTTGCACAGGATAGAGTAGCATGGAGAGCTGCATCAAACCAGTCTCAGGACTGAAGACCACAACAACAACAACAACCAAAATAACTGGTGGACTACCAGTTGTTAGGTCTCGAACAATAACATTGATGAATATAGATCTCGATTTGATGGTTCTTCATTATACCTGGAATATGCTTCCTGTCTGAGTGCAGAGTTTCTGCTGTGGTAAATTTATATAGCCTTGGTGTAGCTCTTCCGTCAAATCCACCGATGTGTAGTATCGATCTGTAGTAATATTTCGACCAGTATTTTTCACAGACACTGCCAGACGTTTAACGATAGCTGCTGAAAATCGTTCTTTCTCGGACAAACTTTGTACTTTAACTGCATAGCGTTCCGTATTAGTGACGTGTCTGTCTATTGCGTCTGACATCACGCGTACAGTGATGCCATACTTGCCCGGTTTCTCCTCGTTCTCTGAGGGATTAACGTCCTGTAAAGTTTCTTGAAACGTTATCTTGGCATAATATCCTTGTAAACAGGCCGACACATTGGGTTTGATCGGAGATAGTGTAAAGTGACTGAACTGTCCTTATTTGCACCCTTTGTATCAGTATTCCTATAAACAAGTACAATTGTTTCTCATTAGTAGAAGTGACATTCAACCTAACTACCTCTTCAATTTGAATGTTTTAGTATAACATTCAGCATGTTACGTGTAAACGCCAAGGCGTCTCCAAGAGAACGCCAAACAGTTACTCCAAACTCCTCCCTTGCCACATACATCAAAAAAAGTTTTGCATAACCCCGATTCCCAGAACTCCTAAAGATAGACGTTGTCACTGGATATTATATTACACAGTCCCTTTCACTGTTCAGAGATGTCATTAAACCTGCCCAAAGATATAAAGAACCATGCATGAGCAGCGCCTGTTAGTCGGAAGTGATTCGACAGCCGATCAATTCCAGTTATTCAACCAGGAAGGAGGTACCACGGCTCGTGTTCTCTGTAGTTCAACCGTGTCTAGACGCTCAATACCGCGGTTCGATCGCGTCCGCACTTTTTCTTTGTGCCAGGAAGGGCTCTCAACAAGGAAAGTGTCCAGGCGTCTCGGAGTGAACCAACGCGATGTTGATCGGACGTGGAGGAGATACAGGGAGGCAGGAAATGTCGATGACATGCCTCGCTCAGGCCGCCCAAGGGCTGCTACTGCAGAGGATGACCCCTACCTACGGATTATGGCTCGAAGGAACCCTGACAGCAACGCCATCATAATGAATAATGCTTTTCGTGCAGTCACAGGACGTCGTGTTAACGACTCAAACTGTGCGCAATACGCTGCATGATGCACAACTTCACTCTCGACGTCCCTGGCGTGGTCCATCTTTGCAACCATGACACCATGTAGCGCGATACAGATAGGCCCAACAACATGCCGAATGGACCGCTCGGGACTGGCACCACGTTCTCTTTACCGATGAGTATCGCATATGCCTTCAACTGGACAATCGTCGGAGACGTGTCTGGAAGCAACCCGGTCAGGTTGAACGCCTTAGACACACTGTCCAGCGAGTGCAGCAAGGTGGAGGTTCCCTGCTGTTTTGGGGTGGCAGTATGTGGGGCCGACGTACGCCGCTGGCGATCATGGAAGACGCCGTAACGGCTGTACGACACATGAATGCCATCCTCCGACCGATAGTGCAACCACATCGGCAGCATATTGGCGAGGCAATCGTCTTCATGGACGACAATTCGCGCCCCCAACGTGCACATCTTGAGAATGACTTCCTTCAAGATAATGACATCGTTCGACTAATGTAGCGAGCATGTTCTCCAGACATGAGCCCTATCGAACAAGCCTTGGATAGATTGAAAAGGGCTGTTTATGGACGATGTGACCCACCAACCAATCTGAGAGATCTACGCCGGACAATCTGGCCCAACAGTGCCTTGATGAACTTGTGGGTAGTTGGCCACGACGAATACAGGCATGCATCTAAACAAGAGGACGTGCTACTGGGTATTAGAGGTAGCGGTGTGTACAGCAATCTGGAACACCACCTCTGAAGGTCTCGTTGTATGGTGGTACAACATGCAATGTGCGGTTTTCATGAGCAATAAAAAGGGAGGAAATGATGTTTATGTTGATCTCTATTCCAATTTTCTGTACAGTTTCCGGAACTCTCGGAACCGAGGTGATGGAAAACCTTCTTTTTATTTGTGTATATTAGCAAGAGACTTCCTAGGTATTCTGGACTGTGTAATTATACATTTTATTCTGGGCTGTGTGATTACATGCCTTCTTTCAAACTTAGTCACAGTTACATCCTGATGGTCACTACTTTACGCTGCATTACCTTCATCGTCTTCATCATCTCCAATGTCCACATTACTTTCCCGATCTGAATCATACTCCGTAACACCATCTTTCACTTTCATTCCCTGAGTTAGAATTTTCATCTAAAATATCATTCAAAAATCTTTCCAAAGATGGTTCACGTATTCCTTTAAACATTTCTGAGTCTCGATGTGAACAGTAGTGAATTGAAGCAACTTACTGTAAATATACAAGATAAATACAGCCGAATGTCATCAACAATCACTTCCTCTGAAAATAAACTGATTGCGGAAATTATCAAGAATTCCAGCCAACAAGAACATAGACTTGCATTGTTTCAGACATTGGAAACAAAAAAGCTTACACAGAAAATTTTTCTGTATCTTGGAAACCTAATTAGTGGGGGAGTGTGCGGGTTGTTGAACGCATATTAAAAGCTTCATTTTTCTTGTTTCAAAGGACGAGATTCCTGCAAAATTGGCCGGCCGGAGTGGCCGTGCGGTTCTAGGCGCTACAGTCTGGATCCGAGCGACCGCTACGGTCGCAGGTTCGAATCCTGCCTCGGGCATGGATGTGTGTGATGTCCTTAGGTTAGTTAGGTTTAATCAGTTCTAAGTTCTAGGCGACTGATGACCTCAGAAGTTAAGCCGCATAGTGCTCAGAGCCATTTGAACCATTTTTGAACCTGCAGAATTGATGGGCAATTAACGTTTCGTACAATATTCAATAAACAGTAACTCAAAGGGAAAACTTTCTATGAGTAGCCCGGGCAACATAAGCAGTAAGGAACATTCTCCCTCCAGCGTCATAGGGTGAGGTACGTTTATGGTCAACACAAGTTTCATTCAGTGAACATCAGGTGACACTGCCATCAGTGAGAATCTGTTATGAAGGCTGTTGGTAGTATCATAGCATGATGTTCACTTAGCAGTGTATCCTCTCCTAGCGACGTGATCATGATCTGTCGAGAGTGTGATTTATCATTCAGTGATATTGATGCTCTCGTTGATCGGGACCTCACCACTGTCATGTGACCAGGGAATCGATGGGTTCAGGAGGATCGTACTCAACCCCATGCTGGTTCTCGAAAGCTCCACACGTCCAGTGCTTGGGTTGACAGATATATTGATCGCTTGGACATGCAGAATCGCACAGCCACATCACGTTTCCTTGGTCAGGAAATGGGCTTGGCCGTAGCTAGTCTAGTATACACACTGACAGTCCGAGCTAGTCTGGAGCACGATGGAGTATCAGCGTGGCGGTCGCTGTTGAGAGGAGAGAGAGAGGAGCGTCTACAGTGGTGCGACCAGAAACAACTCTGGACTCCAAAGTGGCCCTGCGTCGTCTTTAGAAAAGTCCCAGTTCCGCGTGCAGCGTCACGACGGTCATGTCCGTGTGTGTATGCTCCCAAGAATTCGAACACTGTCATATTTCTGTCGACATCGTCACTTCGGCTCAATACGTTGGCATGATGACACAGTATACAATGTGGTCACCTCTGGTTCACGCAAACAGTAATTTGGAGAGCATGTGATACATTTTCGACTTTTAGAGGCCGGTGACATGAGTCTTACTATTGAGATCTCCGTGGCATTGCCTTGCAATAAGATATTGTTGTTCTGACCTACATTGCTACAGAGGGTTTTCGGCTGTTGCCCTGGGCACAGCTTTCTGTAGATCTTTCAGCCACTAGCCCAGAGACTGGCATGTCACCATTCACCAGCCTCTACAACTGATGAACTCTGGCATCGAGATGAAGCAGCATGGAATCTATTATCTGAACAGTCCGGCTCAAGCTAGCTGGGTTTGAGCCCTTTTTAGCTGCCGGAGGTTGCTCTGTGATATTTTGCTTCCTATGTTCTTTCAGATCACCTACAAATTTAATCATCACATACACCAGATAGGGAGGCCCTTCAAAGTTAGATATGAAAAGGACCTGCTAAGTAACGGTGGGGCAAATGTGCACAGTCCCACCTGTGCTGAACCCATCAGCTTCTTTTCCAATGCACATCATGGTGACTAGAAGACTTAGAACTTTTGTATAAAAGAAAGTACAGGTCGCAGGCTTGACCTGTTAGAAGAACGGGGAATTATTAAATATTTTGCTCACAAAGACGGGTCAGTTTCAAATGAGTAGGTGTAATTGAACGACAGGAATTTTGTGGATATTTTCAGAGTCCTAATCTCATTAACATACCAGAGAGATTGCTCGATATTCCGGATGACTATGTATATGTAATTTTCCTCGTCTTTTAATGCTGGTGTTCTGCTTATTCTTTGTTACGCTGTTAATGTATTCCTTGAAGTTTTGATGTTCAGATATGTATATTTTTTAATTATATACTGTTTTATCATCTTCGTTCCCCCTCCCCACTCTTTGCAGCCTCCTTTTTCTCCTACTGGTTTTTGCTGCCTATCCCTTTGATTTGTTCCCCCCCCCCCCCACCCCTTTTTCCCCTTCCTCATTTTCTCCCTTCCCCTTCATCTTCTTATTGTATTGTTTATTATTTATGATATCTTACAGTTTATATTACCACAATATTTACCACAATAACTTTCCTTGATGGTAACTTATTAATTATTTGTCATGTTGTAAATTTTACATAAGTACGTAGCCAAACATGATATGGTCTCAAATGCCATAATTTTAATTTTTAATGTTTTAAACTAGTTTAGTGTAATAAAGGTCATCCACTACTGCAAAATCTCCTCGCCTGTAATGTCAAGAGTGCCGTTTCTAGCCAGAAGCTTTCCTTAGCCCAAGCGTTACGTAAATGAGGCTAGTGCATTAGCTGTACGTTGTTGAAGTACTATTCAATGACGAGCACCATGTTGCGCAAGTTTTTAATATTGTGGAGTTGAATTTTATATTTTACTGACACCGTTCAGTTATACAACGTACCTCCTCTACAACATCCAACACAATAAGGCTGAATAACATTTGTATTCGCAACGAGTCATTAGTGTAGCATCTATAACTTAACATGTATGCAGTGTTAACCGGTTTAGTCACTCTCTTTCTCCTGAAGAAGATATTTTCATAAACTTTGAAACCATAGTGAAGGGATTTAAATAAAACTTTTCACCGGACAGGCTGTTTATTATTTCTTCACAAATATTTTATCCAACGGTTGCTGCCTCAACCATGTGCAAAATTTTAAAATTTAATCATCTATTGTTCCTACTATATGGTAAACATACAACAAGGAAAGTTTTCTTATTTGCTATTTGGTATTGCTGTTTTAATGCTTAATAGAGTATGTGAGCGTATTACCTTTCAAAGCGAAAAGCATTCTCGTTAGCAGGGGATTGGCTTTGTCAGTCGTAAAGAAGTCCATGTGGTCGGTGAAGTGGTCGAAATCCTTGACGGTGACAGATCGGATCAGTTCGGGGTCTCTGACCATGACTGCCGGGATCGTGAAGGAGAAGATGCCACCGTACGGAAACGGGTCGAGCTCCTGGTACAGGTCTTGGACGATCTCGGTGAAGGACTTCCTATAGAGCACCACGTCCAGCATGTTGCCCACGAGGGGCAGCGGCGGCACGGAGGGCACCCCGAGGCGGGCGAAGTGCTGGCTGTGGCGTCGCCACCAGAGGAAGAGCACCAGCGCACCGCCGGCGGCCAGGGACGCACATAGCGTGAGCCAGTCAGCCGTCATGTCCTGCAGGGATCACCCGCAAAAATTAAAATGTACATTGATTATAAATCAAATGATGATTTTAAAAGGATGTATTTCCGTCTATACTTAATATAAAAACACGACACTACCACTGTTACAGACTGATGACCATAGATGTTAAGTCCCATAGTGCTCAGCCAACCACTGTTACAAAGAGGGAAGTTTGTCTCGATGCTGCCTTTCGACTGTGTACGTGGTGTTCTCATCAACTCACTTTCTATAATCGAATATCAGCAGCAAGAACGCAGTCTCCAGGGTTAAAACACGCACTGATCAGCCAGAACATTGGGAACACCAACTTAGTACCCGGTATGCCCACCTTTGGCACGGACAACAGCGGCGACGCGTCGTGACCTGGAAGCAGTGTGGCCTGGGTAGGTCGCCGGAGGAAGCTGTCACCACACCTGCACACACGAGTGACCTAGCGACGATGAGCCCTCACACCACGTTAAATCGCATCCCGGGTGTGTTCAGCCGGGTTCAGATCTGGCGAGTTGGGGGCCCAGTTGGCCTACGTCAGTGGGAACTCGCCATTGAGCCGCCAGCTTGTCTCTGTCTCGTAGTACAGGTGTCAAGGAGCCGCTGTCCTGGAAGACGACAGATTCGCACCCTTCCACGGCAAGATGAAGAAGGTGTCGGAAGTCATCAGACTATGCAACGCTCTACCACTGCGCCAGCATCCAGGGAGGGTGGTGACGCGTGCATCTCAGCAGTAGCTGCCGATGTCGTGGTGTTAACACTGGCACACGCGTGGGTTGCCTGCTGCCGAGTCCCATCGTTAGGGGTGTTCGGTGCACTATGTGTTTTAAACACACTTGTATTATGCGCAGCAGAGTCTAGTGTTAGTTCCGCTGCAGTTCGCCCCCTGTCATGTTTTACCATCAGAGTACATATATTCGCTAATGAAATTTGTTATAAATCATCCCTCTCAATTCGCGAAGAACAGTGATGCTCATACGCAAAACACTAGAGGAAAAAATGACCTTTCCTATCCGTTATTGAAGCTGTCAATTGATCAAAAAGGAGTACATTATTCAGCAACATAAATCTTTGATCATTTGCCCAACAACATAAAGTGTCGGGCAGGTAGCAGATCAAGTTTTAAATCTAGCTTAAAATCATTTCTTTTGGACAACTACTTCTATTCCATGGACGAGTTTCTGTTTCAGAACTGGTTAAAAAAAAAAAAGAATTTGTACCTCTTAATGAGCGGTGGTCGCCCAGCCTCACGTCATCTGGATGTGTTTCCACCCCGGTTTCCCCAGGTGCTGAACACACTCACCGCATCACTCCTCGAACACCCGACAAGTCGTTCAGCTTCCAAAATGCTCGTGCTAAGCCTACGGGCCATCACAGTCTGCTCTCGGTCAAACTCAGATAGATCGCACGTCTTCCCCGTTCTACAAGCGGACAGCACGCTTATGTTATACTAAATGCAATGTATTTGTGTCTGACTGGCAGTCATTCCTCGCCAAATGATGCTGCTATCGCCTGGACAGGTTTATATCGATAGCAGGTCGTTGGTCATAATGTTCTGGCTGAACAGTGTATGATAATAGAAACAAGTTGTTCCAGTAAATATTGGCCCGCAAACAAGCTCTATGCTAGATAATTATGAATATATGGCGCTTTAGTGAGTTAGGTGACTAAGGACAGTGTACTGAACATTATTTAATTTACTAGCACACTGATAAGTGTAGCTATTAAGAGTAATATGTTTTCAGATTAATTAGTATCTCCAAGTACATGTGGCAACAATAAAACATAGTTGCTTATCTTCCCACGGGCAGCAGGTGGGGTGTTGAAGTGTGCAGGTGTGGACGCAAAATGGTTAGTCTACACTGACAGGCGTAGTCCAATTACAAGGGACACCATTGACCTCGAACGCTCGAGGCCGTACGAAACCATGCCTAGAATAACACTCGATCATGAAAAAACAGTGGTATGTGTCATTTCCAAGCAAAAGGTTGCTTTCCGCCACAAGTGCCATTTTAATACAGAGAAAAAAAGGAAAAAGATATTAATACCATTGGAGGGAAACTATATGTAATTCAATGACGTCAGTACATCATTACATTTTCATTCAACAGTGCCAAAAACCCCCTGCTTAAAATAATTATAATAACGGAAAACACACATATCCTACGCAACTGTCAGTGCTTATATTAATCCTCATAGCGCAGTTTCGTGTTTCCGACTAAGTGGTTAAAATAAAGTGGAAGAGAACATAGTGCACCTCTCGTTAAAGCCACTGTTTTACATTCAAAATCACTTTCGCATTAAGCAGTCCAATATCAAAAGCCACACTAATTACATTATCAAATGATGCATGGGTATGTCAATGTCATAACCTGTCTTTCACCAAGTAGGATTCGTTATCAGTAGGAAGGTTTTAGAGAGCGTTACTGTGAACAGTTTAGTGATAGGGTTGTTCTCATCAGAAACGACAGCAACCTAACACAACATAGACGTATACTTCGGTCCACAAAATTGTTTGTAAATCACAGAGTGAAGTCTGATGATGAAATAACAATCACGTATCTTCACTTGCGGTGTGGCACATTGTAGCCTTACAGAATTAGCAGTCCTGATGCAGAGCTTATATTACCGGAAGAAATAAACATCGAGAAGTAGGCAATATTTTGTTGTTTTCGGTGGCAATGTCTTCGGCATAACATCTTTATTTGCAAAACTTGCGTTGAGAAGGGTAGCATCGAGAAGGGCACGATCAGTGTGACCTGACCAGGAATCACACAGCAACAGTCTCTTTTCCACTTGTTCTCCAAGGACTGAAGTTATAAAACGTTTCATGCGACCTTTAATCATTTTTCGATTTTTGTTTGCCTCCACGTGAACGTTCCGTGGGCAGATTGTTTCAAGTTTGTTTAAAATATTTGGGCGGAAAGTGTCTTGTGCCTGTTGAAAACAGATGTACAACCTGTTTGCTATTCGACCTGTCATTGATCAAGCCGCATCAGTTGTGTAGCTGTGGATAGAACTATGTACTTCAGCACACTAGCTGTAGTTTTCTCTCTTCTGTGAGGCAGTGTTGGTGAGAAGACATTGAATTAACTCTGGTCGCTGTTACACACATTCTTCATCGCCACACCCAGCTTTATCAAAACCAGTTCACTTTCTCCACAAACCGTTGTGCGTGCTGACATATACTAGTCTCGTCTTCTACGTCCTTATGAGTGACAAATGTAGTAATATGTCTGTACGAAATGCCATATTCAGCCATAACACTGTCGATAAAAGAAACTGAAGCTTTGAAATTGCCTACGTCAACCATTTTAGACGCTTCTAGTGTTCGTATTTGCAGATACCAATACTGAATTGTAGATCTATACGACCTTGCACAATCGAACTGCGATAATCGAATTAAGAAAAGTGTACAACTGAGACGGAACAATAAATGAGAATTATCTAAAATGCATACGCCTATGCAGCTACTAAATTCACTCGAGACTATTATATCGGCTGTAGTGAAGACACATTCGTAACGTAGCTATATCATTCACGCAACTCGAGCATTTGTTAGTGCAGCTACGACATACGCTGTGATGGTGCTAGCAGGTAAGTGCGAAGTCTTGTATGGAAGTCACACAGACCACTGTAGTTTTTACGATCGAGTGTTAGTCTAAGCATGGTTTCGTGCAGTTCCGAACTTTCAAGCTCCAGCATGTCCCTTGTTAGTGGTGCTGTTACGATGGTGCAGAAAACACGAAGTAGTAAATTATTATCGTGATATCAACAGCAACAGAGAGTGGTATAACGAGAGTAGGATTCGTTATCAGTAGCAAGGTTTTAGAGAGCGTTACTGTGAACAGTTCAGTGATAGGGTTGTTCTCATCAGAAGCGACAGCAACCTGACACCGACAACAATAGTGCAGGTATACTTGCCGACGTCACAAGCAGAAGGTGGAGGAGATAGAGAAAATATATAAGGATATTGATCGGGTAATTCAGAACATAAAGGGAGACGAAGATCTAATAGTCGTGGAGGATGAGAATGCGGCTATACGGGAAGGGGTAGAACAAAGGGTTGCGGGAGAATGTGGGCCTGGGACAAGGAATGAGGGAGGTAGAACAAAGGGTTGCGGGAGAATGTGGGCCTTGGACAAGGAATGAGGGAGGCAGAACAATGGGTTGCGGGAGAATATGGGCCTGGGACAAGGAATGAGGGAGGTAGAACAAAGGGTTGTGGGAGAATGTGGGCCTGGGACAAGGAATGAGGGAGGTAGAACAAAGGGTTGCGGGAGAATGTGGGCCTGGGACAAGGAATGAGGGAGGTAGAACAAAGGGTTGCGGGAGAATGTGGGCCTGGGACAAGGAATGAGGGAGGGGTTGTTGTTCCCTGTGGAGCGGTGTGGCGGTGCGTGGCGTGTCGGACACGCAGCTGGACGGGCGAGCCTGACTACTTGGCATTCAGCAAGTTAACACCGTTCAGCACTGGGCTGTGGGGACCCGAGTTTTCCTGCAGTGTTGACGGTTGCTACCGGCGGCTTTAGTGGACAAGGAGTGGCTCTCGTCGCGTGCACCTGCTTGTGACGTGCACCAGTCCACTGTGGAGTGCTAACTACGCCGAGTTGTAGTGAACAACCTGTCAGCAGCCACGAGCAGCAGGGCAGTATTATCCAAGGGCCTCCCTACCTGCAGTTCTGAAGCTACTGGCCTGCTTGATATTTGTTTGAAATTATCTATGAGACTGTTTAGTAAGTAATGTACTTAAAGATTGTTAATTCTGCCTGGTGTAAGGTGGCCAGGAATCCAGTTTCTTATGCTTTTCGGTGACCCCCTACGGCGCTGTGTGTCTCCTTCTGCAGTTTTCTGTATATGCCAAGCTAGTATTTTGTAATGTTACCTTGTATTTGAAATCATGGGTTGTTATTATTGAGTATTTAATAATACTGATTGTAATTTCTGTCTGTTGCAGACCTCATGGCCCTTCCTGGGGCGAGTTATAGGATTTGGCCTGTAACTGAAGTTGTGTGTGCTCAGCGTAAAGGTACGTATTTGTGGGTCATGTGCATGTGCGTGCTTGTATTTGCACACTCTCTTGCTCAGTGTTGTGAATCCCTTCGGGTTATAGGTGTAACCGGCTGTCTGTCATTTGGTGCGTATACTGATTACAGTGTCTGTTAGCCCCTGAGAGGCCCCAGTAAAGGTACACCCTGAATTTTTAAATCTTGTTTTAGTTATTATGTAATTACTCTTTTAAATGACCTCGTGCATTGCTTCTTGTTATGGCTGGCGAGGTAAACTTGCAATGTTATGAGCAGGCCCCTCCATACTGAAGTTCTAATAGTTGAACTATCGATTGCCCATTTCAGTATTACTGTGCACGTTAATTTTCATCAGACTTGTTTTGGTGTTTGTTGTTCCTCGGTATATGTCGGCAGCAGTTGGCGCGTTTCTGCGTCGCTGTTCTGGGGCAGGGACGCATTTTCCTGCTGCTTCGGCGGCTTCCCCGTCGTCGCAAGAGGTCTGAGTACTGGAAGGTCACACTCGATTCTGCGGTTCTCCAGTTCCAGCCCCAAGTTGAGTGGTTTGTTGTTATTCTTTTGGTATCGTGCCACGGCGGGGGTATCGCCGGATATGCAGGTAATTGACTCAGTAATTCTGTTATTGTAAGGCCCTTGTGAGAGTCTGTGAAAGTCTTTGTGCAAACTGAACACTGAGTTTCTTATTTTCTTAAAAAAAACTGAGGGTTTAATGTTAATTGTCATTTTAATTGCGTTTTAGGGAACAGGCTTGTGCCCAATCAGTGAAGCACTGCTGTTGCTTCGGTTTTACATAAGGGTAGCCCTTGAGCAGTTTGGCTGTATCTTGTCCATATGAGAGCAGAATAACCAGTGGACATGTGTGCATCTTAATGGTTTTTATGTTCATGGTATTACCGCACAGTTGTGATCTAGTTGCGGGGAGAGAGTGCCGCCGCAGGTCTGTTTATTTAACTGTTTGTAGTTTGGCCGCCATTCTGTTGGACAGTTGACATTTTTTGAGTGCTATTTGTAATGTTATGCATAATGTAAAGGGACTTATACATTGTGAATTTAATTTAAGAATCGTAAGTATTTGTATGTATCTCCCAAGAATCTTGGTAACCGTCAGTTGACTCATGATTGAATTGTTATTAAATAAAAATTTTTGCTTGGGAATGATATTATGACGCATAGAGTTGGGCCACCCTTCCACGTGTTATCCTTAAATTAATCCCGGGCCTTGTTCAGGATATCAGGATCGGTTAGAAAACTTTATTGAAGACCTCTATGAGGAGGAGGAATTCTGATTACGTGCAAGAAGAAGAAAGAGGAGTCGATGGGGGAGAAACAGGGGACCCAGTACCAGAATTAGATTTTAAAAGACTTTTGGAAGACTTAAGATCAAATAACGCAGAACCGAAAGATCACATTCCATTGGAATTTCTAAAACCATTTAGGAACTGACAACAAAACGATTACGCACGATGGTGTATAGAATGTATCAGACTTTCGATGGATCATCAGACATTCGGAAGAACATGATTAACACAATTCGAAAGTAATTTTTTCTGTTTTCCGTCTTTCCCCTAGTTGCTTTAAATTCTTCACTCTCCCTCTTCCCCCTTCCCTCCCCCCCCCCCCCCCCACACACACACACATACATGAACACATATTTATATATATATTACTACAAAATAAATAAATAAAATAAAATAAAAACATTTATACACAGCAAAACACACACACACACACACACACACACACACACACACACACACACAAACAAACAAATATCCATATTTTTAAAAAAAGAGAAACATGCTGTCAGGAAAGAATTACACACAGGAAATACACACACACACACAAACAAACAAATATTCACATTTAAAAAAAAGAAAAACATACTGTCAGGAAATAATTACACAATTACACACAGGAAATACACACACACACAGCAAATGGAAAAAATAATCAAACCACAACACAAACAAAAGAAAGAAAAACACACAAGAACAGTTGGCAACAC
The DNA here is from genome assembly GCF_021461385.2 of Schistocerca piceifrons. Classification (NCBI taxonomy): domain Eukaryota; kingdom Metazoa; phylum Arthropoda; class Insecta; order Orthoptera; family Acrididae; genus Schistocerca; species Schistocerca piceifrons. Next base: position 404,236 of record NC_060139.1, read on the forward strand.
TACACACCGAAAACATAAATATCTTGATCACAAAATAGAAAGTGCAAGTGATATATGCGATGTGATAAATGTCTGTGAAAGGACGCTAGAAATCGGGCAGCTGGAGTATGGAAACTAACGAATACATCTCCAGGACCACACACATGAGTTAACAGCGCTGGAAATCGTAAGTAAGACCGCACGATAAGTTCACATTACGAACTTTGAACTACAAAAGTTGATTTTAGCCTGAAAAACAAGAGAAAGACACAACGAGATTTATATAGCAGCATATTACATCTACCACATAGTACGTTTATTGTATGCAAAAAAGGAAACATGTATTATAGACCACTGATGATGCTTCCCAAATAAATGTAGCGAAAACCGTATGGCAACAAACAAACTGCCTTCAATTGGTTGCATAGACTGTACATACCTCCAACAATTTGAAAGATTACAAGAACTGAAAAGTGGGAGAATTGTCACACAATCAGCTTAACAGCTCATGCATCAAAGTTGCTGTCATGAATAATATACAGAAGAATGGAAAAGAAAATTAATGCTCTGTTAGATGTTGCCCAGGAAAGGTAAAGGCACCAGGGAGGCAATTCTGACATTTTACTTGACAATGGAAGCAAAACTGGAGAGAAATCAAGACACGTTCATAGGATTTGTCGACCGGGGAAAAGCGTTGGACAGTGACTAATGGGGCAAGCCGTTCGAAATTCTGAGAAATATATGAGTAATCTATCTATAGTGAATGATGGGTAATATATAGCGTGTACAAGAAGCAGAAGGAACAATAAGATTGTAAGATCAAGAACTAAATGCTCGAATTAAAAAGGATGTAACAAGGATGTAGTCTCGTTCCCATTCTTCAATTTATACATGAAAGAAGCAAAGACGCAAATAAACGAAACGTTCAAGAGTGGTATTAAAATTCAATGTAAAAGTATATCAGTGCTAAGATTCGCTGATGACATTGCTATAGTCAGTGAAAATGAAGAATAATTAGAGGATGTGTTGAATGGAATGAGTAGTCTAATGAATACAGAATATGGAGTAAAAGCAAATCGAAGAAAGACGAAAGAAATTAGAAGTAATAGAAATGATAACAGCCATTAACTTAACATCAGACTTGGTGGTCACGAAGTAGACGAAGTCAAGGAACTCTGCTATCTAGGCAGCAAAATAAGCCACAACGGACGGAACAAGGAGGACATAAAAGGTAGACTAGCACTGGCAAAAAGGGCATTCCTAGCGAAGAGAAATCAACTGGTACCAAATTGACGACTTAATTTGAGGAAGAAATTTCTGAGAATGTACGTTTCCAGCTTAGCATTGTTTGGCAGTGAAAGATGGACTGTGGGGAAATGTTACGAAACACAATATTCAAATTAGAGAGCGCCATCCACCTGCATCAGTAATTGATCTTAAAATTACGAGTGATTGTTACTTGTAGTAGTATAAAATTGAATTTGAGTGCTATTGGGAAGTAAGGAAACATTTGCAAGCACACTGGGCGACACGGCCAATGAACCGAGCGCCTGAACGGCCAGGTATCCCGTTAGTTAGTTACATGTTCCACGGATTATTGTGCACTCCTTGAGAGTTGGCGCCACAAGCAGTGGGTAGGAAGCGGCAGGCAGGGCCGGCCTTCTCTGACGCCTTGTGGCGCCGCTGGCCGAATTCTGCAACAGGGAAAGCTGCCTGTGGCATCCAATCGCGAAAAAGTTTAATGAAGTTGTTTGAGGAGGAACCTCAGCAGAAAGCGCTGTCGCCGCTCGCACATAGACACGACGTTTGGGGCGGACAGTGGAGGTTGCTATCGGACAGGTGGGAAAGAGAGCCCCTAATCTGTCAGAAAATGTGGGACGTCGCTGAATGCGCAGGACCTACACAATACATCGGGTTAAGGACATAAGAACGATGGACGTTGTATATGAAACTTTTCTCAGAGTGACTGAGAGCACGGCAGTGAAGAAAGGAAGCGCCCTTATTGGCTGAGGAAAGACTGTTGGGAAGAATTTCACCGGTTAACCAAATTAAACATTGTCCACGAATCGAGACTTGCCTGTTAGAGATCCCATGTTAGTGGTCGGAGATCGCAAGAAATAGAATCCAGCCAATCTGGGCTAGCTCGTAACGAAAAATGCGGTAAAGCGAGGATTTATTGACGGAGTCCGTCGTACGGTACACACAGCTCTCATCTGACTCTTCTGTCCGCCTGGTCGCCCCTTATGACGTCAACTTAGAAGGTGAGGTTGCAGCATTTCTGCCACCAACAGATAGAATATGGCGAGGCCGAGCCACTGAAGCGTGGCAGTAACGACAGTCAAACAGTTACATCTTAGAGTTTGCTTCCAAATTCCGCAACGAGTGAGAGGCACTTTCTTCCATGATGCTGCGTGTTACCTTCAGCAGTTCTGTCCTTTAGCAACTCATTACGTACTTTATTTTCAGTTTCCTCCCCGACCCCCACGTCGGATTAACAGATTTGCGTTCACACAGGTTGCCTTATCGAGATGTTACCATAGGATGCCTTTATGAAATATTATTGAGAAATAAACTTTTTGTCACAGTTGTGAACAAATAATAATTAATAATACAATGTCATTCATTTTCAAACGACCCACAAAAAACGGAACAGACGGGAACTGAAGCATCTGAGATGTGGTGCTACAGGAGAATGTTGGTAATTGGGTGCGATGATACGGTACGGAACGAGGTGGTTCTTCACGCAATCGACGAGGAAAGTAATGTGTGGAAAACACTGATAAGAAGGGACATGTGTTAAGAATTCCATGGAGCTAGAGGGAGCTGTAGAGGGCAAAAATTGTAGAGGAAGACAGAGACTGGAATACATCCAGCAGATAGTTGACTAAGGACATAGGTTGCAATTGCTACTGTGAGACGAAAAGGTCGGCACAGGACAGGAATTTGTGCGTGCCGCATCAGACCAGTCACAAGACTGATGACTTGGAAAATACAGTAAATTATGTGACGTGGTTTCGGGAAGACTGAAGAGGGCAGAGAAAGAACAACTAACCCAATGAAGCAGGTATGTATCAAGGTGCCAATGATGACAATGTCTGCACTTATACTCCTCACACCCTGTGCTCTTACGAACCACCATTGGCTTCAGTATAAAATGTTGCTTCAGTCAGTATTTTAAATGTAAACTTCATGATGAAGTCCCCATCTAAGCGGGCTCAAATTCCACTCATGCTGTATCTTAACAAGGAATACAGTACTGCTTCAGTGCGTCACATGTCACAGTTTACTGTACACCCGCAGCTGACGGAGGAGGAGTTCTACATGTCGTCCTCACATTTGTGTGCGATGCTGCTCTCGCCTCTCCATTGAGTGCCTCAGGATCATCTCGTAAATCTTGGCAAGACTGTACAGCTCGCTGCCTCCAGTTCTGTAACTGTACCAACAGGAAGGAATGTTAAAACAGCAGCGAAATGTGCGGTGCGCCACCGTGCATGTATCACATTCCCCAAAGATGGGTTAGTAGTGAAATTTGATTCTGATCAGGTGGGGATGAAATCGAAAAATTTTCGTTTATGATACATTTGCGCTATCTTGGACAATTACTTCCATGAATAATGAAATGCCACTGTATATGAGGACTACTCTTTTCTACTATTAATCACTAAATTACATAGCAAATTAGCCTTAGCATAAGATAATGATGTAGTAAGTATTAGCTGACGAATTTCTCATGTTGTCGTTGTTATGTACAGCCTCTATAAAGCACGAACTGTGACGTGATGAGCCACAGCTGCAAAATAACCTGCCTCAGCCGGAGTCAATATGCGTATATTGAAACACGATGTGTGCGGTGTATGTAACTAGAATAGTTGCGTAAGACAACTCTTAAACTGATAACACTTGTTTCAGCCTTGCTTATACAGACTGGCGCAGAGAAACTGGATAATTTTAAATAATTAGCAAACAAGAACGATACTTACAAAACTGTATTTGATGCTGAAATGTATTTTGCACAAGAGTGAAAATTTTATTATGTAACACGTTTCAAAATTACGTCATTAAGTGCTGCTCATTTCACCATAAACATTCAGAAGTCGGTTCTGGAGATTTCAAACAATGCGACGCAATGGATTCTCTGCGATGTTGGCGATGTTTTCCTCAATGTGAGTGTTGATCGGAGTAAGGTTTTTTTCCCCATAAAAAGCTATCACACACAGAGAGGTCTGGAAATCATGGCGGCCAACCGATGTTAGCATTTCCTGAAATTATGCGATCCCCAAACAAAGTTTCACTGCGTACGTGAACAGTCTCCCACTGTGTGATGTGGCTCTACCCAGTTCAGACCATGTGTGCTGAATATCAATATCTGGGAGAGAATGGAGCCTTGGGCCAACAATTTCTCTCTGATATTCATATAACATGGAGACGTTACACTGACAGTGGGACCTTCTTCACCGTCAAAGAAGTCAAGAAGCATCACCCCACGACACGACACTGCACACCGTACAGTAACTTTAGCACTGCCTAACCGAAGCTTGTGAAGCGCAGTTTTGTGTCCAGTAACGCATGTTCTTTTTTTTTTTCGCTGATGTAGTTAGGTGAAGACGGCTTCATTTGACATCCAAAAACTTTCGGTAAAGTTAGCATCCTCAATTATTTTAACCAAGAGAATTCCACAAAATTGTACGTGCAACAAATGCTCATTAGGACGAATCTGAAGATTGTGGAGTATACTTTGCACTCTCCGGCGTCAGAACCCCGATGACGAGGCAATTTTCACACCGAAAGACGACTCCTTACCATTGCATCCTTCGCAGCATCAATGAGTTCCGAGCTACGAACGGAAAATAAGAATCTTCTAGGCTTTATTTTTTCAGAGCCGATCCTTTCTTTTCAAAGAGGGATGTCAAATTAAACATCTTTCAGCCGTCGAGTTTCCAAACTTATTTTATTTGGCTACCAGTTTCACCGATTTACTACGCCATCTTCAGGCCCGTGACCGACGTGTAGGAAGATTCCACCTCGATTCAGCAGTCCTGCTATTAGCAGATGTCTGCTTGCTATAGCGATACCTGCAACCATCATCTGCCTGCAGCCTGAACAGCCGCTGTAGCGAGCAGAAATCTAGTAACACCTGTATTGGTGGCCCCCTGTTTTGATCACAACCGAGGTGGAATCTTCCTACGTTGGTCAGGGGCCTGAAGATGGCGTAGTAAATCGCTGAAACTGGTAGCCAAATAAAATAAGTTTGGAAACTAGACGGCTGGAAGATTTAATTTGACATCCTGTATCGAAAAGTCCAGTCCCGCAACCATCTCTGAAAAGATGGATATACAGATATTCTCTGCCAAGTTACGAACCCGCATTTTGGTCGTGTGTGCAGAAGGAACTTGACCACAGGCCGAGATCTTATAGGGGCGACGAAACACGCTTTTTGCAGCTGTCACACTGTCACTCAAGACAATCGCACGGTCCGCGCCGCTCCAGTACCCGACTGCAACTAAATATCCATTATTATTTGGCAGTTTGGCATTTTAGCCCCATTTATTGAAATCTACGCTGCCGCCAGCATCGGCTTCAAATGTTCCCATTTCTCTGATCCACCCAATATTTCATGCAGTTTCAGTGGTAATGTCCGGTGTTGGTTCAAAGTGATGACAAAACCGGTATACATGAACTGAACCAAGTATTTAATTTACTCGTTAACTGTAAAAGGAAAGATATCTCAGACATGAACAGGACCCGAGAACCTGCAGCCGTAGACCTTTCTTTCGTTCCCTTGTTATCATATCATTGCCTCATCCCAGAAGGGCAAGTGTGAGCTGCCTGTGGAAAAATACTCCACTCTTCAGCCAAAGAAGTTTAAGAGACACAATAACGGAAGAAAATTTCAAAATGGTGAGCTGGTTCAAATGGCTCTGAACACTATGGGACTTAACTTTCGAGTTCATCAGTCCCCTAGAACTCAGAACTAATTAAACCTAACTAACCTAAGGATATCACACACACATCCATGCCCGAGGCAGGATTCGAAACTGCGACCGTAGCGGTCACGCGGTTCCAGACTGTTGGGCCTAGAACCGCTCGGCCATTCCGGCCGGCTATGGTGAGCTGTATACACATCTTTAAAGTCAGTACCACCATTAGATGTTGTTTATTTACAGTGTTACATTTACACTTGCACAATCATGATTTCGGCTTCAAAGTGCGATTATCAAGTGTTTTAAGAGTTATAAATTGCCTAAGATGGCATACTGTCGTTATAAATTGCCTAAGATGGCATACTGTCGTATTAAAATACGGCAATATGCCATCTTAGGCAATTTATAACATTTAAAACACTTGATAATGGCACTTTGAAGCCGATATCATCATTGTGTGAATGTAACACTGTAAATAAACAACAGTGTAATGGCGGTACTGACTTTAAAGAAAAATATTATGACTGTGGGCCCGCATTATGGAAAAAATTATTAAGTGTATACAGCTGTTTTAAAAATGTATTAAAAGACGCTTATCACTGATTATACTTAAAACAACTCACGGGAAAACGTCGGGTGATACTCAGAAACGGGAATACCGCAATGAGTTTCGAGTACTGCAACTTACTCCACTACCACCTAATTGGAAGTACCAGAATTTGGTAGCAATAATGAGGGGAGGGAAAGTGGATTGGTCCTTTGGGGATTATAATTATTTTGGAGGATTGGTATAATGTGGGAGAAAGATAACTACAAAAGCTCAGGATTCGGGTGCGTGTAGCTAAGATGGGGGGCATGCCAAGCTCAAGAGGAGGAAAGAAATGGGAGGGATAGATGAAGGACAGGGGAAAGGAGAGGGCACCTCTGAGGTCGGGAAGGGATAGAAAAGACATGGTTAAATCCGATAGGAGGGACGGATGATAGACGATGCAGAACAGCAGGACTGGTAATGATTGAGGGAAGCAGCTGTAGACGAGACATTGACGCTGAATATCAAAACATAAGTATTGTCTCCACGAGAGTTATGGGTCGAAGTTTCTCCTGTTTCCGTATACTGGCGCTCGCAAAACTTGTTAAAGAACTTACGTAAATCGCAGTCATAGCGCTGATTGCAGCTGGCGTGTTTCTGGATATGCACGCAGAGGCATTGTTAAGTGCTGTTCTTAGGGAATCTGCACGGTGTACATTAAGAAATTTACGGAAGAGGAATAGAAATGCGAAAGGAAATAGAAACCATTGCTAAAGTACTAAGATGAAGTACAAGGGCCGTCTTTTTTTCCAACCTCCGATCAGTCGGGAAACGAAAACCATAGTGAAAAATCGAAAATGTTTTATTTGCAATGTTTAGCAACACTTCCAGCTATCTCTAAATAGTCGCCTCTCCGACTTAGACACCTGTCGTAGAGTGGTGCCAGCTTTCTTATACCATCATTATAGAAAGCAGCCGCCTGCGATTTGCACCAATTCTCTGTGTTGAACTGCAGCTCCTTGGTAGCGTCAAAATGTTTTTCTTATAGGCAGCGGTTCGTGTGGGTGAGGAGATGAAGAACAGAGGGAACCAACTCCTGGCTGTTGGTGGATGATCAGCACATCCCTTCGAAAAACGTTGCAGGAGCATCTCCATTGAGCCTGCAGTATGTGACCGAGAAATGTGAAGAAGAAAACCCATGACAGTTACGTTATGTGGGCTGCTTGAAATCAGGCGAAAGCCTTTAGCAGCACTTCACACTTGGCAGGGGACACTTTTTTCTAGGCATCTTTATGTGCTCACGGTGTGCTCAGAACTGAAAAGTGTGGTGTCACGCAATACATGGGCATACAAGAGACCCTTCACGACACATATGCACAAAGCTTCACCGGATTTTGCCCTCGTAGTAGCTGTAACCGAACGTGAGGAAGATTTTGAGTTGTTAACTGGAATGGACAATTTATGTAACACAGTCTACCACTCCAACTGTTGTTATTAATAGTTAGAATGAAAAATATCAGTTACAGTGACAAATGTAAGGCGGAATATAAAGCTATCTTCAACCCAGGCAATACAACATGTTTATGAAGGAAATGACAAAGCCATCGCAGCTGCTATTTTTTGGAAATGCTGGCCAGACACGGAAATGAAATGAATGAATCAACCCATGGGTCGATTAAAACACTATAGTGCTTTAATATGAATGGTGCTGTTGGAGATGGTATGGACTTGCCGCTTTCCTGCGACCCTTCAGCTGCCAGCTGGTGCAGGAACATATAGTTTAATCTGAATGAGTCTCTTCTTCTCTCAATGTTACATCAATTTGGGTTGGGAATTGGAGAAAATGTTCTTTCAACAGCCACATTCAGCAGAGTTTTGACTTCAATGGAAAATAGACACATGACTTTGACTCGTTTGCTAATTTCACCTAAGACTTGAACATCTCTAGCTTTTTCCGTGAGATTAGTAGAATTTCACTGTGTAACTCGTTAAAACATTTCTTATTGTTCTCTTTGGTTTATGTTGTTAACGTGGCATTTGAATCCGAGACAATTTCTCTTGCCTTTCGTAGCTGTCTATCAATAAGTTTTTGGACCAAGAGTATTTCCGCACTTCACAAGTTTGTTAGGCATACACTGATCAACCAGGACATTATGACCACAGACCTACTATGGATATAAACCCGTTCACGCGATAGCAGCATCACCTGGCGAGGAATGACTGCTAGCCAGACACACGCAACGTGCATACACTATCACTGAGCGTGCTTTCCGTGTGTAGAATGGGGGAGGTGCACGATCTATCTGACTTTGACCGAGGGCAGACAGTGATGGCCCAGAGGTTCTGCACGAGAATTTCTGGAACTGAGCGGCTTGTCGGGCGTTCGAGGAGTGCTGTGGTGAGTGTCTTCAGTGCTGTGGTGAGTGTCTTCAACAGACTGGAGATTAGATTAGACTAGACTAGACTAGTACTTGTTCCATAGGTCATGAATACGACACTTCGTGATGATGTGGAGCGTGTCAGGTTAACAAAAGGTGTCTATACAAGATATTACATTACACAAAATACTACATGACACTTAATATTTTTTTGGGGTGGGGCGTGGGGAAATTACCCAGTTACTATATCCAAAAATTCGTCTAATGAGTAGAAGGAGTTGCCATTCACAAATTCTTTTAATTTCCTTTTAAATGCTATATGGCTATCTGTCAGACTTTAGATGCTATTATGTAGGTGACCAAAGGCTTTTGTGGCAGCATAATTTACCCCCTTCTGAGCCAAAGTTAGATTTAACCTTGAGTAGTGAAGATCATCCTTTCTCCTAGTGTTGTAGCCATATACACTGCTATTACTTTTGAATACATTCGGATTGTTAGTAACACATTTCATAAGTGAATATATGTATTGGGAGGCTACAGTGAAGATCCATAGCTCTTTAAATGTCTGCAGGATGAACTTGGATGAGCTCCAGCGATTATTCTGATTACAAGCTTTTGTGGAATGAACCCTCTTTTACTCAATGATGAGTTACCCCAGAATATGATACCATATGAAAGCAGAGAATGAAAATAGGCGTGGTAAGCTAATTTACTCAGATGTATATCGCCAAAATTTGCAGTGACCCTAATAGCATAAGCAGCTTAACTCAAATGCTTCAACAGATCTTCAGTGTGTTTTTTCCAGTTCAACCCCTCATCAGTGCATACACCTAGAAATTTTGAAAATTCTACCTTAGCCAGCGATTTCTGACCGAAGTGTATACTTATTAATGATGTCATTCCATTTAGTGCGTGGGACTGTATATACTGAGTTTTGTCAAAGTTTAATGAGAGCCTATTTCCAGAGAACCACTTAATGATTTTCTGAAAAACATCGTTTACAATTTCATCAGTTAATTCTTGTCTGTTGGGTGTGATAACTATACTTGTAGCATCGGCAAAAAGTACCAGCTTTGCATCTTCGTGAATACAGAATGGCAAGTCATTAATATATACACTCCTGGAAATGGAAAAAAGAACACATTGACACCGGTGTGTCAGACCCACCATACTTGCTCCGGACACTGCGAGAGGGCTGTACAAGCAATGATCACACGCACGGCATAGCGGACACACCAGGAACCGCGGTGTTGGCCGTCGAATGGCGCTAGCTGCGCAGCATTTGTGGACCGCCGCCGTCAGTGTCAGCCAGTTTGCCGTGGCATACGGAGCTCCATCGCAATCTTTAACACTGGTAGCATGCCGCGACAGCGTGGTCGTGAACCGTATGTGCAGTTGACGGACTTTGAGCGAGGGCGTATAGTGGGCATGCGGGAGGCCGGGTGGACGTACCGCCGAATTGCTCAACACATGGGGCGTGAGGTCTCCACAGTACATCGATGTTGTCGCCAGTGGTCGGCGGAAGGTGCACGTGCCCGTCGACCTGGGACCGGACCGCAGCGACGCACGGATGCATGCCAAGACCGTAGGATCCTACGCAGTGCCGTAGGGGACCGCACCGCCACTTCCCAGCAAATTAGGGACACTGTTGCTCCTGGGGTATCGGCGAGGACCATTCGCAACCGTCTCCATGAAGCTGGGCTACGGTCCCGCTCACCGTTAGGCCGTCTTCCGCTCACGCCCCAACATCGTGCAGCCCGCCTCCAGTGGTGTCGCGACAGGCGTGAATGGAGGGACGAATGGAGACGTGTCGTCTTCAGCGATGAGAGTCGCTTCTGCCTTGGTGCCAATGATGGTCGTATGCGTGTTTGGCGCCGTGCAGGTGAGCGCCACAATCAGGACTGCATACGACCGAGGCACACAGGGCCAACACCCGGCATCATGGTGTGGGGAACGATCTCCTACACTGGCCGTACACCACTGGTGATCGTCGAGGGGACACTGAATAGTGCACGGTACATCCAAACCGTCATCGAACCCATCGTTCTACCATTCCTAGACCGGCAAGGGAACTTGCTGTTCCAACAGGACAATGCACGTCCGCATGTATCCCGTGCCATCCAACGTGCTCTAGAAGGTGTAAGTCAACTACCCTGGCCAGCAAGATCTCCGGATGTGTTCCCCATTGAGCATGTTTGGGACTGGATGAAGCGTCGTCTCACGCGGTCTGCACGTCCAGCACGAACGCTGGTCCAACTGAGGCGCCAGGTGGAAATGGCATGGCAAGCCGTTCCACAGGACTACATCCAGCATCTCTACGATCGTCTCCATGGGAGAATAGCAGCCCGCATTGCTGCGAAAGGTGGATATACACTGTACTAGTGCCGACATTGAGCATACTCTGTTGCCTGTGTCTATGTGCCTGTGGTTCTGCCAACGTGATCATGTGATTTATCTGACCCCAGGAATGTGTCAATAAAGTTTCCCCTTCCTGGGACAATGAATTCACGGTGTTCTTATTTCAATTTCCAGGACTGTATTAAGAACAGCAGAGGACCCAAGACCTTGCGGCACCCCATTCTTGATTGTTCCCCAGTTTGAGAAATCACCAGTTTTTTGCATATTATGTGAACTGCTTATTTCAACCTTCTGCACTCTTCCAGTTAGATATGATTTAAACCATTTGAGCGCTGTCCCATTCATACCACAGTACTTGAGCTTATCTCGATGTATTTCATGATTTACAAAATCAAAAGCCTTTGAGAGATCACAAAAAATCCCAACGGGTGCCTTCCGGTTACTCAGAGCATTTAATATTTCATTAGTGAAAGTATATATAGCACTTTCCGTTGAAAAACCTTTCTGGAAACCAAACTGACATTTTGTTAAAACTTTATTTTCACAAAGATATGAAGCTACTGTACAACACATTACTTTTTCAAGAATTTTGGATATGGCAGTCAGAAGAGAGACTGGGAGGTAGTTGTTGACATCAGACGTATCCCCTTTTTTATGCAGTGGCATACTTCAGTCTGTCTGGGAAAATACCCTGCTTCAGAGAGCTGTTACATATGTGGCTAAGAATCCCACTTACCTCTCGGGAACAAGCTTTCATTATCCTGCTGGAAATGCCATCAATTCCATGTGAGCTTTCATTCTTGAGAAAGTTTATTATCTTCCTAATTTCAGAAGGAGAGGTGGGTGGAATTTCAATTGTATCAAATGCTGTGGGTAAGGCCTCTTCCATTAACTACCTTGCTTCTTCTAATGAACATTTAGATCCTATTTTCTCTACAACATTTAAAAAATGATTATTCAAAATGTTTTCGACTTTCGGCTTGTTGTTTGCCAAGTTTCCATTCGCTTTGATGGTAATGCCGTCATCCTGTACTCTTGGTTGCCCTGTCCCCCTTGTAATAATATTCTAAATTGTTTTGATTTTGTTATCAGAGGTTTTAATGTCAGACATGATGCACATGCTTCTGGACTTTTTAATAACCTTTCTTAATGTAGCACAGTAGTTTTATAATATTTGGCTGTTTCTGGGTCATTACTCTTTTTTGTTGTTAGATACAGTTCCCTTTTGTGGTTACAAGATATTTTTATTCCTTTAGCGAGCCAAGATTTTTTTACATGGTTTCTTATAACTAGATTTAACTACTTTCTTGGGGAAACACTTTTCAAATTTTCTTACAAGTATATCATCATATAAGTTATATTTTAAATTAGCGTCGGGTTCGTTGCACACCTCATCCCAGTCTAACTGCTGAAGATTTTCCCTGAAATTTCTAATTGTTGAGTCATTAATTGAACCCACAACTTCGGAGGGTAGTTTTGAATTACTGAATGGAGCTGTAACTAGCTGAGCAACATGATCAGAAAGCCCATTCTCAACAGGACAAGAATTTATGTTTTTAAACTTATCTTGGTCTATAAAAGTGTTATCTGCCAACACGTGGCGAGACCGAGGCGAGACCACGTCCAGACTTCGTGCGGTTGGGCGGCCACCCCTCATTACAGACGTCGGACGTCGTAGGCTGGGCAGACTGGTGGAACAGGACAGGTGCTCGAACTGTGGCGGAACTAACATCGGGCTTTAATGCTGGGCCGAATACAAGTGTGCCCGAACACCCAGTGCGGCGAACACTCCTAACAATTGGCCTCAGCTGCAGACGACCCATGCATGTACTGATGTCAACACCACGACATCGGCAACTACGACTGAAATGGGCACGTGACCATCGGCACTGCACGATGACGCTGTGGCAGAACGTTGTACGGTCTGATGAAGTCCGATACCTTCTTCATCATGCTGATGGGAGGGCGCGAATCCGTCGTCTTCTGGGGGAACAGCTGCTTGACACCTGTACTGAAGGTGGAGACAAGCTGGCGGCGACTCCATTACGCTCTGGGGAACACTCACGTGGACATCCATAGGTCCAGTGGAGCTCGTGCAAGGCACCATGAAGACCAAGCAGTATCGTGCACTGGTTGCAGACCACGTTCACTCCTTCATGACGATCGTGTTTCCCTGCGGCAGTGGCATTTTTCAGCATAATAATGCCCCATGACACAAGGCCAGGAGTGCGATGGAGTGGTCTGAGGAACACAGTGGTGAATTCTAGTTGATTTGCTGTCCCCCCCCCCCCCCCCAACTCGCCAGATCTGAACCCGATCGAACACATGTGGGATGTGACTGAACGTGGCGTCAGAGGTCAGCGTCCCCTCCTCGGAATTTACGGAAGTTAGGTGACTCTTGTGTGCAGATGTGATGCCAGATCCCTCCAGCGAACTACCAAGGCTTCGCTGCGTGCAAGCCACTACGCGTCGCCGCAGGTATCCGCGCAAAGGTGGAGAAAGCGGCTATTATGTAGGCAGTCATAATGTTCTGCCTGGTCAGTGTATCTGCTACAATGTGTGAGTGTAACTGCCTCTGTAACAATGAGACACGCTGTTGACGTAATTTGTCTAGAAGAAAAAGGTAGGAAGTAGCAAATGAAGTCTTATAATACCATGCATCACTAATTTCAATTAGTTATCGGTTGAGATTAAAATAGCGCTCTCAGTTCTTTTCACGTTTTTTCACACTGCATCATTCCCATTACGAGAGAGAAGTGATGTGGCGGTGATAAATGTAAATTATTGTTGATGTTTATTTTTTACCATACTCGTGTGTGACGTGCAGGCAGTGTGATTTTTTTTAAGCGACTGGTGTCGTGAAAAGGCAATTTGTAGTTTACATCAGGAAATTCGCTTTAAGAAGCGTTATAAACGATTAATACTAAAGACAGTACTTAATAAGAACAGTGAAAAGGGTGCATTACAGAATTCGAATTTTCTCTGAAATGCCTTTTTTTTTAATGGACTGCAACGGTAGTATCAATATAACACATGTAGTAAAGTTGACTAACTTGAATGTTTTAGACAGGGACTACTGGTTGGAAACGAGTATTTTTTTTAAACAAGTAACTTACACTTTGTAATAGGTAGTTCAGCTCATAACAAATGATAAAGGTAACGGTTGCCAGTCTCGAAGAACCCATTACTATATAATATGTTTACAGAACTGAGTTATTGGTTCCAAATAATCTGGCGCGACCACGCGTTGTTTGTGATATGGGCGTAACGATGCTCCACAAGTGCTCTACATACTGTTTTCGTCGAAGAGTACACTTCACGGGAAAGCTGATGGATACTGTTTAATCTTTTTGTTTACTTTTCGGTGCTTATTCATCCGGGTTTCCGGAAAATGCATGTAGCCGCATCGTACAATAAATGAATGTAAGCAAATTCGAGTAACGAGTAATATATCATCTTCAACAATCAGTCAGGACGAGTAAATAGTGATAAATTCCATTATGGGCGTGTTACAGACGATTGTGGATTGTTTCTCAAGTGAGCGCCATGAACGTTAATGAGGGAGGCAGCTGTTTATTGTGAAAAGTGTCTGGAAAGACGCGCTTCGCACGCATCACTTATTCAGGATCTCGTTCGACCTGAAATTCTTGCAGGGGCTGGACAAATATGTGGAAACACAAAAAACACATCGCGTTGCCATACCTAATACAGCGGAGAAAACCTGTTTGCTTTCGAAACAGCTTCCAGTCGTCTGGGACTGGATAAACGTAAGTCTGGTATGGTTTTGAAGAGGACCGTGCGCCTGCCGTTCTCGCTACAAAACGGTCGCAGGTTCAGGTCACGACGGTGGAGGTGGACGGCGAACGCGCTCCCGCCTCTGTGCAGCAGACCTCGGGGGCTCAGCGATGTTGAGGTTTGGTGACAGCGGTGGCCAGGGGGACGCGGCAGTTCGTCCTCGCGCCCGCGAAAGGCAGGCAGGTTTTGTGGCTTCGGCACAACGTTTTCCTGTTACGGTCATTGCGATAACTGAAGTGTGGGTTTGGAATTGCAGCCCGCCCTGCACTTCCGAGCTTACGGAGCTCCCTTAGTGTTGTTTTACTCAGGGGATGCGAGAGTGAGACATTCCGTTCTGCAGAGACTTTTGCAATTCTCTTCAAAGACCGTCTTTTACGATCACTCAGCAAACACCTTCTTCCATGTTGTTACTTAGGGGATGATGTTTTTACACTTTCCCAGCATGCGGTATAAGTCTTCAATACTGAGCCTCTTGTATAACTAAACACCTTCGGCTCCCTGGTAACGGAAGTGGCCACCAAACGAGCACCAGTAATTTGCCCGTGTTTGAATTCACTCAGCTGCGACATGGTGCGCTCATAACTACACAGAAGACGGCTGACACGTGAAACACACTGAGGAAACTGCACAGCCGCCGCTCGTGCTCCAGTAAAACGGCTCAACCTGTGGGCTCGGCTAGCATCTTCATTTATGTTCAAGCATGCATACCTCGAGGTGTTCCCATATTTTTGTTCAAATCCTGTAATTTAACCATTGGATCCGTACCTCAAAACTTTCGGTTTTCAATCTGTCCTCTGCATAATTTACACACTATAAAGATTTATAACCCTATGTAACGT
This sequence comes from Schistocerca piceifrons, assembly GCF_021461385.2. Taxonomy (NCBI): domain Eukaryota; kingdom Metazoa; phylum Arthropoda; class Insecta; order Orthoptera; family Acrididae; genus Schistocerca; species Schistocerca piceifrons. Next base: position 420,035 of record NC_060139.1, read on the forward strand.
AAATTTATGCTTCTGCGGCTCTGCCTTTCGCTACTGTTGTGGTGAAACTTCGCTTAAAACCAGTGGCAACATAAAGCTTTACTGCAACAATTGAATGACAATGGCCCGGGTTGACAGTTTATCTGCATTACCATTGACTAAAAAAAAACCTCATCGATGTTATTGAAAATCCCCTTTCGATCATCAACTTTTGGATGTTGCAGCTTTTGTTGCTTTTACGGTTTGCAAATGGAAATCGGAGAATTTCTATCCAGTTTTCCTATGGTTAACTATGATACAAAGCAATGATATAGCAGTACTGCCTTAAAATTCATGCTATTAGGGCATGGGCTGTGATTGAGTCTGCCTCATTTTGTAATTATCTTACTCGCTCGGATTTCTGTGATTTCGAACTCTCTCCATTTATTTCTTATTTTTACCATGTAATAAAAGTACACGTCGCGTGCCGGGTAAACAGGTGTGTAACTTGGTAGTGTAGCTTAGACGGAACAAATTGATTCTGTTCGTCGATAAAAGCTGTATCATAGAACCCGATGTCGACCTGGCCTCTCTGTAAATCCTCTACCACCAGGAAACTGCTAGCGTAGATCGAAGGGTACAGAAAACGGCACAAATATATACGGTAAGAACCAAGAACACCGGCTCAGCTCGCAATATTACAGTTCTTGTGTCAATCATTTTCGCTACTCCAAACATAACATCTTCAGATCAGAATTCATGCCACTTGGGAACAAGCATATAATTCACAGGTTCAGCTCACCGCATTGTCGACAACTGAATTAAGTACTAATTGACTTAAAAACTATAAACTGACTTGTCCCATGCCACTATGATATATCGCACGGGTTAATTAGCTTATCACATTTGCGAAGATAGACGTATAAAAATCGATGACGATTGTTCATTTGTATAACGTTTTTGTTAGAACTGTGCATTTAGTCATTGATGAAACGCTTTTTTCTTGTACAATATGTTCGAGATGGAAGGATTTTCAGCGTTGTATCAAGCTCGAAGACAATACCAGGTTACGCATTCTGTGCGAAATATGCGCTGCCCCTGTGCAGCTACCAAGGACAAGAATTATTCTGTGTTGGAATTACTTCACGGAGCGATCAGATACATGCCTAGCTGTTGGTGGAGATTATGTGAAATAGTGAAAAAGCTAATCGTTATTGAATAATAATTTTCTGCTGCCCTTTTCTCAATGGTTACTGAACGTGTCTTGTAGCATAACCGTACACTTACAATACAGTTTTGCGAATCTTGGTACTACAGGTGTTGGAATATGGCCACTTAATACGACACTCACTGCTGACTCAGCCGGCATAAAGCATATTGCCATATCTCAAAGGTTCTGCTTTAACAAGTTTATCGCTGTATTAAAAGTACGAATAACGTGTTGTTACGGACTTTCAGATCCGGTATTGTCAAGGATTTAGATGTTTAACGGTTCGTTGTACAATTGTACTTTACTACACCGACGATCAAGAAATGGTTCGTTGCGAACAGTATCGGTGATAGCAGAAGCTTACGAGATTAGCACTCACCAGCGTAGGTGTAGCAACAGCAAAGGGCTGCCAGCGCTTTCCTGAGAGGCACTTCTGTCAACAGTGAGCGCAGAGACTGGCTGTTACATGAAGCGATGCTCTAGGATTGGGGGAGGGGGGAGCGAAGGGGAGTAATGGCCTGAGGAAAGTCCGTGGAAGGGGGGGGAGGGGGAGGGGGAGGGGCGGCCACCAGTGCAGTAAACGGTGTTCAGGGTCGACCTCATACGCTCCCATAAAAAGCGACGCACTATCTCCTCTGATAAGCGGCGTAGCCCACAAAAACAACTTGTTCGAATGAAATGAGACAGCAGTAAACTGTAGTCCTTGTGTTTGCAAAGAGCAGGATTTGGACCCTCGTCATGTGATCTAACATCTACCTCACATGTTTTCGGAAATTCGTGTTTGGAGAACGCTTATCAGTCCAGTGACAGAGCAGTCCTTATCGCAACGTTCCAGCGAGTTTCCTGCTCGTTATCTTATCAACAAATCTTTTGGTTTCATGCGACAGTGCAATGATTTTTCCTAAACGAATACATTTTCTGAGAAACGGCCATCACAGCAAGATTTGTGCGCTTAAAACACAGCGTACGTTCATGTTTCACCTGGAAGAATCCCATTTTGAAATGATACCTCGATAATGTCACTGCGACACGGCTATTCATATTACTTAGTTCGTTAGACCGAGGGGGGTGCTACAACAACAGTTTCCTAAACTGCTGAACAAAATTGAATCCTGGTGGTTTTGGTGGCTGCTGAAAAATCGAAGTGCATACTGTGTCGAAGGAAGTATGAACATCCGGGAGGGAGTCGCGTGGAGCGTGGGAGGAGGGCAGGAGGTGCGTGTATCTACCGCTCCCCCCTCCCCTTCCCCCCCCCCCCCCCCTTCAACCTCTGAATTGCGGATTACAGAGTTATTGTTCATTACAGAATTATCAAACACTTCAACTGTCTGGGACGAAATAAGCTTTTTCGTGTTACCTATGAAATTTAGTTCTTGTGGGATGACACATCTCGTAGCTGAGCAACGTATATGCAGGATGTCCTAGGAGGAATGGGCAGTATTCAGAGCTACGACAGGAACTATCATTCGAGGCAAAAATATGTAGTAAACATGAGCTCTAAAATGCGTACCTTGAGAGATATCAGCACTTCCTCATCTTTAAAGTTGTGAAACAAATGTCTTCTGCTGCAAGTCCTTTGCATTCCATATTTTGAAAAGGCGTAGTTTGAACTAAAAGAAAAGGTCCAGTAAACATAGACTCTAAGATGCGTATCTTAAGAGGTATGGGTGCTTGGTACTTGTTCACCTTCGCCACTGTGAAACACATCTCTCCTACCGAACTAGTACTCATAGTTCTTAAGGGATGCATTTTAGAGCCTATGTGCGCTGGACAGTTTTTCTTGTTTTCGTTCATACTCCCTCCTCCCAGAATATGGAAAGCAAAGATTTGCAGTAGAAGACTTTTGTTTCATAGTGTCGAAGGTGAAGAAGAGCTCACGGCTCTTAAGGTGTTGATTTTAGAGGCCATGTGTGCTGGACTTCATGCTTCGATTAATCGTTCCTGTGATATCCCCTAATATTTACCATTCTTTCTTTCACACATGTATTTAAAAACGGCAGCTTCTGCATCTACATCTACACTTACATGGATACTCTGCAAATCATATTGAAGTGCCTGGCAGAGGGTTCATAGAACCACCTTCACAATTCTCTACTATTCCAAACTGGTACAGCGCGCGGAAAGAACACCTATATCTTTCCGTACGAACTCTGATTTCCCTTACTTTATCATGGTGATCGTTGTGATCGTCTCCTGTCTCCCGTCCCTCTTCATCTTCTGGATTAGTCTTTATGGATGCCCATGAAGCAAAGCATAAGAACGTCAGATGCACTTAACCTCCAGAGCGACTGTGACATCAGATATGACTTTGGCTCTCCTCTGACTGCAGAAAATATACTACCCACGATTCCTGATGTATAAAATAAGCTACACTACTGGCCATTAAAATTACTACACCATGAAGAAATGCAGATGATAAACGGGTATTCATTGGACAAATATATTATACTAGAACTGACATGTGATTACATTTTCACGCAATTTGGGTGCATAGATCCTGAGAAATTAGTATCCAGAACAGAGCTTGGATGGCGTGTACAGGTACAGCTGCCCATGCAGCTTCAACACGATACCACGGTTCATCAAGAATAGTGACTGGCGTATTGTGACGAGCCAGTTGCTCGGCCACCATTGACCAGACGTTTTCAATTGGTGAGAGATCTGGAGATTGTGCTAGCCAGGGCAGCAGTCGAACATTTCTGTATCCAGAAAGGCCCGTACAGAACCTGCAACATGCGGTCGTGCATTATCCTGCTGAAATGTAGGGTTTTGCAGGGATCGAATGAAGGGTAGAGCCACGGGTCGTAACACATTTGAAATGTAACGTCCACTGTTCAAAGTACTGTCAATGCGAACAAGAGGTGACCGAGACGTGTAACCAATGGCACCCCATACCATCACGCTGGGTGATACGTCAGTATGGCGATGACGAATACACGCTTCCAATGTGCGTTCACCGCGATGTCGCCGAACACGGATGCGACCATCATGATACTCTAAACAGAACCTGGATTCATCCGAAAAAATGACGTTTTTCCATTCGTGCACCCACGTTCGTCATTGAGTACACCATCGCAGGCGCTCCTGTCTGTGATGCAGCGTCAAGGGCAACCGCAGCCACGGTCTCCGAGCTGATAGTCCATGCTGCTGCAAACGTCGTCGAACTGTTCGTGCAGATGGTTGATGTCTTGCAAACGTCCCCATCTGTTGACTCAGGGATCGAGATGTGGCTGCACGATCCGTTACAGCCATGCAGATAAGATGCCTGTCATCTCGACTGCTAGTGATACGAGGCCGTTGGGATCCAGCACGGCGTTCCGTATTACCCTCCTGAACCCACCGATTCCATATTCTGCTAACAGTCATTGGATCTCGACCAACGCGATACCATAAACCGCAATCGCGATAGGCTACAATCCGACCTTTATCAAAGTCGGAAACGTGGTGGTACGCATTTCTCCTCCTTATACGAGGCATAACAACAACGTTTCACCAGGCAACGCCGGTCAACTACTGTTTGTGTATGAGAAATCGGTTGGAAACTTTCCTCATGTCAGCACGTTGTAGGTGTCGCCACCGGCGCCAACCTTGTGTGAATGCTCTGAAAAGCTGATCATTTGCATATCACAGCATCTTGTTCCTGTCGGATAAATTTCGCGTCTGTAGCACGTCATCTTTGTTCAGTGGAAATACTTTTCTCTGTCTACAACTTGACGGGGCTGTAGCGCTCCCGTAGCAGCACAACGTACTGTTGTCCCTATCTCTGTTGTCCACAGTTCGTTCTTTCCTTCGTTGACGAGAACAATGGCACAACATAATAACGATGTCTATGACAACTTGACATTAGCGAAATAGACGTTCTAAATATTTCCTTACTCGAATATTGTCGGAACGTTTCTCTCATCATTTCTATACGAAATATCGCAGTGTAGTGAGTATCAATGAAGTAAGTGCTCAAACACGCTTCTTGCGGTATTTGAAATTTATGAAGGCAACAGAAAGTTCTTGGCGGATCGAAATTCCAACCCAGATCTCCTACATATGGCGAGCAGTCGCGCTAACCAATCAGATCGGGGCGGCACTCGCTGGGCTTGTCGCCTGTTGTCGTGCTGCTGACGCGGCTTGTGCAGCCGGAAGTTGTTGTACCGTCGCCAACAAGGCACCAGTTGTTTGAAATTTTTCTTTTTAAAATTCAGTCTTGATCGCACCACGTATGCTACAAGAACATAGGTGACCGGTTTCGGTCATATCACATGACCATCATCAGACCCACGGCATGCTTCGAAGATGGTAGGTGGAGCACTCTTCTCAGCTGACGTCACAGCAGCTGAGAAGAGTGCTGCACCTACCATCTTCGAAGCATGCCGTGGGTCTGATGATGGTCATGTGATTTGACCGAAAACGGTCACCTATGTTCATGTAGCATACGTGGTGCGATCAAGACTGAATTTTAAGAATACAAATTTAAAAAAATTTTTTGATCACTGTTCCAAAAATGTTTATTAAAATTGTACCAGTTGTTTGGTTCTGGAACTGACACACTTGTGTTAGAGCCATCGTATTGACCGTCTACGTCTGAGACACCGGAGCAGGCGGTGGAGGTAAAGGGGTAGCCATTGTTTACACTAGTACGTTACAGCAAAAAGCAAGCAAAGACTCTGAAAAGAGAAATTTGATTAGTTCTGCGGCTCCGCTCCTGGAATAAATGCAAGAACACAACAAGAAATTAGCTATGAGAAATGAGCGCCCCCCCCCCCCCCCCCCCGCAAGCAAAAACACAAAACAAGCAAGCAAAATCTGCACTGAATTATACTCATCACCAGTTTTTGTGTCGTCTGGTTACCACTGAAGGCTTGTAACATGGGAAACAAGGAGAGCGCGTTGTTTGATGCCTGGTATCCACTTCTATAACACAAACAGCACGCATGTATTGAAAGGATGCGTTATTGATAAGAACAATAAGTTATTTAACTTAAGATAGTCCAGGTGTTGTGGTACGAGCTCTCCGTAATAGCCCACGCGAGCCTCACTGTTGGTGTACCACAAGTCCTGCTGTGTACTCTACTCAGACTCCCACTGGGTTGCGACTGAAGACTGCACTCGTTGACTCACTCGATTACTGACTGACTGGGTCCTCCGGTTCGCTGCGGCGATCTAAATACTGTCGGTTGAGAGGGCGTTGGCAGCGCGCTTCTTGCGAGTTTGGCCTCTCTCCTGATCGGCTCGCTTGCTCTGATGTCTATTATCGATCTTCTCGCAATCTCTTTGCCGCCTGGAGTGCTGGCGCCAGCTTACGCCACCACAACATCCTTTCAAGTTGATCGTCGATTCCTTAGTTTTTTTTTTATTACAGATGGCACCAGACCTCTCACCAAACATGCTGAACTACCGGACTGTCACGGCTCCACTTGACCACAATGTACTCTAACGTTAGGCACCTGTGCACAGATGCATCAGGTACATAACAGAGGCGTTAAACTTCTCCTGCGATTTTCTTGGTACTGCCAGAGTAGTACACCTTACTACTTGGTCATTATGTTGTTTTAATGCCATACTAAAGGTGTACAAAGTTTGAAGTAAATCTGTGATACCAATTTCATGTCCTCCCCTTGATAGCTGGAACTGGGTGTGGTGGAAATGGTAAGGCTAGTCAGATTTTCTACTTCTTCCACTGTAGTGTTAATGCCTAGCTCTCGAGAAATCATTTAATCTTCTTTTTTATTCTGAGAAACTTGACTTCACAAGACTGGTTCTGGCACCGAGGGGCGTCAGCCATACAAAATTACAAATTTATATTGATTCTCAAGTTGCATGGTCTTCTAGTCACTGCAGTCGTCAGCTACTTAAAGGAAAGAAATCCTGTGTGACATTTTTATAGATCGTTTCGTCAAACTTGGTAGCAAAGCACAAAATTTTACGTCGTTACCTTGTATTACACGAAGCATTATTTTATTACTGTGAAGCTATAAAACTTCTGAAATAGATAGGAAAAAGTGATAACCATGTGTTTCATATTGACCCAGTCAAAGGATAATTTATGAGGGATCGAGTTTTTGATGCCAGTATTTATGTTTCGATCATCAGATGTGTCGTGAACTGCACATGGGTTGAGGAGAGGATGAGGCCCCAGAGTCATAGTCCGAAACTGTCCCCTAACTTGTTTTATAATTTGATATGTAGATCCGAATAGTCAGCCAAGTCAGATTATTAATGCTGCATGGCAACTGCATACAGTATTCACTGCTGACAATGACTGCATTGCAGATTATTCCTTTTTCTCCTTTGCTCATGATATGGTAAGGCGGTCTTGGTATTTCGGCAGCCTTACGTGCTTTTAGTTAGCTCGTGAAAGGGAAGTTGACCTAGGTGTACAGAGGAGTTGTAAAGTTGACGTTCAAATCCGTCCTCCACACAGGAAAAGAGCAGGGGAAGACAGCTAGCATGTCCGCCCTGCAGGGGCTTCGAGGAGACCGAGCAGCGTGCAATAAAAACTGCACTGTGCGAGAAGCAAAAAGGAATCCTTTTTAACTAAGATAAGAATCTGAAGGACGGGTCAAAACACAAGCCTTAATTGCATGGGAACATACGTGAAGTCCTTGCGCGGTCTGCTGGAATGTTTGTTCCAATTCTTATAAGAGGTCATCTGGTTGGCTAATAGTAATTATTTCGGCAGAAGAGGCAAGTTCATGGGCATGCTGCGATAGTACCTAACGGTTGCTGCTGCTGAGTATAGTTTCGATTCCAAAATAGCAGTCCATATGAGCAAACTAGTTGCGTCTTTACCTTCAGGTATGCGCTGTGCTCTGTTTAACAAGAATAGCTCGATGTAGTCGTAGGGTCGATTCGCGCACGGCTGCTTTCACGTCCCGCAGCTAATTCGCTGCAGATAATTACCTGTAACTGTGTTCCTTCAATCAAATAGTCTATGCATTGGTTAGAATTGTGAGTTGATAAAATACACAGAGATATAAAATAAAAGTTAAATGAATAATTAATAAGAAGCGTTCTATTGTAACGTCTGCAATAGATGTAGACCACACGCAATTATACTGAATAATGTTAATTCAAGAATGGACCTGTAAAATAAACGGGAAGTGGTCCTACCACAGGCAGTCAAAATACAGGCGTAAAATATCCTTACGAACTGCAGTAAAGCTGCGTTGAGAGCGTTACAACAATGATACCAAATTCCCAAACTAAACAGTCATCAAAAATACGTGAAAACTATGTACATTTTGTATTCACAATACAGGAAATATTGACCAACTCAAAACAGTTCAGAGTTCAACATGAGGATTCACAAACGAACACATACTCTGTTTATTCTCAGTACCGTAAATCAAGCGTCAAAGATTTAGTCTAACTCTGGCACATTCAGACTCTCGAAATATAAAGTCCCTTCAGAAGCTAAAATGTGGTAGCTGCCGTTCACCGGCCAGAATCGATCACCTGTACCACTGAATCACGCGCTTTGTCATAGGCAGGTCTGCGCTTCATCTGGTTTGGCGGCAATCCATGGCGGAGACGCAGTTTGAGTGTCACACCGGCAGCCGCATTTTGCAGGCGGCAGATCACGTGAAAGTGACACAGCTCCATGCCAGACCGTTAACTTGGGAAGTTTCCGAAAACCACTGAGCAAATAAGTGACTTGTTCCAGCTCTGTGAGAGAGAGAGTCTGTACCTGTGATCTAATGTGTTTAGTTACTGCTCAAAAAGGCAGGTAGGTATTGTTTGTATGATAGTCGAGCATGTTATGATTGAGTTCCAGTAAACCAACTCCAATAGACACGCGCAGTTAACGTCCATTCTATTTGTGCTGAGTTGTATTTGTTTTTGTTAATGATGACTGTGTAAAAGTATATGTTATTGTTAAAGATGCCTATGGTCTAGGGGTAGCGTCTTTGATTACTAATCAATTGCCCTCAGTCCCAGGTCCTCATTCTGCCAACTACCTTGTCAAAGAGGACAGTGGAGCGCCCAGGGGTTGCCATTGTGGTGGGAAACTGCCTTTAAAGGCAGAAGAAACAGAAATGATCAACGGCATGTGGACGCAGAGGGTACTGGAAAACACTGAATTAAAGGCACATACTGTATATCCACAGGACATGTGGCCTGTAATGAGAAAGTGTCGTGATGAACTCTCCTTGTCAAAAGATGCCGGAACAGTCTCTGAGAGGGGATTCCAAAGAGGGAGTTAACCATGAGAGAAAAAGACTGAATATCTAAAGAAAGGATAACGTTTTACGAGTCGGGGCGTGGAATGTCAGCAGTTTGAACGTGAACGGAAAACTAGAAAATCTGAAAGGAAATCCTAAGGCTCAGTCTAGATATAATGTGGGTCACCGAAATGGAAAGAAGATAAGGATTTCTGGTCAGACGAGAGTAGGGTATTACCAACAGCAGCAGAAAATGGTGTAACGGGAGTAGGATCCGTTATGAATAGGAACGTAAGACAGAAAATGAGTTACTGTGTACAGTACAGTGATAGGGTCGTTCTCAACATAATCGGCAAGAAACCATCACCGAGAACAGTAGTCCATGCATATGTGCCGACGTCGCAAGCCGAAGATGAAGAGATAGAGAAAGTATATGAGAATATTGAACAGGTAATTCGATACGTAAAGGGAGATGAAAATCTCATAGTCAAGGGGGGCTGGAATGCGGTTGTAGGGGAAGGAGCAGAAGTAAGGGTCACGGGAGAATATGGGATTGGTATTTAGAGTGAAAGAGGAAAAAGACCAACTGAGTTCTGCACTAAATTTCGGCAAGTAGTAGCCAATACTCTATTAAGAATCTGAAGAGGAGGCGGTATACTTGGAAAACGCAGGGAGATATAAGAAGATTTAAATTAGATCACATTATGCTTAGGCAGTGATTTCGAATTCAAATACTGGATTGTAAGCTGCACACAGAAGCATATGTAGATACAGATCACAATGTAGTAGGGATGAAGAGTACGGTGATGTTTAAGAGATTAGTCAGGAAAAGTCAGTGCGCAAAGAAGTGGGATGTGGAAGTACCAAGGAAGCAGGAGATACGTTTGAATTTCTCTGAGGCTACAGAAACTGCGAAAGGGAATACGAGTAGCTCGGTAGGCAGTTCAATTGAAGAGGAATAGATATCATTAAAAGGGAAATCATGGAAGTTGAACAGGAAAACCATTGTTAACACAAGAAATGCTTCAGTTGATCGATGAAAGAAGTAAGTACGAAAATGTTTAGGGAAATTCAGGAATACAGAAATACAAGTCACTTAGAAATGAAATAAATAGGAAGTGCACAGAAGCTGAGGCGAAATGGCTACAGGAAAAATGTGAAGAAATCGAAAATAAATGATTGTGGAATGGACTGACTCAGCACACAGAAAAGTCAAAACAACTTTCATTGAAATTAAAAGCAAGGATGGTAACATTAAGAGTGGAATGGGAATTTCACTGCTAATTGCAGAGGAGAGAGAGAGAGAGAGAGAGAGAGAGAGAGAGAGAGAGAGAGAGAGAGCAGATAGGTGGAAGAGGTACACCGAAGACCTTTACGAAGGGCAGGACTTGTCTGATGACATGGGGGGAGAAGGAACAGTAGTCCATACACAAGATGTAGAGGATCCAGTATTAGAGTTAGAATTTAAAGGAGCTTTGGAAGACTTACGGTCGAATAAGGCAGAAGGATAGACAAGAGTCCAACAGAATTTCTAAAATCAGAGGGGGAAATTGCAACAAAACGACTGTTCACGTTGGTGTGGAAAATGTATGAGTCTGGCGATATACCACATGAGTTTTGGAGAAAACATCATCCACACAATTTCGAAGACTGAAAGAGCCGACAAGTGTGAGAATTATCTTACAATCAGCTTAACAGCTCATACAGCCAAGTTGCTGACCATAATAATATGCGGGAGAATGGAAAAGAAAACTGAGGCTGTGTTAGATGACGATCAGTTCGGGCTGAGGAGAGAGAAAGGCACCAGAGGGATAATTCTGACGTTGTCGTTGAGAATGAAAGCAAGACTGAAGAAAAATCAAGACACGCTTGTATGATCTGTCGACCTGGAAAAAGCGTTGGACACTGTAAAATGATGAAAGATGTTAGAAATTCTGAGAAAAATGGGCGTAAGCTATAGGGAGAGACGGGTAATATACAATGTGTACAAGAGCCAAGAGGGAATAATAACAGTAGACGACCAAAACGAAGTGCTCGGATTAAAAAGGCTGTTAAGACAGAGATGCAGTCTTTCACCACTAATGTTCAGTCTGTACATCAAAGAAACAGTGATGCATATAAAAGAAAGGTTTCGATGTGGAATTAAGATTCCTGGTGAAGGGATAATGATGCTATTACATGATCTGCTGAATGGAATGAACAGTCTAATGAGTATAGAATATGGACTGAAAATAAATCGAAGAAAGATGAAAATAATGAGAAGTAGCACAAATAAGAAGAGCGACGAACTTAAAGTCAGGATTGGTGATCACTATGTAGATGAAATTAAGGGATTCTGTTACCTAGGCAGGAGAGTATCTTATGACGGTCGGAGCAAGGAGGATACCAAAAGCGGACTGGCACTGGAAAAAAGGGCATTCCTGGCCAAGAGAAGTCCACTAGTATTAAACACAGATTTTCCTTTGAAGAAGAAAATTCTGAGAATGTACGTGTGGAGCACGGCATTGTATGGTAATGAAACATGGACTGTGAGAAAACCAGAAAAGAAAATCGAAGCATGTGCTGTTACAGAAGAATGTTGAAAATTAGGTGGACTGTTAAGGTAAGGAATGAGGAGGTTCTCCAGAGAATCGGCGAGGAGGGAGATATATGAAAAATACCGACAAGAAGCAAGGACAGGATCGTATGGTTAGTGGTCATAGCAGGAGACACATTAAATGTCATTTAGCGTCACCCATGACTTTTCGCACACAGGATAAACCAGGGTTCATTTAATACTTAGAAGAAGAATTATTTTTGAGACATTGTGCATATTTTTAACAACTTTGACCGTGTAAGGAGAGTAGACAGTTTACTTTTTTACCATTTATAGGTGATCTTGGTAGAAGAAGAAATAACTACTAGAGTACAAGTAACTGGCGAAGCAAGTGCTCATTAACATCGTCAGTATCTTTATTTAACGGTGATTCTTGAAACCTAAATTCACATCTCTGTACTAATCCATTAACCTCCACTGAAGTTATTTCCAACATTGCTCACACGCAATTTAAGTCATCCAAGATTTATCGCAGGAAGTTGTATTAGACTCCGAGCCATGGAAACGTTCGAAGTTCGCCAAATGCCGGTAAGTTACAGAATGAAAATCCCAGTAAGAGTGCAGCCCTGAAGAACCATCCAGCCAATCCCAAGAAAAGCTGAAATTTTTGATGCAATCGGTAAATGAGGCCTAAACAATTCCTTTGAAACGAAATACAACTGTCGACGAGTGTAATTGACCTGAGGTTAGGTTTGGTGTTGAATTAATAAATCTGTTTCGATATGTGTTGACTTCCACTTACCTTTTATTCGATGACCAGTACTACGAGCAGACAGGTGGAGTTGTGGTGGGAAGCCCAATGTCATCTGTTATTGCCAATTTGCTTGTGGAAGGCTTTGAGGAATGTGCATTGCATTCATGTGCGTAGACGATACTTTTGTAGCTTGACCTCATGACAGTGAGAAACTTTTTAGACCACCGGAATTCGCTCCACCAGAATACAAGATGGCTGCCTTCCCTTCCTTGGCGTGTTGGTCAGAAGGAAGGTTGATGGTACATTGGGACATGCCCTTTATAGGAAGCCTGCTCACACTGACTTCTGCGGGGTAAGAGTTGTCACCATCTGGCTCAACGTGAAGGTGTACTTTTTACCTTGGTTAACAGAGCCCCTGTCACCTCCGACCCTGAGCGATTGTCAGCTGAGTCAGCTCTTCTGGAGGTCACCTTTCGTCAGAACGGTTGTAATGAATGATTGATTGATTTTTATTGTTGTAGAGACCTCAGAGATCATCTGAGGCATTAAGAAAGTCAGTATTACACAGTATAAATGTTACACAAATAATTACAAAAACAAGAAAAATATTACACAATATAAATGCTACACAAATAATTATAGTACCTTCACACAAATACAAAACAGAGAAATTTCTGGTGCAACTGATACTGCATAGTAAATTTAGCCAATTACTGACTTACTCAGATATAGAAGCATATAGAAACTAATCACATAAAGTGTTGTCATACCAAATTCTTTGCTCTCTTAAAAATTCACCAGGTTCATAAATGCTGAGCTCAAGAAGAAATTCTCTGACTTTTTTTGAATTATTGAATTGGAAGACCCCTGATATGTTGGGGTATGGCATTAAAAAATTTTATGGACTCATGTAGGAAGCACTTTTGTGTTTTTTTTATAGTTACATTGGAAAGGAACTATGTCCTGCTTGTTTCTAGTGTTATAATTATGTTGCATGTCATACTGTTGATAACTGGAATAGTTTACCTTAATAATCATTATACATTGTAGTATAAATATTGATGGTAGGGTCATAATCTGTAATTTTTTAAAGTTTGGCCTAGAGGGAGCTCTGGGTGCCAAGCTACACATCAGTCTTATGCCTTCTCATGTAGTTTGAAGACATTAGCTACCTTGCTTTGATGTCCCCACAGTATTGTGCCATAGAAAAGGTGACTGTGTATTAAAGCAAAGCAAATCACTTTAACTACTAGCACATTTAGACAAAGACAAAGCTTCCTTAGAGCAAATATTCCTATGCCAATGTTGCTTCCCACCTTTTCTATATGGCTACCCCAGGATAATTTTGAATCTATTGAGATTCCAGGGATATTAACAACATTTGAGCTCTGTTCAAATTCAGAGTTATTATTCCATGTTACATACAGGTCTTGTACTTTTTTCGGTTGACACAAAGGGAATTAGCTTTACACCAATTTTCAACTTAGACAGTGCACTTGTCTGCTTCATATTTCACCTTCTGTGCTGTTTCTGCAGCTATACAGACTGCAAGATCATCTGCAAATAAGTAAGCCCTAGTTGACGGCCCAACTATGTTACATGGTAAGTCATTTATATAAATAATAAATAGAATTGCACCAAGTACAGAACCTTGTGGGACACCCAAGCCTACAGGTGAGTAATCTGATTGTGCACCATTAAAAGCCACCTTCTATAGATCAAGAAAAACTACTTTAACACAGGGAAGACATTAAATTGAACAACAGGGTGCAGCATTTCAGGATGTAAGGTTACACAGACTGTGTGGAAAGGGGCTTATTTAACAGTGATATATACTGTAGATACACAGTGAAAGAAGTTGCAGGTGAAAAGAAATCAAAAGGAAAGGAAATTCCAAATGGAAGAAGGCTGCTGTTAATGAGAACATGAGTACTTCAAGTAGACAACTGCAGGAACATTACGCATTCAGCAGAATTGAACAATACTATTCAAAAATTTCGTCAAGAAGAAGTGAGAAACACAACAAAAAATGGTAAGAGAATCGACTGAACTAACAAGGACATGAAGAATTCAACATAGAAATCACTGTTGGATAGAGACCACATTTCATCAGTTAAGATGGCAAATGCCACAGTAATTAACAACAGAACGGAATTTATACAAACAGTCCCAGATTTTTAAATGTTTGTGTAGTTTAAGGGATGAATCACAAACACAAATAGTTAATACTGAAGATAAAGACATTATTTAAGAAATGTCAGATGAGATATTTAGAGCCATTCAAGGTCTAAAGAATACCTCAGGAAGAAAATAATTCTCCTAAACTGAAGAAGTATAATAACTGTTCACACTTCACAAAAATGCCCAGACAAGACAAAAACCACTATACACTTATAGACGTATCAACCTTCTATTCGTGCTCCGTAAGATATTTATCAAAATTATCATTTACCGTAATGAATAATCATTTGGTTTTGATAAATCACGAGGACAAGATGGATTACAAGTCGATATAGCACGACGGATCGTCTGCAAATCGTTACCGAATTTATAGAACCGAGCAACGAGTGTAACTACTTTGTGATTCATACATTTTCAGAAAGATGTCCACTCAATTTTAGCAGAGCAGTAAAGAATAAAAGCTTTAAACAAGCGGGTTATTGATTCAACCAATGTTAGTTTCCGTTAGACCTGAACATGATACGACGAACAGCCATAAATTTTTAGTTATCACCTCGAAAAAAATCAAGCTACGACGAGGAAACTAAGCAGTCGCGTTAGTTCTTCTCTGGTTACTCATCCTTCAATGTAACACATTTTTCCCAACGACTGATGACATGGCAGAGAAAGGTTGTAGAAATTTGCATTTAGGCTTGTGAGGAAATATTCCACCCCGGATATCACATGTTTTTAATTATGGAAAATCCTGCATCGCTGTGGTTTCGTCATCCGAGGAAAGAAGAAAAATTCATTGGGTGCCGTGTTAGGAGAATACGGGGCGTAAGGCAGTATTTGACAGCGCAAAGAGGCAGTATGTGTAACTGCTGTGCAAAATGAGTTAGGGCGTTGTGGTGAAGAAACATCCCACTAGAGATATTCATGCGACGAGCTGATTCTGTATCTGTTTGACCCTTACGAGCAAAATCTGTTAGAACCACACCATGGCAGTCCCAAGAAACACTGTGTACCCTGTTGCCCTGTAACGGTTCGGTCTTCGCCATTTTCGGCGGTGGTAACTATATGTTTCCACCACTTGTTATGCTACTTTGTCTCGGGCTGATAGGGACCCATCCAGCGCTCATCCACAGAGATCAAGTGGCTGAACAAGTTATGTGGAGTGTCCTGAGACAGCCGCAACATTTTCAATGTTGCCTTCGTTCAGCGGACTTCTTAAATGAGTGTGAGCAATCACGGAACCCAGCGGGAGGGGACTTTTGCCATGTTCAAAATGGTGCACAAGTCCAATCTCCACTTTTCCCTATCGCCTCGCGTGTGATACGCTGATCTTCAAGGCCTACGTCCATCACAGGAAGATGGCCTACCATTCCGTTCTTTGTTATACGGACTTGTTCGACCACAATGGAAGTGTCTGTGCCACTTACGACTGTGACATATTACTTTACCTTCGGTGTGCGGGACAGGACATCTGCACTCTTTTCTTACAAAACTTTGCAGCTTTAATCCCTTGTCATTGCATGAAAGCAGGTTTTCCGCTGTGCAACCAAACTCGATCCTCGGCACATGAGTGAATGTTCAGTAGCCTGTGTTTCTCCGCATTCACTGATCATCTACAGAGTAGCCTCACTTAACGATTTTATTTTGCATTTTGCGACTCGTGTCCTTAATCTGTTCAGTGCTGTCCATGTACTATACTGTAGTTGCTGGCCTTGTGTGATTTCCGCTTTGGGTTGCAGATTTTTATTTTGCGGAGAGTCCTACTGTAATGATACTTGACGGATCTTAGGTCGGTGTTCTAGCGGTACTGCCCGCTGTATAAAGTTCTACCTTGACTGCGTGTTGCAACTGATTGGTGGTCGTACATCAAATGCCGTTGCCGATTAGCTGCTTTTTCATTTGCTAATTTGCATCTGATATTTAGTGGTACTGTGGCCGCAAGTGGGTAAAGTTCGTGGAGAGGTGTAGGCGTCAGGCGTCTGGTGACAATCCACAGAGTCTCATTTACGGCGACATCTGCTTCTTTGTTGTGGCCAGACGCCTCCCATGCTGGTACCGAACATTCTCCGGCCTGAAAAGACTCCCAGTGCCGATCGAGAAAGTTCTCGTTGCGCTTTCCTCTTTGAACTAGTTGGTTTACGTATAATATTTTTCCTTTCATAAATTTTTCTTTTTAGATTAGTGCAGTGTTCCTTAACCCCGCTTCCTTAAAAAAAGTTATACACATATGCTCTTTCGGGTGTTAATGAACCGCTGTAATACTTAAAGGGCATAATTATTATAAATTGTTAAAATTATTATTTTAAATGTAGGTTTATTTGTTACAATATAAACAAACCAACATTTCAATAATCATGTAATTTCTTGCCCTCAGTGAGCAGTTACGCAACAGTGTTTTACTTAGCGTACAAACTTCAATCACAGCAAAAATTAAAACAGTTTTACTTAGAATTTCACAATTGGGACAGTGGTACCTAACGTGAGCATTAAAAAAATGTTTATTACAATCTGAACACTTCATTTGTGTCTTGTCGTCACGACTTCAAGGACAGAATTTGCATCCGGAACCTTTGCAGTTTTGGTTGCCACCGCCTAGCTTGGTGTTGAGAAACTTCCTGTATGTATTTTTCTAACAATGGCCGATGACAGCTCATTTTGTGGCAGCATTTTTCTAACTTCAATGTAAGGAGTGACTAGGAGACTTCTCAATTGTTAAAGAAATATTCTTCTCTTGTAAAGGCCTTTTTTTTCGCCCTGGATTTGTTTCGCTCCGCAGCACAAAAGAATAGTAGACAGAAGCATCAATAATATTGTAGAAGATACTCATTGACCAGTGGTTGCTTTTCCTCTTGCATGTGTAGCTGTTATTAAGCTGATCCAATGTGCCAACTGTTCCCTTACTTGCCCTGTAGTCCAATATCATTTTTGGTTTCTTATCTTCTCTGTTGCTTATTTCCTCACTGTTGTGCTCTGTGCTCATCAGGACAACCTGTTTGTTCTTCCTTGGAACGGAAAGTACGACCGTGGTGTCCTGAGTAAAAAAGAACTCTTAGTCTGAACATCATCTTTGCTTGATATATGTGATTAGGGGGTTTGGGCTTATTTTTTCTTACTGTCACCAGCATTGTAAGATGTCTTTTGATAAGTCCTTGGCCTAATGCGTATGATGTGAAGAAGTTGTCACATGTGACACTTTGTCCTCTTAGTTCATGTTTCAGATCCACGATAAACTTCATATTTTGATTTTTTCGGTTGCTTGTCCAGATAATTTTCCTGTATAGATCTGTGTCTTCTAAACGTAAGTAGTAGCACTACCACACAATGTCCATTCTTTACCCAATATTGAGCGTCTGCTCGGCACAACGTCCTCAGAAAGCCACCAGTTGTTCATGCACGGTTGCTTACGCCAGGAATATAAGGGACTGAAAGCATTTCCACCCACTTATCCGACAGAACTCTTACAGGTATCAACTCGTCACTTACTCTTCGTGCTCTTCGATCATACTTGTCATGGACACGTGACACACGTGAGATGCAATAGGACCGTTTCAGCAACATTACGGCAGGAAAGAAGGCTCTACCTTGAAAGTTCAATCTATCATCAAAAATTGTAATTATTAGTATTAGCTTGGGGAAAGACGTACGGGAATGTGTAAAGCTCCATCTCCGACAGGACACTTTTTCTCTAAAAAAACTTAAAGGCCATCTAATGAAACTTTACTATCGTTATCACGAAATCTGATATGTAGCCGTACAACTTGTATTATGAAAACCCTTACTCCGACATGTCATTATTCTGATAGATAACAATACAGAAATTAATTACTCTTCCTATACATCGAAAAAAATCAGTTCTCTAGTATCTGACTGTGACTTTGCGAATATTCTCTAACATCTCCAAACAGTTATCTGCTATATTGATGCACGCAGTAGACAACGTACCTTATCTTACCGCTGCAACTGCATGAAAATATCGGATCCAGCAACATGCTAAAATATTTGAAAAGAAATACTACAATCCATGTAGAGTGAAATGCTGGACGCAACTACTGATCACACTTCCTTTGTTTTAGTTTTATAGAAGTTAAATGATCAGAGGCGTTTAGTCAACAAGCCGTAAGCAGTGTAAAGAAATGAATGAAATCAATAAAAACTTTTAACTTGCTATATTCGGAAAATTGGAAATTGATAAATTGGCAGCTTTACTCAGATCTTTCTTCTCCTTGGACAGTTTGTTTAGCAAAAACTTTAATTATTCCACAACGTTTATAATCAATAAGCACGTACCTGGTCGCAACAAAGACATGATTACTTTCAATGTATGCGTACACAAATCTGACAAAGTCCCTCCAGTGCGCAAGCTACCAACAACTACGCGCAGCAGAAAGGCAAAGCACCAAAAAAATTCTCAATTAATATCGAAATCTCCTCTGGCGCCACTAGCAGGCTGCGACGTTTCCTGGAGCGCGGTTTTTCTCCAGGACAACTGCTAGCAACTGTTTGCTCGCTACCTCTCGCGATAATAATATCTCAGTCTCAGAGTTTGTGTATGCATGCAACAACAGAATCAATAGCCAACGGCCCAGAAAAATATTAACGTCTAACTTTCAAGCTGTCTCTGGATACCACAGACTCTTTGTTGATTCACCATGTGACTAATACACCAGCCCATAATAACAAGTCAATATAAGCTTCAAGCGTAATTTCATGTAATGCTTCCCAGCTATCCCCATAAACTCTTCGACTCTCAATATTAGTCATTTCCACCACAATGCTCAGATTATTATTTGTCATAACTTGGAAAAACTCCAAGTGATACTTTGTCTTTAGAGTGAGTCAGTTGAACAGCTTACACATTGTCATTTAATGTATCAATATCTGAAATTTCTTCTGTATGAGATAAAGCACGAACGTTGTCATCACTGGTGTCATTTTATTGTTCTGTCAGATGCGTTTACTAATGCTTCCAAATGCTCATCGGAAAGAATTCGTTTTGTCATTGTAACAATAAAGAAATTACTACGGTAGGTACGTGAACTATGTCTCCACAGAACAACTGACAAAACGTAACTGTTAGAGATAATGTGCTACAATAATTTGAATGCAGTGAGCGACTTGTATTGCTACTTGAGCTTCGGACATTGAACAATAAGGAATCAGGTATTTGTTTGGCTACAAAAACAATTATGCTTATACGTCAGGCTTGTACAAATAAAACTTGACTCTGACATTTGCACATTCTGTGAATGGCCCCCCACGTCGTACTGACCCAAAGAATAAAAGTCTAACAAATTAAGTTTTAGCAAGGGGACAAGTAATTTTTTAAATTTGAGATTTAAGGCATTTAGAAAGTTTAGAAAAACAGTCACCAGGCTTGTAGCAATACCATTTAAATGTTAAAAGGTTATGGAAGAACAAATTCCTTTTCAGGTCATATTGACCTGAAGATAACAGCAAGATTAAATGACAGTGTACGATCTAGGCTGACTCCCAGGTATTTTGGTTTGGTGCAGTGTTGCTCTCTGAAACCTCTCCATTCCCATTACAACTGTCTTGAGGCTTCTCGCTTATGTAGAAGACACATTGTTTTTGCACACTTCTACCAACTCAGCAATAAGTACACTATCTTAACTACTTTAGACGTGAACTACTGTTTTTGTAAATTGCAATGAAGAAACTAATTAAAAATAAGAAAATTTTGATGTTATCAGACTATAAGATGCTCAAGCATGCAGCAGATTTCACACTGTCTGCTAAAGGAGATGAATGAATCAGTTAACTAATAGTAAATACTGTAAATATTGATTGACATTTTATTTAACTGGGTGAAGACAGCTGTGGGAAGATGGGAGGAATGGGTTGGACTGCTGAGGAAAACGCGAGTAGTGTGTTCTATAAACTGGAAGTTGTCTTGACCTGAAGCAGGGGAAGAGCACAGAGAAACCGAAGAAGTACTGACTATTAACAAACTTTTTTTTGAAACAGGAAGGGTTAATTGATGTATATTTGTGTAAGAAGTAGCGAGAAGAACGTCTCAGCTGATCAGTGATGCCCATGACTTGCATCCTCTTGCAACCGGATGTAATCTATTGCGGCCGTAGTAACCTTGGGGAACAATTGGCAGGCAGATTATTTTATTGCTGTGACGTCTGGCCGTTGTGAAGGCACAATCGTGTTCTGACTGTAACGACATCGACCCACGTCCTGGAGCCTGTGCGAAACAGGAATAACAGGGAGGCCGGATTTAGGCGGATTTACATTCGGTATTTTTTAAATTTCTTTGGCTGGTTTTATCTTGTTTACGATTGTTTACTCTTATGACATGGTTACTAAAGTATAACTTGATGTATATAATTCTCACTCAATATTTAAGAGTGCAAAATAATTTTATATAGACTCAAGTCGATGCGTGAGTGTACCCCGATCATGGGGCAAGTCTACGCAGCTATGGGAGCACGTTTACGCAGACATAGAACACAGCTAATGAACAAGTAAAACGCACTACTAAACTTTTCAAAATATGTTTTACTGGCAGGAAACAAAGTTACAGTCTTTCTTACACTAATGAACATAGTAAAACAATTTGTCTGCTACCAAACAAATGTCTTGGCAAAGTTCGACCTGATAGCGTAATATGACCTACACAAAAATTTTAATCTTAATTAAAGCCCTATTCACTATCACTGTTTTAGATGCAATTTATACACACCAAAAAAATGTGTTTCCTGTGGCACAATCACCGTGAGCCCACCTTTTACAAGTAAAGCCCTAGACCAATTCTTGATGATTTATTTTTGATTGGTTGTATTGTTTCAGTCACTAAATACAAAAGCAATTTTCATTCTCTTCATCAGACTACTCTAAGCTGTAAGAGAAAGAAAGAAGAACTGGATGGGATTTTCTTTGTTGAGACAGGAGTGCTTGGTAATAGTAGCTTTGGAAGGACTAGTTTGTGGGAGCAGACCGAGACTACGCAGGAGATACAAGATGAAGACGACATGAAGAGAAGCGGAAATTACAATAACCAGAAGAGTATCGCTGAAGATAGAAGCGTTACGATTTGAAAACCTGCCTTTGGTCACAACACTAATGACATCAGAAGTAGACCTATCTACATTTTTCCTTGTTCTTACTTTCAGCAAATTCTTTCCCTTATCAGTCCATGATCCCGTAGAATTTCTTGTTTGAGAATCACTGGATTCAAATAGCGTTTTTAGCAATTGCTACCTTTTATTCTCATGTGACCTCACATTTTTATATTGCGTTTCCAACTGATATTGTCTTAAAGTTTCCTTCACTGGCGTATCAGTTAGGATGGCAATGCAAAACTGTGCGGAAACATTCCCATTCCGTGTGACTTTTTTCTGTGGGGACACATTAAAGATCTGGTGTATATACCGCCTCTACCACGTGATCTAATAGTGCTCCGGGAGACAGTACGGGAAGCGACTGCCACAGTCGACGATGCCGTACTGGAACGAATATGGCAAGAATTCAATTTCCGTATTGACGTCTGCCGGTCACTCATGGTTCGCATATCGAATATTTACAGTGTTTAGTTCTTGTGCAATAAATAATTGCAAATTTTCCCGGGCTTTATGTACACCCTTTAGTAGTAATGTGCTACGTGCGTAAACGTCTTCAATTACTTTATGGATGTATCTTAATCTCTGTCTTCTTCTAGAGTTTTTACTCCTTTCATTTATCTGTCTGAAATGTTTACTGCTGTCTTTAGCGTACGTGACTCATGTTTTGCTTCTTACATCTGTAAACGGCTGGTTTTGGGTGGCCAGAAAGTAGTCCACTATTTCATTTCAAGAGCTTACCTTAGACCAGACATTTCAAGTAATTTCCATAATATGAATTTGACCCTCACTACCTCAACAGAAATAATGTCCATCATAAAATCTTTAAAATCAAAAACATCTAGTGGGTATGATGAAATATCAACAAAGTTAATTAAAGAATGTGATTCTGAGCTAAGTAACATATTAAGCTATCTGTGTAACCAGTCGTTTATCAGTGGAATATTTCCTGAATGGCTGAAATATGCTGAAGTTAAGCCACTGTTTAAGAAGGGAGATAAAGAAATAGCATCAAATTTCCGTCCAATTTCACTGTTACCAGCATTCTCAAAAATTTTCGAAAAAGTAATGTACCGTCGTCTTTATAACCATCTTATCTCAAATAACATACTGTCAAAGTCACAGTTTGGATTTCTAAAAGGTTCTGATACTGAGAAGGCTATCTTCACTTACAGTGAAAATGTGCTTAATTCATTAGACAAAAAATTGCAGGCAACTGGTATATTTTGTGATCTATCAAAGGCATTTGACTGTGTAAATCACAATATCCTTCTAAGTAAACTAGAATATTATAGTGTAACAGGAAATGCTGCAAAATGGTTCAAATCTTATATCTCTGGCAGGAAACAAAGGGTGTTATTAGGAAAGAGCTTGATACATGTCTATCAGGCATCATCCAACTGGGAACTAATTACATGTGGGGTCCCACAAGGTTCCATTTTGGGGCCCTTACTTTTTCTTGTGTATATCAATGACCTTTCATCAGTAACATTACCAGATGCCAAGTTTGTTTTGTTTGCCGATGATACAAACATTGCAATAAATAGCAAATCAAGTGTAGTCTTAGAAAGATCAGCCAATAAAATATTTGTGGACATTAATCACTGGTTCCTAGCCAATTCTTTGTCACTAAACTTTGAAAAAACACACTACATGCAGTTCAGAACTTGTAAGGGGTGTCCCAAGAGTATATGTCTAACATATGATGACAAGAAGATAGAAGAAGTGGACAGTGTTAAATTCTTGGGATTACAGCTTGATAATAAATTCAATTGGGAGGAGCACACCACAGAACTGCTGAAGCGTCTTAACAAATCTCTGTTTGCAATGCGAATTTTGTCAGACGTAGGGGATATAAAAATGAAAAAGCTGGCATACTATGCTTACTTTCATTCCATAATGTCATATGGGATTATTTTTTGGGGTAATTCATCAAGCCAAGCTAAAGTTTTCCGGGCACAAAAACGTGCAGTAAGAATTATATGTGGTGTGAACTCAAGAACATCCTGCAGAAGCCTGTTTAGGGAACTAGGGATACTAACTACAGCTTCCCAGTATATTTATTCCTTAATGAAATTTGTCATTAAAAATATATCACTTTTTCAAACCAACAGCTCAATTCATGGAATCAATACTAGAAATAAGAATAATCTTCACAAGAATTTAAAGTCACTTAGTCTTGTACAAAAACGTGTGCATTATTCAGGAACACACATTTTCAATAACTTGCCAGCAGCCATAAAAAGCTTAACAACCAATGAAATTCAGTTTAAGAGAAGCCTAAAGGATTTATTGGTGGCCAACTCCTTCTACTCCATTGATGAATTTCTTAGTAAAACCAACTGATTTGTATATAAGTACAACATAACTTCTGCACAATTTCAGTGCAGTAATGTGTTCACTGAAAATTTGTGTGTGTGTGTGTGTGTGTGTGTGTGTGTGTGTAAGTATAATCTAACTTCTGCACCATTTCAGTGCAGTAATGTGTTCATTGTAAATAAGTATTACAGTAGTTGTATTACATGTTTATTACCTTATAAATAAATAAAAAACGTTTTTTATTTTAAATTCAGTGCATTAGTATTTGTAAAATGACTCTTAGTGTCCATTAAAAATGACGATCATTCCACTTGGGACCTGTGGAATGGTACATTAGCTTATTTGTTTTAGTTGTAAATATTTGTCATGTATTGTTGTTTTTCTGACATGTTCCACATCCAGGAGGACCTCCTCACTACGGATCAATTGGAATGAAAGTAAATCTAATCTAATCAAATCTAATCTACTGGCTTCATGTCAATTCAGACAAACCAAAATATCTGGATGATAAGACTTTGTTGAATGTCTTGACATCGAAAAAAACAGTTTTGATTCGGACTGCACTATTTCTGTAGAACATTACCGTTGTATTAGCTTTATAAATTCCGTCGTGAGTTCCATCAGATAACTTCTTTGAATGATAGAATGCACTCTGTAAAGTGCCTTCCTATCCTTGAAGTATGCACAGAGTAAAATAAAAATTTGGTACCTTTATGATTAGAGATCCTACATCTATGAATGATATCGTTTGTATGAATTTTATGTAGTTGGCACTAGGAACACTTACAGCACGTCTTTATTTATTAAAATTAGTCTCTGTTTGTGCTTTCTGTGTTCATGAAAGTCAGCGAGCATTGGTGGCCTCTATTAAGTTGTTCGGATATTTATTATTTCCATTGTGAATTGTGGCAGCAATACTTTGAGAAACATCTCTACGATTTCTTCGCAGCTTTTACAATAAATTGTATTCCCACGTCCACGAAACAAATTTCGTGTGAGCCCGGGGCTATGCAGATCACTTGGATTGTAGGAAACGGGAGAGGGCAAAGGGCGAGCTTGTGGTGCCTCGAAAAGGATAGTTCGGCTCAAGATAGGAAACCCCAACAGAAAAATCCGACAGGTGTACATGCCTAGAGATGGCAGCGCTGTGGTTGAACTATCCTGGCGAGGGGCTGGCGTTCTTTCCTGGCGGAACTTCACCGCAGTGCTAGAATTCATCACAAAAACAGCCAGACGGAAATCAACCAGATTTATCTTTAACCTATTACGCTGTTGAAGGCTTACCACTGTATTTGTTTACAATCGCTTCTCCGTGCTTTAATGAACAGGTGTAGCGGAAACAAAAAAAAAATTACGCCAGGAAAGATCGTTTCTCTCTTTTCAGGTTATTTCCAGAACTTCGTACCATTCCAGTCCGTCTCTTGTGGTTGCCACAGAGGCTGTATCATGGACCAGACAGAGCACCTCAAGACGACTTCACGTGTACGGTCAGACGTCATTCGGAATGGATCTTCGTGATTCCCAGTTTTGTTTTACTGGTGCACTTCGCTATCTCATGCACAGGGCACGCGAACGCAAACAGCACGGATATCTCTGATTGTTTCTTCGCACAGATTTCCCCCCCCCCCCCCCCCCTCAATTCAGTTCGAGATAAGAGATGGCGACGCCCACCGTTGGCCCAGAAATGCAAACCGAGCCGCGGGCCGCTTGCACGACCCGTCGTTGTGGCGCGGACACCAGCTCTGGGTTTTCGTTGCAGATTAAATCTTGGCGGGACTCCAACCCATAACTTTTGTCTTTCGCGGGCAAGTGCCCAGCACGTCGTCCCCCTCCTATCCGTTGCGTCACAGCTTTACGTCTGACACTAGGGAGACTCAGGCACAATTGCGAGGATTTCTTTCGGAATCTTTTTAAAAAAATTGGTTGGATTTATCGTGTTTAAAATAGTTTAACTTTACAACACGATTTTAAAGTAGAAATTGGAATACATACTTCTGACTCACCATTACATTTAAGAGCGCAAAACTATTTTACATAGGCTGAGGTCGAGTGCGTAAACGTACATCGAGTAAAGGGCAGGATTACGCACGTGTGAGATACCATTTACGCGTATCATAGAACACACTAATGAGTAAATAAAACGCAATAGTAAAGTTTTTAAATTTATTTTATACAGGTTTACCTACATCAATTAACACAAGAAACAAAAAATTATAGTGGAAATTTTTTTTCTGCGAAATTGCAGCTGTTAGCGTGCTATGGCGTACTCAGAAGTCTGAATGCTAATTGAACGACCATTCATTATCGTTGTCCGCACTGCACACGAAAAATGTGTTTCCTACGACACATTCGTCGTGAGCTCACCTTTTACATCTAAAGCTGTGGAACCATTCGTGATTTTTTTTTTTTTTTTTTTTTTTTTTGATAGGGTGTATCTTTTCAATCAATAAATACAAAGGCAGCGTTCATTCTCTTCACCAGACTACTACTGGTTGCAAAAGAAAGCAAGAAGATGTGTACGTGACATTCGTTGAGATGAGAGCGCTTGTTAACTGACGCTTTTAAAGGATTGGTTCGAAAGAAGAGGCGGAGATGAAGGAGGAGAGACAAAATGATAGACGACATAAAGTGAAGCGGACCCGAAAAAGGTGGCGGAAGACAGGAGAACTTGGAGAGTTACCTCGTGACAGACCTGCCTTTCGACAGAGTGCTAGCCTAGTGACATCAGAGGAGGCCTACACACATTTTTGCCTGTTCTTGCTTTTAGCAATTTCTTGCCCTTATCAGTCGTTGATCTCATAAAATTAATTCTTTCTGCTTCAGATTCATTACGTTCAAATACCTTTTTTAGTAATTTCTATCTCTTATTCTCCTGTGCTGCCACTTTTTTAGATTGTGTCTGCAACTGTCTTGAAGTTTTCTTGACTGGCATATCAGATTGGACTGCAAACCAAAACAGTGCGTAAACGTGCCAAATCGTCATGTTAGAATTAGTTTCGAAACTACAGTAGTAACTCTGAGGCTTTCACGTTGTACAAATGTATCTTGTAATGTACCATAACCTCCTGTATACGCAGATACACTAATCAGACAGAACACTATGACCATCGACCAACTATCGATATAAAGCAGTCTGGGCGATAGCAGCGTCTCCTGGCGAGGAATGACTGCTAGTTAGGCCCATGCACTGTGCATGTGGTACCAGTGAGCGTCCTGTCCGTGTGTAGAACGGGGAGAGCGAGCGATCTATCTGAGTTTGACCGAGGGCAGGCTGTGGCGGCCTGGAGGCGCGGCACGAGCATTTCTGGAACTGCGCACCACCCGTCGGATGTTCGAGTGCTGTGGTGAGTGTCTTCAACAGTTGGTGGAACCGAGGTGAAGCCATGTAAAGCTGTCGTGGGGTTGAGCGGCCAGCCCTCATTACAGATGTTGGACGTCGTAAGCTGGACAGGCTGGTGAAACAGAACAGCCGGCGAACTGTGGCGAAACAAGCATCAGATTTTAGTTCTGGGCACAGTACAGGTGTGTCTGAACACACGGAGCACCGAACACTGCTAACGGTGGGCCTCCGCAGCCGAGGACCCTTGCATGGGCCAGTGTTGACAGCACGACACCGGCAACTGCTACTGAAATGGGCACATGACCATCGAAACTGGACACTGGCGCGGAGGCAGAGCGTTACAGGGTCTAATGAATTCCGATACTTTCTTACCGATGGGAGGGCGCGAATCTTTTCTGTTCTAGGTGAACAGTTCTTTCACACCTGTACTGTGGGAGAAAGACAAGGTGGCGGCGGCTGCATTATGCTCTGGAGAACATTCACGTGGGCATTCATGGGTCCAGAGGAGCTCGCATAAGGAGTATCGTAAACTGGTTGCAGACCACGTATACCCCTTCATGACGATCACGTTTCCCGACGGCAGTGGCATTTTTCAGGATGATAATGCTCCACGTCACGAAGCCAGGAATGTGACGGAGTGGTTCAAGGAACACAGCGGAGAGTTCCGGTTGATGTGGTTGAACGTGGCGTCAGAGCTCATCGCCCTTCCCCCCGGAATTTACGGGACCTAGGTGACTCGTGTGTGCTACTGATGTACCAGTTCCTCCAGCGACCAACCAAGGTCTCGCTGCTTCCATGTCACGATGCGCCGCCACTGTTATCCGTACCAAAAGTGGACACACCGGCTATTATATTAGGTAGGTGGACTTAACGTACTGGCTGATCAGTGTAAATTCACCTGTTGTCAATTCTAAAGGTGGTGCTCCCTAGGAGCTTCGATATTTGAGTATCAGAATTTACTCACCTTGCTCATACAAATATGATCTTCACGCTAAAATGTTCACTCCGCTGAAGCCACGAAGCTTATGGCAGTACTTATCAACCATTATCGGAAGCGCTTCAGCAAGAATGATTCCCGAGAAAACTGCTCTGCATGAACGCGGACCGTGCATAAACGTGCCAAAATCTCCCCTACCTCTCTCCTATTCTGAAACACTAATTTTTCCTCACTCATTTAACGTAACTCAGCGAGTATATTTTCCTGAAACTTCTATCTTCATATAGCTCTCGTTATGCGATCAATTGGTTGAGCAAGTCTGATAATATCCATACATTTCCCTTCTCCTTCCATATACTTCCATCCTGCTTGCCAAATACCGATCATTAATTATTTTGTAGGTGTTTACTCTTTCGTAAAAATCTTCGCACTGTCGCTGCAGTTTTAGTGTAGGTGAATTTCTGTGATGCCGCCAGCATTACCGGTAATATAGGGGCTGTGACTGAGTCCAAACTGGGGCCTGAGGTGCCCACTGACTGCCCGTCCACCTGGTAGAGCACCCAGTTTCAAGCCATCACTTTTCTATGGAAAAAGAGCCCACCAGTAAGTATCGAGACTGGTAGGCTTGTCCGCTAGCAGCGCTCTCACGTAGCGAGGTAATCAACAGCCGTCGTGTCCCTCCGTTTTACGGAATTTACGGAACCGGATGACAGGCAGCGTCTCAACGCGACTGCCCATCAACTCAGCCACCAAGACAAGATCTGTGAAACTCTATAAACCAGTTTCTTTATTGACAAGATAGCGTAATCTGCAACATGTAACACATAATGTAGAAGACTCTAACTAGAGTCATCAAACAGTATGAAGAAGTTACGTAGGCTAGAGATTAACAAAGATGTTTGTCAAATCAGGAATATCTCGTCTGGAAGCAAGAAAACTAATTACCTCGAAAACTCATCTGAGTGAATAATATGGCGGTATTCTATACTTCGAATATCCCTGGCTAACGGCATATTATGAAACTTTTCTTTGAGTCAGCAAGTAAATATTTCAATAAGTGACATTAACTTTCGGTTTCTCTTGTACATTACGCTTAATGTGACTCACTGCTGAGGTCGCCATAGACTAAGTTTCGTTTCTGCACTCAATCAGTCAAGTTCGGCGTCGAAGACCCAGCCAAGCGCCACCTTGGATCAAGAGATTTGGCTTTGGCTGAATTTTGAGCGGCACTGGAGTCTTGGGAACTATTTGCAGGCTGAATTTGGACAGCATGTGTAGCAGTACCACCTTTGTCTCCATCAGTGCGAACCTCTGAGCTGCAACAACAAAACATGAGGAAGCAGATGAGAAATATACGTAAAAACAGGAAAAAATATCGATAAAAGAATATCATTCTCTCAGCTTCTTCCAATAGGGCTCGTTTTGCACGCAGGCGTATGTTTTGCCATACTGAAAGGGGGAGAAGAACTCTCGTCTTTTTTTATTATTGGAACTTAGGTACTATATTTATTCTCTGAACGCCATCTTATGTCGTATGGCGGCTGGTACTGTTTGTAGAACGGTGGCTGGTAGGCCCCTGTGTGAACTATATCTAATTTAAAAGACATGGTCCCTTCTCTTTCCGTACGCTTATTCCCAGATATTTAATGGGTTTCAGAGTGATTCCGCTACAAACTTTCAGGTACGATGGAGGAGGGCAAATGTACCAATTTGAGATAAGGCACCCTAGTCCGAAACCGGCCGGGTCGAAAATTATAACCAAAAATCGTTCTGATACCTTTGGAATACTTGAACTGGTACTGTTGTCCCTAAAATTGTAATTTAGGCAAATTTCAGAGGTGGTAATATGGACCTAAACAAGAAAAAAAGTGTTAAATAGGGGCTCTAAAATACATAACTTTGACCTATGTGCACTTTTTCGTCTTAGATACTGTAAAACATATCGCTTCTTCTGAACGAGTGATCACAGTTTTTGACGTATGCATTTTAGTGGCGATGTTTACCGGAAGTTTTTCGTTTTTTCGTCCTTAGTGCCTCCTCCAAAAACGTGGAAACCAAAGAGCTTGCTGTAGAAGAGATGTATTTACAGTTTCCAAGATGAACAAGTGCTCTTAGCTCTAAACGTATGCATTTTAGAGCTCATGCTTATTAGGCATTTTTTAATAGAAGTTGCCTACCCACAATGCCGTTAAATGTATTGCACTCTCAATGGTGGCAGAACGATTTTTGCATATAACGTTCGAAACGATCGTTTCCGGAGCAGGGTCCCTTACCTTAAACAGGCACATTTTCCTTTCTCCATTACCCCTGAAAGTTTGCAACATCGATACGGAATCACGCTGTATACGACTTTGAAAATGTAGTTATAGTCAGTTACGTACATGTACAAGTTTAGAAAACGAAACATGAATATTCACGTAATAAAAAATAATTTAACCTTTAAATTGAGTGCACGTAACAAAGTGAACATTCTGGATACTAATACTGATAAAAGACCATAGATATCAGATAGAACTCGTAATATCTTCAAGGCAAACCTGTGTACTAGAAACCTGACCTTTGATTAAGAAATAGTGTAGCATCTGTCAGCCATGATATGCAACTGAGCATTAAAATAAACTTGAAGTTTCAGTCCTGTTTTCTGATGGTAACACTGTGGCCATTATACTTTATTATTAATTATCAGATTAAAATTAATCACAATTGTTTACTTGATTCTCCAATAATCCCAAGTTTTTTGTTCTGACACGCAATGAAATATGGGTTAATGAACATAATACATGGTGGTCATAAAGTCTCGATTCATTTCTAAGAAATAATGGCTGCATTACATAATACATAATTATAATATATTTCAGTGCCTATTTTTTTCTTTTCAAGGTTAATCGAGAAGAACGCTTGCGGTAGAAGAATGTGTGGCTTTTGTTACGACGCGATTGCACAGTCTGGAGATGCAACCGGAGTTTACTTCGAGATTTCACAAGCCAGCACCAACAAGAGGTGAGTCACGATCCGGAAGGCCTCCTGAACCACAAGACACTCTTCAGCGTGTCAGAGAAACAATCGAAACAAATCCCAATGCATCAAATCACCTTTAACCAACGAGTTAGGCGTGCCAAAATCAACAATTTTGGATGTTTTGCACTTCACGCTAAAGAAAAAAGCGTACCACTTTGAGGTGCTTCACAAGTAGGCCGCGAAAATTATGGAACTTGCCAAACTGCTTGTTACGATTTGACAGAAGTTGCGCACAACGAACATCTAATGGGTAATATTTTTTTTGTTTATTAACGAGAGGCGTGAGGTCGGTCGCTTGACGGCGCGTTCGGCGCGGCCCTGCCCGCTGCCGGCGCGCCGTAAAGCACGGAATCTCGCACTGGGGCGTATCGCTTCCCAGTCGGGCGTGCCGCGGCAGTCCTCATAAGGCCTCTCCTTCCCAAGTGGCTCTTTCCGCCTTCCCGTGGTGCCAGACGTTAAGCTCGGCATTCTGCCTTGCTACAAAAGGGAGAGCTGCGACCCAACCCGATGCGAAAGCGAAGGGTGCGTGGCACAGGTGGAGCTGTGTCGAGGGACCGAACATCAGTCCCTTTCTGTTCGCAGGGTACAGACCATCAGGTGCTCTGCATGCCGGAGACCTCGTTTGTCGGCGTGGGATCGCGGCGCGAGTCGGCAAGGGAGCTTCGCCGCGCCCCTGGGTAACCGGGGGGTGTTCTGCCAAACCCAGGAGGTGGTTACATCGCCTGGGCCAGGTTAGATGGGTCCAGACCGCTGAACGACTGGGGGACCGACCTGCCACCTGAGTAGGAGTGGGTCCTTGGCCGAGAGGTGGAAGCTCTGGCTAGTAGGCGGCGAAGGACGAGAGGTGCATCCGCCTTTCCAGAGTGCAGGGTGCAGTTGCCGAGAAGCGTCGGGTGAAATCGTCGACGACGGAGCCACCGTCGGGGACCAGTGCGCTGGCAACGGCGCGCTGAACCCAGCAGTTCGAGGGTGCCCTTGGCCTTGGGGCGAGGCCGGTGGGCGAGCTGCATCAGTCCCCCCCAATGCCAGAGGAGCCAGTCCGGGGCAAGAGACGGGCTCCCGACCTTTTTCACTCGTCAAATCAATCATGGCTGACCAAGAGACGAGTGATTCGAGTGGAGTGTTCTTTCGAGGTGTTCGACAATTGCTGTTCCCACCCCTGAAGAGGGCCTGGGACAGGGCGCAGAAAATGCAACCGAATGGCATACTAGAATCAACCAACTATTAGATTCTAGTACAAAAAACGGGAAAATTAGTAATACAGTAGTACTTTCCATCAAAAAAGAACTCGCCGCCTGGGCTATCGCTAGTGCAAAGCTCGAGGGGCGACTAGAAGAATTTGGAAAAGAGAATGAACGACTGCGAAAACAGTCCACCAAAACAAGGGCTGGGGTGGTCGCACAGGCGGCTACAAAAACACAGAGAATCAAAGAGACCATTGCAAGGGTGTCCAAAAGACCTGACACGGCAGTCTTCCTAAGACCCCTGCCTGGTCAGGACATCAAAAAAGTACAAGAACTCTTCACAACTACTGTAAACCCAGCAGCAGACAGGATAAAAAGAAACAAGGTTAAGGCAACAAAAAATGTTGTAATAGTAAATGTTGCCACTGAAGAAGACAGAGATAAGATACTCAATCACAACAAACTTAAGAAGGTTGTTAAGTGTGAACCGCCCAAAAAGCGGAATCCCTTAGTGATCCTGTATGATGTGCCCACCACAATAAATGAAAATGACGTTTATGAAAAATAAATCAACAGAACTTTGAGGACATGAGTTTGGAGAACTTCAAAAAACAATTCAAACTGCACTTTAGAACCGAACCCCGAGAGCGCGACGTTGTGCATCATGAAGCCGAAGTTTCGGGGGGTATGTGGCGTAAGCTCACCAGTATGGGCATAATATACATGGCGTTCCACTAGATTAATGTAAGGGACTACCTCGTAGTTCCCCGGTGTCACAACTGTGGAGACCTCGACCATGTTCGCGAACACTGTGAGCGAAAGCCGGCTTGCTCCAGGTGCGGCGCTGAAGATCACACTAGGAAAACCTGTGGCAAAGCAGGGATATGTATCCCTTGCACAAGGAGAGGAAAAAGGAACTGCAATGCCACAGGAAGGAACTGCCCTACATATAGGGTACTAGAACAAAGACTAATATCGAGGACTGATTATGGCTGAGTCCATATCAGGTAACAGCAAGCCTAAAAGAAAGTCCCCAAGTAAAAGGGTAAGGGATGCACTAAGGGCCAGCAGATTTAGAGAATTCTTACAAGGAGCAACCAAAACTGAGACCAAAAAAGTAGATACGAAAGATGCAGGTATACAAACTGACCCCTGTGGTCAGATAAGAGCTCCCTCTCCCCCAAACCGGGGATTAAGGTCGCTTGAAGAGCTGGAACGACCAAAAGGGCATCCTGTGGCAAAACAACAAATCGAAACACCAGAAAAACAAAAAATACAAGTTAACACCGTAAGTAGTACATCATCCTCTACAAACCCTTTTACACAAAAAGGTTCGTGCTTAGATCCCAATAGGGTATACCCCAACCTAGAACACGTATTACAATTAGCACGCCTGTCCTCACCACAGCCCTGAGACATGTGGTGCGGGTCGGTCATGAATACGGCAGAGACGTCACCTTCTCGGCAATGGAGGCTGTTGATAAAATACAGCTGAAGACAATGAATCTTCCCACTGACTTCGGAGCCCTGCGTGACCTAGTCAAAAAAGTCTTTGAAAGGAGAAACGAGAAATTCGACCTCGACGAACTTTACAGTCAATCTGTCATTACAAACGGAAGACTAGCTCACGACTGGATCAAAAATTGACCTGAATCACACATTAGAACATACTTTGCACGTGAACCGTTTAAAAGTAGGACAGATTAATTCACACAACAGTAAATTAGTCATGCAGGAACTCGACAGAGTCGTGGAGGAGAGGAGTCTGGCTATGCTCTGTCTGCAGGAACCATACTCCCAGGCCGAGCGAATCCCATTTGCAGCAGCAAATTGGCATGTAATTCACAGTGGAGTAGAACCCAGAGCAGCAATAATGATCATTAATAAAGCGCTAAGAGCCACAGTCCTTTCTCAGTTCTCCGACAACCAGTACAACGTCGTGGAGCTACAGTCACCAGCCGGAGTACTGTACATCATCAACATGTACTTCCAGTACGGCAGGGCAATAGATGAACTCTTAGATAAACTCACACAAGTAACCACGGCGCTGCGGGTGCGTCGATGTGTCATGACAGCAGATATAAACGCAAAGTCTCCCATATGGTTCAGCGGCACACGGGATGATCGAGGAGAAAAAGCCGAAGAGACCATCATGGCGTTACAGTTAATGGTCGCCAACAAACAAGGGAACCCACCCACCTACACAGGAGGTGGGGGCGAGGGCACGAACATCGATGTCACACTGGTCACGCCCAACCTCGCCACCAGAGTAGCAAACTGGGTGGTCTGGGGTCAAGTAACAAACAGTGATCATAACCTCATTACATTCTCATTGGGAGACGAGGAGTGACGCTGGGACATGGGGTGGGAGACACAGTTAAACCAGAACAGGGCTGACTGGGACCGCCTGTCAAGGGAGTGTGAAATACCGACATTGCCAGAAGGTGACGAAAATGTCGAAGGATACGCCAAAGAACTGGTGAAAGTAGTTGTTAGGGCGGTGAAAGCTGCCGTACCAACCAGGAGGAGAGCCGTAGCGGCCTGTCCGTCACCATGGTCAACCGAACTTGGACAGATGCGCCAGTCTGTGAGGAGGGCGAGGAGGTACTACCACGGAGTGTCGTCTGGGAGGAAAAGCAACGCTGGTTGCAAAGATACAGAGAGGCGAAGGAGCACTTCCAACAGGAGCTTAAGGCAGTAAGGCTACAGAGCTGGGAGAAGTACGGACCCATGGGGCTTACTGTACAAGTTAGTACGCGAAAATATCAGGTCACCCATGGTGCTGTCTACCGTCAGGGATCAGGGCAAGATGGCGGAAACCTGGCAGGAAACTGCTGAGGTCCTCCTCCGTGAACTGCTGCCTGACGATGGCGAGAATGATGCCTCTGAGGCACAACAACAAATCCGGAGACAAGATCAAGAGAAATACCGGAACAACAGCATGGTATATCCCTTCTCCGAAGAGGAAGTAGCCGCTCAGATAAAAGCCCTTAAAAGAGGCAAGGGTCCTGGCCCAGATTGCATCACTGCGGAGGTGGTGCAATTCATGGCCCTCCAACTGGTAGCACCTCTCACAAAGTTATACAACGAGTGCTTGCGGCTCGGGAAATTCCCCCAAATATGGAAAAAGGCCACAGTAGTAATAATTAAGAAGGGCCCAGACAAAGACCCCCAAGAAGCCAAGTCTTACAGGCCCATCTGTTTACTGGACACACTGGGGAAACTATTTGAGAGGTTGCTGGCAGACAGACTGGCAGCACACCGAGTGTTGTGCAGGATGGGCGACAGACAGTTCGGCTTCAGGTCCGGGAGATCGGCGTCTGGCGCCATCGCCCTGGCTGCGGAGGTCTGTGCCTCAACCCCGCACAAATACATGGTTGGCATCATGGTGGATATCAGTGGCGCCTTTGACAACCTGTGGTGGCACTCGCTCTTCTCCTGCTTGTGAGAGGAGGAGTGCCTGGGATCGCTATACGACTGTCTCAGGAGCTATTGTGAGAATAGGGAGGTTTGGCTATCGTCCACTAGCGGGAGAATAAGTAAAAAGATCACCAAGGGGTGTCCACAGGGATCTGTCCAGGGGCCACTCTTCTGGGATATTAACATGGAACCCCTCTTGGACAACCTACAAAACAGCGATGATGTGCTAGAGGGCATAGCCTACGTGGACGACCTCCTCCTGCTGGTTGGCGGCCGCAGCCGCGAAGACTTGGAGCCAAAAATTGAGAGGGCCATATCAATCCTGAGTACACGGTGCCACATGACCAAAATGAAGGTCTCACCAACCAAGTCCACGTACTTACTCCTGAAAGGACTATTAGTCAGGAATCCAACCGTAAGAATAGATGGCTCACCAGTTCTTCGACGCCATGAGGTGCGATACATAGGAGTAGCCGTCGATGGGAGGTGGACTTATACATCACACATTGACACTGTCATACAGAAATCATTAGAAACACTAAACAATCTAATAGCGATTGGACATAAACGATTCTACCTGCCACCAGAACTAATCAAACTATATCACAACGGCATTCTGACATCAATCGCAGGACATGGGTCAGGAGTCTCGGCCCACAGACTCACGAGGGTCATGCCTGCCATGGCT
This sequence comes from Schistocerca piceifrons, assembly GCF_021461385.2. Classification (NCBI taxonomy): domain Eukaryota; kingdom Metazoa; phylum Arthropoda; class Insecta; order Orthoptera; family Acrididae; genus Schistocerca; species Schistocerca piceifrons. Next base: position 456,815 of record NC_060139.1, read on the forward strand.
GTGAGAAGACTGCAGCGGAACATGCTTCTCAGATCAGTAGGGGCATATAGAACAACCCCAGGGGGAGCGCTAACAGTATTAATGGGGCTCTGTCCGCTCGGTATAAAGATCAGAATGCAAGCGACGTGGTATTGGGTTAAAAAGGGAAACAGGAATAATTGATCTAATGGGGATTCACGTGGGAAACAAAATGGAAATCAAACGCAGGGGGGAAGAACTCTGGCAAGAACAGTGGGACAATGAAGAATCTGGTCGCAGAACATACGAACTGCTGCCCAATATCAGGGAGAGACTGCAATTAGAATACTTCACACCGTCACGAGGACTGCTGCACTTCCTCACAGGTCATGGACCCTACCCGGCATACCTATGCCGGTTCGCGAAACGGTCTACACCGGCGTGTGACTGTGGGGCCACACCAGACACCCCAGAACACGTGGTGGATGAGTGCCACCTCTTCGGCGACGTAGCGGCGCAATTACGCCACCAGCTACCCAACCACGACACGTACCACCTGCTCAGGCATGAGGACCATTTTTCAATCCTGAACAAACTAGCAAACGAGATATCACTTAAAGTGATAAAGGAATTTCTTAGGAACAACGATTAAGACTTCGTTACAACCGATCTGACTCCACGCACCTGTCCCGTTTCCGCCGAGGCGTGGACTTGGCCAGCCGCCTCACGGCTGGAATCCGCCACGTCTGGGATTAGGGGGAGGGTGTGCCCTATTACCGATCCAGACACTCACCGATTTTGACATTAGGTTAAGTTAGGTTAGGTGTAGGACAAGCTAGAATAGCAACACTAGCAGAGTACTGCAGCGATCAACAACTCCGGCCAGCCCGGTGCCAGGGGCACGTCCACCGGGACTAGCTCGGTGAACACGGCCAACCTCGTAGGTTTACACAACGCTGGCACGTTTGTAACGCTGCAGGTAGAAGCAGATTAGCATAAGTAGAAATAGAACAACATAGTAAAGACATAACAGTAGTGCCCATAGTGAGAGCAAAATAACTAACATAAAGTATGCTGTAGTATTAACACTTAAATTGTATCAATTAGGACCCACTAATTGCATAAGGTGGTGGGTTGTTATGTATCATATATATATTGAAGAATAAAGATTTTTTTTTATTAAAGAGACCACGTTCCACATTTGCGGAAAGGTTGAGAACGTTACTGCCGCATATGGGATAACGAGCCACCAAACGCTGTCACTGAACGGAAAATAGGCACTCCAAAAGTGAATGCGTTATTTGGATTAATTTTTGCGGAAAAACAGTTACAGAAAACATATACCATGATATGTTGGAGCAACTCCTGAAACCACGACTTCAACAAGGAGGCATTGCTCATAATGTTTTTTTTTCCAACAGGACGGCCCCATTTTGCTGTCGTAATGAGTACGTAAATGGAAAACTCGCCAGCAGGTGGACAGTTAAAGGTTCATCAAGACTTTGGCGATCGCGTTCACCTGATTTGACACCCTCTGTCTTCTCTGCTTGGGGGTACATGAAGTGAAGAATGAACGAAACAAAGCGTTCTTTAGACTCTAAGTGCACGAAACAGGGATGCAGCGTTGGTTATTAGATAAGGCACGCTTCAGATTACACTCATGTCTGCTCCTCAACGAAGGAAGCAATGCTTCAAAACGGACGGAGGTCGTATTGAAGTACGATGAAAATGTATACACAGATTGTCAATAAACTTACACATGTGCAGTGTGTAAATTCATGCATTATTTCTTCGTTGGACCGACGCTTCACCCTGTATTATGTGACAGTCCTTACAAACGCTACCAGTTTTAAAATGTTTGAGGATGATAAAGAATGACATGAATGATCTATATATTATTTTTAAAGACACCAAACTGCAGTAGTTTCAGTCTAAATACAAAGCCTATAGAAAAACCTATAGGGAAGCACTTAAGACATTAAAGGCACAGAAGTATACAAAACAGATGAGTCAAACCTGTATTGTTAGCAAAACAGCGTGGAATATAGTAAAGAAGGAAAGTGGGGGCAATGACAAGGCATTGTGTAACAACATAATAAGGGGCAATGAAAAATTGGTTAGTGACCCAAAACAAGTATGTGAGAGATTCATAGATCAATTTAGTAAGATGAGTAAGGAGGATGTGATCATCCCACCACAGGTGCTAAATCCCAGTAATGTCTTCCTGAGGTGTGTTACAGAACAGGAAATCCTGAGAACCATTTCCAACTTAAAAGCAAGTACATCCAGTGGCTGGGATAACATCTCAGCCAAATTTCTGAAAGTATGCGGTAATGAGTTAATAAAGCCACTGCAACATTTAATAAACAGCTCTTTCAGACAGGGGTCATTTCCTGACTTGTTAAAAGTCACTGAAATAAGACCAGTGCATAAAAAGGGAAAAACTACTGATGTACAAAATTATAGGCCTATTTCATTGACATCAGAACTTAGTAAGTTGTTGGAAAGGCTATTTCTTGATCAAATGGAATCATTTTTCTCTAAGTACAATATATTAAAAAGTTTTCAACACGATTTCAGGAAGGGCAAGTCTACAATAACAGCCATAGCCAGATTTATTCAAACAGTATTGAACAAACTTGATGATGGAAACAAAGTTATTGGCACCTTTCTAGACCTATCTAAGGCTTCTGATACTGTAAATAACTCCATTCTTCTATATAAGTTGGAAACTTATGGGGTCAAAGGAGTGGCATTAGATTTGTTAAGATCATAACTTGCTGACAGGACACAATGTGTTAAGTTGTATCATACAACTGGGGGACTTATACAAACAGTAAAATCATCTTATAAACTGTGGAGTCCCTCAGGGAAGTATTATTGGGCCTTTTCTGTTCATTGTGTTCATTAATGATATAATAATTCCAAAAAATGCAGACCTTGTGAATTATGCCGACGACACCTCCTTCATAAGCTGGGGCCCTACAAAGCAGCTACCAGTGCAAAATAATATGAAGAACACTAGCCTCATCACAGAATATAAAAATAAATTGGCATTAAATAAGGAAATGACAATTCTAATGGAGTTTATGCTAAATTACAAATTAAGACAAGTGGATAGTGAGCCAGACTTATCAATTGAAACAACTGATAAACATAAATTTCTGGGTATTATAGTTGATGAACATCTTACATGGAAGGAGCACGTCAGCTACATGTGTAAAAAAATCTCGTGTAATACCTACCTTCTAAAACGCCTTTCTAGCATAATAGCGTCACCAGTCTTAAGACAAATCTATTTTGGTATTATACACTCCCACCTACAATATGGTATTGAGATTCGGGGCGGGGCACCAACGGTATACATGGATAGGGCTTTTAGAGCCCAGAAGAGAGCAATTAGGATAATAGCGAATATTAGTAAACGTCAGTCCTGTAGAGAATACTTCATTAAGTGTGATATACTAACAGTGTATTCATTGTATGTCCTAAGGACTATACTGTTTGTAAAAGAAAATATGGAGCACAGTATAATAAATAGTGATATCGATAGTTATAATACAACGAAGAAACAGGATTACCACATAAAATTCAGAAATAAAATAGCAACCGATCATAATCCATTTTCTGCTGGAAGATTTTTTTACAACAGACTGCCAAATACCATAAAAATGTCAAAAGGGAAGATATTTAAAATAAAATTAAAGCAGCTGTTAATTTCTAAATGTTTGTACTCCATCAAGGATTTTTAATGTTGTATGTACTTTATTTCTACTGCTAAACTATTATTATTGTTTCACGTATGTACTGACTCACTATGTCCACGACTGTAAAGTTATTAATGACAAATAAACCATTATTATTATTATTATTATTATTATAAAATAAATTGGACAAACTATGCAAATCATTAATTTTTGCTCTCACAGAAGAATCGTTTTGTAGATATGACATAGTGATAAAACTATGTATAAGGAACAGAGCTAGATGTAGAAGAGATCCCAGTAAATGAAAAACAACTTGCCACGAGATTCTGTGACGAGAAACAAATATGGGACTAAAGTAAGAAAGTGTTATAAATAAACAGTTAATTTTTTCATAATATAACATCTCCAACCGTTAACCGTTTATCAAAATTATATGATCGACTATTTTTAAAGAAACGCTGACCAAACATATATATGATGATAAGTATTGCCTATGGATGTCTAAGGAGATGACTGAAATAAATTATTTAAATGAATTGTACCTTGTAGGTGAAAAAGATATTTGTGCACGATTTTTTTAACTTTTGAATCTATATTAACACACTGTAGACTTTGTCAGTGATAATTTATTAAATGAAACTTCTAGTAATTTGCAGCACTCTGAACGCAAAACTGCCACTTTCAATACGATCGTAGTAATGCGTGGTTCAAAATGTGTGTGTTCACATTCACAATAAAGCGTAATGGCGATGCATCACTGAAGAAGAGACGATCCAGAAAATCTTCATTGTCATTCTTGGTTGCCCTGCACTCTTACTTTTGCAAAGACAGTTAGTGTCTTCAAAATGATACAATCTACAGATGATATTGTCACCTAGAGGATTATAATGGAACTTAATACATAACGCACATTGCACTGTAACAACATATTCAGCCCTTGCAATCTGTGAACGACAAAAAGCTTTTTGTTCACTAATCGCCATATTTGGTACTATCGCTGTCTAACGGAAGACACAGGAAATAACACATGCACGTGTGCACAGTATGCAGAGGAAACAATGTTATACCAGGTGCTACGAAATGGATTATTAGGGTTTTAAGGCTATGTGGCATTTATTTCATTCGACTTACAAAATACTACATCAAATGAAAGAGCAACTCGAACAACTCAAGAGTGGAAGAAAAATACTAGAAGATAAGGCGCCAGTGAAGTTGTTTCCTTTTTAAATCACTTCATAACGGAATTACTGCAGAGGAAAGTCAAACATCTTTAAGTCTTTTGTGATTTGTGTTCAAACCAGAACAAGAATTATACTGTACGAAGATCTCTTAATTATCTTGTGAGTGAACTGATAGTTTTGAAGACATTGAAAGTAGCTTCCCCTATTGCACGATACTCTTTAATGCAATGTGATAGGAATATTGGACTGATTAACACAAAATCAGTAGCTGATGTTCCAATCGACTGGGTGCGGATCATGCTTGAAGCTCAGTGTAAACTATTGATGCTATTGTGGTCAATAAAAATACAAGACTGGAAGAGATTTCTGAAGAAGAAATATTCGTTCCTAAGAACACCCGCCAGACAGGTAGTCATCACAAAAAACATCTCCGCATCATTCACAATCGAGAAACTTATAATGGAGCTTCGATTTCATTGGTGGTAAGAGCTTGATAGAGACTTCAGGAGCAGAAGTCTGGGGAATATCCATCTCCTGCTTACAGATGTAAACTATAAAAAATATAATAAAGTATTATTTTAGAATAATTTTATATGAAGCTAACAATAATCAGGCTGGTAGCTAAGAAAGTTTAAAAAGGGAAATGGATAGGTTGAAGTTAGATATAGTGGGAATTAGTGATGTTCGGTGGCAGGAGGATCAAGACTTTTGGTCAGGTTAATACAGGGTTATAAATACAAAATCAAATTGGGGGTAATGCAGGAGTAGGTTTAATAATGAATAAAAAATAGGAGTGCGGGTAAGCTACTACAAACAGCATAGTAAACGCATTATTGTGGCCAAGATAGACACGAAGCCCATGCCTACTACAGTAGTTCAAGTTTATATGCCAACTAGCTCTGCACATGATGAAGAAATTGACGAAATGTATGATGAGATAAATGAAATTATTCAGATAGTGAAAGGAGACGAAAACTTAATAGTCATGGGTGATTGGAATTCGAGAGTAAGAAAAGGGAGAGGAGGAAACATAGTGGGTGGATATGGATTGGGGGAGAGAAATGAAAGAGGAAGCTGTCTGGTAGAATATTGCACATAGCATAACTTAATCATAGCGAACACTTGGTTCAAGAATCATAAAAGAAGGTTGTATACCTGGAAGAATCCTGGAGATACTAAAAGGTATCAGATAGATTATATAATGGTAAGACAGAGATTTAGGAACCAGGTTTTAAACTGTAAGACATTTCCAGGGGCAGATGTGGATTCTGTCCACAATCTATTGGTTATGAACTGCAGATTGAAACTGAAGAAACTGAAAGAAAGGATATAGCGGAGACATGGCTTAGCCACAGCCTTGGGGGATGTTTCTAGAATGAAATTTTCACTCTACAGCGGAGTCTGCGCTGATATGAAACTTCCTGGCAGATTAAAACTGTGTGCCGGACCGAGATTCAAACTCGGGACCTTTGCCTTTCGCGGGCAAGTGCTTTACCAACTTCTTTTATTTCAGGAGCGCTTGTTCTGCAAGGTTCGCAGGAGAGCTCCTGTATAGTTTGGAAGGTAGGAGACGAGGTACCGGCAGAAGTGAAGCTGTGAGGACGGGGCGTGAGTCGTGCTTGGGTAGCTCAGTTGGTAGAGCACTTGCCCGTGAAAGGCAAAGATCCCGAGTTCGAGTCTCGGTCCGGCACACAGTTTTAATCTGCCAGGAAGTTTCATATCAGCGCACACTCCGCTGTAGAGTGAAAATTTCATTCTAGAAATCTGTATTGAATTTAATGTATGTAACATGTCCTTATAATGACTTCAGTATTCATTAATTTTGTCCATAGATAGCCCTGAAATTCGGATTCAGGCTTTAAAATTGCTCTATTGAACAGTTTCATAATGTGTGAAAGCACGTTTTTTTTCTATGCTCTTCATTTGAGACAGTAGTAAGAAGAAAATACTTGTACTGAGGGGTCAGGAATGGAACAAAATGACATACCGTTAAAGCTGCTGCACGGGGGAAGGTTATGTTATGTGTTCAAAGTGATCCCCATTAGCTGCCCAACAAGGTCAATGCAGCTGAACTGCTGACCGAGCTATGGCTGTCAGTGTTGCCGGTATGGTAGGCGCACTGGACGCCTCGGTGGTTTGTCGTAGCCCTTTCGGTTAGCTGGGTTCCGTTGACGAAGTTCATTTCTTAAGGTCCCCCATAGATAGAACTCAAGAGTTGCAAAGCCTGCAGACTGTGGCGGTTACTCATCAGCTCCTCTCTGACCTATCTATCGTCCCAGTCGATTTTCATCCAAGGCGGCGGAGTGCTACCTTGTTGTAGGTAAAATCTTTCGTTTCCAAACACCTATCGGATGGCGGGTAAACTCGATGTTTTCAGCATATGACGATACAGCTAACCAATTACGTAACCCTCAAAGAAGAATGGGCCAATCAAATCGGTCGATGACAGACCACACCACACATTAACACCCGGCAGATTAACATATTTGTCCACGTGAATTTGAGGATTGTCAGCATCCCAGTACATGCAATTGTGGCGGTTGACACTACCGTTCAATTTGAACTGCACCTCGTCACACGAGATAACCATCCCATCTCGCAAAGCATGCCATCAAACCACTCGCAGTACTCCATCGCTCTATCCGGCTCGTCCTCGTTCACAGCGTGCAGCGATCTTGGAATGTGCACTTTCCACTTCGCAGTCTTCACAATTCGTCGTATGCTTGATTAGCTTACTTCTTTTCCATGTGCAACCTGCTTCACAGATTTTTGAGATGACCTAGTAAAATGTTGCAACGCAGTAGCACTGGAAGCTGGACTTGTTGATGTTTTTATTTGGCCTGATCTTTCCTTATGTACATCCTGAACAGTAACGTCCACTTCAAATTTAACCCGAATACAATAAATTGTTGCAGCTATTGGCGGCTGAGTTACGTACACGTTGCGCCATTGCCGTTGTACCTCCATCATATTTTCGTACTTCCAGAACCATTTCAATACGGCATTGCGTCGCTCAAACCACAATCTTACTTCATTCATTGCTGCACTGTCGTATGCTGGAAAACGCGCGCCAGAAAACAATGGACTGTGCTACCGCGCAACATTGCAACGATATGTCATTTTGTTCCGAAGATATTGACTATCAAAGAGTCTCTACATTTTCCTGAACCCCTCTGTACATGATGTGCTTCGTTCCCATGTACCGTGACCGGCAAAAAATAGGCCTAGGCAACAAGGAACGACTTGCTGTTCTGGTAATGACGCATGTACCAGGCAAGCTGGTAGTGGGACAGAGGGAGCACTCTTTTACTTCTTCTTCTTCTTCTTCTTGCTATCCGGAATTAGACCGAGTAAGCGTTATGGTCTCGGTCCATGTCCCTGCTGGTCTTCCTGCATCTGTTCTACCGCAGGACTGACAGTTGGAGATTTTTTGGGGATCCTGCCGGTCTTCATCCACAGTATATGGTTTTTTCAAGATTAATGTAGTTCTATTTTGCTATTATACAGTGTGTAGCCAGTTCTTCTCATTAACAGCATCTCGTTAGCCTCCGTTCGTCATCTCTACGGAGTGTCCAAGCTTCGCTGCTATACAAAAGGGTATGTTCGACCAGGGTGTCGTATAGTTTCAGTCTGAACAGGAGATGGTCTGAAGATGGCATTTATTAGTTTTGTGACTTTTTTGAAGTTTTTGTGGTGCATGTGGTTTTCTAGAATGTAGCCGAGCATGCACATGATGAACCCTGTGTATCTGAATGTATTTACTCGAAGGCTATGTTGTCTATTTACATTTTGGTTCTCTTATAGTCTTCCTCCATGAAGGCGACAACTTTAGTTTTATTGAACGAGACCTTCAGATTGCACATTTTTGCAGCTGAATGCAGGTTACACATTCAACCCTGTAGACTAATAGTGAAAGTTGCAATTTGAAGTATTTGGGCGGAGGTTTCCTGTTCTGGGATAGGCCTCCCAAAGCCCTTGGTCAGAACAGGAGAATTGGAGTTACTTTTAGTTTAATTCTGAGATGGCCCAGACCGGAAAAGCAAGCCCGGTGTATTTGATAGTGTATTTGTTTATGAGTATACAGGGTAAAGTCGGTGACTTGCCTTACCTGGGCAGTGTGCCAGCGTCGCTGTCAATCGCCTGCAATGGGAACAAGGAACGGTGAGTGAACCACATTAACTGTGGACAGCTGACCGAAACAGGTTCATAGTAAAACAAGTGGATAAATTACCGGAGCGATCGGATAGCGGCTGTCACTAAACTGCTCGATCTTTGCAGACGTCAGTAGGAAAGGTAACATATGAAGACGATGCTAAAAGTTCTTGGGTATTAGTCCGCGTCATTCTTGCGGTATCTTCCGATCCGACGTTTTGGCCTATCGTTAAGCCCCTTTTTCCGGGAACACGCTGCTCACTTTTATCTTTTGAATATTGTGCAATCAGTTTAACCTGCATTGTTAACGAAGTAGGTAGTCATGGTTGATGTTATTATATGCTGGATGTATTCATTCAAGAGTCGAGCCAGCAAAATAAACAGTTCACCATATTTGCGAATTACCGTTATCTAATAGCCAGTATCAGGTTGATCTTTGACTTCCTTTTTCCTTAATCGATAACCGTACTACAATGTCCCAGTTCGGAATACACACGAGACAAATATTAGTTATCCTCAGGTGACACCACATTATGTTGTGTGGTCTTCAGGCCGAAGACCGAGTTAATGCAGATTTCCATGCTACTCTGTCCTGTGCATGTCTTTAAGTGCCGCAACCCACATCCTTCTGAATCTCTTCACCGTATTCATCTCTTGGTCTCCCTCTAGGATTTTTACCCCCTACATTTCTCTCCGGTACTAAATTGGTTATCCTTTTGCGTGTCGATATGTGCCCTATCATCCGATACCTCCTTTCAGCTGGTTTGTGCCACAATTTTTTTTTCCTCACCCGTTTCTATTCAGTACCTGCTCATTAGTTACGCGATCTAATCTTCCGCATTCTTCTGCAGCACCACATTCAGTAGCTTCCACACAGTAGCCAAACAAGGATCATGGAATGTAGTCGAACTAGACCAGGCGATGCTGAAGAAATTAGATTAGGTAACGAGACACTTAAAGTAGTAGATGAGTTTTGCTATTTGGGCAGCCGGATAACTGATGATGGCCAAAGTAGAGAGGATATAAAATGTGGAGTAGCAATGGCAAGAAAAAAACGTTTCTGAAGAAGAGAAATATTTAACATCGAATATAGGTTTAAGTGTCACAAAGACTTTCTTGAAAGTACTCCTAGGGAGTGTAGCCATTTATGGAAGGGAAACGTGGACTATAAACAGTTTAGACAAGGAGAGAACAGAAAGCTATTTAAATGTGGTGCTATGAAGATTAGATGGGTAGATCACGTAACTGATAAGGAGATACTGAATAGAACTGGTGAGAACCAAAAATATGGCACAACCTGGCTGGAAGGAGGGATCGGTTGATAGGATACCTGCCGAGACATCAAGGGATCGCCAATTTAGTACTGGAGGGAAGTGTGTGAGTGTGTGTGTGTGGGGGGGGGGGGGGGTAAAAATCTCCGAAACCTACTGCAACCTGCATCATTCAGAATCTGTTTACTGTATTCATCTCTTAGTTCAAAATGGTTCAAATGGCTCTGAGCATTATGGGACTTAACTTCTAAGGTCATCAGTCCCCTAGAACTTAGAAACACTTAAACCTCCTTTCAACTGGTTTGTGCCACAATTTTTTTTTCCTCACCCGTTTCTATTCAGTACCTGCTCATTAGTTACGCGATCTAATCTTTCGCATTCTTCTGCAGCACCACATTTGAGTAGCTTCCACTCAGTAGCCAAACAAGGACATCACACACATCCATGCCCAGGGCAGGATTCGAACCTGCGACCGTAGCGGTCGTGCGGTTCCAGACTGTAGCGCCTAGAACCGCTCGGCCACCCCGGCCGCCATCTCTTAGTCTCACTATATAAATCGAAGTGATACTTGCTACTAGATAATGGTAATTTGCAAATAAGGTGAATTGTTTCATTTTGTTGGCCCGACTCTTGAATAAACACTTCCATCGTATAACAACATCACCCATCACGCTTCCCGCCACCGTTCCAAATGGTGCCAGACATCGTCTGTGTGACAACGATGGGGGTCGTTGAGCGGGTTATTCGAAGGGCGATGCGGTGCCTCAGTGTTCGTCGGAGCAGGAACGTATTCGTACAGCCCTGTGAACGTGGCTGTTGTCATCTTGGAAGACTGATGTGCCTGCAGCATGCTCATCATGAAGATGCAGAAAAAAGAGTAACACCGGATCATGGACGATGTTAAATTGACATCCTGGTTCACCTGAATAATCCTGGCTCGAGTCTTGGTACGAAAAACACGTCAGAAGCATCATAGACTCACCGCCGCCGCGAACTGCACTCCATAAACGGTGGATAAAATGTCTCATTGGGTCATCGATGCATTCGACGTCGGGATCACATATTACTCCTCCTTTTAGCTACCGAACATGTTCTGTCCTGTTTGCCTGATGACGACGTGGAACGTTTTTTGGCAATGTGAGCATTGCTCTTTTGTGTGGTTCCCGACTCGAGACATCGATTTACATACAGGTCCCTTCACAGTGGCCTCTGCTTGAAAGATACCCCCGTTCAGCGGCAGTAGCATTACCTTTTGGGTTTGATACCGATTGTCGCGGTTGAAACATGTAACTAGTATCAAGTTCCAGTCGGTTGGAGTGTTCTTACGACCACTGTCCTTAGGCCATGTCGCGTGGTTACGATTGGTACATCAGCCCTTGTAAAGGTGTTGGACAGTCCGTTCTGATACACCAAGAAACCGTCGTCCACAGTATTGTCATGGGTAGGTCCAAATACGGTAATTCCTTTCTGCCAATCTGCGCGAGGTGGCGCAGTGGTTAGCACACTGGACTCTCATTCGGGAGGACGACGGTTCAGACCCGCGTCCGGCCATCCCGTAGGTTTTCCGTGATTTCCCCAAAATCGCTTCAGGCGAATGCTGGGATGGTTCCTGTGAAAGGGCACGGCCGATTTCCTTCGCCATCCTTCCCATTTCCGATGTGACCGACGATCTCACTCTTTGGTTCCCTCACCCGAATCACCCAACCAACTAATCTGCCACGTCTATCCATGTTACTGCGCTGATTCCATCCAGTCTAGCGGAACTTACATACCATTTCATTGCCATTACCTACATCGGCGGCGGGAGGTCATGTGACCTGGTACCTCTTTTACACCATCTACAGCGCTCCAAAGCGCCCAACGCACTCTTTTAAAGGAGTGACTATTAATTTGTCTGGTGAATTTACTAGATGGATAAACTCGCACTGTGTGTCTTGATACACACCTGTCAGAATTGTGAGAGTCGGTTGTGCATGTCTGAGACGGCCCCAGTCGTATGTTACACGGTATGGTGCTTCTGGAGTCACTCACGTATTGAATCGAAACGAACGAGATATACAAACAGGAAAGCCAGAAAAAAAAACTTACCAATGCAGAAACGTGGTCCACAGCCGAACGGAAAGTACGTGAACGGTTTGATGAGGTGCTTGTTCTCCGGACTGAAGCGTTCCGGGTCGAAGCGGTCGGGATCTGGGAAGTACTTCTCGTCGTGGTGGATGGCGTGCACCGGCAGCCAGACCCCGTCTCCGGGCCGCAGCTCCAGCCCTGGACAGCTCCCCCTCCCCGCCGCCGGCAGCCTGTAGGGGCGGACGCACTGGCGGTCCAGGGACGGCAGCGGCGCGTACATGCGCAGGGTCTCTGCGAACATGAATTACACCCAGCAGCTTAGTAGCGCTTGCACAGAGCTCCCATTTGGCACTGATGAAGACAGCAACGAGACGTAGATTGGACTCCGCGAGACGCTGCAAGTGATGGTGAGGTGGATGGGGCCAGGAAACACCCTGACTCGTGGTCACGCAAAGGTCGCGCAGAACATCGGAGACGGGTCGACGAACAGTCGGAGACTGAAGACAGATTGTAAGACTGCAGCCCATTGCCTCACATACTTTTCAGATACTTGAATTGTCGAGTTTATAACCATTGTTTGTAAATATACCTATTAATGAATTTTTTTCAGTAAGTAGTGTTTATCAAAATGTAATTGATAGGATAAGTATCATTTTTCTCAAATCGCTGTAGTAAACACGCTGGGCATGTCGGTAAAGTCAGTTGGCGCAAGTGCGCGCAGTCGTAGAGATGAGGGAAGAGAAGCTATTGCGAAGAATCTACATATACATCGAAATTCCGTACGGCGCATGGCGGAGGGTACTCCGTACCACTACTTTTGATTTCCTGGCGCAGGTGGTGAAGGCCTCTAGCCGTTCGCGTGGGGTGCTAGCAGAAATAACAGTTCCCAGCATTGTTCACAGTTGATCGGGGTCCTTTGGTCTAGAGCCAAGTGGAAGGGCTCAACCAAACGTTTCTTCGAATCTGTGACTGCCTTGGACGCAAATTTGTTGGCATGAATTATGGAGTGCGCAAATGTAGGACTTCCCCTGACAGGTCAGCGGTGCGCTACTCAAACGAAGGAGCTACTCAGGAAGCAGAGTACTTCCTGAAGGCACGCGGTTTTTTTATGTTAGGGGGTAGTTGGAGGTGTTCTGATCAACAACGCCAAACGACACGCACATAAACCACATTGACTGTCAAAATTTTATCAGTAAATTGTCGAAGTATTCGTACAAAATTACAGAATTTACTGCCCTCCAAGAAAGTTCTCGCCCTCAAATTATTCTAGTGACTGAGAGCTAGCTGGAATACAAAGTGCAAAGCTCAGATATTTAGCGAGTCATGGATCGTATATCGGAAAGACAGTTTATAGGCCATAGAAGGGGGAGTGTTCATTGCAAAAGACAAAAATACTGTCTCCATTGAGGTCTAAGTTGAGTGTGACAGTGGAGTTATCTACTCACTTATAATAGGTCTAGCTGAAACCAAGCTGATTGTTGGATGCTGTTACCGGGCACCCGATTCTGCTGATGGGTCTAGAGTCATTCAAAGAAAGTCTACGGTCATACCACGCAATATTGGTTGGAGGCGACTTAACTCTACCCACTATAGACTGGAATGTCTATGGATTCATTGCAGCGGGTATAAAGAGACAGTCGTGCGAAGCACTTTTGAACACGTTTCCCGAAAACTGTCTTGAGCAGCTCGTTCAGCAGCCCACACGCAAAGCAAATATTTTAGACATTGTAGCTACAAACAGTCCGGACCTTATCGAGAACGTCAGTATAGAAACAGTGATTCGCGACCTTTATGTCATTATAGCAACTATGCTTATGGAAGTTAATAAATCATTTAAGAATGCTAGGACAGTGTTTCTGCTAGAAAGAGCAGCTAAGCAGTTGTCAGTAACTAACTTAGACAATGGACTGGCGCTACTTATTTCCAGTACGATAGTAGTTGAGAAATTACAGGTTAAGTTTATGCAGAGTGTAAATCGTGGACTGGAGAATTATGTGCCTAGAAAGTGGATTAAGGACGCAAAAGACTCACCATGGTTTAATAGTGAGATACGGAAGCAGAGGCTGTTGCACTCTAGGTTCAAATGAGGACGCGTGAATGACGAGAATCAGAGACAGGTAGAGATTCATGCGTCTGTGAAAAGATCTATGCGCGAAGCATAACTACCACCGTCATACCTTACCAAAAAATCTGGGAGAGAACCCGAGAAAATTCTGGTCCTGTGTAAAATTGGTAAGTGGGTCTAAGGTTTCCACCTGTCATTTACAGACCGGTCTGGTGCCGCGGTTGAAGATAGGAAAACGAAAGCCAAAGTTTTATATTTCATATTCAAGACATCGTTCGCGCAGGAGAATCGTACAAAAGATGCAGTCGTTTGACCATCGAAGAGACTCCCGTACGGACGATATAGTAAGAAGCATCATTGGCGTAGAGAAGCAACTGAAAGAGTTGAAAATAAAGAAGTCACCAGCTGCGGATGGAATCCCATTTCGGTGTTTCGGGGAATACTAAGCGCTGGCCCCTTAACCTAGGTTGCGTTTACCGCGAATCTCTCGCCCAGCGCAAAGTCCGAAGAGACTGTAATAAAGCGCAGATGACAGCTCATATAAAAACGGCAAAATAACGGACCCGAAAAATTACAGACCAATATCTCTAACATCGTTCTGCTGCAGAATCCTTGAACGCATTCTCAATTCGAATATAATACGTTTTCTTGCGACCGAGAATCTTATACCCACGAATCAGCAGTGCTTTAGAAAGCATCGCTCGCTCGAAACTCGGCTTGCCCATTTTCACATGACATACTGCGAACTATGGATGAACGGCAACAGGCAGATTCCATATTTCTATATTTCTGGAAATCATTTGACACGTAGCTCCATTGCAAGCTGTTAAAGAAGTTACGAGCATATGGAATAAGTTCACAGATATGTTAGTGGCTCGAAGACTTCTTAAAAAAGTTATAGAATCGAGTATGTTGTTCTCGACTACGAGTGTTCATCAGAAGCATGGGTACCGCCAGGAGTGCCCACGGCAGTGTGGCAGACCGCTGATATTATCTGTATGCAGAAATGATTTGGCGGAGAGGGCGGGCAGCAACCTGAGCTTGTTTGCTGATGATGATTTGGTGTACGCGAAGGTGTCGGAGGTGGATGACTGTGAGAGAACATAAGGTAACTAAGGAATATATTTGGCGCTCAAATTCTAGAGCTCTAAGATTTTGGAAGTAATGAAGAATGCAGACAGAGAAACTTCATTGGCCCGGGTCGTTAACCATCACAAGGGTTTTATTTTTTCAGCATAAATTCTGAGTTAGTCCCAAGTGAAAGAAATAGTCAAAAGAAGCCAAAGGTGGTTAAATTTACAGTTGATTTTCAATCACTTATTGTGTTCAAAAGCAGTTGTAACTAAAGAGATTCAGAGAGTATTGCACTACTGCTGCAGATAATTAGCTTAAATTAAAAGTGATTTAATTGAAATTCATTTTAAGTTATTGAAGTATGTTGGCTTCCTTGTAGTCAAGGTAGTTTTAGAATTTTATGTTGTATTTTGTAAATGATATTATGTGTTCGTCTAAGCAACTTTGGTACCGAAAAATAGTCATTGCCATGAATGAAAGTCATTAGGGCATTAATCTAAGACGCAGTCACTTGCAAAATAATAAGTAAACAATGATGAACAGTTTTTGTCACGTTCAGCTGTTGATTGAAACATAACAATCATGAATTACACAACACAGTACAGTTTCCATGAAGTGTTGCTAGTCATTGATGATTACTGGTTATGGCTAACGGTAACTAACATCATTACATTCCAAATTGTCTCTTGTGTTCATGGCACATGTGTCTTTTACAAGTAAGCTATCGCATGTGCATTTTGTCAAGTTGCTACTTTCGTACATGTTTTTAGAGTCATTACAGTCTCTTACAAAAGATAAGTTTTTGCTCGTTTTGGAGCTGGCGACCATCTCATTCTGCAGTCTAAATTTATTCAAACCATATTCTGGCATTCAAAACTCGGCTAATTACAGTGAAACTTTAATTTATAACCATTTTTTTACGTTTAGGTCATTGTTGTACGCAGTAACCCGAACGATAGCGATCAGGTTGTGACTATATGCGTTCTGTCAGTAAACACTGATCTTCGGATTCGACATCTTGTCTCCACTAACCGCGTGACATTAGATACATGTGGCACAGTAAAACCTTACATACACCTTAATTCTAATAGGTACGTTATAAGGTGAACTAAAAGGCAAAAAGTAACCCTCATTTCTTTTGTTTGTTGCTCAAACCATTATGACATGATTCGGTAGTGACGGTGTCGTGAATTGACTTGCTTCACGTACGTGTCGGAAGTGGGATACTGCAGTTGAACGAACTGGTGTGCGGTTCGTCTCAGTACCGTTCGCTGATGAGAGATGATGTCAGAGCTACCAGGGTCCCGTTTCAAAAGCCAGTATCTCACTCACACATCTGTGTGCCTCCACCACCCGTTTGAACGTTCGCCTCTCGTCAGAGGGTATGCGTAGCCTCGTGCGGCTTTCGATGTTCTCGTGGCCTGTTATCAGCACATTATTGCACTTCTTTTTGTATTTATGGAATGTAAATCTGACCTTGGCTACTTCACTCTTAAAGTCTGTGGAGGAAGTGATTGGTCAAAGATAGTTCTTGCCCGTACATCTAGAGGAGATTATTTTGGCATTGAAGCTATGTGGACAACCACAAAAAGAAAAATTTATTGTATGATTATTTATTATATGTTGGGGACAGTATAGATAATATAGTACCACACAACATAAAAATTACAGAAAAAAACCAGTAAACTGAACGGACATCTGGTCTTATCCAGTCTACAGATCATAAAGAAACTCCACATGCAAGCCACCAGAAAGATTCATTCACCAAACAAGGGAACCACACAAGGCGATTTTCAATTACACGCTGATACATAGGAAACTATTACGAATAGTTCGGCAAAGGAGAAATAGTGAAATGATAATAGTAGTGCAACGCATGTTTTAAATGATGGACAGTGATTATCTGCAGTAACTGTAAATGAAATTAAGTATACAGTGTGATTTGGATGATTTATTGAAGTCTCTTGGTCTATTTATGGTACGTATACTTCTTTTTAGATTGAGTATTTCCTCCACTTGGTATCAACTGTTCACGTCTCTATAATTTCACTTGTCTAATATTAATCTAACAAAATGGTACAGGAACAAATGAAAAAAATTGTTACTACTACTATCACTATTATGAAATCATCTGCAAATCAAACGCCCGTCTCCTAAACGCCGTAATGCTGAAATCTTTGCGTGAAAAAGAAAATGGCAGGAGAAGTCTGGGTAATGGCCTGTTCGTCTTACTCTGTCATGTAATTGTATTTCGTGAAATGGGCTTGTCCGGAGGCAATAAAAGTAACTTGTAAAACTTTCGTGGGAAGATTCAGCCTGTCGGAGAATGCTACCAATGGACTGCTAAGAGTTATTTCAGTATGAAACATTGATTTCAGAACGCCCCTTCAAAAACTTGGCAGTTACGCTAAAACTAGACAGTCCGTAAATAACTTCTACAGTTCGTGAATGACGTAACCAGCGAAAAATACTTTTTTGAATGTTTTATTTTGTTCCCTTAGCCGGTTTCGGCCTATCATGCCCTTCTACAAATGGATAATATTTTTCATTACATAGATGTTTTGGTCAACAGCTTGTCGTCTGCTCCAAACTGCACAAGAATATTTAAGTATTTAGTACCACTTTATCTGTTGTTTCGTTAATAAAAATACGCTAAAGCGCTGCAAAATAGTTTTCTTCGCTTACATATGTTGCAGGAGATGGTGGTTCGTTTTGTGGTGTTCCATGTGGTTTTCTAGCTCGATGTTTATGTTCCTGAATTCCACCGTAACACACATATTGCAAATAAGTTACTGTAGCACACTTCACAATATTCTTTAAACTCATGTTGAGCACCTCACTTGTGTTACACACTTGGTGTTTTTCTTTACAGTGCAAAGATTATCATTAAGCAAAGATACAAAGATATCATTCATTAAATATTCCGGGATGGTTCCTTTGAAAGGGCACGGCCGACTTCCTTCCTCTCCTTCCCTAATTCGATGCGGCCGATGACCTCGCTGTTTGGTCCCCTCCCCCAAATCAACCAGCCAACCAACCATAAAATATCGACCAAGGATGTAAACAAAGCTGATTTGTGGGATGTGTAAAATGTAACATGTTAATAACAGGAAAATATTTGCACCTTAAGCATGAACGTATTATTAAAAGACAGTAGGATAATGATAAATTGTTGTTACTACGATTTTTTATACTGTCAGTGGTAATTATTAATGAAATACTACAAAGCTAACCTATTACATATCACAAAGTAGACATATATGTACACAAATTTACACATACAGATATTTGGACATCACTACTAAGGATGTAGGCTGCAGTAGGTACTGGGAGCTGAAGAAGCTTGCACAGGATAGAGTAGCATGGAGAGCTGCATCAAACCAGTCTCAGGACTGAAGACCACAACAACAACAACTGTTCATAACTTAATTGCAGGAAAAATAAAATTAAAAAGTTGGAGAGTGGGAAGAGAGCGACTCTTTTGTTCATCATCGTGGTTTATATTTACGCAATAACAAACTGGTATCTCAAAATGTAGTGATGTGACTGTTAGGGGTGCAATTTGTGTCTGATTTTTGTGAACAGCCTAAGGAAATTCACAATATCCAACATGGATAAAATAACAACTTCTATTATACAAAACTTTTTGTCAAATAAAATGCTGCGCCTAATGCCCGTGATTTGCTAGCTATGGGGCATATTCATAGAAAACGTTTGTTCAGTTACGGCAGAACTGATTTCAAGCAGCATTTAGTACAACTTCACTGGTCGCGGGGAATACCGTGCAACTAAGTGGAGAATTCCTCCGATCAATGTAGAATAGCTCGTGGGAATACTGTAGGAAGATTCCTTCGTAAAATCTGCCTCAATATTTTTAATCGTGGCTGCAAGAGTTTCAGACAATAGCATACATCATTAAACGGATAAAAGAATATGAGCTTCCTGCATATTATAGCACTGTGATCATCAGTGGTACAGAATATTTCTGTTGTCTTCAAAGACCACACTTCAGAAAGCATACTTCATCCCAGGTTTCGCATGTACTTTGGAAACAACGATAGTGAGTATCTCAGCTGAGGTTGTTCGATGCAGATTACTTGAAGCTGTTGTGGTCTTGCTTTCAAGAGATCAGAAGGATAAAATAAAAAAAAAAATGAGAACATACGACAGCGGCTTTATTTAGAAAGGATTTTGATATTACTACCATCAAAAGACTGCACTGGTATAATCATACCAAAAGACTATTTTTAAGTACAAATCCGATACAGTGTTTTGGAAGAGGTGCGCCATTAAGCCTTGGATGCATGAGTGGCATGATTCTGTAACACCTGTTTTGAAACAACTCTAAATGCTGTTATTAAAACAGATATTATCAAAATTAGAAGGGGTTAGTGATAGAGAATTAATAAGAAAGTATTTATTATGATATTGTGACCTTTATTTTAGTATAATATGAAATACCGTGTTATAAATTACATTATAATTTCCCTGAATTGAATAACTAACTCTCAGTTTTACTGATACACAACAGAAGACTTGCTCACAAACAGTATAGCACCTCACAAATAATTTCACTGAGTTCATTGCAAATAGGTTTTGTTCATTTGCAGAATAATGGACCACATTTCTGTCTAATCGATGTGTGCACCGGAGGCATCTTCTTCTTGATGATTTCCAGTAAGCGAGGAACCTTATTCTGAATGTGTGAGTATTTGGTTATCCTCTCTGCATGAGACAATTTTCATTTTATCAGATTGACCTTCCATATCGGTTGCGATGTTGTGAAAATAAAGCACAAGATATTTATTGCTTCTATAGAAAACAAATTTGTCCATAAGACAAAATACCTTCGTTTCAACTGTTAGTTGCAGGTATATATGCCTTCTGGTCGACCAACTCCTGATTTAGATTCATCACCCAATAAAACTCTCTCTCAAGTAAATGTTTTTACTTCCTTCATCTGCAGAGGTGCTGTGATGCACTGAACTTTCGCAATATCATACTATTGTTCTTTTTGGCCGCGCGAAGAACTCTTGTCGAATTGTCTTTCAAGCCAAAACAATAATCATAAAACTTCTCTGGACACTGAGCCTTCATTCCGAGTAGAATTTCCTGTTTCTTTTGTTACGCTACCTTTCATTGGAGCCGGTGGAGTTTTGAGGACACTGTTGATTGGCGGCAGTGATTTACTCTGCTGAATTCCATCATGACTGATGAGAAACTCAGCAATTCTGTACTGATTCACCACTGTTTGCTTCGCTTGGTACGCTAGAAGACATGAGCCTATTATCCTGGAGACCACCAGTGTCCTAATCTCTGCTATCACTTTCATCGAGGACAGCTTCATCTTCAAGCCACTCAGTAACGGTTCATTCAAAATTTCGATCACTTCGCTGACTTCAGATGATAGGGATAGTGTGGTATCCATGTTATAAATGAAGAATAAAAGTTACTATCCTGTTTATAAAAAAACCCTAACGCTGATCTGAAAGTATTTCGGCATTGACAATGAGGAATACACCTACCTTCAAAACAGCACTCGGTTGTAGCTTTTACAATACCTTTGACCTCTCAGCAAAGAGTGTAACTGTGCCTAACTGATAATTGTTATCAGAAATCTAGCTACTTTAACGCACTATTCAGGTAAAAGGTATATAAACCTAGGAAAGACACTTAGTTTGCTGAGGGGTCTAAAAGACCCAGTCACGCGTTAGACGTGTTGGATTACTAAATTCAAAATGTAAATAAATTAATTGTGCTACAACAAATAATGCTTCTTATGAAGAAAGTCTATTGTCTTCCCAATGACTGCACTGGACATAAACTACAGTATACATATTTTAATACTTTTGTTGTGAAAATGAAACGTGGCTAGGTATAAAAGATGTTTTTTTGAAAACGAAACGTTGCTGGATCTAAAAGGCCCATGTTATGCATCCAAGGATTAGAAAGACGAAGACCCTATGATATTTAGGAGAGACAAATCCTGACAGACACTCGCAAGAGATGTACAAATATCAGTAATGACGTAAGGCAAGAACTTCCGATGCGTAAAGCAGCCTGGGAGGGACTCACAGACAACCACACCCGACTTGCTGGAACGAAGAACAGATGTTTCACAATATATATAAATGACCTAGTAGATAGTGTCGGAAGTCCCATGCGGCTTTTCGCGGATGATGCTGTAGTAAACAGAGAAGTTGCAGCATTAGAAAATTGTAGCGAAATGCAGGAAGATCTGCAGTGGATAGGCACTTGGTGCAGGGAGTGGCAACCGACCCTTAACATAGACAAATGTAATGTATTGCGAATACATAGAAAGAAGGATCCTTTATTGTATGATTATATGATAACGGAACAAACACTGGTAGCAGTTACTTCTGTAAAATATCTGTGAGTATGCGTGCGGAACGATTTGAAGTGGAATGACCATACAAAATTAATTGTTGGTAAGGCGGGTACCAGGTTGAGATTCATTGGGAGAGTCCTTAGAAAATGTAGTCCATCAACAAAGGAGGTGGCTTACAAAACACTCGTTCGACCTATACTTGCTCATCAGTGTGGGATCCGTACCAGATCGGGTTGACGGAGGAGATAGAGAAGATCCAAAGAAGAGCGGCGCGTTTCGTCACAGGGTTATTTGGTAACCGTGATAGCGTTACGGAGATGTTTAACAAACTCAAGTGGCAGACTCTGCAAGAGAGGCGCTCTGCATCGCGGTGTAGCTTGCTCGCCAGGTTTCGAGAGGATGCATTTCTCGATGAGGTATCGAATATATTGCTTCCCCCTACTTATACCTCCCGAGGAGATCACGAATGTAAAATTGTAGAGATCAGAGCGCGCACGGAGGCTTTCAGACAGTCGTTCTTCCCGCGAACCATACGCGACTGGAACAGGAAAGGGAGGTAATGACAGTGGCACTGAAAGTGCGCTCCGCCACACACCGTTGGGTGGCTTGCGGAGAATAAATGTAGATGTAGATGTTGAAAGAGATTCACGAAACATGTTGAGGGCACACAGAATATGAAATGATGGGAGTTTGAATAGAATTGTCTAACTTAACAGCGTGTAAAATCAGCGAGCAACAAACGCATCTGCCGCGCAGGATTAGCCGAACGGTCTGAGGCGTTGCAGTCATGGACTGTGCGGCTGATCCCGGCGGAGGTTCGAGTTCTCCCTCTGGCATGGGTGTGTGTGTTTGTCCTTCTGATAATTTAGGTTAAGTAGTGTGTAAGCTCAGGGACTGATGACCTTAGCGGTTAAGTCCCATAAGATTTCACACAAATTTGACCATTTTTGAACAAACGCATCTACACTGAAGCGCCAAAGAAACTGGTATAGGCACACATATTCAAATATGGAGATACGTAAACAGGAAGAATACGGCGCTGCGGTCGGCAACGCCTATATAAGACAAAAAGTTTCAAATGGCTCTGAGCACTATGGGACTTAAACATCTGAGGTCATCAGTCCCCTAGGACTTAGAACTACTTAAACCTAACTAACCTAAGGACATCACCAACATCCATGCCTGAGGCAGGATTCGAACCTGCGACGTAGCGGTCGCGCGGTTTCAGACTGAAGCGCCTAGAACCGTTCGGTCACACCGGCCGGCAGACAACAAGTGTTTGGTGCAGCTGTCAGATCGGTTACTGCTGCTAAAATGGCAGGTTATCAGGATTTAAGCGAATTTCAACGTGGTGTTATAGTCAGCGCACGAGCGATGGGACACAGTTTCTACGAGGTAAGGATGAAGTGGGGATTTTCCCGTACGACCATTTCACGAGTGTACCGTGAATATCAGGAATCCGGTAAAACATCAAATCTCCAACATCACTGCATCCGGAAAAGCTACTGCAAGAACGGAACCAACGACTACTGAAGAGAATCGTTCAATGTGACAGAAGTGCAAAACTTCGGCAAATTGCTGCAGATTTCAATGCTGGGCCATGAACAAGTGTCAGCGTGCCAACAATGCAACGAAACATCATCGATATGGGTTTTCGTGTACCTTTGATGACTGCACGACACAAAGCTTTACGCCTCGCCTGGGCCCGTCAACACTGACACTGGACTGCTGATGACTGGAAACATGTTGCCTGGTCGGGCGAGACTCATTTCAAATTGTATGGAGCGGATGGAGGTGTACGGGTGTGGCGACAACCTCATGAATGCATGGATTCAACATGTCAGCAGGAGACTGGTCAAGTTGTTGGAAGCTCTGTAATGATGTGGGTCGTGTGCAGTTGGAGTTACATTGGACCCCTGGTGCGTCTAGATACGACTCTCACAGGTGGCAGCCTGCCTGATCGCCTGCATCCATTCATGTCCAGTGTGCGTTACGAGGGACTTGGGCAATTCCAGCGGGACACCCCACAGGTCCAGAATTGCTACAGAGTGGCTCCAGGAACACTGACTGATTTTAAACACTTGCGCTGACCACCAAACATCTTCCGAGACATGAACATTTATGAGCATATCTGGGCTGCCTTGCAACGTGCTGTTCAGAAGAGCTCTCCACCCCCCTCGTACTCTTACGGATTTCTGGACAGCCCTGCAGGATTCATGGTGTCAGTTTTCTCCAGCACTGCTTCAGACATTTGTGGCGTCCATGCCACGTCGTGTTGCGGCACTTCATCGTGTTCGCGGCGATCCTACACGATATTAGGCAGTTGTACCAGTTTCTGTGGCTCTTCAGAGTAAGACAAATACTTACGGCACAAGCTGCAGCCCATGACACGAGGCTTCTGCGAGCAATGGCTTACCGGAGAGCACCATGTCGAGGTACTGGCATCCCAGGACCTCCTCGTAGCTGGGCTGGCCGCCGCTCTTCTGCATGACGTCATCCACTTCTCTTTGTAGGCGCCGCTGCACGTCCGGATGCGTGGCCAACAGGTAGCTGCTGAACACCATCAGAGACGAAACGGTATCGAAACCGCCGAAGAAGAATATAACCGCCTGCGCCGTCACGTCTTCATCGGTAAGGGGTGCTGTTACAGACAGAAATAAAAAAAAATGTGAATAAATAAACGAACTCCTCATCCCAACATTTCCGCTACAGCTTCCAGACTAAAAAAATTGAAATTTTAGACAAATGTTACTCATGAGCAACTGTTGTACACTATTTGATATAAAGTATCTGGAGATCCCTATGTGAGGCGGAATTGACCACTAGACGTCACCAGAATTGGTTCCGGTCGTGTAACAAGAGGCGGGGAATATTGTGCTCTCAGTGGAGAGGCAGTGACAGCAGAATGGGTCAGTCGGAAGAGCTCAGTGGCTTCGAAAGTGAGTCCGTCATTGGATTCACCATGGAGTTTTAAATCATTCTAAAATTGCCCAATTCGACTGAAAAGTGATGTGACTGTGAGGTGGGAGCTCGAGGGAATGACTGCAGCTGAACGAGTAGGCCAGGTGGGGCAGGTGGGCCAGGTAGGCCAGGCAGGCCTCCTGCACTGACAGGCAGGGACCGTCGGGCGTTGAGGAAAGGTGAAAAAAAAAAAAAAAAACCTAATGAAATCAGCGGAAAGATTTACTCGTGAGTTCTAAAGTGCTACCAGCAGTCCAGCACAATGACTGTGACCAAAGTTAAACAGAGTGAGGTACAATGATCGAACATTTCCTCATAAGCCATAAGTTTCTGCAGTCTGTGCTAAGCGACCCTTGAGGTATTGCAAAAAACGAAGCTGCTGGACAACAGATCACTGGAGACTAGTGATTTGGAGTGATGAAGCACGCTGTGCCACGTGCCAATCCGAATGCCTGGAGAACGTGTCCTGCCGTCATGCCGTCCGGGGTAGCTGCGCGGTCTAGGTGCCTTACCACGGTTCGCGCGGCTCCGCCTGTCGGAGGTTTGACTCCTACCTCGGGCATGGGTGTTCTAGGGAAGCAGCATACTCACGCCTTATAAAATTCACAACAGTCTTTCCATTGTGTGCCAGCCAGTCCGCTGTAACTAGCTCTGACGTCATAAATATTGCGCAATAAAAAAACTTTAAAACGAAGTAAATAACCTGAAACGTTTCTAGCATGTCAGGAGTAATACAAAATCAATATGTGTTGGATATCAGTTCAATAACTTTAACCATTTTCGAAATTTGGATGTTTTTCTGTAAAAATCATTGGCGCAACAGAAAAGAGCTAGAAACTTAAAAAATTATATTTAGATTCCTTTTGCATAATAATTTAGTAGAAACAGTATTCTGGACCTCACAAATTAAAATTTTAGTTGAAATTCATGATTTTCTGGTTTTTATCTTAAAAATTAAGGAAGCAAGATAGATTAAGTAGGCGAATAAATAATAATCATAAAGATGTGAGAAGTTTCAACTGAATAACTATAAGACTATAGCGATAGCGTATCTCCAAAGGGCAAGTTCAGAGTTCGTCTACTGCGTGTAGTGTAATTAAATTAATTCTCTCGCCCAAAATATTTAACTTAGCCACGTCAGACTTTTATTATGATTACTTACTTGTGTGCTGATTGCACAATTAAATTGAAAGCTTCATCGGCCATCAGCAAAGGAAGCAATGATTTATTCGATAACTTAAACTGGTGCATAAACTAGCCCAGCGGCTAGTCGGGAGAGCAGATTTTATCAGGCGTTTCCTTAGCCGTCCGCACCGCGGCTTTATATGTAAGAACGCTGCGTGAGAGGAAGAAAGGCCCCAGTCCTCTCCAGACGCTGATTAGCACACCACCTGTGCCGGGAGTCGCGTCGCGTCGGTTTCGTTGATATAAACAGCCTCGGATGCAGTAATACGTTACTCGGGATACGCGTAACCATGAAATCGTTTTCGAGTGATGTGTTAATTTTGGGATGACGTTAATGATCTATCTTTAGTTTGTGTATGTCGTATTTTCACGAACTGCCGCAGGACAGACATTCTACCATTATTAGCATGGCGTTTGATGAACATTATCATCAAATTATGGCGAGCATTCACTTAAACATTTAATTTGAACATTTATCGTTGGATCAGCGCATTAGAGTCTGAACTGCTCTGGTAGTTGGATTGTGTGGATTCTTTTGGTCTGCGACTTTCAGAATATAGCGAACATTTTAGAGAGAATGGTTTTTGATTATGAGTCCCAGACAATCTCCTAATTCCTCATAGGTATAAGCTGTTGCTATAAATGTATTTCTCAGATGAAATGGGCACTAGGAATTCTAATTACAGGCTTCACGTTTTGTAGTTAGAGAGCCAATGTTGAGAACGGCAAACAACAGCATTAAATAAATAATAGGAACATTAACAATTATTCCACCCGCCGCCCCACAGTGTGTGTTAGTGTAACTTATGTTAAGTTAGATTAGTTAGTGTGTAAGCTTAAGGACCGATGATATGAGCAGTTTGGTCCCACAGGATCTTACCAAATATTTCCAAATTTTCCTGCCGTCATGTACACTGGCAATGGTGGAGTATGGAGGATGTTGTCTAACGGAATGGGGGTGTTTTTCGTGGTTAAGATGCGTCCCGTCATTACACTTAGGGTAAAGCTAAACGCGGAAGCATATGAATTCAACTTACAGCACTGTTTACTCCTTACAGTAAAGACATTGTCATTACACTTAGGGTAAAGCTAAATGCGGAAGCATATGCATTCAACTTACAGCACTGTTTACTCCTTACAGTAAAGACATTGTTGGTAAACGATTACTGGTTGTACCACCATAATAGTGCACCTTGTAATGAAGCAGCATCTGTAAGGTAATGGTTCTTGGATAATAACATCCTTGAAATGTACTGGTCTGCCCCAGACCCCAGTGTCCAACATCAATACCTTCTCTGGATTTGGCTGTTGTGGAGGAATGGGCTGTCATACCTTCACAAGCATTCAGACGCCTCATTGAAAGTGTCCTCAGCATAGTTCATTTCACTATCGATTACCTCTGACGACGTCATATTTGGTTTGTGTGTGTGTGTGTGTGTAGGTGTGTGTGAGTGCGTGCGTGTGTGTCATCTTTACAGAGTTTCTCTGAAAACAAAGATTTTAAATTCTCTGTACAGCGCGTACTTGCTGCAGTTTCGCCTTGAAAATGGCAAGGTGTGCTCCTGTCGAAACATCGGCTGTTGCCGACGACTTCACCCGGCTGCATTCCCATAAGTTATTTGCACAGAGATGAACCCTTTATAAAGGCGAAGGGTGAACGCACCGCATATTAATGTCCACTAATAGGTGTTTGGACGTTTTTGTTCAAATAGTGTAGCTCTGTATTACTTCGTTATACGCAGAAGATATTTTACGACATTATCTCGTATATCAGACCCAGTGATCAGTTTAATATCAAAATTGGTGTTACGTGGCGCTTTCATAGCAAGTACCTCTCCCCCAAGTAGATATCCATGGTGTGTGTCACGGCGTCCCCTCTCTGTGGCCAAATGGAGGACCACCACGGCTAGACGTTTGGTTACACTGGCTGTAGCTTGTTGTCCGTAACTTCCAGCCATTCATCCCCCCCCCCCCCTCAATCCGTCACCAGGTGACTGTTTTAGCAGCGAGGCAAAGTCTTGCAAGTTTTCGGCACACTTCTTACAGGGTGTCCGCAGCAAACTTCCTTGGCTACCACAGCAAGTTTCTGATTACTGTGACTCCCGACATTCACTGGTACAAAGTCGGTTGTCATTTCGTTCCCCTGCTGCACATTTTTTTTCCTGAATCGCTTGAAATGAAGTCCACTGAGTAAGTGAAGCAGAAGGAAAAAATTTTCTCTCAGTCACACCTCCCGCTTCCTTGTCTTCACAACCACATACATTCTGGAGTGCAACATTTAACTCGGCCGATGGATCGACCAAGGTGGTCCAGTCACATGACCCATACAATCAACGGACATCAGCCCCTTAGATCTATACCTGTGGGGCCCCTGAAAGAAGTCGTGTATGCAGAGACCACCTCAGATTCAGAGGCCATTCTGTCCGTCATGCCAATCAGTTGCAGGGTGGCCCATTTGAACATGTGCGCGAGTCGCTGCCGCGTCGTGTTCGTGTATGCTCTGCTTTGCAGCAAACAGCACCTGGTCTAATGATCGTCTCATCGCAGCACGTCATGCACTGATATGAGACATTAATATATACCCTATAGAATAGACACAATGTATTTTCGGACGCATATGGCGTGGCAGTTGAAGGTAGCAAAACGAACTGCCTAAACTTTGCCCACAATTCCTCTTCGTCCACCTTACTGGAACTAAATGATGTCAATTCACCGTATAGGTGAGACGTTAACAACTGCTTATCTGCTCTATCAAACAGAAACACTCGCCTAGTCTTCTTAACTGATGTATAAACTTCCGAAAGCGTAGCTGCCATGACGATATCATGATCGCTAATCCCCGTTTCTGTACTGACGTTTCCGATAAAGCCCGATCTATTTGCAGCTAAAAGGTCTAAGATTCTAAGATACATCCGCTCCGAGCTAGCTGCTAGAGACAGTTTTCAGAAAACACGCCCACGTATTTTGCGCGACTGTTTGTCTGCACCCCTCGCAATGAATCCGTAGACATCCTGCTCTATACATGGTAGGTTAAATTAGCCTCCAACTAGTATTCCTTGATCTGGGTATTTACGCGGTACTGACCGTAGACTTTCTTTGAATGACTTCCGAGCTGTCACAGCGGAATCGGGTGGCCGGTAAAAACAGCCAACAATTAACTTGGGATCAGTTACACCTGTTATACTTTTCCAGATAACTTCACTACCACACTCAACTACGACCGAAATAGAGACAATATTTTTGTGAACTGCAGTGAACACTCCCCCTTCTATGGCCTCTGACCTGTCTTTCCAATATACGTCCCACGACTCGCTAAATATGTCAGCGCTTTCCACTTCGGGTTTTATCCAACTCCCGGTCCCAAGAATAGTTTGAGCGCAAGAACTTTTCTGGAGGGCAGTAAGTTTGGGAACTTAATTAAAACTTTGATAGTCACAGTGTCGTTACTCTGGACGCCATCTGACTTCCCTTGCTGCTTCACAGTAAGCATGTCTATGTGGATGTAAGTTACAGTTGTTATGTAAAGATGAAGAGCGTTTAACAGGACCGACTACTATGGGGAGCTGAATCAAACCAATTTGCCGACTGAACAACATAAACAACAGCATGGAATGTGTCAGTAGAATTAATATTCAAATCTGCAATACAATCTTATTTGTCTTCCAGTTTTAGACGTGTTTCCACCTCCACAGAATCGACCTGTGGCTCCCCAACACGTGGCCCGCTATTGTCATCCAAAACTTGCTGACGGTGTCCAAGCACTGTGGTGTTGCACGGAATCATCCTGGTAAGCATTCTCACACAAGAACAGAAACTGTCACTGATTTAATTCTACAAAGAGCAAAACGATCGTGTTAAACCTCACTCTATTCGCAAGTAACATAGTGCTGCATTAAGACACTGTCATTGGACTTGAGTTGATGACAGTTCAAATCTTCTCCCATGATCGAGATTTAGGCTTTTCTGTTGCTTCCTTAAATCGCTTCATCAATTTCCCGAACGTCTTCTTTGAAACGGATGAGGTCCATTTTCTGCTCTGTCCCTCCCTCTTCTGAGCCTGTGGTGCTCACGCAGTAGAGTACTCGCCCCTTTATGTGCCCTTACTTACCTAAAGTATTTTTTCAGTATCAGGATGAGTTTACGACCATGTGGCGTAGGAGACGACGTAATACGATCTCTTACGCGTGTTTTAAACTTATCATTACCAAGAAAGAGGAATGGTTCAAGACCTTCTGTTGTCGTAAGGCACGCAGCTATCTAGTACGGTGGCTGCAGGATGGCTATGTTTTTTTTTTTTTTTTTTTTTTTTTCGCTTTGCTCACAGCACAGCTGACAGAACTGCATAGCGTAACATTCAGTCGATACGAAGATTCAACCCTCTACATCATCATCATCATCATCATTTAAGACTGATTATGCCTTTCAGCGTTCAGTCTGGAGCATAGTCCCCCTTATAAAATTCCTCCATGATCCCCTATTCAGTGCTAACATTGGTGCCTCTTCTGATGTTAAACCTATTACTTCAAAATCATTCCTAACCGAATCCAGGTACCTTCTCCTTGGTCTGCCCCGACTCCTCCTACCCTCTACTGCTGAACCCATGAGTCTCTTGGGTAACCTTGCTTCTCCCATGCGTGTAACATGACCCCACCATCTAAGCCTGTTTGCCCTGACTGCTACATCTGTAGAGTTCATTCCCAGTTTTTCTTTGATTTCCTCATTGTGGACACCCTCCTGGCATTGTTCCCATCTACTAGTACCTGCAATCATCTGCTTTCATATCCGTAACATCAACCTTGTTGATAAGGTAACCTGAATCCACCCAGCTTTCGCTGCCATACAACAAAGTTGGTCGAAAGATTGAACGGTGCACAGATAACTTGGTCTTGGTACTGACTTCCTTCTTGCAGAAGAGACTAGATCGTAGCTGAGCGCTCACTGCATTAGCTTTGCTACACCTCGCTTCCAGTTCTTTCACTATGTTGCCATCCTGTGAGAATATGCATCCTAAGTGCTTGAAACCGTCCACCTGTTCTAACTTTGTTCCTCCTCAATCCGTTTATATTTCTTTCCCACTGACATTACTTTCGTTTTGGAGATGCTAATCTTCATACCATAGTCCTTACATTTCTGATCTAGCTCTGAAATATTACTTTGCAAACTTTCAATCGAATCTGCCATCACAACTAAGTCATCCGCATATGCAAGACTGCTCATTTTGTGTTCACATATCTTAATCTTACCCAGCCAGTCTATTGTTTTCAACACATGATCCATAAATAATATGAACAACAGTGGAGACAGGTTGCAGCCTTGTCTTACCCCTGAAATTACTCTGAACCATGAACTCAATTTACCGTCAACTGCTGCCTGACTATCCATGTAAAGACCTTTAATTTCTTGCAAAAGTTTGCCTCCTATTCCATAATCTCGTAGAACAGACAATAACTTCCTCCTAGGAATCCCGTCATTTGCCTGTTCTAGATATATAAAACATAGATACAATTCCCTGTTCCACTCTAAACACTTCTCCATTATTTGCCGTAAGCTAAAGATCCGGTCCTGACAACCTCTAAGAGGCCTAAACCCACGCTGATTTTCATCCAACGGTCCTCAACTAATACTCGTAGTTTCCTTTCAACAATACCTGAGAAGATTTTACCCAAAACGTTGATTAAAGAGATACCTCTGTAGTTGTTACAATCTTTTCTGTTTCCGTGTGTAAAGATTGGTGTGATAACTGCTTTCGTCCAGTCTGATGGAACCTGTCCCGACTCCCAGGCCATTTCAATTATCCTGTGTAGCCATTTAAGACCTGACATTCCACTGTATTTGATGAGTTCCGACTTAATTTCATCCACCCCAGCTGCTTTATTGCACTGCAATCTATTGACCATTTTCTCCACTTCCTCAAATGTGATCCTATTTCCATCGTCATTCCTATCCCATTGTACCTCGAAATCTGAAACATTACTGATCGTATTTTCACCTACATTGAGCAACTCTTCAAAATATTCCCTCCATCTGCCCAAGGAATCCACAGGATTCACCAGCAGTTTTCCTGACCTGTCCAAAATACTTGTCATTTCCTTCTTACCTCCCTTTCGAAGACTGTTAATTACATTCCAGAATGGTTTTCCAGCAGCTTGACCCATAGTCTCCAACCTGTTTCCAAAGTCTTCCCAAGATTTCTTATTGGATGCTGCAATTATCTGTTTGGCTTTGTTTCTTTCTTCAACATAACTTTCTCTGTCTACCTGAGTTCTAGTATGTAGCCATTTTTGGTACGCCTTCTTTTTCCTTTTACAGACTGCCTTGACTGTGTCATTCCACCAAGCTGTTTGCTTCATCCTACTTTTACACACTACTGTTCCAAGACATTCTTTAGCCACTTCTAGTACTGTGTCCCTGTACCTTGTCCATTCCTTTTCCAATGTCTGTAATTGACTACATTCAACTAACTAGTACCATTCTGAGATCACTGTTATGTACTTGTGCCTGATTTCCTTATCCTGAACTTTCTCCACTCTTATCCTCCTACATATGGACCTGTCCTCCTGCACTTTCGGCCTCACAATCCCAATTTCACTGCAGATTAAATAATGATCAGTGTCATCAATCTACAAATCTGAATAATCCATATTAGTTATTTTGTTCAAATTTGGTGCACAGCCTTTTGTTATTAATGGAATGATGTCAAAATTTCAGATTTTTCTTTATTATAGTTCTGCAGATAAAGAGAATTACCTATAACTCCCAAAACCTACGCCTGTTTTTTTAAAATCTAGTTAGGAACAATAACAGATGGACTTTCATTATCATTTGAAGGCATTCGAAAGTTATCAATGCATAAAAATCAATTAATTAGAATTTTGTTTTTAAGACTTCTGTCACTGTGCATTACGTAATACAAAAATCAGTCAAAATTATTATTTGATTATGTTTTGCCGTGAGAATTATTGAGAGAGTGTATGTGGGACATACGTTTAAATTTAATATCTCATTTTTCGTAAAACCTTGTACAAACGAACTGTGGGAAATTATGTTGCAACCACGATTCAGGTGATCCATGTCGGTGTACGCTTTCTTTTGTATAAAAGTACCCAGAATGGAAGGTGGAGGCGGAATAAGTTTATTTCTCAAATTGAAGAATATTTCACACTTTGTTTATTTTAATTAAAGAAAATACAAGAATTTAAAATTTTGCTGATATTAATTACTATCAAGTTAGGGATTAGATAAGACAAGATTTGCCGCGAGAATGATCTGGAAGGAAGAGTTCGTTTCTACAAGGATCGTTTAGATCAACAGCCAATCAGAATTAAGCTATTCCCGCGCGAAAAGAGGAGTGTGCATATAGGAGAGTACCTCAAGAGGGGTCGCTTGCTAGTCGGTCTACGAATAACACGATGTCAGATCGCTCTTTACAAATACTCTGTGAGATGAGGAAATAGTGAGCTAATTTCGGTTTGAACATATCGTGACTGAAGCGACTGGAGTTACGAACATTTTAATGAAAGTGTGGTGTTTCTAAGTTAAATAGTTTGAGAGATATGAGCGTGTGAACTTTCTGGTCGTAGTAACAACTCCGAGTGTCGTGTTTCGTGCAATGTACGGAATACTTTGGCGAGCACCTCTTACGAAGAAGACCACTGAAACGACCGAATGTTTAACTCGCGAAGAGTTGTGGGTCTGTGACTGGTAGAACGTGAAAATTGTCGGGTCGGACTTAACTACAATTCTGGCTGCTTTCCGTGTGAATTTTTGTTATACAGACAGTGATCCTCGAATGATAACGTTTTACCATATTAAATAAGGACTTGATAGCCATTTCACGTGTTTCAATATGAACAAAAAGCAGAGTTAATCTAATGTTAAACGCTTTTCTTTAAGTAGACCGAACATCCCGAAGGCCCGATTTTCTGATCATGAACTTTCAAGAACTAACTTTCAGCTAGAGTTACGCGGCCTGTGTGCGGTAGGTGTTAGATGGTGGTTTCATGAACGCTGCTTTACACTGCCTAGCACGTATCTGCTACCACAGAGTGAAAGGACGTCGGCAAGAATCCTGTCGAGGTAGGATAATAGCGATTACAAAATCGTAGACGGCCGACCCCGCCCCGCAACTGGCAGAAACCTGGAAAGACGTCGTCGACTTTGATCCGACGAGGGCAGCTGCCACACTGGGGACAGTGGATGAACTGGCCAGGCAACTGAGCGAGTCTGAGAGGGGCCAAATTGTGGGCTTCAGAGTGGCGGCATGATCCTTTCGCAGAACTGTCACAAGTTGGACGATGTTGGTATCAACGGTCACTCGAACGTTTTCACACCCGTATGCGTGATTCTGGGCGTGCACAAAGCACAGACCGCCGTATTGTAAGGGCAGCAGTGGCAGATCGTACGGCCGCCACAGCACAGATAAGAGGCCTTGTGAGCCCAGACACGTCAACACGAAGTGTTGCGAACCAGTTATCAGGAGTGGAACTGCGGGCGTCCTCCACTCACGCCACAGAACCGACATGCCTGAATCTACTGGTGCCTCAGAGGATCACTTGGAACCGCTCACCGTGGTCTTCAGCGATGAAAGCAGATTCTGCCAACACGAAACTGGTGGTGGTTGGGACGTACTGCGGAATGTCAGTAGACCTGCTCTTTTGCCATTCTTGCAACAGGAAGGTGATGTGTTGTTCCAACAGGATAATGCTCGCCCACACACCGCCAGTGAAACTCAACGTGATCTGCAAGAAGTGCAGCAAATTGTCGCCAATCGAGCACGTGTTGGATACGATTAGACGAGAAGTGAACAGGTGGAGCTGGCTGGCGTGGTGTAACGTGTTCCAGGAGACACTGTTCGCAGTCTGTACGATCCAATGGACGCCAGAGTCAGCGCCTGCATTGCCACCCGTGAAGGCCGCACCACATACTAACAGCACTACGGGTGTTTCAGCGTGGGTCGATACCTGGTATCTCAGAACCGCTCGTCCTGTTGGTCTGTAATTGAAATTGTTTCTTGTACTCGAGATATAATGTTACAACAGTAAATACTGAGTGAATCGGAACCCTCTATAAGGGTTTACTAATTTAACTGAATCCGAATGGCAATCGCAGACTCACAGGACTAGTGAAACCTAATCAAATTTCTTATAGCTATTTCCCAAGATTCTCCACATTTACCTCATACAGAGCATGGTAATAGCATAAATGCATAATACTGATTACGGTTCTGACGTTCCACAGACGCGAGTAATACCTTTCACATGCGAACTGAGCCATGCGTGCACCCATATCGATTCTGGACGCTGGTTCAACCTCTGTAGTTTCGTTCCGCAGCGACCGCCTTTTTGGCGTCTCGCTAGGGTCAGCCTTGCAGCGGCTTGAAGAATTTTAACACGACGAGTGGCTCTCTGAGAGTTTTGGTCTCGGGTACTCTCCCGCACGCTAAGGGGGTCGCTCGCCGAGGACAAGGTGGTGCCACTGTGGCCGAAGGCTGCTTACCGTCGAGAGTGCGTGGATGTCTTCTGAAGATTCAGCGCTCCCCGTTTGTCTTCATGAACGCGTGTGTCCAATTCCGATTTCTGGTGCCTTGGTAAATGATTGTGATTTTGTCAGCATTCGTTCGGCCACAGTATCCGTCGTAGAAATAAATGGCGAGATCCTTATTTGTGTATGATTGAGAGTTGAGTGCGATTTGTGTTTAAAGCTACTGTTATGCTAATTCCTGATAAATGAGAGTTGTTTTTGGTTTCACGCCTAGTTTTCTGTAGGGGCCATTGTTTGCAGTGGGCTTCAGAAGTGGATCAACATCCTTGTAATGAGAACATGGTTGAGTTATTTTTAAGACAGTTATAAAAGGGATACCAGGTTGACCGGCTACAGTTCCATTATTACTCCATTAGGTACAGACGTTGTTCCCGTAAAATCTGAACCCGTGCCTTATATTTAACCACTCGGGGGCTCAAACCTTATAACATCTATTGTGTTTTGTTTTATCTGCATGATATGACGTTCAGGTGGTTTTAAAGTATTTTTATCTTCAACTGGCTATTCGTGTCTGTGGTCTAAAGTGGCGCAGTCCCGTCGACCTGAGGGCAAGCGCCATTTTACGCTCTGTAATTTGTATGTACGTTTTCACAGTTCGAGCTGAACTAAGCAACAGTTTGGTGGACGGACTGAGCTTAAGCTGTCGGCCTTTCACTGGTTCATTAATTTTCGGCCCGCTTTTAATTGTGTTATGAATCAGTCAACGCATTTGTTTTTCGCTTTGTGGTTGTTTGGTCATTTAAAATATTTTTTCAACTGAATTACTTTTGTTCTCTTAGTGAATTTAAAGGATTTGGAATCTAAAGGTTTTTTTTAATTGTTATGGTGGTTAAATAATTTTGAAATCATTATTAACGCCTGTATTATGTATCTTGTAACTGCCTTTTATAACTGCAAGTAAATCCTTCTCATTTTCTTCTTTGGTGGATTACCTTTTAAGTGTATATTTTTTTAAATGTGTCTGTCTTACAACTTTTGGTTTTTAAAGTGTTATTCACGCAATACTCTTGAATGCCACTGGGACAATTTTTTAAATATTTGCTACATTTGAGAAAATTGAAAAGAAAAAATACTTGAAGCATGGAATATTTCTCTTGTGTGCTTAGCACTTTCTCACTCCCTGCTTCAGGCCCGCTATTATGTCATTAACAAATAAATTACTTGTTAAAAATTTTGCTAGTAAGACCGACTTGAATAAAAAATCAGTGTTGACAAATATTGTTAAAAAGACTGGGAAAAATTTGTAATCTATGATGCTGTAATAATTAACAACTCTGAAACGTGTAAATTACTTACGCTTTCCTTTGACTTCCGTGGTTCCGTTTACCTCTTCTTCCTGCGATGTTAGTTCGCCTCGTCGCGCCTGCATCATTAGATGGATCATATCGTGGCGAATGATTCCGTGTTTCTCTCTCGTTCGAATAGTTTCTGAGATTATGGACGTGAAGTAGTCCACGGCCTTTGGGTCCAAGAATGGTATGCGCAGTAGCTACAACACGAGGAAAGCCATAAACAGCCTCTCTATTTGCTAAAGAGAATAAATGCTAATTTGTGTACTCTGCACAAGTTACTCACTTCCATTAGTTTCGGTGATATCAGGTATCCAAAAGCGACCGTTGGTCTGAAGGTGGTGAGATCACGACCCATCGTGTAGAAAGAGTTATTGGGCTCCGAAAGCGAGTCCACCTTGACTCCAAATGCTGTGGTTGCAATAATGTCGTTGGTCATGCGTGTGAAGAAGTCCTTCATCTCCAGCGTGAGGGTGCCCTCCCCGCCAGAAGAAACTTCAGGAAGAGAAATAAAAAGCGTGTACGTTATTATTTTTATGACAGTGGGTGAACACTATTTTTATAATCGAAGCAGTACTTCATCGCTCAGGAGAAGAAAATACTACTGCGTTTATCTGCTAAGGAGGAACCATGAGTAACGGGATCGGTTCTGCCTCTAGACGTCTGTGCCGCACGATGTTCTGAATAAATTAATTGTTACAGGATAGAGAAGCGTTGGTGAAAAGAGAAGTTGCCACATTCATGAGAAATTTTCATATATTGAAGGATGCACATATTCATAAATTTTGCTTAGAGCAGCATATGGGAGCATGAGCGAAAGAAGTAGGATTTCGTAATAGTCCTTCATGGTAGAAAGTACATATATACCGAGCACCCACAGATAATTTTAATATCGCCATTAAGCTCTCACTGGCGTATTTAACAGTAAAAACTAACGAAATAGAGGTTACCAGCGCTTTTAATACAGATTATCTTAAAGATTTCTCTAGTACGATAACTTTTTATTGCAGTCGGTAACACTGTCATTAAATGAATTCGTACTGTAGAGTTCTCAAATAGGGTAGCTAATTTCTCATTGATAATATCTTTAGAGAATGGTCTAATGAACAAAATTATATTAAAAAAAACCGTTAGTTAATGGCCTCTCAGACCATGACTTGAGTTTCTTATGTTAAACATTAATACTGATAATACTGATTAGGGTGCAAATCTACTACACCCGAGTTCAGGAGGGTGGTCAGTAAACCATAAACAATCTTTTGAAATTCAGCAAAGACATGAATTGGAGCTCATAACATGAAAGAAAAATGTCTGTTCATCCAAACGTGCAGTATATACAAGTAAAAAAAAATTAAACACTTCCAGTAGTGAAGTCCTTATCTTATAATAGCTGTTCACCCCCACAAGGAATGCAGGCTACAGCCAAAACAAAGACAAAAAAAAAAGTTGGTTCAAATGGCTCTGAGCACTATGCGACTTAACTTCTGAGGTCATCAGTAGCCTAGAACTTAGACCTACTTGAACTTAACTAACCTAAGGACATCACACACATCCATACCCTAGGCAGGATTCGAACCTGCGACCGTAGCGGTCACCCGGCTCCAGACTGGAGCGCCTAGAACCGCACGGCCACTCCGGCCGGCCAAAACAAAGACATTGCTTACTCAGAAAATAACGGTATCTTTTATGACATAAGGAAACTGTAACTGCCAAGTTGGGTGATAGAGTTAAAATACAAGGAGCGAAAGGCTATTTACAGTTTTTACAGAAACCAGATGGCAGTTATAAGCGTCGAGGGGCATGAAAGGGAAGCAGTGATTGAGAACGGGATGAGACAGTGTTGTAACCTATCCCAGGTGTTATTCAATGTGTATATTGAGTAAGCAGTGATGGAAACAAGAGAAAAATTTGGAGTGGAACGGACAGTGTCTTGAAATATGGGTATAAGATGAACATCAACAAAAGCAAAACCAGCATAATGGAATGTAGTCGAATTAAATAAGGTGATGTTAGGAAATTAGATTAGGAAACGAAAGACTTAAAGTAGTGGATGAGTTTTGCTATTTAGGGAGCTACATAACTGATGACGGTCGAAGGAGAGAGGATATAAAATGTAGACTGTTTCTGGCAAGGAAAGCGTTTCTGAAGAAGAGAAATTTGTTAACATAGTGTACAGATTTAAGTGTCACGAAGTCGTTTCTGGAAGTTTCTATATGGAGTATAGCCATGTATGGAAGTGAAACATGATCGATAAATAGTTAAGACAAGAAGAGAATAGAAGCTTTCGAAATGCGGTGCTACAGAAGAATGCTGAAAATTGGATGGATGGATCACGAGGAGGTATTGAATAGAAATGTGGGGAAGAGGAATTTGTGGAACAACTTGAGTAGAAGAAGGACTCGATTGGTACAACACATTCTGAAGCATCAAGGGATCATCAATTTAGTATTTGAGGAAAGTGTGGAGGGTAAAAATCGTAGAGGAAGACCAAGAGATGAATACACTAAGCAGATTCAGAAGGATGTAAGTTGTAGTAGTTGCTCGGAGTTGAAGAAGCTTGCACAGGCTAGAATAGCATGG
The DNA here is from genome assembly GCF_021461385.2 of Schistocerca piceifrons. NCBI lineage: Eukaryota > Metazoa > Arthropoda > Insecta > Orthoptera > Acrididae > Schistocerca > Schistocerca piceifrons. Next base: position 496,194 of record NC_060139.1, read on the forward strand.
AGAGCTGCATCAAACCGGTCTCTGGACTGAAGACCACAACAACAACAACAACTGCCAATGAAAAACAGCTCTGATGTTGATGTTATAGTTCGTTAAAAGATATGCTGATAAATACTCAAGACATTAATACATACATTAAAGCAAATGAATTACGAGGAACAGATAGTCATAACACGTACCAAAATAAAGACACTGTAGGATATAGGAAGAAAGTGATTAACACAACCAGAAATGAAAAGCACCAGCTGGAATTAACAGTAACTAATACGATGGTAACAAATATGTGCAATGTAGAGAAAATTTTTAGCAAGCATCTTATCAATGTTTCTGAAAAGTTATGGTTATCAGCTTCAGTAGATGAAGCCAAGGAATAAGTTGGCCCAGCCAGTTCAAGTAACTTCTGTAATATGAGTATGTCTGTCTCCACATACGGCTGACGTAAGCCATTGTACGTATAAAAAAGACAAAGGAATACCGACAAACTTCACCAGGTTAACCTTTGTCTGAAATCTCGAACATTTTAGAAAAGGTAAAAGTCCAGTCAACAAATATAAGAAAAAGGCGAATAGGAGAAAAAGAATGGTGTAGTCGCTAATTTTTGTACATTGGTACGAGGGAGTGTCATAAACAACGTACTAAAAATCCGCACTGGTGGGGTGTCAACGTCACGGTGGGTCACTTCTTTATGTTTTTCTTGAATAACTCGGAAACCGTGGTTTCGAGAAAAATTGTTTATCAACTAAAAAAAATAAACTACATTAAATTTGCTGTAAAACATCCTATTCACTTTTTCTTTGAGACTAATAGTTTCCGCTATGTAGGGGATGTAAATGTCTCAGATTATTAAAAATAGTGTTTTACTAGCATGGAAACAGGGTTTAGTTAAAACAAGTAGGTCTAGAGCAAATATTAAATGTGTGTACCACGTATAAGTGCAGTAGAGTTCTGTTAGGGATAAGTTATGTTCTCAGGGGTGTAACATGTGGGAGGAGGGGCGACGTGTGCCGTGGAAATGGGAGGTAAGGTAGATTGCTGGATTGTGGCCATGCAGGCCCCTTCTTCACAGGTCTGCAAAATGAGAGCGAGCGGGTGATTCCGCACCCTATCTACCCAAGTACATCACAAGAAGTAAAATATAGAATATTTAACAAATTTATACCGACTCTCCGAAGCTTGCCTAATGAATCACTGGTGACGCAGGTGTGTGTGTGTGTGTGTGTGTGTGTGTGTGTGTGTGTGTGTAGGGGATGGGGGGGGGACAGGAAGGGGATATTTATTTTCCACAAAATACGTTAACACTACATGGAACACAGATAGGGGTTACTAATAATACTATTGTGCAAGAAACGCATACTACATAAATCTTCGGAAATAATTGCCGTTAAACTAGTTTTATACCATTAAGACACTACTTCTAATAATTTGAAATTCTTCTGTTCCTTGCAACACAGAGACTAAGTTGTAGAGAATATATGAGTAGGTCTTTTGGGTAGTTTAATGTTGCACTGGGAAATATTTACGTTAGAAACCGCAATACACGAGTTATTCAAGAAGAACATGGAAAGTTATCTTTAAACGCTCACCCACCCCTACATTCACATCCCATCGGTGGGAATTTTTTGCAAGTTGTTAATGACACTCCCTCCAACCACTGTACAAAAATCTGTGACTTTCAGATTAAAAGATCATGCATCTAAATTGTTGACCAGAATAATATACGGAAGAAAAGAATGGATCTGTTACATGACATCAGTTTGTCTTCAGAAAAGGTAAATGCACCAGAGAGGCAGTTCTGACGTTGCGGTTGATAATGGAAGCAAGATTGAAGAAAAGTCAAGATACGTTCATAGGATTTGTCGACCAGAAAAAAGTGTTCGACAACGTTAAATGAACAAAGATGTTCGAAATTCTGAGAAAACTGGGATTAAGCTAAAGAAAAGATAGGCTATACACAATATGTGCAAGAACCAAGAGGGAACAATAAAACTGAAATACCAAGAAGCAAGAGCTCGGATTAAAAGGGGGGAAGGACGGAGATTTAGTCTTCCAAACCTACTGTTCAATCTATACATTGCAGAAGCAATGACAGAAATAAATGAAAGAGTGAATGGTTATCAATGATAAAATTCGCTGACGACATCCTCAGTGAAAGCGAGGAAGAATTACAGGTTCTGCTGAATGGAATAAATAGTCTAATGAGTACAGAATGTGGTCTGAGAAGAAATCAAAGAAAGACTAAAGCATTTGAGATGCGGTACGGCAGAAGAATGTTGAAAATCAGGTGGACGGATAAGATAGGGAATAAGGGCATTCTCTGGAGAATCAGCGAGGAAAGAAAATATGGCAAACACTCACAAGGAGGGGGGACAGGATGCTATGACATCTGATAAGACGTCAGCGAAAACTATGGTAATAGAAAGAACTATAGAAGATAAAAATATACAAGAAGACTGATATGAATACACCCAGCAAATAATATTTAGGACGTAGGCTGCAAGTGCCACTCTGAGATGAAAAGGTTACCGCAGCAGAGGAATTAGTTGCGGGTCGCATCAAACCAGACAGAAGATGGAAGACTAAAAACAAAAACTTACGCATTATTAACAATTTCTGGGGAACAAATAAAACCCCTTCTTTGTTACGCATCATACTGAACAAATGTGTGGTAGCTCCTGTAAATAATAAAATAAAGATTTTGTTTTATTTTCAACTGTTTTGGAGAGATTATAAAATTGTTTATTTGCTTCAAACATCTCAGTTTTATGGGCAATATTTTATCGCAGTATAATTCACTTAAGTAATATTTTTAATAATGCCTCAATTTTATTAAAGCTACTTGCAGTGTTATACTGTTTGCTACTTGCAGTGTTATACTCTTTGCTAAATATGTGTAGCAAGATAGTTTGTGTGTATGTGTGTGTGTGTGTGTGTGTGTGTGTGTGTGTGTGTGCGTATCGGAGAGTTTGGGAATCCTGCCGAGGACAGAGCATGACCTAGGCACTACTCAGAGCCATTTCGCTTTTAGATCTGTGAAAGGATGTACACATTACCATGTCTTTTTTTCTTTTTCGTAAATGTGCATTAGGTATGTTTGTCTTATGACATATTATAAATCCTTGAGGATAACGTCAGTTTGGATTTATGAAACATGTAGCGCATCTAGTCTATTATGAATCTGACCATTTGCGTAGAAGCAGTTGAATACGAAGTCGGTGGTCATCACAGAACAATGTGATAGCTTCAAATTCTGTTTCCATCAGCTCTGCACGTGACCTCCAGTGACATCTGCCTGTTCTCTACGATAAAAAAGGACAAAAACAGAAACGTTTTCAGGACACTGAAGTGATTACATGGAAGTCACTGGAGGCATTATGCGGTGTATCTTCGAATTAATGTTCCAAAGCTGTGGAAAACACATTGGAATACGTGAATTAGGTGGTGAAGATGGTGTAATTTTATGAATTTTGCATGAAGTACTAAATTTGTACTTGTTTTGTGGTCAGTCCTACATGTGCCTGCGATTTGAAAATGGACGACTGTTTTATTAGCATTCGCGGCTTGAAATGAATGAAAATTTAGAGTCGATGCCCGTGGCCTTTAGTTACTCGGAATTTTTTTCTTTATGAATAATGATAATAGCATAGCCCCTCCCCCACCCCTTTCCCTCGTTTCTGTTGTGAACTACAACTCTTCTAGTATGATATAAATATAAATGAAAATTTTTTCTAACAGTCCTATATGGTATAGTATTCACCAAGAAATTTCAATTGATGGATTCTAGCAACACAGATGTAGTTGACTTTACGAATATGTGCCACTTTGAGTACGTGACTTGCAGCATGTGAAATCGTTTTATTTTTGTAAAAGTGTGCAAAAGCTGATATGTTAGTAACCGAATTTAATATGACTGCCGCATGAGAGATTTGACCTGAAATTGACGTTGTCTTTCTATCTCGACTCGTGAACATGACAGCAGCGGATGTTCACCATCAAATGTGCGACGTTCTGTGCACAAGATAATGCTTGAAGCAACGACTCTTAAGTTCGAAGGTTCGCAGCGAAGGAAGTGGGTAATTGGCAAATGACGGAGGAACTGGCGCAAGTGGTGTGATGGTTACAAATAACAGATGTTTCTCAATAACTACTCAATAAACTACTAAAATAAGAAAGGTAGATCAAGAGATATGTTCTTGAGTTAAAAAGGGGATATGCAGAGATGCAGTGTTTCTGCCCTACTGTTGAAGAAGCAATGACGGAAATAAAAGTTCCGGTGTGGGATTAAAATTTGGGGTGAAATGATGCTGTTGATAAGTTTCCCTGATGACAGTGCTGTAATATATTAAAGTGAGGAAGAGTGGCAGGATACGGACTGAGTGTAAACCGAAGAAAGGTGAATGTAATGGGGAGACTGGAATATGGACTGAGAGTAAACCGAGGAAAGGCAAAAGTAATGAGGAGAAGCGAAATGAGATTAGCGATAAACTTAAACATAAAAACCGGGGACCATATAGTAGACAAACTGAAGATTTTGTGCTACCTTCGTCTTTCTCTTTCACTGTGGTCTAAGCAATAGGTTTGTTCCGTTTTCAAAGAATCCAGCCATCTTAATCTGGGTCTTCCTACGGATCTCTTAGCTAACAGTCTGAAATTTAACGCTTGTTTTCGTATCTCGTATCTGGCATTCTATGCAGCGGTTGTAACCAGCTTTGTCGATTCGATTCGATCCTCTAATTTGTGGCATATACTCCAAGATTTGCTCTTAAGTCTTCGTTTCTTAGTGTATCTAATTTTGTGCAGTCTTGTACGTGTTTCAGACATTTCACTTCTGCCACTTGGATTCTGCTTTTTAGTAGTTGTCCAAGTGTTTCACTTCTAAAAAGCAATATGGCGGTTGTTTTTTTGTGTCGCTTCTCTCTTCATTGCTCAGTGTTCTGTTGGCTGCTCGGCTCTTCATTTGATATGTCTGTAGTTTGTTCTCAATGTCGAATTCTTTCCCGTGGCTTACGATAATTACCACGTAAGTGGAAAAGTTAACTTTTTCAATGGTTTTGTTTACTGTTATGATCTTAGTCCTCAGTGGTTTTGTCCCTTTGAAAGCCATCACTTTTTGTTTTTGCAACGGATATTTTCATCTTATATTCTTTAGAAATTTGGTTAAGTCTGTAGACGGATATTTTTAGCGAAGTTTCGCTATCCTATACACTTGCAAGGTCGTCTACAAAAAGCATTGTGATTGTATTACAAATATGTCATGTACTAATTTCAAGCCCAGAGCAATTTCTTGTTTCCATGCCTCAGTTTGCTACCTTAGAAACAAAACAACGCATGACCATGCCACGTTAAAAGACATCTACCAGTTAATATGAAACATAGGCATTAATATAAGGACAATATTTTTGTGCGTATTCCTCTGCAGCTCGGCATTTTATATAGAAGTGAATCATGGGCTGCAGGGAGACAGTAAATGGAGAGAACCGGGGCGTTCGCTGTAGTTTTGCAGAAGGTGGTCTGTTAAGAAATGACGAGATTTGCTACAGAACTAGCGAGAAGAGGAATGTGTGCACAACACTATATCAAGAAACAAGATGACGAGACGTGTTATAACATCCATGATTAACTTCCACTGCACTAGAGGCAACCGTAAAGGGAATAAAGCTGTACGGTAAGACAGGGATTGGAAAACACTCAACAAATAATGGAGGACGTTGGGAAGAGATTGGCGCAGGAGTACAAGTTGCGGCAGGCTGCGTCACATCAGGGAGAAGATAGATGATCCGAGAAAAATAATGAACAGCAAATTCAGTTCCACACATTCTGTCAGTAGGACAGTAATTTTCTTGACGCAAATTGCGATTACGGAAAAAATCTTGGTCGCACAATTCTTTATTAAATGTTACGCGATCCAAAAAATCATCGGGAGACGTAAACAGTGAACAATGTACAGAAATTATAAAAAATACATAACACAAACCAGTATAACGCATAATCTTGACAAACACTGTTTGAGTAATTATTTCAATACAACAAACTGAGCACATGAACTGTATATAGTATTAAAGTTCTCATTTCATAAATATTTCACAAAGAGCAATCTTTATGAAATGAGAAATGCGTTGCTATCCACAGTCCATACGCTCAATTTATTGAGCCTAAAACTAGATTCATGTATAAGTACTGAAATAATTGCGCATACAATGTTTGTCACGATTATGTGTTGTAAGTAGGCTGTTTAGGTTTTTTATTGGTAACGCCATCTCTGTATGAAAATCACTGACTGTGCTGTGTGCAGTCTGTGTCTAGTTTGCATTGTTGTCTGCCATTGTAGTGTTAGGCAGCGGCAGCTGGATGTGAACAGCGCGTAGTGTTGCGCAGTTGGAGGAGAGCCTCCAGCAGTGGTGGATGTGGGGAGAGAGATGGCGGAGTTTTGAAATTTGTCATGAACTGCTATATTTATATATGATGATATCAAGGTAAATACATTGTTTGTTCTCTATTAATATCTTTCATTTGCTAACTATCCCTATCAGTAGTTAGTGCCTTCCATAGTTTGAATCTTTTATTTAGCTGGCAGTAGTGGCGCTCGCTGTATTGCAGTAGCTTGAGCAGCGAAGATTTTTGTGAGGTAAGTGATTTGTGAAAGGTATAGTTTAATGTTAGTCAGGGCCATTCTTTTGTAGGGAATTTTGAAAGTCAGATTGCGTTGCGCTAACAAAATATTGTGTGTCAGTTTAAGGAGAGTCATTTGTAATTGTTCTAAGGGAACGTTTCATATGTCGACCCTTAGCCGAGGATACCTCACTGGAATCTTCTGATTTTTTTTTTCTTGTAGTTTGTGTAATTAGTGTAGCTATTGTTTATTGATAGCGCGTAATCATAGAGAGAATTTCCTTTGTAGTTGTAGTTTTTCATTGTTGTACAGTAAAACAGTTGTGGCATGCATGTAGATTTGCACCAAGTATTTCGCAGCTGCGCTGGCAATTAAGTAGACATTATTTCCATTGCTATGTTATTTTATTTTGCTCTTCAAATTGCGCTTTTCTGCGTTATCGTGTAAAATATTGTGACAATTATGGCGTGTGAAAAACGTAATACTAGGCTCCAAAGTAAACTGAGAAATGACAGTGAAGACGAAAGCAGTGTGTTAGCGCCGCAGAGTAATGAATTAACTAATGTTCAAAGTAGTAATTTGGTAATTGCGCATAGGGAAATGGAGCGGGCGGCAAACAATGGTGTAGACAGTGAAACAGGTAGTGAACAGGGAAGCGTTATCGATCGATTGGTCGGCAACAGCTCGCCTCAGGAATCGGGAATGACAGAACACAATATTGCAAATACTGCAGACTCATTTTCCACTTGTCAAAATGTGAATGTTGCCGGTGCAACTTCACTGCCGAAAAGCACTGAGGAACATGTTTCAGACACCAGTGCATTGTTATTACAATTAATGCAACAAATGGGACAAACGCTTGAAAAGTTAGACACAATGGAACAAAATCAGAGACAAACACAGCAACAGTTAGACACACTGGAACAAAATCAGAGACAAACACAACAACAGCTTCAAAAGTTAGACTCATTGGAACAAACTCTTGAACAAACGCGTGAAGATTTAACTACTGAGTTACATAACATTGAATCGAAATGTCAAAAAGTCTGTAATGACGTAAAAACTCAAATTTGTGAGCATTTTCAACCTATTTTTTTGCGGCATGAAAATGCATTACAGAATCACGAAGCAGCCATAAAAGAACTGCAAATTATTGTTCATGAAAATCATGAGACCTTGCAAGCTAAATTTGACTCAGTTGCATCTACCGATTCGGTTACGCAACTTGCAAAAACTCAGGAAAACTTTAAGGACACAGTAGATACTCTGAAACTTGGTTCAGAAAAACACACTGAAGAAATAAGTACACTATCGGGGAAAGTAGCCGAACTTTCGGATCAGGTCACTAACTTATCTACAAAGGTGGATGATGATCTGAATGACACAAGACCCGTAGCCTTCACTGACACAGAAGAGTATGAACAAATAAGAAAATTCAAACAAAATCAGAATCAAATTAATACACAACACCAAAGAGAAATCCGGGAAGTACAAGATCAGCTGACTCAGGTAATACAAGAATTACATATTTCAGAGGACACTCGCGCTCCAATACGGGAAGAGGGACATAGAAATACGGAAAAGCCGCAAAATAATAACACAGGGCATTTCGGAAGTTATGAAAGAAATTGGCAATGTGCACCAAATCTTGAGATGGAACGGCCGACACGACCTAACAATGACCGATATGCGACTCGCCGACATGATGATTTTGACTATAAGCTGTTCATTACTACACGTAAATTCAAAACATTTAAGAATTCTGGCAACGACATTCATCCACAAGCATGGCTCCATCAATTCTCTCATTGTTTTCCTCCCAACTGGTCGTTGGAACACAGATTAGAATTTATGTGTGGCTACTTAGAGAATGAACCAGCTGTGAGAATGCGATCGGTCATTCACGATTGCCACAGTGAAGGAGAATTTTACCATGCCTTCCTCTCAGCATATTGGTCTCAAGCCACACAAGACCGAGTAAAACATGGTATCATAATGATGAAACATTTCGAACAATCTGAATTCTCCAGTCTTGTGAAATATTTTGAAGACATATTGCACAAAAATCAGTACCTGTCAAACCCATACAGCCCCTCAGAACTCATCCGCATTTGCTTAATCAAATTACCTGAACATTTACGGCATATTATTTTAGCAGGACGTTGCAAAGACGACATTGAAGCTTTTCAGGGACTGTTACAAGAATTAGAAATTGACACAGACAGTCGCGGGATGCGAAAACAGGAACACAACAATTACAGGTCACATCCGTCACAATTCCGTGACGACAGAAACAATAACTGGCCACGACAAGCCTATTCTCACAACACAAATCGTGACCGAAACAGACACCACCCGTATGACAACCATTGGCAGAGTAATAGTTACAGAGAAAGATCGCATTTCCGTAGTAATGAATATGACAGAGATAACCATAGAAACAGACAATATGGCAATCAGAACTATTATTATCAAGGGAGACAGAATAATTTCAGACGCAACAGTTCAGCGTGCAGTTACGATTCAGGGAGAAATTCTCCACCACGTGACCGACACGAAAGAAACTGTGTAAGCTACCGACAAAACGACAGACCTGAATTCCATCAGAACTGGCGAGCTTTAAACAGAGCTGGGCCCTCTCGGCAAGGCGAATTTGTGGAAGTTAGGCCTACTAATCCCAGTAACGACGCACGGCAACAAAGAGACAGACAATGACTCGCACCGCTGGCATACACGTGCGCCGGCTGGCTCCGAGAAAAATAACATTATATTTGGTACTGCTAATGAGATTTTAATGCAACATTTTGGTTTACTTGAATATACATTCTGAATTAAAGTACTTTATGAGAGATACCAGATGACACAGTGGTTAGTTTATGTGACAGCTACACGAGTTTATCATGACGCTACTAATGAGTGACAATATACAATGTTGCTTTTCTAGTGTTTCTGTTTTATTTCTGCACAGTTTTTCTGTTTTATTCTGCAAAGTAAAACATGTTTTAGTAGTAACTTTTGTGGTATAGCTACAGTGAGATTGCCTTTTCCGTAGCACAACAATACGTTACAGCACAGTACTTTCTTCATCATGGCAATAAGCGTAATAACTAAGATATCTATACATAAAGCATTTCACTTTTGTTTATTATGAGGTAAGTACATTGACTTCTGCAGAACTTAGCTTTCAGAGGACGATAACTACGACACTTCCACACAGATTATGTTGCAACAAGACGCACATTTAGCGCTACAGTACACGTATTTGAGTGATTAATTTTGTACTTAAAACATTTATTTTTAAAGATTTTTGAATTACAAAGAAAGTTTTCCGTGATACATTTCATTCCATTGCTGTAATCTGTAACACCTGAGGGTATAATTACATTAATCCTCAGGGGGTACACGCCTACTTTGTGTACCATGTGTGTGGCAACCACAAGGAACCCTAGCTAATATGGTATTTCCTCATACAACTTTACACATCGGTACCATATTTCTCTAACACACAAATTACACAGCTATCTGATCATATAACTGAGAGATAAACTTTTTTTATTACATCAGTGACAGATGTTTACGCAATTACACAGTTGGATAACTTCACACTTATGAAATTGTTTATTGTCTGTACTTCGTGAAATGCTCATATTTTTTCGGAACCGTTGTGATACTATGAGAGTTTTGAATGATATATTTGGTAAGGGAGCATGATTTTAAAGTACGTTTGAGGTAGATGACATTATTGAAATGAGCAGAGAATATTTTTTTAGGGTTTGAAATTATTGCAGAAAGCTACGACGTTTTTGAGATTTGACTGAGGTGTTATGATGTTATTATTACGACGATGATGTGTATTATGTTGTTGAGGAATGTTTATTATGCTATGTATTTCTCATGATGAAATATTGAAGAAGTGTCGACGAATGTGTATATGTATAATGAGGTAAGGAATAATGAGTAGTGTTTAGGGACTCTGATTTGTGGAAAAGGTTGTTGGAAACCAAGAATCGTACTTTAAGAGTTATGAAATGTGCGTAAATGCGTGACTGTATCACAATGCTGACGAATATTTTATTTGGACACTTATATTTATAGGATTTTCTTTCTACAGATTTGCAACACTAATTCTTGACCTGTGAAATATTTTTATGTGAGACTGTCACGGTAGCGGAAACTGCTGTCGTAAATATTTCCGTAAGAAAGTTAAGTGACCACCTGCACGTAATGCGTCGCGGGCACCCACCTGGGCGACAGCTGCCCGAAAAAAAAAGCCATTAGCCTTTCAGCGGCACAGGTAGAAAGGGGAGGCCATTGTCCTCGCTATTGACATTTCCTTGTTGAAAGCATACTGTGGAGGTCGTAATTTATGATATTTACTGAAATGCCTAATGAAACGATGAGAAACATTTCACGGCTATTGTCTTGCTAGTTGAGAAAAATGCCATATGGCTTGCTTTATGTATTTATTTACACATTTTGTTTAATATTAAGTTTCTAGCTGCACTTCAGCATTGGTTAAAATAAAATTTAATGTATGTACTAATATAGTTATTTTATGCCTACAGATCCAGTCAATAAGAAATTTATGATCTACTTCCAAGAAAACGAGGGCACATAAATATACATTTCCTTTCACAGGAATTGCATAAATAATTTCTTTACGATTTGGTAACATATCTGCTAGTGTAAGTTCACGTGATGCATCACTCTAGTGTTAAGATGTGACATAGGTATCAGACATGGCCATTTTAGTGTAATATTTTTTCTGCTTGAGCTATGTCATGTTTAGGTATAAGTTGCTGCTGTTTGCCAGGCATAGTGTTATTGAATTTGACTTTGTATTATTCTGTTAAGCCAGTTTTACTAATGATTTATTTTTATTGTTTGCTGCACATTGCCTTAGATTAGTTGTAATATTACAATTGCTTTGCTAATCTCTTAATGCTGCTTGCTTTGCAAATCTGCGTTTTTTTTTTCATTGCTGTTTATATTAATTGTTTTATGTGCTGCTGCATTGCCTTGTCCCTTAGTTTAGCATCTGAGCTCAGTAGATTTAAGTTAGCTTAAGAGGGGGTAGACTATATAAGAAACTGACTATGGAGAATAGGTAAAGAATGCATTGCGAAGTTATATGAAAAAGATTTGGGCCTAAATGAGTATTGTACAATCAGAAATAATTATTTTGAAAGAAATATGAACAGAATACAGAAAGCAGGCTTAGATAGGACTTTTTGGGAATAATGATGAACAAAGGGAGATCTCCATGCAAAATACTGCAGTAAAACAAACCCTGTCCTTTCCCTTTTGTGTTATCCCACTATATGTTTGTGTACCCTTGTGTATTTGTTTTCTTCCTGTCTCTGTGTACTGTTTCATAGAACTTTTTTCTCTTCTAATACTAAGTTACATTCACTATGATGAGGAATACTGTTATCCTCAAATACAATTGGCATTAATAATGTGTTATTTACTTTGTAAAGATGTTTAGACATTATTTATTCTGTTTTATGTTGATGCTCATGTGTGAAGTTGATGTTTCGAAAGTTATTCTGATCTTTTATGTATGTACTTATGTCATAATTCCTGTAACACTGACGTATATGTCTATTTCTATTCTTTTGTAACGCCTGTTTTACTACAAATGTTATCTGTATTGTTATGTTCTTTAATGATGTATTTTGTACCTTTGTAATTGTATTCTCATGTTATAAAATTGTAATTGACACCAGATCATCTTATTATTAACTTGTAAGTTACATTTCACTGCACACGTTTCTGTTGGTCATAGTATATGGACAATACGTGAGAAGTAGGGACTATTAGTGTTTGCACGTGTGTTAATGATTCAGCAAGGGACTGGATAACAGCATTGTTGGTTCTAAGGACACTTCCAAAAACTTTGTGAGTGCACAAGTGGTGGTTTATGGACTTGCTACATTATCCGCAAGACTCTTCAATGGTGATTGTGCACCTGCACAGTCACAACAGATGGCTGCTGGCTATCTCTACAAGGACTACAGTGGGTCTACATCTTTGATGATCCATCAATACCATTATTTCTACAAGGACTACAGTGGGTCTGCACCCCTATACTGTAATCTCTACCAGGACTACAGTGGGTCTACTCTGTGATGACCTACCTACCAGTATTCTTCAAAACGTCGAATGACTCTGCTGTGGGTTTCCTCTGTTGTGGCCCATTACCTGTCTGCACGTCGAGAGTCAGCACTCTCTTTCCGTTGGAAGAACAACACTACTTCTTCAAGACTGCATGGAAATCCACTACTTCTGTGTGCATTTTCTTTTACTAATGAGACTTTGAGAAAAAAAACTGTAATTACTATTATGATGAATGATCAGGACTGTCTTTATGGACTGTGAGAAAATTTTAGCTTTTGACCAACATTGTATCAATAAGTGTGTGCCTTTGATTTCTTTGTTATTGTAATTGTGAAAAAGTTTTAACAAATCTGTATTGGCCACTGCCCAAACCAATTTGTAAAATTTATTGTGGGGAGCATGGGGGCTATGTAAGTAGGCTGTTTAGGTTTTTTATTGGTAACGCCACCTCTGTATGAAAATCACTGACTGTGCTGTGTGCAGTCTGTGGCTAGTTTGCATTGTTGTCTGCCATTGTAGTGTTGGGCGCTGGATGTTAACAGCGCGTAGCGTTGCGCAGTTGGAGGAGAGCCGCCAGCAGTGGTAGATGTGGGGAGAGAGATGGCGGAGTTTTGAAATTTGTCATGAACTGCTATATTTATATATGATGATATCAAGGTAAATACATTGTTTGTTCTCTATTAATATCTTTCATTTGCTAACTATCCCTATCAGTAGTTGGTGCCTTCCATAGTTTGAATCTTTTATTTAGCTGGCAGTAGTGGCGCTCGCTGTATTGCAGTAGCTTGAGCAGCGAAGATTTTTGTGAGGTAAGTGATTTGTGAAAGGTATAGTTTAATGTTAGTCAGGGCCATTCTTTTGTAGGGAATTTTGAAAGTCAGATTGCGTTGCGCTAACAAAATATTGTGTGTCAGTTTAAGCACAGTCATGTATAGTTGTTTAAAGGGGACGTTTCAGTGTTACTTACTTTTCATCATTTATGTACATTTTCCACAGCTTATGTCTGACGATGATTTTTCTAAACCCGTAACATTCAGTAAAGAATTATGCGATAAAGACTTTTCCATGATTGCAGTTTGTATTAAATGTGAAAGGTTGCCTACCTCTACCATGGAAGAATTCCGGGATCGAGTAATGGAAATCAATTTTTCCTAATTTCTTAAAAGTACAAGTAAAAAAGTCTCTTTTCACATTTGATTTTACAATGTCGAAATTTTTTGCTGCTAGTGAACGATTTATAGTGTTTAAACCTTGTTCCGCTAGAATTATTGGCATTCTCAGTATGACAGGTAAATTATAATCCTGTCATGTATGATATAACCATAATTACTGCTAGATACTACTCATAACATTTTTTCCATATTTGCATGTAACAATGTGGTGATCCTGACGCTTCATCCAAAACAGAGATTTAGCATACTCTATAATACTGTGATTGTTAAGAAAAGCCCACCTAAAAAGATTTCAACGAAAGAATGTCTGCAGTAATTATTGTATGCAGGAGGATTTGCGGTAAGTTCCTGAACCCACAACCTTTACGGGAAGTAGAGGCGATAATTAGGCTATATTTATTTGCATAAATTACTAATTCGGTTAACACTAAATGAACCAAATAATTTTGCAAAAAGATATTAAATGAAAGTGATTAGTGATGTTAGTACAAAGGGAAAAAATGACTGGTGGGCACAGATAATCCTATACTTTTTCATGGTAACCCACATTAAACATATTAGTAAGAACATATACTACTACTAACCCATGTGAAGTGTGTTTCCTATTATCATGTTAATTAGTACATTTCGTAAGTCCAATTTCCATCTCAAAGCTGCACCTGGTTAAAAGCGGGGACATCCGTTCGCATGTCCAAACAGATTTTGTTTATTAGCCTCACATACTCACTCTCATGCTCCGCTGTTTTCTTCGTCAAATACTCAACCATCTGGTGTCCAATCTCGGTCATTAGTAAGAACATGTTCTTCATCTTCATCGAAGAGAAAGCTGGGCTCAGGGTGCATCGCATGTCGTGCCACTCTCTACCTGAGGTGGAAAAATGACGTGAAGATTATGCAGTGCATTTGTTCCCTACAAAATGGGCAGAATTGTAACTGGAACAAAAGAATGCATTTACTACGCTGCTCTTAGCCCTTAGCAACTGATTAAGGCCATCATGCTCTTTCCTTAAGATAGAAAAACATTTTGTGATTGCTTAGTGCATGTGGATTCTGTACAAAATAGGCAGTACCTAAACTACTTAGAGTAAGTTGTGATATCTGATTAGCATGTATCATGGAGTGTAATTAAAAGAAGATACGAGACATGCCTTGTTAACTTTAATTACGCTGAACAAAATTTATGATGTAGTATAGTAATAGACTTAGAGAAAGCTTTTCACAATGTTGACTGGAGTACTCTCTTTCAAATTCTGAAGATGGCAGGTGATAAATATAGGGAGCGAAAGGCTATTTACAATTTGTACAGAAACCAGATGGCAGTTATAAGAGTCGAGGGGATGACAGGGAAGCAATCGTTGGTAAGGGAGTAAGACAGGGTTGTAGCCTATCCCCGATGTTATTCAATCTGTATATTGAGCAAGCAGTAAAGGAAACAAAAGAAAAATTCGGAGTAGGAATTAAAATCCATGGAAAAGAAACAAAAACTTTGAGCTTCGCCGATGACATTGTAATTCTGTCAGAGACAGCAAAGAGCCTGGAAGAGCGCTTCAACGGAATGGACAGTGTCTTGAAAGGAGGATATAAGATGAACATCAACATAAGCAAAACGAGGACAACGGAATGTAGTCGAATTAAATCAGGTGATGCTGAGGAAATTAGATTAGGTGATGAGACACTTAAAGTAGTAAAAGAGTTTTGCTATTTGGGGAGATAAATAGAGAAATTTGTTAACATCGAGTATAGATTTAAATGTCAGGAAGTCGTTTCTGAAAGTATTTGTGTGGAGTGTAGCCATGTATGGAAGTGAAACAAGGATAAATAGTTTAGACAAGAAGAAAATAGAAGCTTTCGAAATGTAGTGCTACAGAAGAATGCTGAAGATTAGATAGGTACACCACATAACTAATGAGGAGATATTGAATAGAATTCGGGAGAAGAGAAATTTGTGGCACAACTTGACTAGAAGAAGGGATCGCTTGGTAGGACATGTTCTGAGGCATCAAGGGATCACCAATTTAGTATTGGAGGGCAGCGTGGAGAGTAAAAATCGTGGAGTGAGACCAAGAGATGAATACACTAAGCATATACAGAAGGATGCAGGCTGCAGTAGGTACTGGGAGATGAAGAAGCTTGCACAGGATAGATTAGCACGCAGAGCTGCATCAAACCAGTCTCTGGACTGAAGACAACAACAACAACATGGTAATAATTTCAGAAACAAAGCCATTTCTCAGTGATAAGACCATAATTTGACGTAAATAGCTTATAATAGTTTTGCTACGGTTGGAATCTCCTGTCGACGATTTTTTCCGTGTTTGCGAGTTAAATGTGGGTTTTTAAAATTCAGGTTCTGAAAATCACGCTTTTTATGTTTACACCAACATTATTCGACACTCATGTATCACCTTCCGTATATCTCGACTTATTTCTGTAAAAAAATTATACCAATTTAGTGGTGGTTTTTCTATTTAGGACCTAAAAACTGTAGCATTTGCATTTTATTTATTTTGTTTCGATTGCTCTCCTGAAAATTACGTTAATTGTGGAAGTTAATTTGTAGATGTCGGCTAGTTTTTACGCCTTTTTATCGTTTCATATAGAGTCATCTGCAAGGTAGTCGGAAGAGTTTGCTTAAGAAGTTGTTTATCATGAAAATACCTTTTCAAGAGTAATAGTTGTGTGTTTCTTCTACTAACGTTTTAGTTCAGTTGTCTTTCTATTGTGGGTATATACTGTTTTCCTCATCTGTTACATAAAAAACGAGATCAGAGAAAACACTTACGTCGCTACACGCATCGAGAGACGCTTATTACTGTCGCCGCTCATTTGTTCGGTTTGTTTTTGTTCAAATTTGGCGCCAGTTTCGACTGTTTGACGCATGTTGTTGTGATAGCTGCTGAAGGAAAAATCATCTGACGTCTGTACATGTGTGTGTAATCCGAGAGAGAGAGAGAGAGAGGGAGGGGAGGGGGACAGAGAGAGAGACAGGGAGAGAGCGAGGGTTGGGGAGCGACTGAGAAGCGGCAGATGTTTTCCATCAATCGAGAATGGTTGATATACTCTTATTTCATTCGAGGAAGTGTGTTTAATTCATTAAGTGTTGCAAACTGTTTTATTGCACAGTGTCATGTCTGTTTTTAAAACATTATTTACGTGAATTAATACTTTTTATGTGCTGTTTTTTGTCTATTGCAAGTTTTCCTTAGAGTCTATTGCTTTCTTTGAGGATGTTGAGATCAGTGGTGGATTTCCTATATGAAGCAGTCTGCAACAGTGGAATGTGTACCGTAACTTTTTGAGGCTCTGAGGTATTCGGAATTCTTAGTATTAAAATTCCTGTATGTTTGTCCTATGTAGACAGACTGGCAGGAACTACAACTTAACTGACAGAATCCATGTTTGATAAATTTAAATGTGGAGGCTTCCTTACTTTTTAGATTTTTCTGTAACGTACTTGTTTGGGAGGAATGGTATTTGTAGTCCTTATTTTTGCAGAATGTTCCACAATTTGTGGAAATTTTTGTTGTTGTTGTGGTGTTCCTTGCAACGTGTTCCTGTTTCCTTTTGTTCCAACACTTGACAAATACAGGTTCGTCACTGGGTCCCAACCCGCGATGATCAAAGTTGATTCAAGGTGAGACTGGATTTTATTACACTAGTTACACCCTATTTACAACACAGTGTTGATTTACTTTTAGCAAGCACAGGTTAAATACTAAACCTATAACTTATAGTAAAACGGCTAAACGACGAGCTGATAACTAATATACAACATCTCAAGTGTGTTGTGCATCGCCATACTGAAACCTATCTGCCAATTCACGCTCACGACATCCCAACCTCAGAACAGCTAGCAACCTGGTGAACGGTAACTTCAGTCACCACAAAACGTTTGGGAAAGAATGGTGCAGTAATACTCCATAGAGCTCTACACCTTTCTCCAAGACAGCAACAAACATGTGAACTTGACCTACCCCAGAGGACATGGTATACACTCAGCAGGATCCCCAGACTAATCGTGGGGGAAACAGTGACCTGGTGTACAGATGGGGGAACTGTATGACTGCATTATAGCTTCCCAAGACAGTCAGACACACTGAGCAGAGTGCTTTGAAAATTCGTGTCTTGGAAACCCCTCGGACTTCTTTGACACTTTAGTCGATGTGATAAATTATTTAAATGATACGTTTATATACTTGTAAAATATATGCATATGTTATTTGTATTTCTGAAGTGATATGTAGTTGGCACACAATTAATAATAACAATATGCGTGCCCTGCGATTCCTCCTTTCCACCATTCCTTTAAATATAGCTTCCAACAACTATCCAGGTAAATGTGTCCCAGCATTCTGTCTCTTCAGTTCATTATGTTCTTTATTGGCCTTCTTTATCGTTCACCCATTGCACGACTTCATTTTCCATTAGTTGATGGATACAGCTGATATTACACATCGACCGTTTCGCAGCCCAACAGTGCATGTTCGAACACAGTTCTTGGCTAATCTTTTCTTGGTCTCAGGTTTTATATTTTTGGATTTTACCAGCTGTTTTCTTTTATAGAAATGTGTTTTACCTTGTACAAAACGGCAGTTACATCTTTCTTGCATCTTTATCTGTTCCAGTAACAAGGCATCAAAATTCTTCCACTTCGTCCAGTGTGTCTTGTGTAAGTTTAGCATTTAGTGATCCGGAATGTTCACCTTTTATTCACATCATTACCTTAGAATTATTTGCGTTTGCATGCATAAAATGGATGTTAGCTTAGACAAGTCCAATTTCATTAAGGACCTGACTTAATTGTTTTCCACTTTCGGCGACTGATGCTAAGTCATCGGTAAACCATACAGTGCCAATTTTCAGTCTACATCTACATCTACATACATATTCCGCAAGCCACCTGACGGTGTGTGGCGGAGGGTACTTTGAGTACCTCTATCGGTTTTCTCTTCTATTCCAGTCTCGTATTGTTCGTGGAAAGAAAGATTGTCGGTATGCCTCCGTGTGGGCTCTAATCTCTCTGATTTTATCCTCATGGTCTCTTCGCCAGATATACGTAGGAGGGAGCAATATACTGCTTGACTCGTCGGTGAAGGTATGTTCTCGAAACTTCAACGAAAGCCCGTACCGAGCTACTGAGCGTCTCTGCTACAAAGTCTTCCACTGGAGTTTATCTATCATCTCCGTAACGCATTGGCGATTACTAAATGATCCTGTAACGAAGCGCGCTGCTCTCCGTTGGATCTTCTCTATCTCTTCTATCAACCCTATCTGGTATGGATCCCACACTGCTGAGCAATATTGGAGCAGTGGGCGAACATGTGTACTTTAACCTACTTCCTTTGTTTTCGGATTGCATTTCCTTAGGATTCTTCCAATGAATCTCAGTCTGGCATCTGCTTTACCGACGATCAACTTTATATGATCATTCCATTTTAATTCGCTCCTAATGCCTACTCCCAGATAATTTATGGAATTAACTGCTTCCAGTTGCTGACCTGCTATATTGTAACTAAATGATAAAGGATCTTTCTTTCTATGTGTTCGCAGCACATTACACTTGTCTACATTGAGATTCAATTGCCATTCCCTGCATCATGCGTCAATTCGCTGCAGATCCTCCTGCATTTCAGTACAATTTTCCATTGTTACAACCTCTCGATACACTACAGCACCATCCGCAAAATGCCTCAGTGAACTTCCGATGATATCCACAAGGTCATTTAAGTATATTGTGAATAGCACGGTCCTACGACACTCCCCTGCGGCACACCTGAAATCACTCTTACTTCGGAAGACTTCCTCCATTGAGAATGACATGCTGCGTTCTGTTATCTAGGAACTCTTCAATCCAATCACACAATGGGTCTGATAGTCCATATGCTCTTACTTTGTTCATTAAACGACTGTGGGGAACTATCGAACGCCTTGCGAAAGTCAAGAAACACGGCATCTACCTGTGAACCCGTGTCTATGGCCCTCTGAGTCTCGTGGACGAATAGCGTGAGCTGGGTTTCACACGATCGTCTTTTTCGAAACCCATGCTGATTTCTACAGAGTAAATTTATAGTCTCCAGAAAAGTCATTATACTCGAACGTAATACGTGTTCCAAAATTCTACAGCTGATCGACGTTAGAGATATGGGTCTATAGTTCTGCTCATCTGTTCGACGTCCCTTCTCGAAAACGGGGATGACCTGTGGCCTTTTCCAATCCTTTGGAACGCTACGCTCTTCTAGAGACCTACGGTACACCGCTGCAAGAAGGGGGGCAAGTTCCTTCGCGTACTCTGTGTAAAATCGAAATGGTATCCCATCAGGTCCAGCGGCCTTTCATCTTTTGAGCTATTTTAATTGTTTCTGTATCCCTCTGTCGTCTATTTCGATATCTACCATTTTGTCATCTGTGCGACAATCTAGAGAGGGAACTACAGTGCAGTCTTCCTCTGTGAAACAGTTTTGGAAAAAGACCTTTAGTATTTCGGCCTTTAATCTGTCATCCTCTGTTTCAGTACCATTTTGGTCACAGAGTGTGTGGACATTTTGTTTTGATCCACCTACCGCTTTGACACAAGACCAAAATTTCTTAGGATTTTCTGCCAAGTCAGTAGATAGAACTTTACTCTCGAATTCATTGAACGCCTCTCGCATAACCCCCCTCACAATAAATTTCGCTTCGCGTAATTTTTGTTTATCTGCAAGGCTTTGGCTATGTTTATGTTTGCTGTAAAGTTCCCTTTGCTTCCGCAGCAGTTTTCTAACTCGGTTGTTGTACCACGGTGGCTCTTTTCCATCTATTACTATCTTGCTTGGCACTTATTCATCTAATGCATACTGTACAATGGTTTTTAACTTTGTCCACTGATCCTCAACACTATTTGTACTTGAGACAAAACTTTTGTGTTGAGTCGTCAAGTACTGTGATATCTGCTTCTTGTCACTTTTGCTAAACAGAAAAATCTTCCTATCTTTTTTAATAGTTCTATTTACGGCTGAAATCATCGATGCCGTAACCGCTTTATGATCGCTGATTCCCTGTTCTGCGTTAACTGTTTCAGATAGTTCGGGTCTGTGTCACCAGAAGATCTAATATGTTATCGCCACGAGTCGGTTCTCTGTTTAACTGCTCAAGGTAGTTTTCAGATAAAGCACTTGTCAGATAATGCTACTGCAGGTAGCTCCTGTTTTGAGGTCTTTACTTCGCTCACTGCCTCTTCAATATTCAAGCTAACCTCGTGGGTGACAACGTACAGCCTCGCCTTCCACGATTGCTGATTTTACCCTCTTGTATCACTCCGTTGGTACTGCCTACTCAAGTCTACTTCGCATGGTTTGCCTTACATTTTACTCCCTGCAACTGATACTAGACAACCTTAGAATGGAAAAATTACCCCATTCCACATTATTAAAAGCCTTCTCTAAATCTGTGAATGCGATGTATGTTTCCTAATCTCTCCCAGACCTGCACTCTATATTAACCGCAGCACTAGCGTTGCTTCTCGAGTGGCTCCGGTTCTTCTAAAACCACGTGCTCCTCCCTAATCTGTTGGTACTTTCAGTTTTGCCTTTCATTCTTCGATACTCCCGTACTCTTGATGCATGTCGCACTAGACTGGTTGTATGGTAATTATCACATCTATGGGCTCCTTTTTTCCTCGGAAGTGTTAAAATGAGATAACTTTCAATCGCGAGCCTGAATCGTTTTAGCTTTCCGTCCCCCTCCTTTTACTGGTGCCCATACGGAGTTCCGCTGGTATTTCATCAAAGCACGCATATTTTTTGCATCCGAAATTGTGCAAAACTTTTTTGAAGTTTAGAAATGAGAATTGTATCCTTAGCATCTTCTTACACCGTGTCCTCGTTTTCAGTGATCTTAATTTTTCCTAAGCAGTTCTAAAATTTCTTCAAGTATTTTTTCCATCTCCTCTAATTTTTTTCTGGTACGACGAAAATTGATCCCTTTAGTTTCGTGATTTGCAGTAACATTTACATTTTTCGTCGCGACGTATATTACTGCTATTTAAGAGCTTGCCTTAGCATTCATACTGTCTCTCTCCTGCCGCCTCAGTTTCGTCTTTCATCAAAATAGGAGAAGACATGTGAAGATGATATGAATAATTTAACCATTCTCTCCCCGTCGCTAGGGATGACTGGTTAGGAATGACACTGGAAGAAAGATAGTTGCCATCGTAAACGTTTAAGATATACCATGTTAACTTTAAACGAAAAATGTAAAGTAGCAAATAAAAAGATATATTAAGTAAATTCTTTTTGACATGTTTCCATTTTTTCATGGCATATTTAATACTGGACTACAGTTTTTAATAGATACGGAATGGCAGTACGGCAACATAGGCCTAGCGCTAAACTAAAGAACTCGTGCTAAACTAAAGAAATCGTAAGAAAAGGTAAATATCAGTTACGTTAATAAGACGTTAATAAGATCCATTTTCATCCAAGAAAGATATTATAACTTTCATTATCAAATTACGTTCTTGGACTCTCATAAGTGTGCTAATCGTTCCGAGCAGCCTGAAACATTCTTCAAATAAATCAGAAAAAACACTTGCAATAAAAGAAATAAATAAAATAACAAATAAATAAACACCGTCTGGATCACTTCTTTTATTACCGACTACCATTTTCAATCTGCGCTGCAATTCAGCTTCAGATCTTGTTGGAATAGGAAAAACAGACAGTAAGAATAAAAATTACGAAAGACTGACATTACAAACATTATATAAGAGGCGTTCAAAAAGAAACGAGCCGGAGTCTGGAACGCGCAAACCGGAGGAGGGTAGTGTCGTGCGTGGCGTGCGTGACGATGTGGTGTGGTGTCGGCCAGAGCGTGGAAGTTCACTGCCCGGATGCCAGATGCATTGCCGACGGAGACGTGGAGGCGTCGGAAGAAGAGCAAAGAGGTGTTGGTCGTTTCCTGACAGCGGAAGGAGCCGGAGGAACGGACAGTCACCGGCGGAAGTCACAAGTGTACGGCGAGCACTGCATGACCCTTACAAGGGCCGAGGCGCGGCCCAAGCGCTTCAGGGAAGCACGGGCGCCGTCAGCCGATGACGCACGGTCTGGAGCACCACTCTGCACCACCGGCGACGTCGTCCAGCTGGTGGATCCACTCACTACCCAGGACCGCCGAGTGACGGTGGAAGCCAGAGTCCCCTCAAAAAGGCTCTCCAGGGGCGAACGACTCACCTTGGACGACGACGTCCAGCTGTACGTGCGGACCTGGCTAACATCGCAGCCCCGGGAATTTTATGAGACAGCCATTCACCGCCTTGTGTCACAGTGGGACAAGCGTCTCAACAGCCAGGGTCAGTACTTCCAACACACAGGTACTGGTTTCTGTAAATATGCCTCCGGCTCGTGTCTTTTTGAACGCCCCTTATAACGAGAGGCTGCACAGTTACCAAAAACGTATTACGAAAAATCACACATACCCGCCGCAAATTGCAGTCTGGCAACTAACATAAAACAGGAAGATTGTGGGTGAAGTAAATTTTGTTTGTTTTATTACATGACAAATGTATATAACGTAGCCTAGCAAATTTTGTATAGCCACGTGACGCGTGCGTATGTCATAGGCTAGTATATTGAAACAGAGTCAAAGAGATTCCTGCACCATTAAAAAAACTAAAATACAGTAAGTAATGAAATCCAGGACTAAAACAGATGATAATGAAATCGATTCCCGTATCATGATGCATCATACAATATATATATATATATATATATATATATATATATATATATATATATATATATATACAGTAATATATGACACATCATACATACAGAAATCTATTTCATGATCATGTGGCCGGCCGAAGTGGCCGAGCGATTCTAGGCGCTACAGTCTGGAACCGCGCGAACGCTACGGTCGCAGGTTCGAATCCTGCCTCGGGCATGGATGTGTGTCATGTCCTTAGGTTAGTTAGTTTTAAGTAGTTCTAAGTTCTAGGGGACTGACGACCTCAGAAGTTAAGTCCCATAGTGCTCAGAGCCATTTGAACCATGATCATCTGACTACAAAAAATTTGACATATGCACGTGACTACAATAATTTTTCCCCGACCCAGAACCTGTCTACCAGTATAAAGACAAGGCTTCCGATCCAGATTCTAAACCAGTCAGGTTCCTTTCAGACTATGCTGATACAATAGCTCCAGACTCAGCAATCAGATACAACCGCTCGCTCGTAGGAAGATCCGTACCCAAAGACTGAAAAGTTGCACAAGTCACACCAGTACCCAAGAAAGGAAGTAGGAGTTATCCGCTGAGTTAGAGACCCGTATCACTCAACGTCGATTTGCGCAGGGATTTGGAACATATACTGTGCTTGAACATTATGTTCTAGCAGACGGCACTTCCCGATGTAAGCGAGAAATCAGCCGAAAAGTCACCGTAAATACAAATCAACCTATTCCTAACGAACTGTTTTTCTATCTAAAAAGCAAACCAATATGTAACTAACTTGATGCTTTACCTCAATAAAGCGAAACGTATCTGGTGAGAAAAACACTCATTTTTGTAGTTGCAACGACGGATCAAAAATACCATCACGAATTAGGAATCACCTCGAAGAAACGATTTATTGACAAACAGCCAACAAGGATTCAGAAACCATTGTTCTCCTGAAACACAACTAGCTCTTTATTGTCGTGAGGTAGTGATTGCTATCGACTGTGGACGTCAAATTGATTCCATATTTTTAGATGTCCAGAAGATTTTTGACACCATTCCTCACAAGCGGTTTCTAATTAAATTGCCTGTCTATGGAGTATCGTCTCAGTTTTGTGACTGGATTCGTGATTTCGTCAGAAAGGTCACAGTTTGTGATAACTGACAGGAAGTTATCAAGTAAAACGGAAGTAATATCTGACGTTCCCCAAGGAAGTCTTGTAGGCTCCCTGTTGTTCCAGATCCACATAAACGATGTGTGAGACAATCTGAACAGTCGTCTTATACTTTTTGCAGATCCTGTAATTTACCGTCATGAAAAGTCATCAGATGATGAGAACGAATTGCAAATTAATTTAGATAAATCATGTGTACGGTGTAAGAAGCGGTACTTGACACTAGATGATGAAATGTGTGAAGTTATCCACACGGGCACTAAAACCAATCCGCTAAATTTCAGTTACACGATTAATCACTGAAATCTAAAGGCTGTAAACACAACTGAATACATAGGGATTTCAGATACGAACAACTTAATTGGAACGGTCACATAGATAAAGTTGTGGGGAAAGCACAGCAAAGATTGCGATTTATTCGCAGAACAGTTCGAAAATGTAACTAGTGCACTAAAGAGACTACTTACATTAAACTTTTCCGCCTTCTTCTGGAGTATTCCTGTGCGGAGAGGGATTTGGATCAGGTAGGATCGATGGAGAACGTCGAAAAAGTTCAAAGAAGGGCAGCTTGGTTTGTGTTATCACGAAATAGGGCAGAGAGTGCCACGCTTATGACACAATTTTTTTTTTTTGGGTCGCAATTATTAAACAAAGGCGTTTTCCTCTGCGGCGGGATCTTCTCATGAAATTTCAATCATCAACTTTCTCCTCAGAATGTGATGATGTTTTGTCGACGCCCATCTACGTAGGGGGAAGTCAACATCATAATAAAATAAATCAAATCTCGCACGGAAAGATTGAGGTGCTAGTTTTTCCGCGTGCTGTTCGAGAGTGGAGCTGTGGAGAAGTGGCTTAAAAGTGGTTCAGTGAACCCTGCGCCAGGCGGGCACTCCATTGTGGATTGCAGAGGAATCACGTAGATGTAGATTTTACGTTACTTGACAAACTGTAGTTGCTAATTGTGCAGCCTGTGATGATTGTGTCACTAACGTCACATTTTTGTAACCATTTGGAGTTGCTTCTTTTACCTGTTCTAATTAAAACTGAATATGGCGTGCAGCGCAGACTGAAACTGATAGTCGGTAGTAAAAGAAGTGGTCCAGATGGTGTTTATTTATTATAACAACAGAGATAACGGTTTCCTACGACACAGTGTCGTTTATAAAAATACAATAACATTGACGCAAGCAGCTAATCACGAAGAGAAATCACGAAGTAAAACATTGGTAATCTGTAGTTCATTGTACACGGAATACCCTTTTGTACCAATGAGTTCCTCTTACCTTTCAACGAAAACAGCATCCGCCGCAACATTGGATTATGTTTACTGTTGCCGAAAAGCACAAAGTGGTCTGTGAAGTGGTCAAAATCTTTAACAGTGACCGTCCGTATGATTTCAGGGTCTCTTATCATTACGAGTGGCACAGAAAACAGGAAGAATCCTCCGTAGGCGTGAGGGTCGAGCTTGTGGTACAGCTGGATGACGATGTCGTGCATGGCCAACTTGCGGAACGCCAGTAGCAGCATGTTCCCCACGAAAGGCAGCGGCCGCAGGGACGGCGTCCCCTGCCGCGCAAAGTGTCCGCTCCAGCGGCGCCACCACCACACCACCACCACCACCACCAGCACCACCAGCAGCGGCAGCGGCAGCGTCCACCAGTCAGGCGACATCCTCTGCAGACAGCAGACACGCATGGAGCGATCTGTGAGAATAATCTGGCAATGTGGAGGTGCTATTCATATGATCAAAGAATGATTCACTAGAGACAAGGTCAGAATCAGTGAAGATCATCATTATCAGTAACTGGACATCAGTTGCTGGATAAAGGCCTCCAGCAGATTTTCTCACGTATTTTCACCTACAAGTGAATATGATATTACTGCATATTTTTTAATATCATTAGACTGGGCGAGGGATAACGTCTTTAGTTACGAATCGAAAGGACACTGGTCTTAGGTTCGAGACCCGCCAGGGTAGCCGCGCGTGTTAATCTGACCGCTTCTGGCAAGGGCAGGCATGCTAACGCCGGATCGAATCTGCTTGATGCCCCTTGTAAAAGCTAGTTTCAAAACCTGGACAACATTACACGAGTGTCGTTCAATAAGTAATGCCCCACATTTTGTTAAAAGCCATTTGTATACATAGACAAAGTCCTAGTTGGTTGTTCACATCTGATGTTTGTCCCGTGCACCAGTGAAGTTTCGAACCGTTCTGGCAGATGGCAGAGCCGTAGTACAGCGTCAAAATGGCGTCTAATACGACTCACGTTACAAGCAGCCTGCTGTTATTGAATTCATGTGTCCTGAAAGAAAAACCGTGGTGAATATCCATAAACGTTTGTGTACAGTATATGACGATGTTGCATTTGATAGGAGTACAGTTGGGGGATAGGTAAAGAAAGTTATAGACCCAGGAACTTCTTGATTATCAGCCGCGCGCGGAGTCGTGTCACAGCCACTGCTCTAGACATGCTGAATCGTGCGGATGCCATTATTCGTCCCGACCGGTGCATCACTGCTCGACAATTGACTCTACATTTGTCAGGCAGCATTGCAAGTGCGTCTGCAATGATCGAGACTCTCGGATATTCGAAGAGGTGCTCGTGATGGGTCCCACGAATGCTCACAGCGGACCACGAGATTCAAAGAGAGGCCAGTTCATCTGAATTGTTGGAGCTTAAAGATTCTCTACCGGGACCACACTTTGAAGATGAACAAGTGTCAGTCATGCAGCGAAAACATGGCGACGGCTACAGGACAGGACAAGAGCTTTTACCAGCACGGAATGTATGCTCTTCCACAACATTGGCGTATGGTCATAGAACGTGATGGGGACTACGTAGAAAAATAGGACATGGACAAGACATGTTGACGTATATTGTCACTAATTCTAACTCTTAACGATAGATATGATTTGAAAAAAAAATGTGGGGCATTACTTAGTGAACGACCATCGTAGAAATAGAAAAAAGGTGCGCGTTTCGATTTAAATCCCGCTAAACCTCGTGTAAAATGCACCGATGCATACCTTCCAATGCTGCGCTAGCATTCCAGTCACAAACTTAAATGGTACGTGCCGGTAAACAGTGAAACCGGACAACGACGCATTTTTCAGCTACTGTTTGTGTGGTCTCTTTGGCATATGACGGTGATCTCGTCCAGATTCCAGGATAAAATAAGATGGGCAGCACTGCAGGAGGTGCGTTTACGAGACTTCAGCCGGTCTAATGACATACGGGGGTCACAATTATTGACCTGTATGAAATAAAATCGTCACGGCTTCTGAACGGTTTGCGTTAGGACGTTCAAACTGCACCGTTGGTTGCGAGGCATGATGCGAATTAGTATGGGAGGCCCACTTTCATCTGGATTGATTCATCAATAAGCAAAATTGGCCCATTTTGGGGGACTGAGAATCCGCATTTTGTGATCGAGAAGTCTCTTCACCCGCAATGGGTGACTGTGTTGTGTGCCACGGAATAATCGGTGCGATATTCCTCGATGGCGTGGTGACTACCGAAAGGTGCGTGAACGTTTTGGAAGATGATTTCATCCCCATTATAAAAGGTGATCCTGAGTTCGGCAAACCGTGGCTCATGCAAGACGGAGCTCGACCCCATCGAAGCGGGGGAGTGTTCGATGTCCTGGAGGATCACTTTAGAGGCCGCATTCTGGCTCTGGGGTACCCACAGGCCACTGGCACGGACCTCGCTTGGCCACCAGATTCTCCAGATCCAAATACATGTGATTCTTTGTTGTGGGGCTACTGTATTGAAGACAAGGTGTACAGCAATGACCTCAAAACCACTGCTGAGCTGAAAACAGCCATTCAGGAGGTCATCGACAGCATCCACGTTCCGACACTTCAGCGGGTCATGCATATCTCGCTATTCGCTTGCGCCAAATCTCCAATGATGGCAGGCATATCGAAGATGTCATAACCTAAATCTGAATATCTGCGGTGACGTTTACATGTTGAATAAAGTGTGTGTATGCCGTAGTTTGTAATTAATTTACCTTTTTCTGATATAGTTCAATAATTGTCGCCATGTATATCGACTTAAAACTGAACTGCTGCGGATATTGTCCGAAATCGTTGGCTAAAAAATTTCCTGTGCGTGGCTTCGCATTTCTAAATCGCTCTCTTACTACCTTAGTAGGATAGCTGACGAGTTCAAACGTATTTGCTAGCGCGTATTTTTGCGTTTATAGTGGTCGATCATTTAGCTACAGCGCAGGAGTACCACACGGTAGACGATTATTGCAGAACAATTCACAGTATTCTGCCGTACTGCCTGACGCCGGCGTCTGTTCACATGGTTTTGATGCACAGAGATGCCATAATCGAAGCTGATCCGTTGCCGATTAGTCGTCTGTCTGAAGATACACAGGAAGCCCGGAATAAAGGTATCTGGCGACGCCGAGATTTAGGAGCAAATATTCCGGCGACAAAACGATGTATGATATACTCCATGGGCTTCTGGCATGTTCTGACTCACTCATCTCGAGTTCAAGGAAATGACAGAGAAGATAAACATAGGCAAACTGAAGTGAAAGATCTGCCTTTCGAACCACCTCGCAGTGGAAAACCGGACAGCGACTCTCCTGATAGCGCTGTTGACGCAAACGACGAATTTTATTACGATTTTGACTGAAAAATGTAAAATGGCGAATAAAATGTTTCAAAGTGGCAATGTTGACCTCTACTTCGCCATCAGTGACCTTCAAATACGTTATACTCAAAGTTTTACTCGAATCTGCTACATTTATGGTTTCTCATCAGCCAAAATATTCGCCATTTGGAATTCTGCAATTCCGACATCGGATTCGTAATCAGTAACCCCAGAAATCCAATAAGAACGCGGTTTTGTAGAATTTTATGTCCAACTTTCTATTATGTCTAGGTTTCGAATCGAGATGGCCCACTGTGCGACGGGTTAACGATGAGAGGTGAGCATGCCGGTCAGCCCGGACATGGTTTTTAGACGCTTTCTCACATCCCATTAGGTGAAGAACAGGCTGTTTCCCACGTTCCGCCTCAGATACTCGCTACGCAAACATTTAGTGCACTTTCTCATACTTGCACAAAGAGTTTACTCTATACGCATGTACACTGGGTATACCTCTTCGGCTCTGTTTTCATTTATTTATTTAGAACATGCTCCGTTACAATATTTGTTATAGAACTTGTATACACTGTGTGTGTGTGTGTGTGTGTGTGTGTGTGTGTGTGTGTGTAGAGTGTAGTGAAACATTTATCTTATGTGATGATGACGGTGATGATGATGGTGATGAGAGAGGGGAGAGGGTGGAACCCGCTGCGCTGCCGGCTCGCGGCCCGCTGCTCGCCAGTAACACCGAGGGGGGGCCTCCAGGCTTTGCGACCCCATCCGACGAACGGGTCACCATCAGTAGCCTCATAAGCACCTCACGAGGCACTGCGGAAAGGTGCAAAGGACTGTGGCGCAAAACCTGGCGACCAGGTTCTTAACGCCATCACGTCCCCTCCCCTTTCCGACTCTCGATTAACTGGTTAATTACCTGCTAGTTTCTAATGCACGTATTATTCTAATCCCATGACTGTGTGATATAGGGGCCATTCTAGTCTTCATAGCTCTGATTTGATAACAATATGAAATTTTTTTCTATGACAACTAATGTTTTAGTTCGAGAAGTACAACTGCAACGTGTGAGGTTACCAGATAATTCGATGATTACTGTCATGATTCCTTTTATCATCTTCACTTTCCTGCTACTACGCATGTGACTAAAGGAAAGGTACATGTTCTTTGATCATTTTTAGAACCATCTGCCCAAATATAGTAATTACGTAGTTCCGTCCGTATATAGCGAATACTTTTAGATTTAATGTCGGAAAACTCCAGTTTGTCGATAATCACATTAAAATTAAGTTAATTGCTGAAACCTTTATTTGACAGCAGAAATCGTGTTACTTTTATTTATTTATTTATTTGCGCTTAGCAACGATGCTCGTAAAATGTGCAATCTGGAGA
Source organism: Schistocerca piceifrons (assembly GCF_021461385.2). Taxonomy (NCBI): domain Eukaryota; kingdom Metazoa; phylum Arthropoda; class Insecta; order Orthoptera; family Acrididae; genus Schistocerca; species Schistocerca piceifrons. The sequence goes on from NC_060139.1 coordinate 526,974, forward strand.
TAAAACACTACTCAAAATGCAGGGATGTTAATGTCTGCCGTTAAAATCCAAGTGTATACTTTACAGATGACTTTGTCAGACTGTTGTGAATCATACGGGAGTTACATAGCTTCTGATTAATATCTCCCTCATTTTTGTGTGTCGTGTTTAATAAACTACCGGAAAGACCATATGCAGTATGCAATATAGTAATAAAGACTGATTGCAACTTATCATGGTAACGGTACAAAAAAGTCTGCCTTCTTAAGGTAAAATACCCCAAATCGTTACTAATTAGCAAGAGAAAGGTAAAAACTCATTCAGTGCCACACTTAAGTCAATATTTTTGACAGAAGCAGAAAAAAAGGGATTAATATGTGTGCAATTCTGTAAAGGTTGTGTCTATACATCCACTGACTTGGGAATAGAAGTAGCAATATAATGGTGGAGAGATTTTCATTCGATGTCTTTACTGATTGTTGATCTCCTTCGAGATTCTATTGTACAGAGGATGGAGAAGTACTGTCGCCTCCTGTAATTGAAGCGACAGCAAGCACAGTTTGCAATTTCATGTCCAAACACTTTACCGCTACGATAGCAGCAATCTGCTACAAACCTTTCCTTCTTGTCGCCTCAATTGTAGATTCCTCAGCTAAACAGCGACGTAAATAGCGAAACCAGCTGCAGTTTTTGTTGAAAATTATTCATTTGATTCCTTCTGTATCATCCTCTAAGGGAGAATCATTCTGGACATTTAATGAGAATGATACGATTTAGTGAGTGAATTTTGAAGGAAACTTTTGCACAAGTCCAGGAAGTAATTCGAAGGCCACATTGCGGCCAAATGTATGCTGCAATGTTGCCAATTCTCCATTAGACTGGTGACAGGCGGAAGACACCTGGTAACTCGAAAAGTCTCTTCAGCTTCTAACTATAGGACAAGCTAGCCCCGGTTGCTACTACTTTGGTGGGGACCTGAATTGACAAACGTAAAGGCCAATTAGCTATCGATTGCAACTTGAACATCAGATATAAATATCGGGGGAATAATATACGGGGGCCTCCTTTTAAGTAGCTGTCGTAGCAATTTTTGTTACTATGTCTTATAAGAACTGCTAACTAAAAAAGTTATTCTCCAGAAGCGATTAGGTTCTGTAGTACCATCTGACGCCGTTAACAGAATGAGTAAATAACATTATTTTTGCTATTAAATACGTGAAAATAATTTTTATGAAGTAAGGGTTCTTTCACACTACTGCTGACACAGAATAAAAAAGATGAAACCACAATATAACACTGATTACAAAACACGAACATCAAGAAAGACATCTCATAAACTGCGAATAACACATTGTTCATCTACATCTCGCAAGCCGTGTATTAGTGTGTGATACTGGGCAGTTTCTACATCAATATCACTTCTCCAATTGTTTGCTCCAGGCAGGATTGTTTCGTGGGAAGGACAATTGCTAGTAAGTAAGTATCTATGTACATTCTTATCTCTATAATTTTATCTTCACGGTCTTTCTGCGAGATATAAGTAGGAAGAAGCAATTTATTGCCCGACTATTCAAGTTACCGCCGTGGAGGCTGCCTCTTTTGCAGCGCCTTCACCTGGAATTGAATGAGCAACTCTCTGACGCTTTCGTGCTTACTAAATAATCCAGTATCCAAAGGATTACTTCGATCTTCTCTATTTTGGCTATCCTACCTGATGCAGAGCTCAGAATGATGAGCAGTATTTAAGTATTGATCAAACGAATGTAAGAAGTCAATATTGTAAGAAGTCAAAAAACATTGCAACTATGTGGTCACTTGGTACTGTTTTCTGGAATCTCGTGGGCGAACAGAGCGTTCTGAGTTGCACTCAATCATTGTTTACGGAAATCGTGTTGATTCTTACATAGATTTTCAAAGTCCGAAACTTGTTTAGTTTGCGAGCATGAAACATATTATGAAGTTCTACAACAGATGGACGTCAGAAATGTAGAGCTATAGTTTTGTGCAATTTTCTGACGGCCTTTCCTGAAAATGAGAATAACCTGTGCTTTTTCCAGTCATTAGGATGCCTCGTCACGACATCTACGGTAAAATGATGTTAGGAAAGGAGCAAGTTCTTTCGCATACTTTGCGTATAATCCAGTTGGTATACTTGCAGGTGCAGCGCCCATTCTTCTGATGAGTGATTTCTGTAGCTTTAATATCCCGTGGTCAAGTAGTTCTGTATCTTTTTTGTCGTTCATGCGACGATTTATAGGGGGGACGAAGTTTCGTTGACAGAAGTTACTTAAGCCCATATTTAGTATGCACTATATTCAGAAAAATGAAATACAACTTATCACGATGAAGGTACAAAAAAGTCTGTCTCACTAATTCAAAGTACCCCAAATCGTTAAGGATTATCAACAGATTATGTAAATTCGGCAGCGAAATGCTCTTTGTCTATGTTCAGTCCACAGTCATACAGGAGCTTCACATAACTACCACAAACGTTTGGAATTTAGCAGTGTGTGCAGATACATAAAGAAATAAAGTACAAGTAAAGGAATAAATCCGAAAAGTGTTGATTTGTAGTGATACGGCACGGAAAAATACATTTTCTTTGCCATTTGTTATCCATCTCTCTGTCTTTCCGTCTGCTAAGTCATCTTGTTCTCAGGACATGTAAAGATATGAAGTAGAAATTTATGCCACGTGCTAAGGTCTTCGGTCCTGTAGCCGTGTAAATAAATTTAAGCTCCTAAGTTATTTCTCACGAAAGATACAGCCTGGTATGTCCGACGTTCTGATACTCGCAAACGCAATCCATAAAAGCTACAGACGAATATTTGTCGGAAGTATTTGGCCTGTTGGTTTAACGGTAAAGTGCGCACCTGCAATGGATTTTTCAGGTTTCATTTTAACCTAGTGTTCAACTCTCAATGATGTAACGATTGGCCAGAAACATCGCGTGTTTCGGTTTACCCATTTAACTGTACTTGGCTTCTCCCCACGTGGATGACTGGAGTAGTTTAGGGACACACAAGTCACAGACGTTGTGTCCAATACAAAAACTTGCACCAGGGCATTAAGCAAAAGGAATTACTGCTATCTGAGTACGTAATTGTGTTTGTACAGAACTCACATAGTGCGAGTCATACTCGCACTTTTCAAATTATTTGCTTTCGGTATTGTGTTTTCCACTCAGTTTTAAATAAAAATAATCTCTGTTGTATGCTCCTGAAGGTACTGGAGTCCTGCCTGCACAAATAACTCAAAGTAATATGCCTTCTCATTGATGTCAAACACATTCACTTTCATGGCCTCATCGGATTTGACATTTGCCATGTGAAAAAAAATATTTTCCCATAGTCCTCTTGATCTTCTTGATGAATGATCACAAAATAGTTTAAAATCAATAGTCCTTTGAATGACTGAAAAAGAGTGAAATAGACTAATTGAGTTATGTGTATATTATGGCTTTCTTCTTTCAATTAAATGTCTTAGCTGGTGATGATCAGTGGTTTTCGATTTATTTATGTTATACCTTCATTGAGAAAAAGTTTGAGGCAAACACATTTTCCTTTTGTTCATAGTAACGTAAAAGCTTAATAAGAGTAATCGAAAGGTAAACAAAACGTCCTTTTGTCATAAAGTTTTCTCCCTAATGACACAATGGATTCAGTATCGTGTCCAATTTCCATCCTCCACTACAACAGAATTTAGCCGCCAGGGTACAGAGACAACAAGTTTCCGGATGAATCTGTTATTCTGCGACAGCTCTTCCCATGAATCATGAACTGCTTCGGACAGCTACGCCTGGGTTGTTGGCGTAGGTCTTCTACACTTGATAATTTTCTCCATCTCTGCCCACACCTGTTCTACAGGATTGAGGTCAGCACCTTTTGGAGGCCAGTCCAGGAGGTCGATGTCTCCATTCATTTGAAACCATTGTTTTACACAATTCCCAGTATGGACTGGGGAACTGTCATGTTGGAATATTATACTGCCTCCCGAAAACCTCTGACGAACCGAAGGAAGCATTATGTACTCCAGTATTTGGCAGTAGTAATGACTAGCAAGCGGACGGTCCAGTTCCCACAAAACGCCACAACCATCTGCTGATATCCATCCCCAAACTGTGACAGAAGTTCGGCCACACCTTTTCCTTTGATAAACATAGTTTCTGTCAAATCTCACTCCACGTGGACGATATACAAGGACAGAACTATTTGGCGCGGTGGTAAACACCAGCTAGTCCGTAAATATAACTTGCTCCCAGTATGAAAGTGACTTATTCCTGTACTCCAGAGCTTAGTTTAACCTGGCAGTCCTACGTTGCTCTTTCAACATTTTCATAACAGCAGATTTTCGTCCACACCTTCCCTTCTCGTTGAGACGTCGTCTTATGGTGGACCTGCTCACGCTTAGCTGAAGGATGTTCCTCATTTCTGCGCTGGTCCTGAATGGGTCGCCATCACTGCATCTGAGTACACTACTGTCGTGATACTCCGTGGTGGTCCGTGGACGCCCAGGGCGTCGACAGCGGTAGGCGCGGCCTCCACCGGCCGACCTCTTTACCCAGAGATGAATCGTAGATTTGCTGTGTCCTAGGGCACGGGAAATGGCGCTGATACACTATCCATCTTCATAAAGGGCAAGAATGCGACGTTTATCGGATTCCTTGAGCTAAGACATTGCAGGTAAGTACCTAGTGACAAGGCAAGAGGAAACCAAGTGCCATACAAGCGAGACAGCACTTTCATCGCCTCAGAAGTCACATTCATTCCCGTCTACATGCTACGAAAAATATTTCTGTAACAAATTTCTCTTAAGTATTATTTTATCGTGACAATTATTTTGTCTCTAATCTTCATACATAGTAATAATGAAATCGTTTTCAGAGATTTAAAGCAACATTTAGATTCATGTATTGATTCACGTCATGGTGCTCCCGCTAAAGCACGCCATACGCGTCAGTGGAGGGTCAGCGTAGTGGCTAAAGCGCTATGTTCGAAAACTTTTAGAATGAGGTACTAATCCTGTCATTACAATTATTTTTTAATTTAATGGGAACAACGAGTTATTAGTTTAGATGGACAATGCTACTTTTATAGTTTACATTATTTGTAGTATTGTGTGTAAACGCCTTCGAATGCTCTGTGGACGAAATCAAGAACATTTAATCTCCAGTAGCTTCCGTATTATAAATACGCCTCAGTTTTCAAGATGGACTCAGCCTTCAATATATAATACTTCTGTATTTCTAGCAGTACCATACCTACAGGTGCTAAGCTCTGCTTCAACTAATGATTTCTGCAGCTATACGAACACAATTTGTGATGCCTCTTAGGATAAGTACTTACGCAGTGCCGTCAGACGAAGAGATATACCTTCCCCAGACTTAGGGGACTTTGATTTAAAACTCTTCCTACCTCGACAACGAGCATTTCATTTTTGGGAAATCAGAGACCACATTTTGTCACATTTCGCTGGCAAGAAGGAAAAGAGCTGATCAATAATAAAACAAATCTCCAAGCAGGAATGGTTCAAATGGCTCTGAGCACCATGGGACTTAACTTCTGAGGTCATCAGTCCCCTAGAACTTAGAACTACTTAAACCTAACTAACCTAAGGACATCACACACATCCATGCCCGAGGCAGGATTCGAACCTGCGACCCTAGCGATCGTGCGGTTCCAGACTGTAGCGCCTAGAACCGCTCGGCCACTTCGGCCGGCTCCAGCAGGAATGGAGGAACGAAATTAAACCTCTCGTGTTGGGAGGTTATGTGATTTTATTTCAGTGATTACGGAATCAAGTGAAAAGAACAATGCAGTTGGCATCGAGAGCACACTGCTAGTGTGTGATGTTGCACAACCTGAACTGGAATTGATGTAGAGCCTTAAATTCTGCAATCGGTATGTATCCATAGCACACGAAATTACTGTTAGATATAGTGGTGGATCCTGGTTTGATAATTGCGTGTGGGTTCGATTCTCAAATAGGTCGTTCATTATTAACACTAACGGATCTAATGCATCTCTGGTAACGCCAAGAGAAGAATATTACGTCACACCATAGTTCAGAATCCGCATTAACACCATATCCCTTTACCAGCAACAGGGTCAGAGACTGTTTAAACTGCGCCACAAGAAAAGCGGTAGTCGCAGAAGACAGAAATTCTGTTCGGGTAAACAAGCGCTAAAATTTTTTTCATTCAATGACCCAATGGGCATTACGTTCACAGGGCTCATATTTAGTGTAAATTTGAAACGTAGGAAATTTTGGTGATGGAGTGGAGTTCGAATTCGGTTCTCTATGAACGGTGCGTATTTGGGTTGGAATCCTGGTCCAGTACAAAAATATAATTTCCTTGTAACCCATAGTGTGTGCACACTGAAGTTTTAGCGAAACATAATTTTCATTTTTAATGTCCCTTCATGAATTGTCAACAATAACTGCCATTATTTATAGTCAAATATGTGAGCATCTTACTATTGGTGAGAAAGCAGTTAATAGTTTACATCTGTTTATGGATGGATAAGGGTGACAGTGGGTGCCGGGTTCGTTTCCTGGGTAGAAAATGAGTGTATCGTTATTACATATTGATAAATCGCGCTGCTGGTGAATTTCATATTTAACATTTGATTTTACTTAGTTCACCATCCGCTAACGTGCTGGGAACAAAATCCTGTAGCAAAATTTTACATCACACCATTGCAATTATCAACACGTGCTCAGGTGGATACTTCTGAAGGAAAGTATATTAAACGGCTTTCGTACTTAGTTAACAGGGAGATAAGGGACTTCATTTAGCACAAAAAATTTCGTCATTTAGTTTCAAGTTCATGTGTGCTAACTGATGGCTTACAAAACAATCGTTTGACAAATACTTGAAAGCTACACATCATTCTAAAAGCCAAACAAGAGCAACACCGTTAGTTGCGCGGTTATTTAGTAAGCATAAAGGCGTCAGAGAGTTGCTCATTCAATTCCAGGTGAAGGCGCTGGAAAAGAGGCAGCCTCCACGGCCGTATGGTCTACAGTTTAATACCTACACCGTAGGTAACTTGAATAGTCGGGCAATAAATTGTTTCTTCCTACTTATATCTCGCAGAAAGACAGTGAACACAAAATTATAGGGATAAGAATGTACATAGATACTTACTAGCAATCGTCCTTCCCACGAAACATTTGTGCCTGGAGCAAACAATTGGAGAAGTGATATTGATGAAGAAAGTGCCCTGTATCACACATTGTAACACGGCTTTTGAGATGTCGATGAAACAATGTGTTATTCACAGTTTACGAAATGTCTTTGTTGATGTTCGTGTTTTGTAATCAGTGTTATATTGTGGTTTCATCTGTTTTATTATGTGTCAGCAGTAGTGCGAAAGAAACCCTACGTCATAAAAATTATTTTCACGTATTTAATAGCAAAAAGAATATTATTTACTCATTCTGTTAATGGCGTCAGGTGGTACTACAGAACCTAATTGCTTCTGGAGAATAATTTTATTTAGTTAGCAGATCTTATAAAACAATAACAAAAATTGCTACGACAGCTACTTAAAAGGAGAGCCCCGTAAATTATTCCTCCGATATTTACATCTGATGTTCAGGTTGCAATCGAGAGCTAATTGGCCTTTACGTTTGTTAATTCAGGTCCCCGTCAAAGTGGTAGCAACCGACGCTAGCGCCAACGCCGGCCCTGCCACGTCTGTGTTACGCGAGCTTGTCCTGTGGCTACGAGCTGGAGAGATTACTTTTCGAGTTGGCAGGTGTCTTATGCTTGTCGCCAGTCTAATGGAGAATTGACATCATTGCAGCATACATTTGGCCGCAATGTGGCCTTCGAATTACTTCCTGGACTGGTGCAAAAGTTTCCTTCTAAATTCACTCACTAATATCTTATCATTTTCATGAAATATCCTGAATGATTCTCCCTTAGAGAATGATACAGAAGGTGTCAAATGAATAATTTTCAACAAAAGCTGCAGCTGGTTTCGCTATTTACGTCGCTGTTTAGCTGACAAAACTACGCTTGAGGCGACGAGGAGGCAAGGTTTATTGCGGATTGCTGCTATCGTAGTGGTAAAGCCTTTGGACATGGAATTGCAAACTGTGCTAGCTGTTGGTTCAAATACTGGTGGCACAGTACTTCTCCCTCTTCTGTAAAACAGAATCTCGAAGGCAGATCAACAATCAGTAAAGACATCGAATGAAAACCTCTCCACCATTATATCACTACTTCTGTTCCCAAGTCCATGGATGTATAGACACAACCTTTACAGAATTGCACACATGTTAATCCCTTTTTTTCTGCTTCTGTCAAAAATATTGACTTAAGTGTGGCACTGAATGAGTTTTTACCTTTCTCTTGCTAATTAGTAACGATTTGGGGTATTGTACCTTAAGAAGGCAGACTTTTTTGTACCGTTATCATGATAAGTTGTAATCAGTTTTTATTACTATATTGCATACTGCTATGGCATTACCGGTAGTTTATTAAACACGACACACAAAAATGAGGGAGATATTAATCAGAAGCAATGTAACTCCCATATGATTCACAACAGTCTGACCAAGTCATCTGTAAAGTATACACTTGGATTTTAACGGCAGACATTTACATCCCTGTATTTTGAATAGTGTTTTACCTCCAGATTTCACATTTTTCAAGCATTGTTGCTAAGCGCAAATAAATAAAGAAATGCAACACGATTTCTGCTTTCAAATAAAGGTTTCAGCAATTACCTTAATTCTAATGTGATTAACGACGAACTGGAGGTTTCCGACATTAAATCGAAAAGTATTCCCTATACATGGAAGGAACTACATAATTACTATATTTGAGCAGATGGCTCTAAAAATGATCAAAGAGCATATACCTTTCCTTCAGTCACATGCATAGTAGCAGCATAATGAAGATAACAAAAGCAATCGTGACAGTAATCATCGAATTATCTGGTAACCTCACACGTTGCAGTTGTACTTCTCGAACTAAAACATTAGTTGTCATAGAAAAAATTTCATATTGTTATCAAATGAGGGCTGTGAATACTAGAATCGTCCTTATATCACGCAGTCATGAGATTAGAATAATACATGCATTAGACACTAGCAGGTAATTAACCAGTTAATCGAGAGTTCCGGATCTTTTCACAGCTTGTAGGCGCATTGTTGGACACAACAACGCAATCAGATCTTTGCCACCTGGGAGTTGCAGTGGTCTGCTGGGTTGATCGTTGTTTGATAATTGCGGGGTATAGGTTCGATTGTCACTCATGGCGTCCATTTTTAACATTCACGAAAAGATCTAATTCACCTATGGTAACGCCAAGTCCAGAGTGTTAGCCCCCCAGTGATTCAGAACCCGCATTAAACACAATATCCCTTCACTACCAACAGCGCCACAACCTGTTTAAATGGCGCCATAACAAAGGCGGCAGCCGCCGAAGGCACAAACTCTGTCTCCAGTAAACTAGCACTAAGAAGTTTATTTCATTTAATTTAGGAATGGTTATTTCGTTCAGAGTGTTGATATTTAATTTGAACTTGAGACCGTCCTCGACTGGAATTCAAATTCGGATCTCTAGGAATGGAACGTATCTGGGTTGCAATTCTGGTCCAGCACAAACAAATTCATAATTTCATTTAACGTCCTAGCACGTGCACGCTAACCTAGCACCGAAAAATAATTTGCATAATTAATGTCTGTTCACGAATAGTCAACAATAACGTTAGGTACGGTTATTTCTAGTGAAACATCCGAGCATCTCGCTACTGGTGAGCAAGCAATTGATACTTAACGTCTATTTATGGATGGGAAACAGCGACAGTACGCGCTGGGTTCGATTCCCGGGCAAGCAAAACAAATTGTACCCCCATCTCATATCGATACAGCTCGCTGCTGGTATATAAATTCGATTTCTAACATCTGATTTTACTTAGTTAACAATCCGATAACGTGCTGAGTAGAAAATCCCCTCACAACATTTTAAATCATAGCTTTTCAATTTTCAGCACGTGCATACTTGATTGCTTGTGAAGGACAGTATATTAAACGTCTTTCGTGGTTAGTTAACAGGGTGATAATGGTTTTGATGTGACAGAAATAATGTCGTCATTTCTTTTCAAGTTCACATGTGTTAACTAATACTGGTGAAAACCTTTATATTTCACGCCTCTTTACGGCTAGTCAGCATTGATGATCGTTGCCTTGATCAGGTAGCGGGCAGGTGCGAAAGTGTATTTTGGTTAGTAGTGGCTACGTCTGCTGGGTTTCTGTCCAGATCCATGATAAAAAATTTCATCATGTCATTTATAGTTCAAACATGTGGGCAAATAATTCTTCATGAATAGTTAGTGCAGTGATGTTACTGATTATAATTCATTAATATTGATGTTTCTATAGAGGGTTTACCGCTGTTTATCGTGGTTTCTGTAACTAGGTTCTTTAAAGACCAGGTTATGCAGAAACCAATTGTCACTGGGACATTTAGCAGGAGCAGGAAAACCTTATACAGAGGAAAAATACTTCTAACTGTCATAGATCTTTATTAGTCCAGACATTGTCTTAGAATATCTTGTTCATTTAAACATTTACTTTGTTGCTATATAGTTTATGTGCATAGTTAATTGTTTCAGATTGTAATGAGATAGTAAAGCTTTTGAAAATTATTGTAACCTGTACAAGCGTTAGGGACTAACTCATCTCTAATTAAGTGTTTTTCAAGTTTTTGCAGTATCATGGTGTGATGTTACATCGCACTGATTGCCTTAAAGAAGAGAGTTGTCTAGTGGTCTCTAGTGCTATCCATTTTGCGTAGTCTAACGACTGTACAGCAAAGTGACTTTATGTTGGTTGCATGAAAATCAGGTGGATCTCAATCCAGGTCGTTCGGATACTTTTGCGCATTATAGTACAGTCCGAAGCAGACCGGGCTGCGGACGGTCACGTGGCACTACCGAGAGCGAAGACCGTCGTGTTCGGCGCGGGGCTCTGAGTCTGCGAACCGCTTCTGCAGCAGCAATTTGAGCTGCAGTTGGCACCAGAATGACACAACGAACTGTTATAAATTGGTTACTTCAAGGATAGCTCCGAGCCAGACGGCTTGTAGCGTTCATTCATCGACCACAATCCACCACCGTTTGCGACTTCAGTGATGGCGAGGGAGAGTTCATTGTAGGGCAGGGTGGAGGTCTGTTGTATTTTGCGTCAGCGATGGCCTTTAGAAGGAGGTCAGTTGAGGGCCTGCACACAATCTGTCTGTATGGTTGATACACTGAACTACGCCTCGAGTTATGATCTGGGGTGCGATTCCATATGACAGCAGGAGAACTATCTTGGTTATCCCACGCACCATGGCTGCAAAATTATACGTTAGTTTGGTGATTCGACCTGTCGTGCTGCCATTCATGGACAGAATCCAAGGGGGTGTTTTCCAACAAGATAGCGCTTGCCGTCAGACCGCTGTTGTAACCCAACGTGCTCTACAGAGAGTCAATATGTTCCCTCAGCTCGCTCGATCACCAGATCTTCCTCCAATCGAGAACATAAGGGACATCACCGGACAACAACTTCAACTTCAGCCTCAAAAAGCATCAACCGTTCCTTTATTGACCGACCAAGTGCGACAGGCGTGGAACTGCATCCCACAAACCGACATCCGGCATCTGTACAATACCATGCGTGCACGTTTCCGTGCTTCCACTCAACAGCCTGGAGTTACTGATGTATCAGCAGTGCGTATTTGCAATGGCTTACCTCTCGCTTACATTAACCTCTGATCTTGCAATGTTAATCACATACGTATGTTAACTAGTCAAATGTATTCTAGAAATTTAATTTACATTAATCAATTTTTGGAGTTGGGACTTTTTCCGGTCAGTGTAGTTTTCGAACTCAGTGTTCATGCTCCCTCTCTTTGTGTAGGCAACCCGAGTGTAATTTTCAGCTGGTTTTACACTCTTTACATGTAAACATCGAACTGTTTGTGTGGAACAAAATATGGTGTGGGGTTTCAAAACAAAAATCTTCTAATACCAAATTTATTCTCAAAATTTGCTACAGTAAATTTGTGCAGTCGTCGTATTGTATTGAGTTCTTAATTCTTAGCCTATTCTTGTTGTCGTGCTCCTCATACTCCTTTCCTGCTGCTCTCCACGCTGGTCTATCGTACGCATTGTCCGTCATCTCTGCATATCGACTGCAACTTATTTGCTTTTTATTCTGCTTACTGTTGTCTAGCCTTTTACCACTACCCTCTCTCTCTCTCTCTCTCTCTCTCTCTCACACACACACACACACGCACACACACTTTCCTTCATCACTGAAATGACTATTCCCTCAAGTCTCAGGATGTGACCCTTCAATTGATCCCTTCCGTTATTTATGTTGCGCCATACATTTTTTTCCTATCCGAGTCGATTAATTATTTCTTCGTTAGTTATCCGATATGTGTATCTGATCTGCAGTAATCATCTGTACGACTAAATTTTGCAGTATGGTATTCGTTTCATGCCTGTGTTGTTCATCGTCAGCGTTTGACTTCTGTACAAGGCTACTCTCAAAAGAATACTTTCAGGGTAGACTTCCTAACACTTGAGTTAGTTTAGACGTTGACGTGTTTCCATCGTTCAGGGACGCTTTTCTTACCGTAGTCAGTCTGTACTACGTACGCTACCCCGCCATCGCTAGTTATTTTAACCCCCAAAACAGTTGAACTCGTTTACTGTTTTCAGTTTCTAATTTCATAGTTCCCTCAGCATCACGTGATTTAATTATCAGCCTAACCCAATAATGATTAATATGTCAATGAAATAAGAACGCTCTGATGATTTCACAAATTTTCTGAAACATGTTTGGACAAGAAAAATGACATAAAAAGTTGTGGTTTGCGTAAACGTGTGGAAACCAATACCATAATAAGTTAGAATAAGAATACACATAGAACAAATGTCATACGAGTTGCAGAGAGACAATGCACCCGGCTATCTTCATTGCGAGTGATTGATGCCTGGCTACAGAATTGAAATAAAAATAGACCCGAATGGCTACTTGCTCGCCATTAGCAAAAGCTCATTATGAGCTACAGAAAGGGTTGATGGGTGAAGCGCTGAATCGCCTAAATTCGACAATGAAGGTACATGCTGACAAAGATAACTGGTGTGCTTCAAGAAATTACCTTGGTATTCATTCCAATTCTGTACTAGTCTATCTTCTCGTTCACACCCTCTCTGTCCTCCTCCAGCCCTCTCTCTGTCCACCACCTCCACCTCCTTCTCTCTCTGTCTATTCCTCACACCTCTCTCCATTCTCTCCTTCCTCCTCATCTATCTTCTCCTGCTCCCCTCTAATTCCATCTTCTCCTTCCCTCACTTATTCCATCTTCTCCTCCCACCTCTCTCTGTGTACCACTTCCTCTCCCTCTCTCTGCTCAACCCTCTTCTCCCATCTCTCTGACGCCCCCCCCCCCCCCCCAACCCTATCTGTCCATTTCACCCATTCTCGTCTCTGTCTGTCTCTTCGTTTCCCTTTCTCTCTCCGCATTATCACACTCACCCCAATATGAGGCTGGTAGTTCTTACCCTCCCCCCCCCCCCCCGCCCCCAGAGAATTTATTTTTCAGATCTTAAGTAAATGTGTATAATTTGGTTGAAATAGTTCTGTGGATCTCGAACAAGCATTTTTACCCTTGGCTTCACTCACGTACGCATATGTCAAATATATTCCACTTATTTTAACACATTTCATACGTAAACGCACACATATTTCACATGTACCTCCAGCGAATTTGGCCCTGCAGTTTCATTTTCGCTCAACTCTACTGAACTATATGCCGTAAAAATGATATAGCTTGCAGGTACATCATGTGGTATATGTGGATACTATACGTGAAATGTATTCTGAGTAGAGCTGGTAGTAAGGAAGTAGTAAATGAAAACGTCGTGCATGATACAGCAGTTTTTCATGCATCTCAGTGCCTATGACGTCATATTTCTTGCACTATGTGCCGTATACTGATATAATTTTGTTGGTACTTTTAGTACTACATGTGTCGGTTAGACGGTCAGCGAAAGCGCACCGCGAGTTCCTGCTACTAATAAGGCGGATACAAAGTTCGGTTGTTACATATTTTTACGAGTTTCAAACAGGAGCAACTTATTTTCAATTATCTGTGTAGTTACTAGTTTATTTTTGTAATTTCTTATGTGTTCGAGTGCTTACTAGGCACAACCTTTTATTTCAATAACAGTATAGTGTACAGTACCGCCGTTGCAATCGACCCTCGTATCGTACAGACTTTTGTCTGTTTGGTTAGAGCAGCTCAGTGTCGGTCAGACCGTCAGTGAGAGAGCACTTCGATATCCCGCTGCTAATAAGGCGAGTACACTGTTCGTTTGCTACGTATTTTTACGAGCTTCAAACAGGAGCTACTGAAGTAATGGATAGGAACTGTGATTGCTGTGTACACATGCGAGATGAGTTGGCGAATCAGCTCCAGGCTGCGATGGCTTCCGTAACACAGCTTGAGGTTGCTGCCAAGGGGCGTCACTGTGGGGGATCGAACGCGGGAATGCGAGGGACGTAGAGCACGTCTCCGATCATTCCAAAGTCTGGCAGGAAGCGAAAATCTTTCCGAGGGGCCAATCGTAGGGCCTCCCGGGTTCGTTGTTTGACGAAGAGGTTTCGGACATCATCTGTGGCTGACGATGTCTCTGAGCCGGATGCAGTAGTCCACCCTGTTCCAGAGGAAGCTTCTCGGCCCTCAAGGTCTGGGCATTCACAGAGAGTGGGTTTGCTGGTAGTTGGGAGCTCCAATGTTAGGCGCGTAGTGGGGCCCCTAGAGGACATGGCTGCCATGGAGGGGAAGGAAGCCAGTGTGCACTCCGGTGCATTCTGGGGGGGAGTCATTCCAGATGTGGAAAGGGTGCTTCCAGATGCCATGAAGAGTACAGAGTGCAACCAACTGCAGGTTGGAGCAGTTTCTGTCTGGTTTCGGGTGGCTAGCGGAAACGGTAAAGATTGTCAGTATTGCTTCTGAGATGAAGACGGAGCTCACCATCTGCAGAATCGTCTATATAACCGACTGTGGTCCTTTGGTGCAGAGCCGAGTGGAGGGTCTGAATGAGAGGCTCAGGCGGTTCCGTGACCGTGTAGGCTGCAGATTCCTTGACTTGCGCCATCGGGTGGTGGGTTTCCCGGTTCCGCTTAGTAGGTCAGGAGTCCACGACACACAGTTGGCGGCTACACGGTTAGCGGGGGCTGTGTGGAAGGGACTGGGCGGTTTTTTGGATTAGAGGGTCTCAGGGAACCACAGAAGGGGCGTCCGTCTAAAAGTGGGCAGGTAAAACACAGTAAGGTAGTTGTAGAAACGACTGGTATTGTAAATTGCCGTAGCTGTGTTGGGAAAGAACCAGAGCTCCAAGCCCTAACAGAAAGCACTGAAGCACAAATAGTTATAGGTACAGAGAGCTGGCTAAAGCCAGAAATATGTTGAACCGAAATTTTTTCAAACGATCCAACAGTGTTCAGAAAGGAAGATTAAATACATTTGGTGGTGGGGTATTTATTGATGTCAGAGGCAGTTTGCCTTGTAGCGAAATTGAAGTAGATAGTTCGTGTGAAACAGTCGTGCATAAGGCTCACCAGTGGCAAGACACAATCAATACTTTCACTGCACGATGACAACGGTGAAGTCACAAATGACAGTGCCACTAAAGCAGAGTTATTAAACATGGTTGTCCGAGACTCCTTCACCAAAGAAGACGAAGTAAATATTCCTGAATTCCAATCAAGAACCACTGCCAAGATGAGAAACATAGAAGTAGATATTCTCGGTGTAACAAAGCAGCTTAAATCACTTACCTTCCGGTCCAGATTGTATACCAGTCAGGTTCCTCTCACAAAGGGAGGCCGCCAATTGTGAAATTTAGATTCGATTCATACTGCACATAATAAAAGCTCATGGCCAGAGGTGTAATGTGGCAAAGCACCAAGATGCACTTCTCAGCCGTTGTCGAGAAAATCGACAGTTGAAAGAAACCGTTGCGATGAAATACTCCCTACGATTAATAATTTTATACAGCGTTGTAGTGCAGCGGTAAGCGCTCGGGTTCGTAATCCGAAGGTCGCCGGTTCGAATCTCGCGCCATGCAAACTTTTCTTTTTTTAGTATTTGTTTTTTGTAATTCATATATATATATATATATATATATATATATATATATATATATATATATATATATAATTCCCGGCAATCAGTTGCAACAATTATGCATATAATAAGTTGTTGAAAGTCGTTTGTCGTGGAAAAACTGGCGACTTCGAACATCATTATGTTTTCCGCAAACAAAGTTGTATTTCACAAATGTTATTAATTGTCTTCATAATGTTAACCACGTATAGTTAACGGAAGACGTAGAAACGATTTTCCGAAACGAATACGTATAGCGTAAGTCAAACGTTCGAATTAGAATAGAAACCCCACGAACACAAATTTGCTGTGGCAGGTATGAAATATAAACTCCTTTACTCGCTCGTTACACTTGAAGGACAGATGTTGAATGGGCCGAAACGAGCCGCCGCATAACAGCGTAGTTGCCTGCTAACTTCGAAAGAAGGTAGATGCGGTCCCTAGCGCAACTTATAACATCGTCGAAAATCAGTGCGGACGGGAAAGCTTTGGTACAACCTGTTAAACAAACGGAAAAATGGAGGCGGTACAATTGGAGAGCGATCCGCCTTCACCAACATGCATAAGCAATTTATATATATATTTGAATTACAAAAAACTAATAATAAAAAAAAGTTGCATGGCGCGGGATTCGATCCGGCGACCTTCAGATTACGAACCCCAGCGCTTACCGCTGCGCAGGGACGCTCTGGAAAATTACTTATCATAGAGAGTATTTCACCGCAACGGTTTCTTTTAACTGTCGATTTTCTCGACAACGGCTGAGAAGTGCATCTTGGTGCTTTGCCACATTACTCCTCTGGCCATGAGCTTTTATTATGCGCAGTATGAATCGAATCTGAATTTCACAATTGGCGGCCTCCCCTTGTCAGAGTATGCTGATAAAATAGCTCCATATTTAGCAGTTATATACAACCACTCGCTCACAGAAAGATCCGTACCTAAAGACTGGGCCGGCCGGAGTGGCCGAGCGGTTCTAGGCGCTGCAGTCTGGAACCGCGTGACCGCTACGGTCGCAGGTTCGAATCCTGCCTCGGGCATGGATGTGTGTGATGTCCTTAGGTTAGTTAGGTTTAAGTAGTTCTAAGTTCTAGGGGACAGATGACCTCAGAAATTAAGTCCCATAGTGCTCAGAGCCATTTGAACCTAAAGACTGGAAAATTGCTCAAGTCACACCAATACCCAAAAAGCGAAGTAGGAGTAATCCGCTTAATTACAGGCCTATATCACTAACGTCGATTTGCAATAGGCTTTTGGAACATATACTGTATTCGAACATTATGAAGTACCTCAAAGAAAACGATTTATTGGCACATAGTCAGCACGGATTCAGAAAATATCGTTCTTCTGAAACACATCTAGCTCTTTATACTCATGAAGTAATAAATGCTATCGACAGAGGATGTCAAACTGATTACATACTTCTAGATTTCCAGAATGCTTTCGACACCGTTCCTCACAAACATTTTCTAACCAAACTGCATGCCTACGGAGTATCGCCTCATTCGTGATTTCCTGTTAGAAAAGTCACAGTTCCTAGTAATAGACGGAAAGTCATCGAGTAAAACAGAAATATTATCCGGCGGTCCCCAAGAAAGTGTTATAGGCCCTCTATTGTTCCTGATCTATATTAACGACATAGGGGACAATCTGAGTAGCCGCCTTAGATTGTTTGCAGATGATGTTGTCATTTACCGTCTTGTAAAGTCATCAGATGATCAAAACGAATTGCAGAATGATTTCGATAAGACATCTGTATGGTGCGAAAAGTGGCAATTGGCCCTGAATAAAGAAAAGTGTGAAGTTATTCACATGCGTACTAAAAGAAATCAGCTAAATTTCGATTACGCGATAAGTCACACAAATCTGAAGGCTGTAAATTCAGCTAAACACTCAGGGATAACTATTACAAGTAACCTAAATTGAAACGATCAAATAGATAGTATTGTGGGTAGAGCAAACCAAAGACTGCGATTCATTGGTAGAACACTTAGAAGGTGCAACAGGTCTACTGAAGAGACTGCTTACACTACACTTGTCCGCCATATTCTGGAGTATTGCTGTGCGGTGTGGGATCCGCATCAGGTGGGACTGACGGATGACATCGAAAAAGTACAAAGAGGGGCAGCTCGTTTTGTATTATGGCGAAATAGGGGAGATAGTGTCACAGACATGATACATGAATTGGAGTGGCAATCATTAAAACAAGGGCCTTTTTTGTTGCGACAGGATCTTCTCACGAAATTTCAATCACCGGTTTTCTCCTCCGATTGCGAAAACATTCTGTTGGCAGCCACCTACATAGGGAGAAATTATTATCGGTATAACATAAGAGAAATCAGGGCTCGCACAGAAAAATTTAAGTGCTCGTTTTTCCCGCGTGCCGTTCGAGAGTGGAACGGTAGAGAGACAGTTTGAAGGTGGTTCACTGAACCCTCTGCCAGGCACTTTATTGTGAATAGCAGAGTAATCACGTAGATGTAGGAATAGATGAATAGTATCCGCAAAATGTGTCGTGAATACAGTTAGCAGTAATAAATAAGTAATAAATTAAAATGTCATGAGGCAGGTTTACTGTGTGAACAGCGAAAATGTGGCAAATGTTCATATTTTCCCTTTTATCATTTTGTGAAGGTTTGAAATTATGTGTTAAGTTTGTAAAGTTTGTTGCAAGTCTCTGTGTGCTCTGATTCTCAAATAGTGGATGACTGAAGTACAGGTATTCACAAGTCGTGTTCCACGCTGCCTTTTCCCTCTCACCCCCTCCCCCCCCCCCCCCCCTCCACTTTGATAGGTTGGTGGTTCTTACCGCACAGTGATACTTAACAGACAGAATGTGGGATGTGTACCATGTTTGGTTGACACCGGTCCAGTGGTTTATGAGGAGACGTGTAACCTACATATACACTAAGAAAAAAATACCATTTCAGAAAAACTGGATGATTTAAGAGAAAGAGCTTCAGAACTGAGCAAGTCAATAACACGTTGGTCCACGTTTGGCCTTCATGGAAGCAGTTATTCGACTTGGAGATGTTACGTATCCTCCTGAGAGATATCGTGCTACATCTTGTCCAACTGGAGCTGTGGGATTTGGTACGATAGCCCTCAGGGCATCCAACAACTCTATTAATCAATGCCAAGTCGAATAAATGCTTCCATAAAGGCCAGAGATGGACCAAAGCGTTACTTAGTTGCTGAATTTGTGAAACTCATCCTCTTGAATATATTATCCAATTATTCTTAAATTGTAATCATTTGTTTGTCTGTATATGTACATTAGATCTACCCATTTCCGTCCCATTCAAATAATTCCTTCGTATGCGTCTGTCTTAGAGTGTACATACATACACACATATATGCGTACATACGTTATTATAATACTTATGGACCACAAACTTACAACTAAATTGTGAAAATATGTTTCGTACGGAGTTCTACCTCAAAACTAAGGATATGTCTTGGAAGTGACTCGCCTTACATCTTCGATTTATCCATGAGAACGTCTGTGAATTTCGCTGCACATGGTAAACGTTGCATAACGGGCTGTCAGCACGTGTGGGGAACAGTACACGAGGCAGGAGCCGTTTGCCTTGACGACCTGCCGCGCCCAGGGAGCCTTGACCGACTGTCCGGCTGTCGACTGGCATTTCTTCCCTGCAAACACTATTCCTGCTGCTATTATGCGTTTATATATGTCCATACCAATCTCATCAACTATGTATAATTGCTACATCCAATACCCTTAATAGCAGTTGGCGTATGTACAGCAAAATATAGTCTAACAGTCGTTGAGTAACAAGACATTTCTTCGTTGTATGTTAGTTCACAGAAAAATATATACGTCAATACTAAACCTCCAATCAGACTTCATCAGAATCGTGAGAAATTCACAACTGAAAGTGTAATAAGTAAAAAATATCCACAACACCAAAACTGCACTCAGCAGCCATAGTTTTTAGGTTCTAACTGGGTAAAGGAAGAAGAAATACTTGTTAGTGGACATAGCGAAATTACCTTCAACTTGCTCATGAAACTGTACTATTTAAATCCAGTGCAGATAAACGACAACATTGAATGGAGGAACTTCAGAGCCAAAATCTGAAAGGACACCTGAAAATCAGCTATAATGCTGGTATAATAATGATTCACCTGACAAATCGAGAACAAAACAGTACGAATTAATAACGAAATTATGAGTCTTCCTATGCAGGTCAGATGAAGACTATGACTGAATAGTTGGCAAAAGAAATAAACAGGGGGGTTAAAAATTAGTATGGAGTGATTTGGGAAAGTTGAAGGGGTCGGCGAAATGAAATGGTAACTAACAAGTAAGTCTTTTGAGGTATTGCATGTTGTATGTTTGGTTAAATTCAAAGGTAAGAATACGAACGCAGTAAGCCAAAGGAGACAGCGTTTTCTAGCGGTACATATGGAACTGTTTGTTGGCAGAATGTGGAGATAAACTGATCAAACTAACCCTTACTAAATTTATGGTCAGCACTTCGTTCATGATTTAAAACAAAGCTTTTGATGTCCCTTGAAATGAAAGTAGATCTTGCACCAATTGCCCTCAATTATATGCTGGATATATTCCAGTCTCTGTCCTCCCCTACAGTTTCTACCCTCTACAGCTTCCTGTAGTATCATGGAAGTTATATCTTGATGCCTTAAGACATGTCCTATCATCCTATCCCTTTTTTATTGTTGATCTTTTTCACACGTTTCTCTCCTCGCCTATTCTACTCAGAACACACTCATTTCTTATCTTATCTGTGCGGTCCTAAAGCAACGACTGCACACCGACCAGCGCAGCGCCGCGAAACTGCAAGAAGGGGGCGCCGACCAGCCCGATAGTGGCAGCAGCGGGCAGCGCCAGCCACGCCTGCAGGAAGACGAGGGCTCAGCACCCCCTGTCCACGCTGACTTAGCAGCCACCCATCGCTGGTAGACTTCGAGAGCATCAGCACTGAGTAATAGGAAGACCATACTTAGCCTTAGTTCTGCGTGTAGTAATAATAGATAAAAGTAAACCGCACCCACTCAGGCCCCCATGATGAACAAAAAGAAATTAACATTATCAAACAAATTGCTTGTAGAAATAAATATGGATCCAACCCAGATGTAACTGATAAACTTAACATCAAGATCAAAAACAAACAATTCACACCTTCTAAATCAGATTCACAAGAAGGTAAAAGTACTATTGCTCGCGTACCCTTTATAGGTGATTCCCATCCTCTTTCGGAAGACTGGTATTCAAATTTCTTTCAGCACAAACAACAAGCTACAACAGCACGTCATCCAAAAAGTAAGACAAGTAACCAACGCCAACTTAAATCAGATATTTACAAACTCTTATGTGACAATCGCCCACAGTTCTACATGCGCCAAACTGGAAGGAGTTTCACTACAAGAGACTGTGAGCATATGGATGTCTTCTGGCTAAATAACTTTAACAAATTCTCTTTTGCAATGCATCTAAAAGACCATTGTCACTCAGCCACAGCCATTACAGACAACCAACAAATACTACACACACTCGACAAAGGAAAGAAAATGAATTTGCTCGAAGAGCTCGAAGTTTACATCCACAGCTTTAATCACCACACCTTATTCTCAACGAATTAGTGGAGCTCTCAATTTCATGAAATATTCGGAAACAAAAACTCATTATCCTCTGATATCTAATAACAAAGTAATATGTTGTGGAAATCCGACGTAGCAATCATACAACAGTTCAACTCTCATTATCGTAATTCGTAAAAGTCATATTGTAAACACAAGTTTTAACTGTCGTTTTCGCGATTTGTAATAGCTTTCAAAATTTCATGTGTTGAACATCATTGTACTTCCTAGATCTAAGTTCTCTGACAACAGTGTAGCTCAAAACAGTTCTGTCATTTTCGTCATTTGTAATAGCTCTCAGTAAATTCTTGTGTATAACATCATTGTACTTCCCATGTCTAAGTTCTGACAAAAATGTGGATTAAAAATTTCGCAATTCATAATAGCTTTTTAAGTTTCTATGTGCGCAACTTCTTTGCACTTCCTATGTCTAAGTTCTTTGACCATAACCTACATGTTTCTGTATGAGCAACATCTTTGCACCTCCTATGTCGAAGTTCTTTGACTATTATCTACATGTTTGAATGTAAACACGGGGTATATCACGAGTTCTTGACACAGTAGTGAAATATGCAGCTAAATTAAAAAAAAAAATCTGAAACATGGACGTGAAAATGGTAAAAAGTGTACAACTCAATGGAAAAACTGTCGCCACAACATAATTATAATAAGGATACCGATACTTGATCTTTATGTAAATGCAGATACATTTTCGACAGATGCTCCTTTGCCAGTTAACAATTGTTCCACTTGTATCTGATTAGTCAACCAGTAAATAATTTTCTTTGTATTCAGCGATATCCAGCAATATGAACATGTACATGAATGTATAAATACCTGAGGATGGGCACAAGCCCGAAACCGGTCGTGTAACGAATAAATAGTCTTATTGTGACTGGTAGCGGAAATTGTTCTATATCCTATAATATATTCCATAATTGGAAAGTGTTATGCACAGATCATTTTGATTCCTGCTACTGTCCATGGCAACTTTTGCCCTTCCTTTCTTATGTCGGTGCTGAATCCCACAGTAGCTTACACAACATTATCAGTCCATATAGTTTTCAACATCTCTGTGGCTAACGAAAATGAAGTGGTTGTGAGTGGGACATGAAGCGACGCTGATTGATGGAAGACGAATGAAGTAAGCTCTTTGCTGAATTAAAAGGGGCAATAACAGAATCAGACGAAGGCCTAATGGATGGTACGTAAGTGCCATTACCAATCATGCAGGAGCGACGCGGACACGTATAGATGAAGACTGTGACAGAAGAAGACACCGTCCAGCGTAGGAAGTCAAATCGATGGTGGCAACGAAGGCCTGGTAGGCTATGGAGGGTGGTCATAAACATTCTGGAAAGCTTGTAAGGGTGTCGCGGGATAGGTTGTACAGAGAAATAACTTTTAAGAAAAATTCTATTCTTGCACCGTTTCCGAGCTAATTAGCACTGAAGTTATCAAATCAGGCCGTTGCGAGAGCAAATTCAAATGCCCCGCCAGAGGGGGTGTCGCCAAACGCATTCTTCGTTTGGTTTCATAAAGGCCCACAGGAGAGAGATTAAAAATTGGATATGGGTAGGTAGTAAGGATCGAACCCGAACCAACGGCTGAGCAGTCTCGTGTGCTGTCGTCTACGTTGTGACAACAACTGCCACTAATAACTGTATCTAGCAGGCTATTTGAAATGCGCGCGCAACGACGTTATTGACTAACTTCAATGCTAATGGAAACGGCGCAACATGTCGCCTTTTTTCCTTAATTATTTCTCAGCACAATCTACGCTGCAATACCCTTACAAACTTTTCAGACTGTCTCTGACCACCCTTTATAAGGCGAGTGAACAGCTTGAAATGTCGAGGGACCACTGTGGAGGACACAGAGAAGCTTGTCCACGCTTGCCACGTCTTCTGTAAACTATCTATCAGCGTGGTGTTGGGATACTCCATTGGCCAGCAAGCACCTCAGACCTGTTCTTGGATAGAACTTGTGTGCGACTAACTCGGACGCCAACTCCGTTCAGTTTGAGTCCCAGTACATACGATACCAGCGACCAGTTACCGCAGCTGTGGGTTAGCTTGCCTCGTGAGAGGATACAACGGCTTCGTAACTCCCTTCTCAGCTAAACCAGTGTATGCACATCGTACAGGCAAGTGGCTTCATACTGCCAAGTTCTTTGTAAATTTGACTCGATTTTTTAAGCACCGAAGTAACACGGCACACCCTCTCAACCGATGAAGTAATTTCGTTTCCTCCTTCCCTTCTCGGAGCGTCATGTTGCCTGGTAGTGTATACTGTCTGATTACACTATCACAGTCAAATGTTTAGAGCTCATCACGACATTCAAATAGACAGAGGTTACCGTCTGGATTGTAAAAGATGAAACAGTCGTATAGGTATAGCTACTGCGAAATCAGTTGTCGAGATTCATCTGAAGGTCTATCAACAAGTACTGCTGCTATTCAAAATACTTTGTTTAAGCATACTACCACCAACACATTTACGAAATATGTTCCTAATCTCTGCAAAGGATACCGAACATAAAAAACAAAGAACTTTGAACCAGGGACAGCGCTGTTTAAAATTGGTTTCTTTGTTCCCAGTCGAAGATTGTATCAAATGTTAGAGTGGTTTACTAGGTATGGCCTTGTTCGTAACTGATATGCCCTTGCCTTTCTCTGACCTTTGAAATGACTTAAGTAGTGATTTACAGTTGGACCTACCTTTTGACGTGACCTCTGAACATGTGGTATTTTTCACTCTAATAAATCACTGATAGACAAAAAAGTCTTAGAAACGACCGGGGGTCGATTGCCACGCCTAATGGATTTGTAATCTGGCACTTACTGACATCTTCAACTTTCGTAGTCCTCTCTTCCTCAGCTGCGTGTAATATTACGGTATACTGATAGTTTTTACTTGTGGATCGTCTGACAGCAACTGAATAAAGCTCAATTTTAGTGCCATACCCGCTTCGCCTTTATTTTCTGCAAGGCATCATTGCATTGAAGCAAGCGCTCAGTTCATAGTGCTGTGGAATGTGGGAAAAAACCGCAAATTGGCATTCATAAGAAGAAGAACAACAACAAAAATGCAACAGAGCGTAATATGTAAGAAATTGTCCACGCAACCTGCCACTGATGATGCCTTGCAGAAAAGAAAGGCGAAACGCGTATGGCACTAAAATTGTGTTTTATTCAGTTGCTGTCAGACGGTCCATAAGTAAAAACTATCATCTGGCACTTATTCTCCACGTCACTTCAGTTAGTGTGAATAACAAGAGTGGGATGTGTTTCGGTGTAAGATAGTGTCATCACCTAAAACGAATTACAGCATTTAAACCAAATCAGAGGTTCCATCACCCTGAAGAGATTCGCTTCTGATCGATAAAACCTCGGATCTAGTTTAATAGTTCACATAGAATGATACACTGTTCCGTACGAAAGAATTTCATTCTATTTGACGTTGTCTGCGCAAGCCTAAGCAATTGTGCAAAAACAAGCTCACTGTAGTCCACATTAACTCTAAGAAAAAAAGATGTTGATGTCTGAGGAATATCTTATTGCTCCGAACCATACCGGCATTCACGGACAGATATGTGGTGCATCTGAGGAATATCTTATTACACTGATCCAGATCGAATTTCAGAAACAAAGAAGTAGGCAACTGAGGAATAAGTTACTGCACCGATCGAGACCGAGACTCAGAAACAAAGATATTGCGTTCCTGAGGAATATCTACCTGTAGAGTGGATTTCTATTTGTGCTATCTGTGAAGATTTCGTTTCCTGCCGCCAAATTCTTAAGAACTAACTCATATGAAATTCTAACGAATAATGTAAGGGCTTTCAGTCATACCTTCCTAACTATACTATGAAGTATATCGTGACAACCCAAAAAGCAGCGATGAAAATGAGAGGAGAAAGTACCAGCAGCCTTGAGGATATTCCAAACCGCTTACAATATCTGATGGACATCCTTATGCTTAATACCAGTAATCTTTAGGAAATCAGGCACTGTAGAGAACGATAGGCTCTTTTTCTTCAGAAAGAAAAATCAATGAATTAAAAGAACTGATATATAATTTATAATGGAAAGCTCACTTTCACCCTGTCTCATAATAAAGTCAAATTAAGACTATTAAATGATTTAGTAATGTTTCAAACGGAAGTTCTGTGGAACGCAACGTCGTGGCGCTCTTGCTCTAGGAGCGGCACAGCAGGTGCTTGCGGGCGGGCCGTGTCTGTTTGTTTGGAATTCCTTTCACGAGCTATTTCGGCCTGTGAGGGAGCTTGGACGGGTTCTGAGAATGAAGAAGTTCTGGCAACGAACATTCTGTGCTGGATGTTAAGCCTGAGCTGTAGAGCCAATCAGTGGGTCAGAACTCCTGTCGGTGAAATTTTGTTGTAGTTCAATCAAATTAGACGTTAAGTTGGGCACTTACACAAAAAAGGGAAACTCGGCAGAAACGTTCAGGATTGTGTCCAGATCAAAATACCACAAGTCCCAAATAATCCACTTTGTGGAAAATCCACCATCTTGAAAAGATCTCCGCTATAGTGGAATTTTCGAGCTTTAAACATAGCAACTGATCCAAGCGTCCGATTGGGTTAATTTTTGTGCGAAATGAATGAGTTCACGCATCACTATCTACCAAAAATTATTTACTATAGTCCAGTTTTGCTTTTCAGTTATATTTCCTTTAACTCAACTAGCGCTGAGAAAAATTGAACTAAAAGTTTGCACTTTTATCACACTTCGCTGATTTTTTTAAAATTACAAGTAATGTTGTAACGTAAAATAAAAACAAAATACAATGTAAATAATGTAGGCGAGAGGGAAAAATTGCAACAAAAGTACATTGTTTTTCATAGAAGTAGGCAGAGTTGCTGTAAGCTGAAATGGTTCACCCACTGGCCTAAAATTAATGATAGGAGAACGTTATCTGAAAAAAAAACTAGCTCCAGAACGGATTTTATAAAAAAATGGAAGAAACAGTGGACAGGACGTTTTGCATTTGTTGTTATTACCGTGTTTATGTAAACACTTCAGTCACCGTTTCGACTTCGTCTTCGATATGAGTCGTCGAAGTTCACCCAATTTGGGCACCCACATGGCAAGCGCAGTAGCCACACACATTAGTACAGCTTAAGCAGCTTGTACTGCCTATCCACTTGTTTTCGCAAGCAGATTTACAATTGCATTACATAATGTGAGGTACTTGCTCCGGTGCTGGTTCGTCTTGAGTCGCAATTTCCCTAAGCTGACCGGCATAAACGCCCCTACCCACCACCACTCTTTTTCCGGAAGGTGATTTCCCATTCGTATTTGAACCCAAAGGGAATGATAGAAATCAATTAAAGATCAATGGTTTGTGTCTATATTAGACAAGATTAATGAAGATAACGCCTTCCTCGTCTGGTGGTGAGCTCTGTAAGAATGATGTTTGTCCGCAGCGGATGTTGGTGGAAGTGCGGCCAAATCAAATGTTGCTGTGATGAACTGCTTTGCAGCACTCACAAGGTTTTCAGGATGCATTTCCTTTAGGTAGATGTGAGCACATTTCGCTTACAAGAGGAGACCACGGCACTGGGATCACAGACTTACTTGACGCTTTTTACACATTCAGTAAGCCATTAAAACAACATAATATGCACTACTCTGGCGATTCCGAGAAAACCGCAAGAGAAGTTTTGCGCGCCTGTCATGTGACTGATGTGCCTGTGCGTAGTGCCAGGCGTCAGAGATCGTGGTGGTCAAGTGATTGCCGGCACGGTAGCTCAGCGTGTTTGTCAGGGGGCAGCAGTGCAACGAAAGATAACGAAAAAAATGATCAATAAAATGAAGTCGTTAGCGTACGAGCTACAGGAGACGAATTTGTATGGGGAGATGGTTCGACTCCCACTCTAACATAATTTTTTATGTATACTTTTTTCATCACTGGTCATATGATTTAACTTATGACATTTGAGAGCTAATATAATTAAAAAACCACGTGTATTTGCATGAAGTTTTACTACCTACTATTTTTAATTAAATTTAACTATTAGAACAAACATATTTATAACTATAGACAAGTAAAGGAAGAAATGCATAGAGTTTGCCTGAAAATGTATGCTTGTTGATTTGCGAAATCCCTTATACATGCAATCTGGTAAGGCACCTGGAACTACTTTGCAACTCAAGGCTTCGAGCTGCAGACACAGAGGCAGGCCCCATCTGGCAGTTAACCTGCGTAGCGATCAGGCATAGCTAGTGTAGCAAGAAGGAATAGTGTAGGCGCAAATTTTTTGAATATCACATAATTTACACTTGTACTACAAAAGTCGTGATTCGGAGAGGGAGGGGGGGGGGGGGGGGTGAGGTAGCTGAACAATCGCCGCCTCATATACGTTCGTCTTACGAGCTCCAACGCTAACCACTTGACCACCATGAACTCTATAGTTTGGCACCTACATACAGATACATCACTTACACAAAAGACAATGAAACTTCTCCTTTGTATGTAAAAAAATTACAGTGCTGGAAAAACTCTTACGTTATTTGATTTATAACAGGTCAGCAAAACTAAACGTACTGACATTGTTTTATCTTTACTTATTCTGATCATCACTAAACTGACACACAGTATTTTAGCGCAATGCAATCTGACTTTCAATAATCCCTACAAAATAATAGCCCTGACTAACAATACCTATACCTTTCATGAATCACTTACCTCACAAAAATCTTCGTTACTCGAACTACTGCAATACAGCGAGTGCCAATACTGCCAGCTAAATAAAAGATTCCAACTAGCGGCCCGCATCTCGTGGTCGTGCGGTAGCGTTCTCGCTTCCCACGCCCGGGTTCCCGGGTTCGATTCCCGGCGGGGTCAGGGATTTTCTCTGCCTCGTGATGGCTGGGTGTTGTGTGATGTGCTTAGGTTAGTTAGATTTAAGTAGTTCTAAGTTCTAGGGGACTGATGACCTAAGATGTTAAGTCCCATAGTGCTCAGAACCATTTGAACCATTCTAACTAGCGAAGGCACTACTGATAGGCATAGTTAGCAAATGAAAGTTTTTGATAGTGAACAAACAGTGTATTTACCTTAATAGCGTTCAAAAGTCATGATATATATATAATTTTGAGGCATACAATTAAACAAATTTCCTTTCTCTGGCGGACTCTCAAAACTCCGCCATCTCTCTCCCCACATCCACCATGCTGGCGGCTGACCACCTGCCCAACGCTACGCGCTGTTCACATCAAAGTGCCTAACACTACACAAGCGAATATTCCAACAATGAGTCCAACTAGCCACAGACTGCACACAGCGCAGCCAGCGACTTCCATACAGAGCACTACGTGGTGTTACCAACATAAAAACCTAAACACCCTACTTACAACACCTAAGACTTATCTTACGATTTCCTAGCATTTGCCAGAGTAGCGCACCTACTATTTGCCCATTATGTTCTTTTGACGGCCTACTAAAGGTGTACAAAGTTTGAAGTAAATCCGTGCTCCCAATGACGTGGCCTGCCTTGTTAGCTGAAATGTCTCGCAGAGTAAAGAAATGGAATTATGCCTTCGATGCAGAACAGGCGAAGTTCTTCTCTGACAGACAGTGTCTACTAGGACACTAGTAATACTGTATCCGAACATTACAGCTTTGATTTTCCCACTGATCCGAATTACCTTACATTTTTCCACATTTAGGGCTAGCTGCCATTCATCACATCAACTGGAAATTTTGTCTAAGTCGTCTTATGTTTATCTAGTCAACCAACTTCGACACTTTGACGTACACCACAGCACCATTAGCAACCATCTGAAGGTTGCTGATCATCCTGTCAGCCAAATCATTTATGTGTATAGGGAACAACAGCGGTCTTGTTACACTTCCCTGGGACACTCCTAACGCTACCCTCGCCGTAGCGAACAACATACTGGATTCTATTATTAAGAAGTCTTCGAGCTACTGACATATATGTGAGCCTATTCCATATGCTCCTACCTTCGTTATCAGCCTGCAACGCGGCACCGTGTCAAATGCCTTTCGGAAATGTAGAAATATGCAAGCTACCTGTTGCTCTTCGTCGGCCGGGGTGGCCGAGCGGTTCTAGGCGCTACAGTCTGGAACCGCGTGACCGCTAAGGTCGCAGGTTCGAATCCTGCCTCGGGCATGGATGTATATGATGTCCTTAGTAAGGTTTAAGTAGTTCTAAGTTCTAGGGGACTGATGACCTCAGAAGTTAAGTCGCATAGTGCTCAGAGCCATTTTAACCATTTGTTGCTCTTCATCCATAGTTCTCAGTATATCATGTGCGGAAAGGACAAGCTGAGTTTCACACGAACGATGTTCTCTGTACCCACGATGATTCGTGAACATAAGCTTCTCCGTCTCAGGAAAGTTTATTGTATTCGAACTGAGAATATGTCCAAGGATTCTGCAGCAAACAGAAGTTAGGGATATTGGTCTTTAATTTTGCGGATCCGTTCTTTTTTGGGTTTCTTATATATTGGAGAAACTTGCGATTTTTCCAGTCGCTAGGGACTTTGTGCTGGACGAGAGATGCAAGAGAGATAACGGGTCAATGTCGTAGAGTACGCTTTGTAAAATTGAACTGGGATTCCATTCGGACCTGCTGATTTACTTACTTTGAAGTTTTTCAGTTGTTCCTCTACGCCAGATGTGCTTATTACTACGTCACCCATACGGGTAGATGACATCATGATGGCTAATCCCCGTTTCTGTACTGACATTGTCGATAAGGTTCGGCCTATTTGTAGCTACAAGGTCGAAGATATTGCCACTGCGTCGGAGCTGCCAAGCTAGCTGCTCAAGACAATTTTCAGAAAATGTCTCCTAAAGTATTTCGCATGACAGTGTCTGTACCCTCCTCCCCCCCCCCCCCCCCCCCCCTCCGACGAATTCATGAACATCCCAGTCTGTACTCGGGAGGTTAAAGTCGTCTCCAACCAGTACTGCATGATCTGTGTATTTACGTATTATTGACCGTAGATTTTCTTTGAATGTCTCTTGTAGGTTACAGTACGCTTGTTCGCCCACTGCTTGAATACTGCTCAACAGTGTGGGATCCGTACCAGATAGGATTGATAGAAGAGATAGAGAAGATCCAACGGAGAGCAGCGCGCTTCGTTACAGGATCATTCAATAATCGCGAAAGCGTTACGGAGATGATAAACTCCAGTGGAAGACTCTGCAGGAGAGACGCTCAGTAGCTCGGTACGGGCTTTTGTTAAAGTTTCGAGAACATACCTTCACCGAAGAGTCAAGCAGTATATTGCTCCCTCCTACGTATATCTCGCGAAGAGACCATGAGGATAATATCAGAGAGATTAGAGCCCACACAGAAGCATACCGACAATCCTTCTTTCCACGATCAATACGAGACTGGAATAGAAGGGAGAACCGATAGAGGTACTCCCGGTACCCTCCGCCACACACCGTCAGGTGGCTTGCGTAGTATGGATGTAGATGTAGATAGAACTGTCACAACAGAATGGGGTGCCCGGAAAAAACATCCAACAATTAACTTGGTTGCACCCAGACCTGTTACACGCGATCACGTGACTTCACTGTCACACTCAACTTCGACCTCAACAGAGACAGTATTTTTGTGAACTGCAGTGAACACTCCCACTGCTACGGGCTCTGTCTTTCCGATATACGTTCCACGACTCGCTAAATATCTCTAAGAGATCCTCCAGTCCGCTTCCTGACGATTGCCCCACCGCTTCCCAAGAACGACATGAGCATGTGAAACCCACCGAGGCGCGAAACACAAGACAATGGGCTGGCTGGCTTCCCCAGCTGAAAAAAACCATGTCCAAGAAACAATGTTGATCGAACGTCACCACACATCATGACTACTTTCTATCTTTTCACATCTCGAAGACAGAAAGAACACGGGTATGAGCGATGGTAGGGTTGGAAGGAGCTAGACTGACGAATGGCAGTGGATGAACTTTAGACTTTTTGCACATATATTAACCGGTATTAATAACTACATCTATTAATCCATTCCAGTCCATCCACAGAACGTTAATGAGATGAGATTTTGTTATGGGTGCTGGACTTGTGGTGCTGACGTTTTGCACAACAATGTGTGCAATCCCGAGTCTGAGGTTAGGGCTGTTGATATTTTACAAATATCGGAAATCCGATACATCGATATTTTAAGAAGTAGTACAATCGGTCATCGATAAATTGAAAATTAATGTCGACATTTCGACGGCAAACATATTGACGTACCGGCCTGTAAAAATATTAGCTACACATAAATATATTACCTGTTTTAGTGCTGTATTTTTAAGTATTGATTCATTATTAGATATCCTGTACATTAACAAGCTAGCAGCCTGATTATCTTCGTTAGAGGAAGAGTTGAAAGAAAAACGAGGCACGCTCACACTACGCGATAGCCACTTTGCTAACAATGGTTATTGCATGTAAGTGGCACAATGAAAG
Organism: Schistocerca piceifrons; assembly: GCF_021461385.2. Lineage (NCBI taxonomy): Eukaryota > Metazoa > Arthropoda > Insecta > Orthoptera > Acrididae > Schistocerca > Schistocerca piceifrons. The sequence goes on from NC_060139.1 coordinate 559,235, forward strand.
ACGTTCTGTGGGTCCGTCGTTCGGCTTCGTCACATGTCGGATTTCTCGTATGTACTTCATGTCAACATACCTGTTTTTTTTTTTTAATATTATTTCTGCAAAAGCCAGCGACCCAGCAGTTGCGTCAAAACTGCGTGGTGAATTTAAACGTTGCTGTTTCTGTTGGTAGCGCCGAACGCTGATTACGTCAGAGTTTCTCCTCACACGTCTCCAACCACGACAAAGAGCAGTCTGGTCATTTAGATTTCTGTTCATAATTTTCAGCAACTATTCTTGAAGAATACCGACGTGAAGAAGTAGCACACTAGCTGAGATAAAAATAGTTTTTTCACGCGCCTGGTATGCTATTTTTTCACGTATTCTACTACAATTTCTATATTACCGAAAATTGCGAAAAAATATAACAAAATAAAAATATCGGTCCTCGATGTTGCATTTCGATATTGATATATCGATATACGTAAAGCTGAAGTGATATATCCGACATATATCGACATAGCCGATATATATCGACATCTGCTATTTATATCGACATATCCTGTAAAAAATATCGAAATGTCGATATTTTATTAACAGCGTAAGTACCGGTAACAGATCGAGTGAACTTCAGACGCTGTAACTCTGCTGTCGAAGGTGGCTTGTTGCTTCTTGGGACCGGATCGCATGCTTCAACAACCCTTGCAGGCGTGATGCAGCAAATGCCTCCCTTTAGCGTGGAAGGTATTGTGACCATCCAATGCCCTCAGGATGTGATATATTCTTTCACTTTGGGTTGACTCTGCTGCGCAGTGGCGGTCTCAACATGTGTTTGAGACTGCAGCAACGGGCGTACACCAATTTCTGAAAGCACATCAGGCAAGAGCTTCGAGCCACAGCGTCTATGACGAATTATCCCTGTTCCAAATTGCAATCGAGAAATGAACGAACGAGGGCGGGCAGCAGCAACTATCGAATGAGTGACGGTTGTGGCCTTTCTTTTCGTAACAGTGCCTTCTTGCAATGGTTTCCGAGTTTCAAGAACAACTTTCAGGGAACTCTGAAGGGTCGGCGGTATCTGTTCTGCATTTCCAGATCAAATTAGTTCTACCGTTGGATAGGTGAAACACTCGTTAACTTGGGAGCGAATGTCCTCACGGAAAACTGTTGCCGCTGTTTCGATGATTCTCATTCTTTCGTCTCGTTTGTACCACGCTTCATTGAAAACCCGATGATCATTTTCTGTAAAACAGGTAATGCTTTTCCTTTCAACTACTCGGGAATTGGGCGCAAAAATGAAGCCAATCGCACACTTCATCAGTTACACAGGTTAAAACGAAAAAAATTCAAGATGGCGGACTTTAGGTAAAGTATATTTTTGGGGATCATTGGGATTTTGATCTAGACATCATCCTGAGCGTTTCTGCCAGTTTTCAGCTTATTTTTTATAAGGTCCATCTTGGGCAGATTTTTTGATTAATTTGACTGTGTGAATTGGAAAGGAAATTAACAGGGAATGTTTTCTTTATAAAAATCTGCTAGGAAATCATTTGTTACACGATAGACACTGATACGGCGGAAGCGTGGGTGGTGGGATTGGAGTGTGATGGTTTTACTGGACATATCTTTAATTCATCATCAAAAACGGAATCTGAACATTGCACTTCATTGTAAGAGCAATTTCACTATAGGTGATCATAATGCGGGAGTGACAATAAAAGCATATCCTGATGACATTTTCATGACAAAGAATTTTAGGACAAATATCGAAAGATACGGTGACAGCAACCTCGCAACAGGTAGTACTTTCTGCTTAACAATCACGAAAGACATCTACAAGTAGTTAGCAATGTCCTTAAAAATAAATGTTTCACACAAAACTCTCTAAATAAACAATTATCTTGGCACACATTGAAGTCTTCACATAACCTTGACGCAACTGGAACACTTAACTTTACAGAATTAAGTGCCGAAAATCTGATATCAGTAGCTTCACATATTTCGAACCATCAATGTCTAACAAAGTAATCTCTGTGCTACCATTACAGTAAACATTTAAAGGCAATCTAATGAGGGCAAGCTTCATATTTTAATTTCTCAATAAAATATCACTTAAAATACCTACGGTTACAGACATGTAAACAAAAGACAAGCCAAACTTAAAACTAATTTTAAAACGAGAGACGAACGAGAAGTAAACTTGACATTGCAAAACAAGCCCTTCACTTATACTATACACTAGAGTGTTCAAATTCTCGGCTTAACAAGAACACAACTCGTATGAAGAGGCAACATTAACTCGACCCACCAAATTATACAAACATGCTTAACAGACACAACTAAAAAGACAACGCCGTAACGAACCACAATGACAGGCAAAATAATGTCGCCCGTGTACAGAATCAACCAGAGTGACAGGCAAAACGACGTCGGTCATCCACACGATCAACCACAATGTATGACCAGCGATGTCACCCAATTAACAATCAACGATAATGTCTAAGGAACAACATCATGCAAACGCTAAGGAAGAGAATTTTACACCAGTCACAGTGCTGCACCACCCCACGCCAGTAAGGAGCAAAACACGGTAAGTAGCCCCTACCGTTACAGAACCCACGGTGAAGCACTGCGAACAAGCTGACAGTCACTTAAGTCCGGTGACATCAGTCTTCTGACTGGTTCAATGCGACCCGCCACGAGTTCTTCTCCTGAGCCAACCTCTTCATCTCAGAGTAGCACTTACGTCCGCAATTCATTACTCGATGTATTTCAATGTCTGTCTTCCTCTACAGTTTTTACTCACTACAGCTCCCTCTAGTCCCACGGGAGTAACTCCTTAATGTCTTGACAGATGTCCTATTACCCCGTCTCTTCTTCTTGTCAGTATTTTCCAAAAATTCCTTTCCTTTTTGCGGACGACCTCCACATTCCTTACTTCATCAGTCCGCCTAATTTTCAAAATTCTTCTGTAGAATCATATCTCAAATGCTTTGATTCTCTTCTGCCCCAGTTTTACCACGGTCCATGTTTCACTACCGTACGATGCTGTGCTCCAAACGGACAGTCTCAAAAAATTCTTCCTCAAATTAAGGCCTGTGTTTGGTGCTAGTAGGCTTCTCTTGGTCAGGAACGCCCTTTTTGTCAGTGATAGTTTGCTTTTGATGTTCTCCTTGCAGCGACTGTCATTAGGTATTTTGCTGCCTACGTAGTAGATTTGCTTAACATCATCTACTTCGTGACCATCAGTCCTGACATCCAGTTTCTCGTTGTTCTCATTTCTGCTCATTCTCATTACTTTCGTCTTTCTTCGATTTACTCTCAGTCCATATTCTTTACTCATTAGACTGTTCATTCCATTCAGCAGATCCGGTAATTCCTCTTCACCTTTCCTTTGCCAAACTGATATCCATCTAACAGATCCTCAACTTTTTCCCGTTCTTCTGTATATTACTCTTGTCAGTAACTTGGATGTATGAGGTGTTAAGGTAATTGTGGGATAATTCTCGCACTTGTTGGCTCTAGAATTCTTAGGAATTTTTTGGATGATATTTTTCCGAAAGTCAGATGGTATATCACCAGAGTCATACATTCTACACACCACTGTAAACAGTCGTTTTGTTGCTACCTCCCCCAATGACTTCAGGAATTCTGATGGAATATTATCTATCTCTTCTCCGTTATTTGATCTTAAGTCTTTCAATGCTCTTTCAATTTCTGTGTCTAATACTGGATCAACCATCTTTTCCATCTCGACTTCCGCTTCTTCCTCAGTCACTTCAGACAAGTCTTTCCCTTTATAGACGCCTTCAATGTACTCTTTTCACAAATCAACTCTCTCCTCTGCATTTAACAGTGGAATTCCCATTGCACTCTTATTGTTACGACCCCTTGTTTGTAATATCACCGAAGGCTGTTTTGACTTTTCTGTAAGTTGAGTCAGTCCATTTCTTTTTCGTTTTCTTCACATTTTTCATGCAGCCATTTCGCCGTATCTTCCCTGCGCTTTCTTTTTATTTCATTGCTAAGCGACTTGTATTTCTGTATTCCTGAATCTCCCTGAATATTTTGGTACTTTCTTCTTTCATCGATCAACTGATGCATTTCTTGTGTTCCCCACGGTTTCTTCGTAGATATCTTCTGTGCACCTGCGTTTTTCTTTCCAACTTCTGTGACTGCCCTTTTCAGAGATGCCTTTTCCTTTTCAGCTGAACTGCCTACTGAGATACTCCTTATCACAGTATCTAAATGCTTCAAATGGCTCTAAGCACTATGGGACTTAACATCTGAGGTCATCAGTCTCCTAGACTTACAACTACTTAAACCTAACTAACCTAAGGACATCACACACATCTATACCCGAGGCAGGATTCGAACCTGCGACCGTAGCAGCAGCGCGGTTCCGGACTGAAGCGCCTAGAACCGCTCGGCCACAGCAGCTGGCTATCGCAGTATCTATACCCGCGCAGAACTCCAAGAGTACTTCTTCATTCGAAAGTACTTCCGTATCCCACTTCTTTGCGTATTGATTCTTCTTGACTATTCTCTTAAACTAAAGCTTCAGCATGATAATATGATCCTGTCACTTCCGCATCCACAATTTTCGGAACATGACAAGCACAGCCCCTACGTGGGTGCCATACTCCGTACACACCACTGCGATGGTGGCCGGCAGACAAACTGCACTCGTTTCCTTAACTCCGCAGCGCCCTTCTCGGCGGTGTACTCCATACGTGGCAGCGAGAAGTGGCAATCAGCGGGCACTCGATGCCCAGAGCTCGTCTCTCTCGTCTCTGCACTCATGGCTCTGTGGTCACACCTACGTGATTCTAGTACATAGGCTGCCTGCTACCAACGCACTCCGGCCCAACGTGTGCTCAGTTCCTCGTCCCCAGGCAGTTTCGTGACGGAGATCCGACATTAGCTGACGATGGTTCATTTCCTAGTTGACCACAGGTAACATGAGCCACATCACACACTCGGCAAGCTTCTCCGCTATCACCTGTGAGAGACGATCCTGGCATGGTTCAGGTCAGAGAATGAAATACGTACTACAGCTGATCTAATGTTTTCTACTTCATTGCAAGCTGAGTGGCTAAAGGTATAGGAAAGCTGCTGGGTGTGACGTCACGTCACTCATCCAGGAGTCCTCAAAACTGCAGTAACACATTGAGGCAGGGATTCTAAGAAGTGTTGGAAGATATATTGTTCCACATATGTTGTCATACCACTCAAATTATTCTTGTGTATTTAATTTTCAATTCATGGAACATACAAAGTCATCCACAGTCCGGTCGTGAAGGGTCGACTGGGTTAAGATCGAGTGATCTAGGTAGCAAATATCAAACTGATTGGAGTGCTCACCAAGCCATCTACATGCACAAAAACACCAGTGGCATTTCGTATTTTTCTGTTGAAACATGGTCTGTTCATTGGGGTGCTCTCATCCAAGAAAGGGACGCAACAGGTCTACAGGATTGTCCACATAGCATGTAACTGCCAATGGTCCCCGCAAACGCTCAGTAGGGTCAAGCTGAGACATGGTGAGGACAACTCAGACCATAAGTAAGCAACCTCCTGTCTGGAAAAGACCTTGTTGACACTCAAGACCCACTGCATCACAGGGTATGCACTACATTCAAAATGGTTCAAATGGCTCTGAGCACTGTGGGACTTAAACTCTGAGGTCATCAGTCCCCTAGAACTTAGAACTACTTAAACCTAACTAACCTAACGATATCACACACATCCATGCCCGAGGCAGGATTCGAACCTGCGACCGTACCGGTCGCGCGGTTCCAGACTGTAGCGCCTAGAACCGCTCGGCCACCCCGGCCGGCGTGGTGACAGTGACACCGATGTAGACGCCTCAGCGAAGTGACACGACCTGGAACTTTCTGCATCTGTTTGCAGTTAGAATAAGGAACAATCTACAAGAAGAACAGAGACTAAGGACAGAAACAATTTTACTACAGCATTTACGATTGACGGGGACACCAAACACTGCTGTCCAATCGCGAACTTCAACCACGTGACATTATTGTATCATTTTCAGAATAGAATTTGGCAAAATGATACACGGTTTTCAATCGTCCTTGTACCAGACTCCTCTTTTTTTTAAAGAACGACGAATACTGTATTTGTTTGCTAACGGGTAATGAGATGTCTTAAATCGAAGTTTTTTTATAGTACACAATGTAATTCTGTTTTTCAAGTTTCATACTTAAACAGATTCCGCTGTCATTGTAATTTTATCTGCGCTGCTGTTTCTCATAACCTCTTAGTTAACTACGTATTACTTTGGTACTGTTTTCTATGCTGTCCTGTGAACTAATATGTTGTAATATAGTGGTTGGTTGCATTAATAGATAGTATTTCATCTTTTCTTTCAAATGAAGTTTTGTTTGCAAGCATAACATGAAGAATTCGAAAGTAAAGACAAAATTGTTTACATTATTAATGTGTTTCAGTGTTATTTTAATTTTAAAACGTAGCGCAGTTCCTCTACTAAATATGTTCAGGTCATTTATATCTTTAGTATGATGTATCTTTGTAGCGACTTTAGTTGTTAAACCTACTCAAACTACGACTTTTCATATGCCATAGCTCTTGATGTTCACCTGAGTTCCTACGCCAGAGGAGAAGTCACGACGCACACAATCCAAGCGGGCCGTTGGATTCTCACGCACACTAATTTCGTCGCGCTCTGATTGCATACTTTCATGATTAAGAAAATGCTTTCAGTGACTCGATTAATTTCTACAAATGAAGTGAGATAAGGAAAATACACACAAACTGAATTGACTAGACAAGTCAGAAAAACCTTCACTTGGCAAGCAGTTTCAAGTGAGCCTCTTTGTAAGTCACTTAGCTATTCACTCAGAGTTTCATATTTCTATGTCGCCAGTAAGGCCCACAATCTGGTATGATAGTGGAGAGCCTTACAGGACTGGGGTTGTACAAAAGATTTACTTTTGCTTGTCATCTTGTTCTGAAGTTATCTTGTCATTGCTGTATGCGAGCCTGTAGCGCTGTCTGCAGTCCGGTATTACATAAATGTTTCGGATCTGTACCCCACCTTGATTATACTATTGCCTCAAAGTCTTGCTGACATAGGAAAGTTTCCAGGCATGACTAACCGACGTAATGCTACGAATGTGTTTCTGCGATATGTAGTTAATTTTAGGCAGTGGCTATAATTGATGTTGCACCTACAGATGAGTCCGTATCTCGCCTTATTTAATATCGTCCTGCTCCTTTTAGACACGCTCATATTGCCTAATTACACTCTCACTAACGATGAACTGCACTGTGAAATCAGTGTAGATAGACAACTGTGTGAGCTCCAAGTAAAAGTGACGCAGAATTACGGTATTTCTTGAGTGGGATGAACTGTTAGTGTGCACAGAAAATGGACTGGAAGCAAACCAAAGAAACACGGAAGTAATGAGGCGTACCAGCAATGAGACAAGCGATAAACTTAACATAAAAATTAGGCATCACATAGAAGACGAAGGGAAGAAATTGTGCTTCCTTAGAAGCAAAATAACACATGGAACACGAAAACAGGAGTGCATAAAAAGCAGACTAGAATAAGCAAAGAGAGTATTTACTGTTATCAAACATAGGCCTTAATATGAGGAAGAGATTCCTGAGAATGTACGCTTGGAGTACAGCACTGTATGAAAGTGATTCATGGAGATGTGGTGCTACTTAAGGGGACTGAAAATCAAGCTAATTCGTAAGATAAGAAATCAGGGGGCTCTCTGCAAATTCGACAAGGAATGGAATACGTGAAAAATTCTGGCAAGAAGAATGGAGAACTTTATAGGACTCACGTTAAGACATCAGGGAATTAATTTCTTTGCGAGTAGAGCGATCCGTAGAAGGGAAAAAGCTACCATTGCGGAAGGCAAGAGACTGGAATACATTCAACAAATAATAGAGACGCTGGTTGCTTGCTAGTGCTGCTCCGAGGTCAAAAGGTTAGTGCAGCAGGGGGCATTGCGCATTACAAAAACGTGAATTATCACAACACAAGCCACTTTCGACCTAAAAATAGTCGTTGTTGGTGAACTGCGCAACCAGCCGCAAATACTTTTTAAATGATTTATTTTAGTGCCATAATCATTTTCGGCCTATCACGCCCATTTTTGGATGGCTAATATTTTTCGTTATATGCCATACATGTTTTGATTAACAGCGTGTCAAAATGGTTCAAACGGCTCTGAGCACTATGGGACTCAACCTCTGAGGTCATCAGTCCCCTAGAACTTAGAACTACTTAAACCTAACTAACCTAAGGACATCACACACATCCATGCCCAAGGCAGGATTCGAACCTGCGACGGTAGCGGTCGCGCGGCTTTGGACTGTAGCGCCTAGAACCGCTCGGCCACTCTGGCCGGCAGCAGCGTGTCGTACGCTGCACACTGCACAAGAATATATGAATATTTAGTGCCACTTTATCAGTGTGGAACAGACGAATTGTTGTTGATCAAAACATCTACGTAAGGAAAAATCTTATCATTTTAAGATAGATATCTTAGCCTGAAACAGGTAATGGCACTGAAATAAAAGATTTAAATGGTATTTGTGGCTGGTTGCGTCATTCACGGCTATCGTTAACGGCCGCGGATTTCATAAGATCCAACTTGGAAAAATAAAATGGTCTTTGTGCCTGAAATGAATTCCGTAAGACGTTATTTGATATTCCAGCATGAGACTCACGGATTCTAGCGTTATGCTTTGCACATTAAATAAGAGTTATTTTGCTCAAAACAACTTCTCCCAAGAAGCACATCACCACTTACTAAAAACAATAAATTAATACTAACCTCCACAGCGAGTGTGCAGACGAGAGACTCCCAGCGTGCGTGACGTTCGTCTGTAGTGGTAGGGCCTCCGCCGCGCACGTCAGTGCCAACGAGGAGGGGGGGGGGGGGGGCGGTAGGGCTGCACCAAGGTCAATTCAGTTGGCCGCAGATGACGCAAAGCAGCAATGGACTGGATACGGGCACACGTGACAGACAGACAGAAAAGGTTCTCATTCTGTGAGGATGCTTGGCGATTGCTGACATTCGTTTACAGCTTCTTCAGCATCCTTTGAACAAAGCGGTATTGGGGAAGGTAACTGACACGTCCTTATCGTCGTTTCAGGTCGCTAGTAAGAAGGATCTACTTGTTGTTAAGCCTTTTTTTTCTAAAGAGGTTCAATGTTACCTTAGACACCACTTGGCACGGTACTCTGTGTGAAGTTTTCCCCCGATATTCTGATACACGTAAGTAAAAGGGCTTTGACATCAAGTTGGCCCTCGCTAAAAACGACCTACAAGCGATGATAGGGACGTGGACAGTCGTTCATTTAATGCTCAAAGTCCTTCTACGCGACGTTACATCGGAAGTTAAACAAAAGGCGGAGGTGATATGCGTCTTAGAAGGAAAATTTTTATCGCAAGGTGTTGCATCAGATTTAGTGTTTAGTGTTTGTGCAGTGTAGTGCACAGGTCTTCCCTGTGAGAGAAGGAAACGCTTCTCAAACTGTTTTTGCTTTTTGATTTGTTTTCGGGCAAGGTAAAATTGGCTCCGAAAATAAATGGTTACACATCCGAAGGACTGAATCCCACACAGGCTTGTGCAGTAGAAAGGCGGCGTAAATCTCTGGCTTACTCTTCATGACGAAATACAGTTTGGTCGCTCGCCGCTGATCCACGCTCCGTCTGCCATCGCTTGGACTGTGTTGTATGTCGCAGCCTGTCTGTTTAACTAAACCACTCATACATGTCCCTGATTTCATTAATGAGACGTGTTTTCTATAAGTGAGGCATATTCGGAAAGAAAGGGACATATCACAAAATGGTTACTTGTGATAGGAAACTGTAAATACACTACTGACCATTAAAATTGCTACACCACGAAGATGACGTGCTACAGACGCGAAATTTAACCGACAGGAAGAAGATGTTGTGATAGGCAAATGATTAACTTTTCGGAGCATTCACACAAGGTTGGCGCCGGTGGCGACACCTACAACACGCTGACATGAGGAAAGTTTCCAACCGATTTCTCATACACAAACAGCAGTTGACTGGCGTTGCCTGGTGAAACGTTGTCGTGATACCACGTGTAAGGAGGAGAAATGCGTACCATCACGTTTCCGGCTTTGATAAAGGTCGGATTGTAGCCTATCGCGATTGCGGTTTATCGTACCGCGACATTGCTGCTCGCGTTGGTCGAGATCCAATGACTGTTGGCAGAATATGGAATCGGTGGGTTCAGGAGGGTAATACCGGAACGCCGTGCTGGATCCCAATGGCCTCATGTCACTAGCAGTCGAGATGACAGGCATCTTATCCACATGGCTGTAACGGATCGGGCAGCCGCGTCTCGATCCCTGAGTCAACAGATGGGGACGTTTGCAAGACAACAACCATCTGCACCAACAGTTCGACGACGTTTGCAGCAGCGTGGACTATCAGCTCGGAGACCATGGCTGCGGTTATCCATGACGCTGCATCACAGACAGGAGTGCCTGCGATGGTGTACTCAACGACGAACCTGGGTGCACGAGTGACAAAACGTCATTTTTTCGGATCAATCCAGGTTCTGTTTACAGCATCACGATGGTCACATCCGTGTTTGGCGACATAGCAGTGAACGCACATTGGAAGCGTGTATTCGTCAACGCCATACCGGTGTATCTCCTGGCGTGATGGTATCGAGTGCCATTGGTTACACGTCTCGGTCACCTCTTGTTCGCATTGACGGCACTTTGAACAGTGGACGTTAAATTTCAGATGTGTTACGACCCGTGGCTCTACCCTTCATTCGATCCCTACGAAACCTTATATTTCAGCAGGATAATGCACAACCGCATGTTGCAGGTCCTGTATGGGCCTTTCTGGATGCAGAAAATGTTCGACTGCTGCCCTGGCCAGCACATTCTCCAGATCTCTCACCAACTGAAAACGTCTGGTCAATGGTGGTCGAGCAACTGGCTCGTCACAATACGCCAGTCACTACTCTTGATGAACTATGGTATCGTGTTGAAGCTGCAAGGGTAGCTGTACCTGTACACGTCATCCAAGCTCTATTTGACTCAATGCCCAGGCGTATCAAGGCCGTTATTACGGCCAGAGGTGGTTGTTCTGGGTACTAATTTCTCAGGATCTATGCACCCAAATTGCGTGAAAATGTAATCACATGTCAGTTCTAGTAAAATATATCTGTCCAATGAATACCCGTTTATCATCTGCATTTCTTCTTGGTGTGGCAAATTTTAATGGTCAATAGTATACTTATTTCTCGTATGTCTGAATAACAACCTGATTTTAATATGCAAGTATTTCTGAATATAATGGGTACTACTATTACGTAAATCTTTCTATAATACTATCTTTTAATGTGAAAAATAATATTTCTGATAAACACTTATAGGTCTTTTTCTGATATATCAGTGGCAGTAGGTTATAATGAGCAAACGTTTCTGTCATAAAGTGTTATTTAACCCTCAGAGAACATTAACACATAACAGTAACATTATTCTTAATAATATGTACGATCATGGATTCTTCAGAAACGTACATAAACAAAATAACAGAAAGTAAAATGAAAATAATTACAACTATACAAATAAAATATCGCTGTGTAGTCCTGACGTCCATACATTTTGATGGCCAGTTTCTCGGATATACTTCCTAGCTACTGACCTTTTGTTCCTGTTCTTCTTCCTGTTCTGCATGAATGTCTAATTTATAAATAAACATATGGAGTAATGACGAGCTATTTTCATCATCCATGCTCTTAAATAAATCCCTGACATCCTTTTATTTTTCTGGTTTCGCTGAATTAAATGCCACTGTTGATAATTTCAGATTTTTCAGTACTCTGTTACTGTATTTCTGTTTCCAAACTCGGGATGATATATATATATATATATATATATATATATATATATATATATATGTATATTGTATATTAACGAGCCCAGTTGTATGTTGTTAAGTCTAGTACTAAACCATTAGCTTTGTATTTCAGAATGAAACACTTCCGAATTTTAAACATCGTTCCCTTGGCGATAGGTTTCACAAGCTCTCTCTACCTTAAACTGAATGAGAGGTGCATGCATCAAGAAAACTCTGCCCTGACCTTTAACATTGAGATAATGAAACAAAAGCTTGGAAGCATAATCTACGTACAAGGTGATTAATTTAAAACACTTTCCCGAAAAAGGGCACGTACACCTATGGATCCTTCTTTCGGAAAGTGCCCCAATTTTAATAACTGACATGCTTGATTCCACAGATATGTGTGCTGTCAAAACGTTAACCCTATAATCTACAGAAATAATTTTTCTCTGTTTGCAATGGCTAAAGAAAACTTTTGGAGAATTTGACTCTTATAAAGAATGGTCTGCACAAATACCTAATTTATATCAACCTATCTTAAGTTAAGGCCTTATCGTACAGATAAGAAAAATCCCATCTTTTGCGATGGAATTTATTTGTGTACTAAACATATTTCACCCGTTCATACTACAAAATTACTAGAAAGAAAATTATTTAATTACACTTGTTTTGATATGAGATGACAAGTGATTCTTGGCAGTTCATTTAAATAATCTGTTCCTACTTATATATATATATATATATATATATATATATATATATATATATATATATATATATATATATATATAGTTGTAAGTAGGAACAGATCTAAACGAGCTGCCAAGACTCACTACACATCTCGTATTATGGTAAAGTGTGAATCAGTTTTAATATTGTTATTCTGTAATTGGTCTTCTGTTCACTGACCATATTTTAATTTTAATTTGGGATCCTCTTTATGAAATATACTTTGTGGACGGTGAGTATTCCCTTTCTTTTTTGTTGTGGCATAAGATTGCCACGTCTGCTTTATCCCAGAGTGATTAGATGTCCTGCGTATGTGGAAGGGGTACATTCACTTTTCAGTTACCTCGTTCTGTGCACTTCATTTTAAAATTTGTCATCATCCCAATATAATTAGAGTTGTAGCTGTTACATGTTGATTCATACATTCCCCAACTATTGTATTTACCTTTCTCTTGTGTCAAAGTTTTCCATCTACATTTGCATCTACGTGCTTACTCTGCTATTCACGATAAAGTGCCTGGCAGAGGGTTCAATGAACCACCTTCAAGCTGTCTCTCTACCGTTCCATTCTCGAACGACACGCGGGAAAAATGAGCACTTAAATTTTTCTGTGCGAGCCCTGATTTCTCTTATTTTATCGTGATAATCATTTGTCCCTATGTAGTTGGCTGCCAACAGAATGTTTTCGCAATCGGAGGAGAAAACCGATGATTGAAATTACGTGAGAAGATCCCATCGCAACGAAAAACGTCTTTGTTTTAATGATTGCCACTCCAATTCATGTATCATGTCTGTGACACAATCTCCCCTATTTCGCCATAATACAAAACGAGCTGCCCCTCTTTGTACTTTTTCGATGTCATCCGTCAGTCCCACCTGATGCGGATCCCACACCGCACAGCAATACTCCAGAATATGGCGGACAAGTGTAGTGTAAGCAGTCTCTTCAGTAGACCTGTTGCACCTTCTAAGTGTTCTACCAATGAATCGCAGTCTTTGGTTTGCTCTACCCACAATATTATCTATTTGATCGTTCCAATTTAGGTTATTTGTAATTGTAATCCCTAAGTATTTAGTTGAATTTACAGCCCTCAGATTTATGTGACTTATTGCGTAATCGAAATTTAGTGTATTTCTTTTAGTACTCATGTGATAACTTCACATTTTTTCTTTATTCAGGGTCAATTATCACATTTCGCACCATACAGATGTCTTATCGAAATCATTCTGCAATTCGTTTTGATCATCTGATGACTTTACAAGACGGTTAATGATACTATCATCAGCAAACTAAGAGGGCTACTCAGAGTATTTCCTATGTCGTTAATATATGTCAGAAACAATAGAGGGCCTATAACACTTCCTTGGGGAACGCCGGATATTACTTCTGTTTTACTCGATGACTTGCCGTCTACTACTAGGAACTGTGACGTTTCTGACAGGAAATCACGAATCCAGTCGCACAACTGAGGCGATATTCGATAGACACACAGTTTGGTTATAAGACGCTTGTGAGGAACGGTGTAGAAATCCTTCTGGAAATCTAAAAATATGGAATCAATTTGACACCCCTTGTCGATAGCACTCATTACTTCATGAGTGTAAAGAGCTAGTCGCTTATCACAAGAACGATATTTCCTGAATCCGTGCTGACTATGTGTCAATAAATCGTTTTCATCGAGGTAATTCATGATGTTCGAATGCTGCTCCTATTTCACTTTTTGACTATTGTGACTTGAGCAATCTTCCAGTCTTTAGGTACGGATCTTTCTGTGAGCGAGCGCTTGTATGTAATTGCTAAATATGGAGCTATTGTATTAGTATACTCTGAAAGGAACCTGACTGGTATGCAATCTGGAACCGGAAACCTTGCCTTTATTAAATGATTTAAGCTGCTTTGTTACATTGAGGAGATCTACTTCTATGTTTCTCATCTTGGCAGTGGTTCTTGATTGGAATTCAGGAATATTTACTTCGTCTTCTTTTGTGAAGGACTTTCGGAAAACCGTGTTTAATAACTGATTTAGTGGCACTGTCATCAGTGACTTCACCGTTGTTATCGAGTAGTGAAGGTATTGATTGCGTCTTGCCACTGATGTGCTTTATGTATGACCTGAATCTCTTTGGGTTTTGTACCAGGTTCCGAGACAGAGATTCGTTGTGGAAATTATTAAAAGCATTTCGCATTGAAGTACGTGCTATATTTCGAACTTCTGCAAAACTTCTCCAGTCCTGGAGATTTTGCGTCCTTCTAAATTTGGCATGCTTTTTTCGTTGCTTCTGCAATAGCGGTCTGACCCGTTTTGTGTACCGTGAGAGATCAGTACCATCATTTATTAATTCATGTGGTGTATATCTCTCAATTGCCGTCGACACTACCTCTTTGAAATCATTCAACAGCTTTTCTACGCTTAGATGAGCAGATCGGAAAGAGTGAAGACTGTCTCTTAAAAAGGCGTAAGAACATTTTTATCAGCTTTTTTAAATAAATGTACTTTTCGTTTCTCTTTTGTGGTTGTGGGTGTTACGATGTTCAGCCTAGCATCATCTGCCTTGTGGTCGCTAATCCCTGTATTCGTCACAACACTCACTATTTGTCCATGATTATTTGTTGCTAAGAGGTCAGGTATGCTTTCGCAAGTATTTACGCTTCGATTGGGCTCATGAACTAATTGTTCAAAGTAATTCTCTGAGAAAGCATTCAGTACAATTTCGGATGGCGTTTTATGCCTGCCGCCTACTTTAAACGTATAATTTTTTCAGCATATCGAGGGTAGACTGAAGTCACCACCGACTATAATTGTATGAGTGGAGTACCTATTTGAAATGAGACTCAAGTTTTCTTTGAACTTCAGCAACTATTTCTTCTGAGTCTGGGAGTCGGTAAAACGATCTATTTAATAGTTTAGTCCGATTGTCAAGTATAGCCTCTACCATTACTACTTCGTAGGAACTATCTACTTCAGTTTCACTACAAGGCAAACTACTTCTGATAGCAATAAATACTCCACCACCAACTGTATTTAACCTGTCCTTCTGAACACTGTTAGGTCGCTGCAAAAAATTCGGCTGAACTTATATCCGGCTTTAGCCAGCTTTCAGTACCTGTAACTATTTGAGCTTGAGAGCTTACTATTAGGGCTTGGAGCTCTGGTTCTTTCCCAACACAGCTACGACAATTTACGACTACAGTACCGATCGTTTCTACAACCACCTTACTGTTAGTGCCATTTGTCTTAAGCGCATGCGAGGTGGAATGCAAAATTTTCGTAACTAGTGGTGCCATCTGGAAAGCAGCAGTAGTAGATCTTTCCACTGCTAGGTGGCGAGAGCTCCATATCTGATGAGTCAGTGTGCGGAGTGGCATTCAGTTGGGAGGACGTGTTGTGTGTGCACAGGCGTTTCCGTAATTCTCTGTGTTTGGTGTGTGGCGATTTTACTATGTCACACCACATGTGATGATCCAGCTTTCTTTTCACGGGTTATCACTGGCGACGAGAGCTGGATTTACGGTTATGATCCTCAGACAAAGCAACAATCGTCCCAGTGGAAGAGCCCGGACTCTCCAAGACCCAAAAAAGCGAGACAGGTGAAGAGCAAAGTGAAGAGCATGATCATCGTTTTCTTTGATAGCGAGGGATTTGCCCACAAAGAATTCGTCCCACCCAACCAGACACTGAATTCTGAATACTACTGTGACGTTTTGTGACGGCTCCATGAAAACGTGCGGTGACGACGGCCCGAACTTTTGCGTCAAGGGAACTGGCTGCTGCATCACGACAACGCACCCTGTCACATGTCCTTGCTCACCAGGTGCTTTTTGGCAAAAAACAATATGGCAGTTGTACCCCACCCACCGTACTCGCCAGATTTGACACCTTGCGACTTCACACTATTCCCAAAACTGAAATTCAAGTTGGAAGGCCGTCGGTTCGACACTCTAAAGAGGATTCAGGAAGCATCGCTGGCGGTGATGAACACCCTCAAAGAACAGGACTTCCAGAAAAGTCTGACCACTGGCAGGAGCGCTGAGACCGGTATGTACGTGCGGACGGGAACTACTTAGAGGGTGTTCGATGAGATTTCGGGATTGCAGCAGGATCATGTTGACTTTGTAACCTCCCCCCTCACTTATCGACCTTAAAGACAGTGAAAAATTAAACCGCGTGTACCTAATGGAAATTTGGGAAAAGCAATCGTCACCGAAGTTAATCTATCGGTAAAGAGGGAGGAAAGGGTTACATCTAAATGAAAGGAAAAATGCAAATGAAACTGGTGGAAATCAATTTTGAAAAGGGGTAAAGTTAATAAAGAAAGTAAATGTGCGGCCGTTACGTTAACAATTAACTAGCGGTAATTAGATATTTGAGATTTGGGGGAAATCACGGTCGCCAGTCCTAAGGACAATTACTATAGTAACTGAAAAAGAAAGGTTATTACACATATAATTAACACTAGAAGCGTGGCAACTGAAGGTTGACACGTGTAGTGTGAAAACTGAAAGTTTATCAGAAGTAATAAATTTCGCTACACTCTGACTTAATTTAGCAAAAGAATTAATAAAACCGGAAAATCGAAAGGTAATTTAGTGACTGAAGTTAATAGTGAGCTTTCTTTCTGAAGCACATCGAAATCCAGTAAAATACGGTTAGTCTTGGACTACCTCAACAATCATTTCAAAAGCAACTTGACTCTACGCAATTTAGAAACAAGAGATTTAACTTTGAACTTGAATTAAATGATTCTGAACTATTAACAATAGTAAAATTTAGTACGTACCAAGCTGAGCTGCAGTCACAGGTAAGCTAAAATATGCTAACAAAACTCGCGCTCTAAATTTGTGCTCGTGTAACCTAAATATTGTAGCCAGCTACTGAACTTTGAAATTAAAGCAGTGAAATCTAATTATATTATTTTAATGCTGGCGTTTGAATTTCAACGACACTCGGGTTCATTTCGGAAAAGGAAGGGACCCTGCTTGGCGATGCAATTGGGACAATGAGCAACAAAGGTTCATGCTAAGTTGCTGTAATTTTGCTAGGCAAATGGAACAATTTGAAAAGCTGAGGTCTGCCATACAGTTCTGAAACTTTACGTGCTTTTAGTCTTCCTTGTTGGTTGATTGAAGGTTTGAAGCCGTCGATCGAGGAGGTGGCGACAGTCACTCATTGTCGGCCGTCGCTGTTGCAGAAGCTGGATGTTGGCGCGCCTTCTTCTCGACACGGTCACCAGGCGAAACGGGCTCTTGATGTGCGCCAGCTAATGCTTCCCGTCCGCGACACCATGTCAGAAACTATCATCGCGAGTCGAGCGCAATTACATGCTGCCAAACCCCGAAAGCGCGGCAACTCGCGGGAGCGTCACACAACACCTGCTCCACTCGCTACTTCCGCCAGACCCTCACTGTTCTGCCCGCGCTCCACGCGGCAGAGTTCACTACCAAAGATCCTACACACTTTGATTCGTCACACGACCTATCGACGTAATCGTTCGATAGCAGTTTTCCCTAGGCAAGACCCAGCGTAAAAATACAAATAATATTTACGAAACAAACCAATTATACATCGACATGAGTGCATATATATATATATATATATATATATATATATATATATACAAACAGTAAAACAATTACAATATATAAAGAGACAGAAATGTCATATCTTGAGGTAACAAAACAAGGAAAAAAAATAATAGTACAATAGATGGAAATAGGAGTATATGCATTTCCGGCGTTACACGTGCCCCACATTGTCTGAGGATGTTCGTGTAACGTAAACAGACTCAGAAAATGTCCCAAAAAAGAAACAGCGGAAATGCATATGCTCAAAACATCAACAAAATTTAGCATTCGTCTAATTAATCATAAATCAATTTTTAGACCATAATAATTGAGTGGGGACACTCCTAATCTTATTCCACTCTGTCATCTTGCACAAAATAAAACAGGTTGACAACATATTAAAATTCATAGAAGATATAGAAAATGGTTTAGCTATTCCAAAATCATTAAAATTCGTAACACTATGAGAAATGGAATACTATTTGCAAAATTAATCAGAGTACATGGTCATAAAAACAGGTAGATCAAAATACGCAAATTAATAATTAATTACATAGAATACACATTTTTACATAACCTTTTCATAATTAATATCTCGTCATGAGATTCCACTTAACGCTAAACAAGAAAATAATATTCAGTAGATCGAAAAAAACATAGATATTGACAGCAGAATTCTTTCACATCAGCTGTCCGGGAAGAAAAACTATTCCGCCTTCCGTACTCGCGAGTACAAAGAATGCCGACAGCGGCCCAAGAGCCAACAGCGGCACAAGAGCCGACAGCGGCTCGCCTCGCCAGTATTGTTGCGCCCGCGTGTGCGGCACGCTTGATCTCACTCGCCCTTGTGACGGCGTTTCCAGAACGTCCGTTTCACTGAATTCTTTAGGAAAAACTCACTCCCGAGTAATCTCAAGGAGTCCCTTAATACTATCACAGTGGATAACTCAACACTGTCCATCATCACACGCATGTACTAGCCTGAAACTTAAAACAGCGTCTAAGTACATCGGCAATGACTAGTAAATCACATATTTATGAAATCTTACAGCTATTTACAAAATCATATTTACATTTCTTAATCTACTGTGACTCAGCTGAAAACTTAAACTAGCAGCTTGGATTTTTCAGTTGATTAGATCATGATTAAATTGATTAAAATTAAATTGATTAATCAAAATTAATTACTTATTAATTACAACTTCTTTAATGACCTTGGTCAGTCAAAAGCATCGCAACATGGCGCATCCTTAAATCTTCTAACTCGCTCGATTTCTCATGAGCTTTTACAAGTACTAAGTCTCCGATTGCAAACTTAGCAAAACGCGCTTTAGCGTCATGACGACGTATGCGAGCATCGGCTTTAAGCTTCATTACTTCTCGCAAACGATCTTTTTTCACACCAATACTAATGTCAATCCGTGGAGGGAATTTGATTATCTCTTCCAATTCACTTTCTACACTTTTGTCAATGCCGAAATTCCTCATGTTACGGCAGTTCAAACTCATTCCTACGTCAATGTCATCCGGCCAGTTAACAATGTGTATAGGCTGGTATTGCCTATGCACACCGTCTCCTGCCTCGTCAAAACTAACTACTATTGTTTTATCTTGTGACGTACATGTCAAAGTTTTGCTTTCGCAATTAATCACTGCACGGTATTTTAATAGCCAATCTAACCCGATAATCACTTCCGTAGTTAAGTCTGGCACGACGACAAACTCTTGTTCAAATCGTGCCCCACATATCTCGAAGTTGACAAAAATCTGTTTTGTGACCGGTTTACTGGCCTTCCCAGTAGCACCGATAATTTTCACTCCTGTTACTGGCATAACTACGATGCTGGGTCTGTCTTTCAGTAACTCAAATATTTTCCCAGATACAGCACTCAGTTCTGCACCAGTGTCAATCAACACGTTTAGTTGTAGGTCGTGCATATTAACAGACACTACTATCTGTCTACACTTGTCCTCGACTGTTTCTTTATTTTCCCACAGTAAATCTTCGTCTATATCCAGGTCATTCCAGAAAAAACCATCCGGCTTTGATCCTAAATCCGGTTTATCTGGCGGCTTTTTCAGCCTCTGTTCACATACAGTTTTAATTTCAACACGTCTGTCCTGAGGCTTAGTCTGTAGCTTCGCCTCCAATACCGAAACCTTTTCCTGTAACTCGTCAACTAGTGAGTGTTGCTTTGCTATCAATTCACTAATTGTCACCTTCGTTGATTCCTCTTTAATCAGATTGATCTCATCTGCCAATCTACCTGGGGACATGTGCCCAGTAGTATCTGCAATTACTTCCTCTGGATCTGCGCAACCCACACTGCTATCGTCTGCCCGTATAACGTCAGCTCTAACCTCATACATACTGTAATCTACGTGGTTTTCTACCAATCGTGTCCGGCTATCACTAAAATTTTCGTAATCTTTCTCCTTAATACTCTCGCAACGTTTAAACTGGAGGTTTGCGTCGGATGGGTCGGCTACTCCTATCACTATAACTTTCGGTAAAGTCTGCCGGTTAGGGCCAGAACTTTCCGTTACTACTTCAACATCTAACTCCTGCGGGACGAAACACGACTAATCTTGCTCGTGCTCCCCATTAACATCAACTATTTCTGGTAAAGTCTGCCGGTTAGGGCCAGAACTTTCCATCACTTCACAAATACTATCTACCTGCGGGACGAGACGCGGAAAATCCTGCACGCGCTCCCCATAAACACTTCTCCCATACAGGCCCCTATAATCTCTTAGTTCGTCGTATAAGCGACCGAACTGCCTTAACCAGACCTCATCCCTCTCTGCATCCCCTCGCTCAATGACGGACGTGTTATCCGACATCTGATCTTCTCTCAACAATTGCGAATCATTCTTAAACTCAATCTCCAGTTCCGCTGTGGGTATTACAGCTGCCACTTTATAACCGATTTCCGGAACACTACTTAAATTGTTCTCACTGACAGTGAATGTACTTCCTACTGCCGTGTATACAACTGATCTACTACTTGTGGGCGCACTCCTTTCTCCTAACACTGGCACACTCTCCCGCCGTTGATTATTCCACACGGAATTTTCATATCGACGACACCTGGGTTTTCTCCTGCTATTGGGCCGCCAAAATTTCTCCACGCCCGGTCGGCCCCTCACCGGCGCGGCTAATGGTTTCCCTGTCTCGTCCCAGCAGATACGCTCCCCGGGTACTGCTGAGGCGGCTGGTCACACCCTCTGGCGTTATTACTATTGCGCGAAGCCCGTATCACGCTAGTATGATACTGGTTTCCGTTATTCCTGTTATTATTTGCATTGTACCGATTGTTATTACGGTCCGAACCATTATTGTTATTGCTGCCATGGTTGCGGTATGCATTATTCCCATGGTTATCGTTGTTGTGGTTGCTGTGGTACCCGTTGTTGTTACCACGGCCTCTACCATTGTCGCGATTATTGCGCCAATTGTCCTCGTCCTCAACTCTTTCCAGGAAATCATTGATTGTCCTGTAATTGCTTCCTACGTAGCGTTTTGTATCATCTGGAAGCTTCTTGTAGAGTTCCCAGACTATTTCGGATGCCGTGCGGCGATCACGCAAGTATTCCAACTTGCGGATCCAGCCCTCACAAAACTCCTTCATCGAACCGCGCGAATTCGCATCGAAAGGCCTCGATACGACAAATTCGCGCCAGACACTTTGCTGTTTTTGCTCTGACCAGTATTCAGTCAGAAACAAATTTTTAAACTCGTCAAAAGTCAGGTTCGTAATGTTGAGGTTTAGGCCCCAACGCTTGGCATCACCAGCCAACACATCAATAACCGCATTAATTTTTCTCTCATTAGTCCATGATTTGGGTAAAACTCTTTCACAATTTTTAATGAAATCCGTCGGGTGTATACCGCCTTTTTTCAAGGGGTCGAACCGCTCCTCTTTCGTCAACAACTCCGAACTATGTGCACAGATTGGCACATAGCTCTGTTTTTCATCAAGTTTCCTTTCTAATTCCGACACCCTCGTAATCACTTGGCAAGTGGTTGTCGCAAGCGTTTCCACTTCCCTCTTTTTCTCTTCGCAGGTGTTAGCCTGCTTCGTCACTTTGGCATCTACTTCGGATACTAAAGCCTTTAAAGTTTCCACCTTCTTTTGATCCTCTTTTCTCACTAATTGAATTTGTTCCGTCACCTTATTCTCGATGATCGGAGCAACTGCGTCTCCTACACTTTTCTCGATTCTGCTAATTTCGGAATCAAAACGAGTATTTATGCTCGCAATTTCCGCCTGAACGCCTATCATTTCCTGTTTAAGGTTACCGATTTCGGTATTAATCACGACAATATCGTCTTTGATTTTATCAACTTTTGTGTTAACAACTTCAACATTGTTGTTAACAACATTAATAGCTTTGTTCTGATTGTCTAGCATTCGTTCAATTTTTTCAGACTGAGCTACTTGCTTGGCAGCCTGAGCTGCTTGCTTGGCAGCCTGATCTTTAATTTCTGCCGATTGACTCTTGATTTCGTTAATCAAAACATTCAATAAATCAGTTAAATTCCCGGAAACCACCGGTTTTACTTCCGTAGTGGCTTCCTCTTTCATTGTCCCCCCGTATTCGTCATCAAGGGATTCAGATTTGATTTTCACTTCCGATTCCGAAACATTTTCTAAAGTCTGGAATTTCATTTCTGCTCTTTGTTGCGTTTCGGCGGTCGCATCTTTCATGCTAGCCGCCTGCCCCGGAACAATGGGTACCGCTGTGCGCGTTTCCCACTGTTCGACCGATTGTTCCGTATCTAAGTCTACCAAATTATGGTAATTGTTGCCTTCACTCATTTTAATAATTTTCAATATAAATGCAAAATCTCAACTCTAATTAGGATTCCTCACACGAATATTCTCGCTGACGTATCGACCATTTCGTAACCAGTACTTTGTTACGAGATTTGCACAATGCAAAATTCGTGTCCAGAACAACCTCAAATTTGAAGATTGTCCTGTCACCAGGTCGCCACGTGTAACCTCCCCTTTCACTTATCGACCTTAAAGACAGTGAAAAATTAAACCGCGTGTACCTAATGGAAATTTGGGAAAAGCAATCGTCACCGAAGTTAATCCATCGGTAAAGAGGGAGGAAAGGGTTACATCTAAATGAAAGGAAAAATGCAAATGAAACTGGTGGAAATCAATTTTGAAAAGGGGTAAAGTTAATAAAGAAAGTAAATGTGCGGCCGTTACGTTAACAATTAACTAGCGGTAATTAGATATTTGAGATTTGGGGGAAATCACGGTCGCCAGTCCTAAGGACAATTACTATAGTAACTGAAAAAGAAAGGTTATTACACATATAATTAACACTAGAAGCGTGGCAACTGAAGGTTGACACGTGTAGTGTGAAAACTGAAAGTTTGTCAGAAGTAATAAATTTCGCTACACTCTGACTTAATTTAGCAAAAGAATTAATAAAACCGGAAAATCGAAAGGTAATTTAGTGACTGAAGTTAATAGTGAGCTTTCTTTCTGAAGCACATCGAAATCCAGTAAAATACGGTTAGTCTTGGACTACCTCAACAATCATTTCAAAAGCAACTTGACTCTACGCAATTTAGAAACAAGAGATTTAACTTTGAACTTGAATTAAATGATTCTGAACTATTAACAATAGTAAAATTTAGTACGTACCAAGCTGAGCTGCAGTCACAGGTAAGCTAAAATATGCTAACAAAACTCGCGCTCTAAATTTGTGCTCGTGTAACCTAAATATTGTAGCCAGCTACTGAACTTTGAAATTAAAGCAGTGAAATCTAATTATATTATTTTAATGCTGGCGTTTGAATTTCAACGACACTCGGGTTCATTTCGGAAAAGGAAGGGACCCTGCTTGGCGATGCAATTGGGACAATGAGCAACAAAGGTTCATGCTAAGTTGCTGTAATTTTGCGAGGCAAATGGAACAATTTGAAAAGCTGAGGTCTGCCATACAGTTCTGAAACTTTACGTGCTTTTAGTCTTCCTTGTTGGTTGATTGAAGGTTTGAAGCCGTCGATCGAGGAGGTGGCGACAGTCACTCATTGTCGGCCGTCGCTGTTGCAGAAGCTGGATGTTGGCGCGCCTTCTTCTCGACACGGTCACCAGGCGAAACGGGCTCTTGATGTGCGCCAGCTAATGCTTCCCGTCCGCGACACCATGTCAGAAACTATCATCGCGAGTCGAGCGCAATTACCTGCTGCCAAACCCCGAAAGCGCGGCAACTCGCGGGAGCGTCACACAACACACCTGCTCCACTCGCTACTCCCGCCAGACTCTCCCTGTTCTGCCCGCGCTCCACGCGGCAGAGTTCACTACCAAAGATCCTACACACTTTGATTCGTCACACGACCTATCGACGTAATCGTTCGATAGCAGTTTTCCCTAGGCAAGACCCAGCGTAAAAATACAAATAATATTTACGAAACAAACCAATTATACATCGACATGAGTGCATATATATATATATATATATATATATATATATATATATATATATATATACAAACAGTAAAACAATTACAATATATAAAGAGACAGAAATGTCATATCTTGAGGTAACAAAACAAGGAAAAAAAATAGTAGTACAATAGATGGAAATAGGAGTATATGCATTTCCGGCGTTACAACTTCTTGCCACGATATTTCGGCTGGCAATCTTCCAGCCGAAATGTCGTGAAAAGAAGTCAGCATGATCCGGCTGAAATCCCAAAATCTCATCGAACATTCAATACGCCGGGAAAACTTCAAGATTACTTCGAGGGTTATGGTGACCATTAGTCAAAAGGTAAGGTTTTCAACAGATGGTAGCACCAGTCCCGAAAATTTTGGACGGCACCTCGTATCAGTTTTTTAGAAGATGTTCCTAACTCTGTGGCCGAGTTGGTTGTCGTAGGTTATGGAGTGTCATTTTCTGTACACACAGAGACAGACACACACACACAAACACACACACACACACGCAAACACAGCGGCTCACCACCCACCATCCATCCCTACGCCAATGCCCCATTCCATTCTCATTCTCTACAGCTCCCGTGATCCCTCACTCAGCCCTGAAGCATGTGAGCAAGGACATGTGCAGTGTGGTACAGACTAGGTTACGTGTAGAGAAGTATTTGGATGTGACATATGAGCTGGAAGAAACCTGTACTACGTGCATTTAGTGCATACGGAAACGATGGAAGCATGAATAGGACAACAGGACATAAAATAAACGTAAGTGCAATAAAAAAAGAACCCAGATAGTTGCAGATACCAATAGTTAGATTTAAATGGCCTGAAAAGGATCACTACAGACATATCAAAATATGTGTAATTAAATTTTTTAAATATTGTATACCACTGAAGATGCGTAGCATGGATTGTCGAAATATTTTTGGCATACGCACATGAATTCAGGTCCAACACATGGAATTTTTATCATCGTTATGATAAAGCATACCTGAAATTGCACACAACGAGCAATGGCTGAAAATAGTCAAATAATACCTTCAGTTTGTGAGCTTTCCAAATTTATCGACAATAGCAGAAAATTTGCACGAAATCTACAATTACTTTTTTCCACTTGCAAACAAAATGGCTTTGTGACCACCTCATGGGAAAACCTCATACTTTGCCGCGCGGGATTAGCCGAGCGGTCTCGGGGGCTGCAGTCATGGACTGTGCGGCTGATCCCGGCGGAGGTTCGAGTCCTCCCTCGGGCATGGGTGTGTGTGTTTGTCCTTAGGATAATCTAGGTTAAGTAGTGTGTAAGCTTTTGGACTGATGTCCTTAGCAGTTAAGTCCCATGAGATTTCACACACATTTGAACATTTTTTGAACCTGATACTTTCAGCTTCCATCGCTAATGGTAGCACTACGAGAGAATACACAGCAAGAGAAGTATATGTTGAATGTTAATCCGATTTACTGTATTCAAGAATATAAATGTGTCCCCACTCTGAAGGAGAATCATCATCAGAGCTACATGAGATATCTGATATGACACCACTCACAGTACCTCAAAAACCATAAACTTTAAGTTTCTCCAAAATAATATTTTTTGCATAATCAGACGTATAAGACGATATGTGAAATCTTGTTTCTCTCTTATTTTAAAACATGGTCAGTAATGCAGGAAATGGCATTTCCAGTGGAGGAACCCTTTTAAATCCAAACTGTGACTGACTAACTTAAAAAGGTAATGTATTAAAACAAACAATTGCAGTTTTATAAGCTAGTGTTCTCTAGACATGGTTATAAATAAATAAATGATGAGTTTTAAGTGTGGAGCAAACACCGAATCGGATTTCTAACAACGCTTCAGAACAACGTATCTCGGAAACACAAAAGAAATAACGTTACAAATCGATTGAAAACATGGTTGCAAGTAAGTGAAGCTTCTGTAAGTTACGTGAATTCACAGGTGACTAGGCAGGTTCCGATCACACGTGTTTTCGAAGCAGCTCCAAAAGGGACTGTCGCTGGGGGTATATCGCTTGAAACAGATTCTGGCAGAAGCTGCCTTCATTAAAAGTTATCTGTTTGTGTGGAAATCATCTATTCTTAGTTATAGGTATATTTAGGGATATTTTACTTTCTTCAACGATAAGGAAGAATTTTGCAATTAGTTTACCCTGCTTTTCTGTCATAGGTTCTCAGAAACCTCCTTTATCTGTATTACAGCCCTCTATGGGTGTGGATATTGAACACGCTGGTCCACGGGCAGTAGAAACCGACAAGACTGCCGGAAATTATGGCAGTGTCTAACGACATTTAGGCCCTGATTGGTAATAATGAGCAACGGATTCTTTTGGAAGGGTCAATGAAGGAGTTTTCTGTCATAGAAAGCAGCATACCTGTTCAAGCATAGCATACTGAAGTTATTCTGAATAAATTTGCTTTATTTCTTTCATAGATGTGTCTCCTAATTTAATATAATGTTAGGTGCAGGTGAAGCCTCTTATTATTTTACACAACTGCACTCAACAGGCACGCTATTTCTGGGAAAGGTGGGATTCTTAACAGACGGGATTGCATCTCATCAGCCACTAATAATGTTCCCGCTACTTTAATACTAAAACACATAGGACAGGGTAGACAAGAGCTCAAACTGGCACTTAGTGCACAGATTCAATACTAGCATGCAATGGGGTGAGGACAGAGATCGGCTTGGCATTAGACGATAAAGCTTTCTATTTTATACTCCTATTCTGTACTGTATAGCAACTTCACTTAGAATTTAATCAGTATCAAAGGATACTACATGTGCTATGACCACGTGTGTTCAATGTGGCTTTCCACATGCTTACAAGATTTTAATCAAACGGTTGAAACTGTGTAAATGCCTCTACCGTGAGGCGGTAGCAGTTTATTTAAATAATCTACTGCTTCTACTCGAGTTTCTCTATAGGCGAGCGTAACTACCTTGTTACTAGTTCGTCACACGTGGAGCACGTGGCCCCTATTTGTAATACACAAAAAACACACATTAAAAATCAATAAACCCTTTCAAAATTCTTAACACACATAAATAAATTGAAAGTCACACGGTTTGTTACCTAACTCTATCGTATAGATGGACAATTTCACTATCCAAGCCTGACGTTGCCTACCCGTGGCGTGAACACAAAGACATACGTATATTACTCTCAATACACAAAAATCATACAACAGAAAATAATCAAAATAACCATGAGCGGAATCATTGGTTTCGCTATTCAACGCTGGGCTGAAAAACAGTGGGTTAGTCACAAATATCTAGTATTCCAATACCTTTTTCCATTACCAATCGAGACGGACATGCTGAAGGCACGCCCACTCGCTTACCCTTTCTTCGCAGAACAGCTCCTTACCATGGCGGAGCTCCTGAGAGCCTCTGGTATTCGGTGGAGGGGTAGCCTGACCAACCTCTCCCCACTAAACCCTATATTCTCACATCCTCTTTGACAAAGTTTTGCCTGTGGTCGATCTCTGCCACTCAAGCCCATGGAAACAAAGTTGGCACTACTACAGTCTACCAAGAGTTGTCTGCTTCCAAACTGATGGCTGATATCGCTTCAGGAAAGATAAGAATAGGTTGTGAACGATATTTCACGTACGTGAACATATTAACATTAAATAAATATTCTACAACATAATAAATCAACGTTCCATCCTACATGACGGTAGTTTCGTGGCGCCCGCGGTGGGGCCGCGTTACGGGAGAGAGGAAAACGGCAAGTGGCCGCACCCGTGAATATCTATCGATGATGCTTGCTGTCCTTTTAAGAAGGTACGATTGCAAAACATCGTATTTAAAATGAGAATACCCGGCATTCTGCACGTGACGTCCTCACGTAAAAGACAGCGCAAGAAGACACGATTTTAACAAACTTCAACGTTGTCATGAGTCTCAGTCGTATGGATGCAACCCAAGTTCTCGCTTCTTGTTTGCCACGGATTCGTTGTTACATCCTAGGTTAGTGTTCGAATGCCTCTATATAAAACACAAGTCGAATTTCTGAAATACTGCTTTCTGCTGAGATCTGGTCGTGCCAAAGGATGAGATGAGAGTCACGACAAGAAAGTAGAGTGTGCGCTTGTGTTTCAAAGCATTACGGAACTGAAACGAACTCTGCTGGCTAGCGTTCTCACTGGCCGGCTCCGGTCAAAGCTTTTGCATCGCTATGAGTAATTCTTTGGTTTGGCAAAGATGAATCTCTCTCGCGGACAGAGGCGACCACGGAGATATAATAAGGGGGCGTGTCGTGATGCCACAAGCGTGAAGCCAACATCTACCGTGTTAGATGGCCCAAACATTAGCTTCTGGACTCTGGTGGAAGTCTTTTGATCGAAAACTCCAGCTTGCGTCATTCACGGGGATACTGACCATTATGATTATTGTCTAAAATGCAAAAGAATCACATTTCGTTCGTAAGTGGACTCGTTCAAGCGATATATACTTTCACGTATACGAAGTCTGTATTTGTAATTTACATATTCTGTCATTGTTTTATTTCTCTCATTTGGCTTCTGATTTCCTATAAATCCTTCGTGAAAGGTTCTCCAGATGAACTCTGTGAGAAGGAATGACTGGAAACCGAGCAAGTGTAGCCAAGTATGTTCTCAGCATTTTCGGAAAGGGGACTTAGACATAACATTAGTTACGTCACTTTGAGGAACACACTGGATAACGAAAGCAGCCTTTTTATGTCAGATGCTTCTTTTCTTGGTTATTAGAAATTTACAACAAACAGAAAGTTACATATGCGAAGCGAAATGCGTCGTATGATTGAATCATATACGCATTTGGACTTGTTTATCTGGTGCTGTGTTATTCACGTAGTCTAATTAAAGCAACTGTCTCGTGCACACGACATAAACTAGGGACAAAAAGCAATCGTAAACTGTAGCCTGCTAATTACTCGGGCATCTAACATGGTGGCGCCTGCTTCAATACAACGTTCAGCGTACGTCTGTAGCGTCATCTCCGCTTATTATGTGGTGGTACCTCCATGGAGGAGACTCGTGACTGATTGTGATCAACAAGAGACTTAACGCCGACCATGGTGCAGCTGTGCAGTATATGAAAGGCACTCGTCACGAATCGGCCGTCTTTCAGCTTCAAAATATCATTCTGTGGTAAGGTAAGAAATGAAAGTATAGAATTTATGTATCCGCCTGGTGCTCACTGTAGTCTATACTGCGGTCACAGAGGAAGCTGTACTCAGATTATGGGACCATTTTGAGTACTTTGCATTCACGAAAGGTCTCACTCGCAGAAATTTGGAAAATACTCCAAGACATCGACAAGAACTTTTACGATTTCACTACTCCAGACAAATATTTTCAGAAAATACCCATTGAATCTTAAATTGTATTCGATATTAACATATCTCTCTTTTCAGGTAAACTTCTCGGTATTACCAGCTACATTTTACATCCTTCAATGACTATCGTAGCAGTATCTTAGTGTAAGATCTCTCACAAAATCTGAAGAAATTCTGTTCACACGTAAAGGCTTTCAATGGTACTGACAGTCAGACTTGACAAAGGAACACAAATTGTTGATAGCAGAGCAAATACTGAAATATGTTTTCAAATATTCTTTTACTGAGGAAGACACAGAACTACTGCAGCAGTTTACTTCCCTCATCACTTCGAAGATGAGTGGTGGTGCTAAGTTCCAACGGGACCAAACTGCTGAGGTCATCGGCCCCTAGGCTTACACACTACTTAATCTAACTTAAACTAACTTACGCTGAGGAAAACACACATACCCATGCCCGAGGGAGGACTCGAAGCTCCGACGGAGAGAGTCGCGCGAACCGTGGCAAGGCGCCCAAGACCGCGCGGTACTCCCCGCGGCTCGAAGATGAGTGAGGCACGAATTAATGGCTCTGAGAGACATCAAAAACTATAAAATTAAACAAGGCTGCAGACCCTTATGGAACCCTGTCACACGCAGAAAAGTGAGTTACCTCTCATTTTAGCCATACGCCAATGATTCGGAGAAACCACGGGTCACACCCCCCTACAAGAAATGTAGCAGAAGTGACCCACAAACCTACCGTCATATTTCACTGATGTTCAACTGTTATAGAATCTTAAAAAGCGTTATGAGCTCTCACTTAATGATGTATCTCGAACAGAATGGTCTCATTCATGGCAGCTGGCAAAAATTTTGGACTCATCGCTTATGCAAAACCCAGCTTGTGCTTGTCTCACATGATATCCTGAAAGCCCTGAGTCAACGCAATCAGGTGATTGCAGTAATTCTAGAATTCCGAAAAGGATCTCACTCGGAAACACAACAACAATTTTAGCAGAAAGTGCGATCATACAGGGTGACCCAGGAGGAAATGTCAGTATTGAGGGATACGACATCATTCGAAGTAAAAAAGTATAGTAAACACGAGCACTAAAATGCTAGGCCGCTTAAGAGTTATGTATATTGCTTCATCTTCGGGAATGTGAAACAAATCTCTTCCAAAGCAAGCTCTTTTCTGTCCGTGTTTTGATAGGTGGTAGCATGGAGCAAATTGTTTACTAGACAAGTTTTTTCTTATTTTGGTCCATAGTACCTCCTTCTAAAATATGGAAAGCAAACAATTGAGAAGAAGAGATTGGTTTCACATTATCGAAGATGAAGAAGTGCTCATAGTTCTTAAGATATGCATTTGAGAGCTCATGTTCACTAGTGTTTTTGGTTCGAATGATAGTTCCTGTCATACACCTCTGAATACTGACCATTCGTCCTGGGACACACTGTACAGGGTATCAAACATAATGTGTGACTTGACTGAGGATATTTTGGTGGAGTGGATGCAGCATGTTACTTTGCATGGAGAGTCATCGATAGAAGTAGAAGTAACTTCAGGAGTGTCCAAGAGAAGTGTTTTGAACTCTTACTGTTGATACTGTACATCAATCATCTGGCAGACAATATCAGCAGTAAAATGAAGAAATATCTAAAAAAACTGCACAAGTATCCAGTCAGATATTTACAGGATTTGAAATGCAAAGACTGGCAACCACCAAAGAAATATCTACAAAAAACTGTACAAATATCCAGTCAGATATTTACAAGATTTCAAATGCAAAGATTGGCAACTCCCACTAACTGTTCAGCGATCTAAAACTGTGCATTTCATAAAACGCAGAAGTGCAGTATTCTATGACTACATAGTCAATAAGTCATAATTGGAATATTTAGGAGTAATAGTTTGGAGGGATATGAAGTAGAAGAATCACAGAGTCTCAATTTTAAGTAAGGCGATGGCAGTCTTCGATTCATTGGCAGAAAATGAAGCCATAGAGGGAACCATACCAAATAACACTAACTTGGGAAATTGTACGTGTATAAAGTAGGACAAGGCGAATGACCACACCTTTGTTTGACTACGGGAGAGTGTCGTGGATATGTTGAAAAACTAAACTGGTAGGCCCTTTGAGATAGACGTCAATTATGTCGCGAAAGCATAATGTTAAGTCAAGAGTTTAGTGATATTCTTCATACCCCTCCAGCCCCACCCCTTGTGAAGAAAAGAAAAAAGTTAGACAAATTACGACAGACACAGAGACGTTTAAGCAAAGACCCCGAGGTGTCTTACACTAAGCGAGCCCATGTATTTCCCTGTGGTTTGCAGAGTATGGAAATAGATGTAGATACTTTTGCTGTTGTCAGTTATACTGCCCAAACAATAAAACTCGTCTACCACTTAAAGCGTCATATTTCCTGGTCTAATACACTCAGAATCACCTGACTTAATCCTGTTACACTCCCTTCCATCATTTTACTTTTTTTGTGTTCATGTTGAACCTGTTTCCAAGGTAACATGTATTGCGTTCATTAGATATCACAAGTCTTGGGCCATCGCCGAATAAATTATAACTCATGGGCGAGTTTCTAAGTTTTTATTTCTTCTCCTTAGTCTTTAACACTAAGGAACATAAATTTCAAAAAGGAAATTACTTTTACAGTTTTGAGTGGGTGGTTCTGTGGGCAGGAACCTTTAAGTCAATAAAAGTGCGAAAATAAGTGACATATTCGAAGTGGCTGTATTATAGGATACAGTTTATATATTGATGCTGAGTGTTAAATTTGATCATCGTGTTTAGTTCGTATGTACTACGTGGGATTGTGGGTATTAAAATTGGCAGGTTGACGCTCTAACTGAAGGACTCAGGATTACCTCAGTATGACGCCAAGCCGTCCCCTTTGCCAACGTTCTCTCCTTTTACTCTCTCTCTCTCTCTCTCTCTCTCTCTCTCTGTGCCCTTCCCTCCCTCCGCCCCTCCCTTACTCCACTCCCATCTTATCCCCTCCATGAAAGCCTAATAACTATCTCCCGACTGCGGTTCTTACACCGCAATAAATGCCGCCTCGTGGTTACGTCTTCGACGACTTCAGTTACTGCCTTTAGAGAGGTAAGCGCCGACGTAATGCAATTACGGTTTCTCCGCTGCCGGTCGCTCATCGTGTTCTCGTATACTTTTGCTTGTTTGACAAAGAGGTACCATCATCTAAAATTCTTTTATGTAGTGTGTCGGTGCTTCTGTTCAGAACTTGATGCTGCAAAAGTCGAGTGTCGCCTACAGGGTGAAGTACCTAATTTTTTTCATTTCAAATACCTTATGGCACTTTAAAGACTTTGACGATCTGTCTTCTCGAAGACAAATGAACATGAGGTTCAAAAATTAAATCACGTTGTGTGTTTTCAGTCAACGATGTCTCCATTTTAAACTACAATGTGTATCGGAACTCTGTTGTTCTTACGGCAGACTGAATCGTACAGTACTCCCCACTCTCAGCGGAAATATATGTTACTGAAATAAGAAATACGAGTACTTACGTCATTAGCTTTTCAGGCTTCTAATTTGAATACGTCCATCGTGAAATACTTGTGTTTTTAAAATCATTGTTAACTTATAAATCTTTGTTAAGATATTTTTTTAAGTGAAGGATAGGACGAGGTGCTGCCACCTGATGAACAGATCACCGGTGTACAGCGAGAGTGCCGCAACTGCGTGCAGAACAGTCTCTTGGTAGTCGCGATCCGTCTGCTCTCACACCCCCGGAATCTGTCAAGAGGCTGGAAGTTTTGCTCCGGGGAACCTATTCGTAGTAAGAATGGTATCATGCAGTAGACCAACTCTTTTTGTAGTTGCTGCGTTAATACACAGGGAGAATGATATCAATCATAGATTGGTGCTTGAATTCTATACGAACGTAAATATCATTGTATATATACCTCAACAATTATACGACACTGATTTTCAATATCGACTGAAGTGCTGTCGATAAAATGTGTAGACAGTGACTGTAGTAGTCAATAGTTCCTGCTAACTTCAAATTCTCTCAAAGACGCTACACGATTGATCACGTATGTCTTAGGTAGCGACGTATATTTCGATGGACAGCGCTATAAACTTCTAATCACGTAAATGTATAGGCTATTCACTCTAAAATTTCTTGTCAGACCTACAATCAATTGCATCACCGAATTTCACTAATCGAACTTCTACTAAGGATGAAGAGACAAATCAGTTCTACTTGGTTACTTAGATTGTGAAATAACTTTGGTCATTTCCTTAGCTGCCCTGATATGACACTTGCATCTTCAACCTATTTGTCAACACGTTATTTAAATCGTATCGTGAAAAATATTATTTTTAGATGTACAAATTTGGCGTCCCACACGGTCAATTTCGTTGTAATGGAGGGTTAATCGTTCGTTTCTGATATCTTACTTCCTAGCAGTAGCACAATTTTTGTGGTTTACTGATTTACTTTCCTTTGCCCAGGTATTTCAAGCACTAATCATTATGTAGAACCAGGGTAGTGTTACTAAACTTCAATACACGTCGATCTGTATTTTTACTCGTTGTTCTAGTGAACTGACTGGTCGAGTAGCGCCACAGACAAGAAATGTAATGGTTCCTTGAGTTGTTGACGCAATGCCAATTAATTGTGCAGTTCGTAACATCTTCATATTTTACAACTGTATGCCGAAAGCCGTTGTATGGTGTGTGGCGGAGAACACATAACGCACATTACTGATTCGTCCCTACTCTTTAACCCTATCCTTACCCCACATCGATTTAGTTTTTAGATGGTTTTCCTTGACAGTTTGAGACAAATGCCGGGATGTTTCCTTCGAAAGGGTACTGCTAGTTTTCTTTCATACACTCGCCCATTCCGAGCTACCGCTCCGGCACTAATGACCTCTTCATCGATGGAACGGTAAACTGTAATCTTCCTTTCACTCTTCGTTTCTCACGCTACATACTCACCCTTGTCTATTCGCATAGGTATTGGCCTCAGTTTTTCAACTTTCAGTACGACAGATGTATGTGGCAGCAAGAAGTATTTTACCTGTCTTATCTGGGAACCAATACTTTCAAGATTTTAACAGAGAGGCAATAAGGGACTCTCACGTTACACTTCAACCCTTTACAGTGGGTTGAATGTTTATAGTGAAGCGTGGTTACAGTTAAATTCATTTCGACAGGTGTAGAATTATCTATACTTTTTTCTGGAGTGGGTCTTACCGACAGATAGCGGGCGACAAGCTTGGTCCTTGACGCAGGATACTGATGCGTGTGGGGCCATTGTGCACCAATGAAGACAGAACCGAACATAAAATACTTCAGGGCACGCGACACATTGTCAGTGTATAAAATCCCTCCAACGTTTTGGCAGCCGTTGCAAATAGCCTTCCTCAAGCTGTTTTGGAGCAGTGACCGGAACGCTGGAGGAATTTTATAAACTGACAGTGGGGTCACTTTGTACCCTGAAGAATTTTATGGACAGAGACAGCGGCTGCGGGGGCCTACGTTTAATTGGCAATAATTATTAAGCTTCTACATAATGTTTTTGGACTGTAGGTTTTGGTGACTGAACTGTGTCGTAGCCCAAGATCTACGTTAAGTAGAAAGCCGTCAGTCGGTTTGTGAGTTAACGAAACTAATGACTGTCAGTACGAAACTTTAGTTGTGTCCTGTAGCGTAGTCAGATGTCTATGTTAGCTTGCAAGGTGGCTCATTCTTTGAGAGTTGGCGAAGCCAACGAATGTGATGTCATGACGGTAACTACGAGGACTGAACCAGAAATATCGGATCTGACGTAGAGATAGCGGTTGTTGTGTAAACAAATGACTGTGGTAGAAGGTACCAACAGTATAAACTTTAAGTTTGATATTTGATGATGCTACGATGTTTAGTATTTGTTTGGTTGCCACCAACAGTGAACGCTCTCAGGAACCTTTGAAAATTAGTAAAACTGATCATCGTTATGTGATACAATACTTTTATTTTAAATGTTTTATTTAAAATAATATTAACGCTAGATTCGACTCTGGGGGAGTTTGTTCCTTCGTTTGCAACGCTAAAATATTACATCGCAGACAGGAACTGAGGCCATATGTGCTGTTAACATGAACATCACTGTGGGCCACCAAACAAGGTGACTACACTAGAAATAATGAAAAAATCCACAAACTGGTTTTAGATGACCGACGACTGTAAGTAACGAGACAGCGAACATCCCAGTCGTTTCAAAAGTGCTGCACGTCATACACTGTCAGTTTGGACCTGACAAAGCTGTGTGCGAAATGGGCGAAGCGATTGCTCGCAATGGAACGAAAACAGCGTCTTGAGGATATTTCAGTCAAATGTTTGGCGATGGTTCGCTACAATAAAGGCTAGTTTTTGTGTCGATTCATAACTAGATGAAACATGGGCCCATCACCTGATACGTCATCTCATCGTCCATGGAATGGTAAATTGTAATCTTCCTTTCACTCTTCGTTTCTCACACCACATCCACATCCTCCTCTATTCACATACGCCTTATCCCAACAGTCAAAACAGTGGACTTAAAGGGGAGAATTAGCTCCAAAGAAGGCCAAGACGGTCCCATCTCAGGCAAAACCATGGCATCTTTTCTTTAGGATGCATGTGGTATAATTTTGACTGATTATCTTCAAATTGATAAAGCAATTAATTGTAAGTATTATGCGTACTTTGTGCAGCGTTTGAGTAATGAAGTCAAGCAAAAATAGCCGCAATTAGGGAAAACGTAAGTTTTGTTTCATCTTGAAAATGCACCAGTTCACAAACATCCATTATCGTGTAGGCCAAAATTTGCATCCTCATGGACCCTATTCGCCAGATTCAGCCCCTCTGCTTACTTTCTTTGCCAAACTTGAAGAAATGGCTCGGTGTTAGAGATTTGCAAAAATTGAGGATGTTGAGTCTGCAGTTGATGGTAATTTTGCGGAGCTCGACGGTTCCCACTACACACCGTGGTCACGAGAGTTATGGGGCAGCAGTATGCATACATGCATATAGCGGTAGTGTCGCTTACACGAAATATAAAAGAGCAGTGGATCAGGGGAGCTGTCATCCGTACTCAGCTGCGTCGTGCGAAAAGGTTTCCCACGTGATTGTGACAGCATCAAGGGAATTAACAGACTTTGAACGCGGAATCGTAGTTGTAGCTAGAAGCTTGGCACATTCCATTTCGGAAATCGTTAGGGAATTCAATATTCCGAGATTCACAGCGTCACGAGTCCGCCGAGAATACCAAATTTCGGCCATCAGCTCCCACCGATGACAGCGCAGTGCCCGGCGGCCATCACTTAACGAGTGGCGGCAGGTGCATCTGCGTAGAGTTGTCAGTGCTGCCAACAGACGAGGAACACTGCATGAGACGACAGCAGAAATCAGTGCGGGACGTAAACGACGAACGAATCCGTTAGGACAGTGGGGCGAAATTTGCCGTTAATGAGCTGTGGAGGCAGGCGGCCTTTCTCCACACAACATCGCCCGCAGCGCCTCTCCGGAGCTTGTGATCATACCGGTTGGACCCTAGACGACTGGAAAACCGTGACCCGATCAGACGAATCGAGACTTGAGCTGGTAAGAGCTGTTGGTAGGATTAGAGTGTGGCCCAGTCCCCACGAAGCTACGGGCCCAAACTGTGAACAAGGCACAACAAACTGGTGGCGGCTCCATAATGGTACGGGCTGTGTTTACGTGGGATACACTGCGTCTCTTGGTCCAGTTGAACCGTCCATTGACTGGGAATGACTGTGTTCGGCTACTTGTTCCTGAACAACGATGGAATTTTTATGGATGACAATGCGCCCTGTCACCGGGCCAGAGTAGTTCGTGGCTGGTTCGACTGTCGGACGCCCAGGCTTTGCGTGCCTCTCCAGCGCCCAGAGGGGTCGTTTTAACCCCTACGATTTAAAAAAAGGTTTCTCAACTATTATTTCGAAATTTTAAGCATTTATTATATTTTATTACTTAAAAGATTTATAGTCATTTTACACACATAGTTGTGAATAAAAAGAACAGACAGAAATTATATTATTTATTGACATGTAAACAAATTTCACTGAACCTGGTAATACTCAAACAAGTGTTAGCAAGTCACAGGCTTTACTTTGTTCTAAATTCATAAAAAATTGAATTTTTCATCAGCTACTACATTGTTTTACACAATGGACACATTTGTATTCAGTTTCCTTTGTACATTTTCCTCAGACCACCTTCTTACAAACACTGCACTTGGAAATAGTTTTATTACATTTGCAGAATTCCAGAACTTGTCATTTACGGCGATTCTGTCACATTTCGTCTTCATCTTCATTTTCATTATTTTCATACTTGTCTGTTGTCTTACAAGGAAAGCGACCCTTCCCATACTCAGAGCGTAGATCATCTGCAACCTGCTGAATAAAATGTCTTCTTTTGATGTTCTTCCCAGTAACGGCCCTAAATACTACATATGCATTAATTCCTGCTAGGTCGAGGATATTGTAGAAGGAGTGCACTGGCCATCTTCTTGAGGAAGCCTTGAGTCCATACTGCCTCGCCATTTTGTCTACTGTGTCAACCCCAAATTTAGTTTTGTTGTCATAACATAGGCCTACAGTTTTCGGAGTTTTTTTTCTCATGGTAACACTAGGATAAAGAGAAGCCATTACTATCAAATTTTTTGCTTTCTTTCGCTGATAGACTGTCAAGGAAATATCATCATGTTTTAATACTTTTGTGGAATACAGAGGACTCTTCAAGGACTTCAGAGCATGTTACGTCTTTCATCAGACGATGAAGCAGCAGTGTCTTAGTCTACACTCAGAGGAACAGAATTATCTCCTGTTACATGATTCTTCTCGATCTACAGAGCACGAATAATAGAACAAATGTAAGAAAGCTACCATAAAATCTAATTTAAGTACAGTAGCACAATATGTAGATAAGAATATGATGATTATAAATTAGTAGCAATAATAACAATAATAATAATATACTGACGAGACTGTAAACTTCCATTATCTGTATCTGAAGAATCAGAATCATTTGTATTAGATGATTCATCTTCTCTCAATGTCTGCGGTAAAAACTCTTCCTCTTCGTAACTCTGCAAGAATCTCTTCCTCCCGTAAATATTCTTTCTGATTCATTTTAATCTTCAGCTCACAGTCACCTTTGAAAGACTGATTCTTACAAGAGAATGACGAACAACGGTGAACCAAGTCCAATGTTGTAATTTCATTCGGCAATAAGACGAACGAAAGTAAATTATTGCACTACAGAGTAAAGTAGCCGAGGCTTAAGGATGCAAGAGGTAAATGTATGGCATAAATATAAACAAAATTATAGCTGTTTTCTAAAGAGGTCAACACGACCCCTCCCGACGTTAAAGGTGAAACTGGAAGAAGGTGATAATCAGTTAGGCGAAATGCACTGTTTTTTTTAATATAATGAGAGCACATGCGAAATAAATAAATGACACGAAAGTATATGTCGCTTGAATCAGTCTTTAAAACACAGCTTGCACTTGGAAAACTTAAAACAGTCATTCTGACCCCTCTGGGCGTTCGAGTGTTAAAGAACATCCACCCATATCGCCCGGCATGAATCCCATGCAACATTTATGGAACATATTCGAGAAATTCGTTTGTGCACAAAATCCTCTGACGCTAACACTTCGCAGTTATGGATGCTATACAGGCAGAAGGGCACAACATTTCTGGAGGAGACTTACAATGGCTTGTTGAGTCTGTGCTACATCGAGTAGCTGCACTATGCCGGGCGAAAGGACGTCCGACACCATATTAGGAGGTATCCCACGACTTTTACCACCTCATTGTGAGTAGGGTACTGAAGCTATTGAACTTTGTTGGGAAATTATCGAGCTGAAAGGAGACTATGCAGGAAAATAAAGATGTGTTTATCTCAGACTTTTTGTATTTTCTTTGTTAGGTCTAGTACTTCTGGGGCAGGTCTTGTGAAGTTATTGTTATAGCACGTATTTTACGAATGTTTTGGTTTCGATGAGTGTTTATTTGCACCATGTTAATGATGTCATGGTTAAAGCAGACCTGTGGTACCGGTAGCTTCATTATTTACGTTTGCTTCTTTGTGACGCGTTGATTTTACGTTGATCGAGACATTAGTACGGCCTGCGTAAGCCGCCAACTGTCGAGAGACCTGTAACGGAACGAGCGACTGGCTGGACTCGGCAGGAGATGGTGCTCCCGTGGTGGCTGCCTGCGGCTGCTCTGCTGCTGCTGGCGGTGGGGGCCGCCTCCCTGG
Source organism: Schistocerca piceifrons (assembly GCF_021461385.2). NCBI lineage: Eukaryota > Metazoa > Arthropoda > Insecta > Orthoptera > Acrididae > Schistocerca > Schistocerca piceifrons. The sequence goes on from NC_060139.1 coordinate 599,497, forward strand.
CTCTGTACCGGTGGCGGCGCTACTGCACGTTCTTCTCGCGCCGCGGCGTCCCCTGGGCCCCCCCGCTGCCGCTGGTGGGCAACATGCTGGACGTGGTGCTGGGCAGGAGGTCCTTCGTCGACGTCGCTGCCCGTCTGTACCGACAGCTGGAGCCCTACTCTTATGCGGGGGTCTACAATTTAGCGAGCCCAGTGTTGCTGGTGAGGGATCCCGAAATCGTCCACGCCATCACCACCACCGATTTTGACCATTTCACCGATCACGCCGATTTCATGAGCGTCGACGGGTGCAACCCACTACTGCAGCGAATGATTCTCGCACTGAAAGGTATGGTGAAATTTTCAGGGTTAATGTCTGCACGTAGAGCATAGCATCTAGTTCTCTAACAACAGTGGTAGAGTTGGTTATAGTTAGGGAAATTTCTGAAAATAACCATGTTGCACCTTGAGTTTGAGCTTGTGTCTGTCGTGCTGTAGAATCGTGACTTCTTGAGAGTATTGTCTGTGAGAATCGATGACATCTACCCTGTATTCACTGACCAACTATTCCAGTAGAGTGTTCAAAATAGTACTCACACAGTTAAACGTCCTGTGGTCAAAAACGCCAGGCATAATGTTTTGCACGGCCTGTTCATTTATTTACAAAAACGTTTGTTTAAAATCGGTCGTAAGGATACAGTGATCGATATCTTGGCAGCGAACTACTTAGCAGCAGCTGCTAGCTGGCGAGCCTTAGCCTCTACAACTTTTTGCTGTCTCCCGCCTTTTTCGGCGGACGGGCATTGTAGTGTTGCGTTAACAATGGTTTACGTAAGCACACAGATTGGCCAACGCGCCATCTTATTTGAAGCCAACTGGAAACCTAGCCGCCTCACCTTGCAACGTCGTGCTGGGTGGTACTAGCCGCCTGTTAGCACGGAATCGTGTGTTTGTTAATCAACGGTATTTGTTCCTGTCACTCACAGAAGCGACTCGTTTGGAAATGATTCCCATTGTGAGGTGTGTTTATCTTGTCATGTGTCATCTTAAGCGTGATATTTACGAGGTGCGAGCTGCTACACTATTTTCATGGTTTTACTGTAATGTGAACAAGTTTAGTTTTGTAATTGCCGATGTATATTTCCATGTAGATACAGGCGAATTTCTTTATTGATTTACATTCGGATATTCTACTGGTAACTCGAACGACATTTCACGCTCGGAAGCACTGTCTTGGATATTTTTCAGAGGTACGTTTAACAGACAGTTTCTATTTATAGTGAAAGCAAACAATAGTCGGGTAAACAAGCAATTTTGAAATGTAGTTAGAAGGCTTAATTAACATTGCTGTTGAGAATTCCAGAGATCTAGCCTTTTTTTGTTATGCTGTTTTCGTGCGCCTTTGAGCAGCCCTAACAGAAGTCAGGACTGATTGTTTTATCTCTCATTGCGTTTGGAGATTTCTTTCTCGGATAAGAGCAACTACCGCGTCCCCTATCATCAGATCATTGAGGTTGAAAATTCATTCGTTTGTGTAACATGTTGGATGATTCAGCATCCTACCCGACACCACAAATCTGATCTCAGCTTGCTGCTGTCATTGTGTAAACGGAAGTATTACTGCTTAACAAGCAAAATCTTTGTTTTTACAGTCGCAGACTTTCAAGAACCATTTGATAATGAGTAAGACTGAATGATATTACTGTACGTTGTGCACTGAATTAAAAACAAATCGCTGCTGACAATCTAATATTTCTATTTAAAAGCTAACAGAAATAAAGAGAAAGTAAATAAAACACGTTTATGCAGTACAGTAATTGACTAGTTTAATAATGTCAGTGGCGGCTGCTGTGTATGAGCACAAGAGCACGTGAACACCCTAACTTTCGACACCTTGCGGATTTATTAGTTATTTTCCTTTGAACGCTGTTAAACGTAACACAGATGCTGCACTCTGAAACACACAACACTTGTGTGTGAATTCCTAAGGGACCAAACTGCTGAGGTCACCGGTACTTAGACTTACACACTACTTAAACTAAGTTGTGCTAAGAACAACACACACATCCGTGCCCGAGGGAGGACTCGAATCGCCGGCGGAGGGGCCGCGCGAACCTTGACATGAGGCATTAAACCGCGCGGCCACTCTAGCGCGGTACACGGCACTTAAATCTAACGCGCTAGTGCTCCTCTAGGCTTCGTGAAACTTGGTAACAGGGTCGTGAGCACACCCTCAGCTGTGCACGTTTTAGTGAGCTTTTGCGCATGCGCAACTCGCGTGACGTAATTGCACTAAGGGTCAAAAACAAAGGGATTTGATAAACAACATGCACGCCTCACGATGTGCCACTCAACTAGAAGTTTACGTCAGTGCCACCAGATGGTAGAACACTGCGGCAGACGTTTCTCCCTTTTCCCCTGACATAAATCCTGTTATATGATAAAGCAAACTTTTCAGGCATGCTGATTCACTAACTATATGCTATAGATCGGACGTCGGTATATGTTAAAAGTTGTACTGAATGTAACCTATGTTATAAATTTTGTCGTACAGTAATCTATTTGAGGCGCTGAGAATCAGTCATAAGGGCGTAAAGCACATCGGCGTCGATTGTGAGACTGTAGCATTTATTAATGCTTCTGAAAACTGTTGATTTTACAGTGAGTCAGGGTTACCTGTGCTGTAGGCCCATATTGCATATATGAAAATTCAGGAAAATCTGTATCACTGGTTTCTCTCATATTTGCTTAAATGTGGGATCGACGGCGGTGTGCTTTAGGCTCTTACGGATCTCAACGCCTCATTTGTATTTTACTCAAGTGACCATGTTGGTAGACATTACTACTTCAGTTTCATCATTTCCACAAATGGCACTTTCTCTTTGGAGCTGATTGCTTACAGTGCAGGAATCAGCTTTCATGTGCAGTGTAAACATGAACTGTGTTGAATCTATTTTAAATGCTAACAGAAAAGTAAAACTGTGAGCCGGCCGGTGTGGCCGTGTGGTTCTACGCGCTGCAGTCTGGAACCGCGTGACCGCCAGGTCGCAGGTTCGAATCCTGCCTGGGGCATGGATGTGTGTGATGTCCTTAGGTTAGTTAGGTTTAAGTAGTTCTAAGTTCTAGGAGACTGATGACCTCAGATGTTAAGTCCCATAGTGCTCAGAGCCATTTGAACCATAAAACTGTGAGGGCGGTTCGTGCTTCGTGCTTGGGTAGCTCAGTCGGTAGAGCATTTGCCCGCGAAAGACAAAGGTCCCAGGGTCGAGTCTCCGTCCGGTAGGAATCTTGGACATTTATCCTAAAAAATGGAAAAGCACGAAAACTCCCACTTACACGCATGCGAAACGGAGAGTTGCGAAAGCTTACACATTATTTTGATATTGCCCTAAACTGTACTTAATTATATACAAACCAACAAAATTCCACAAAAACAATTCTTTCTTTTGTCAGACAAGTTACACATATTATTATTGTTATAATTATACTGTTATTATTATTAATGCTTGTGTTAGTTTTGTTGGCCCATTTTGGATTAACAGTGCTGGAAGGCAGCCCAACAGCTAATACATAGAATATGAAACGGCATGAAATTTATGTAATGAGAGATAGTTACTACTTGCAGTACTGGAATTAAAGCATGAATTCGTGTTGAAACTAAATCTGGTTCCGTGAACAGTCTTCCTCGCAGCCGAAGAAAAATACGATGCAACGTACCAATACTGAAGTTACACAATCCATATTTTGCAGCTTACTTGATGCCTAACAAAAAGTCAGTTGTTCGATTATTACACACACACACACACACACACACACACACACACACACATATATATATATATATATATATATATATAGGGTGAGTCACCTAACGTTACCGCTGGATATATTTCGTAAACCACATCAAATACTGACGGTCCGATTCCACAGACCGAACGTGAGGAGAGGGGCTAGTGTAATTGTTTAATACAAACCATACAAAAATGCACGGAAGTATGTTTTTTAACACAAACCTACGTTTTTTAAAAATGAAACCACGTTAGTTTTGTTAGCACATCTGAATATATAAAGAAATAAGTAATCAGTGCCGTTTGTTGCGTTGTAAAATGTTAATTACATCCGGAGATATTGTAACCTAAAGTTGACGCTTGAAACCTCCGACGTTCAGTTGTGTGTTGTAACAAACACGGGCCACGGTCGGCGAGCAGCATCTGCAGGGACATGTTTACGATGACGACCGTGTTTACGAGTGTGGCTGTAGTACACTGTTGTGGTTTGGACTAGCTGTCGCAGTGTCCGCATGTAGCGCTTGCTGCATTCGTCGCCGCACGCAGACCAACTGTAGTACACCGTGTTACCAGACGTCTGTGATAGTGCAGTGTTGTAGGAACTGTGACCATGGTGTATTTGAACTCTGAAAAGGCGGAGATGATATTCGTATATGGCGAGTGTCGACGAAATGCAGCTTAAGCCCGCAGAGTGTATGCAGAACGGTACCCGGACAGAGAGCATCCAATGTGCCGCACATTGCAAAACATCTACCGCCAACTGTATGCAACAGGTATGGTCGTAGCACGCAAACGGATCCGTAACAGGCCCGTCACAGGAGAAGCGGGTGCAGTTGGTGCGTTAGCTGCTGTTGCCATGAACGCACACATGAGTACACAGGAGATTGCGAGAGCCGATGGACTGAGTCAAAGTAGTGTCATGCGCATACTGCATCGTCACCGCTTTCACCCGTATCGTGTGTCACTACATCAGCAATTACATGGTGATGACTTTAATAATCGAGTGAAATTGTGTCAGTGGGCATTAACAGAGAATGCGTTGCAGTTCTACCTGTTTACCGATGAAGCTGGTTTCACAAACCACGGGGCAGTGAATCTGCGGAACATGCATTACTGGTCAGTGGACAATGCTCGCTGGCTCAGACAGGTAGAGCGACAGCGACCGTGGACTGTAAATGTATGGTGCGGAATCATTGGCGACCACCTCATTGATCCTCACTTCATTGCAGGGGCCCAAACAGCTGCAACATACATCGCGTTTCTACAGAATGATCTGCCAACGTTGCTCGAAAATGTCCCGCTGGAAACACGTCGACGTATGTGGTATCAGCATGATGGTGCACCTGCACATTCCGCAATTAACACTAGGCTGACCCTTGACAGGATGTTCGACGGGTGTTTCATAGGACGTGGAGGACGCATAAATTGGCCAGTCCGTTCTCCTGATCTTACACCTCTGGACTTCTTTCTGTGGGGTACGTTAAAGGAGATTGTGTACCGTGATGTGCCTACAAGCCCAGAGGATATGAAACAACGTATTGTGGCAGCCTGCGGCGACATTACACCAGATGTGCTGCGGCGTGCACCACGACGAGATTGCAATTGTGTGCAGCAAATGATGGTCACCACGTTGAACATCTATTGGTCTGACATGTCGGCACACACTCTATTCCACTCCGTAATTGAAAACGGAAACCACGTGTGTACGTGTATCTCACCCCTCATGGTAATGTACATGTGCGTCAGTGAAAAAGACCAATAAAAAGATGTCAGCATGTGGATGTAATGTGCTGTTCCAGTCTCTTCTGTACCTAAGGTCCATCACCGTTCCCTTTGGATCCCTACGTAATTCGGTGCTCTCCGGTACACACGATCGAACTGTGGAAGAGTCGATTCGTCAGTATTTGATGTGGTTTACGAAATACATCCAGCGGTAATGTTAGGTGACTCACCCTGTATATATATATATATATATATATATATATATATATATATATATATAAAGTTGCGCTGACTTTACCTCTAATTTTCTGTGGTTGCCGATTATACAGTCCAACCATTAAATCTTGACGGTTCGTGCATATATATATATATATATATATATATATATATATATATATATATATATACTCTTGCATCTATGATAACTCTTAATGTATATGTATTTTTCCATTTTGGATTTTTACCACACATGGCATACACTACACTCATTGTTGACGCAGGAGTAAAAATTACACATCCTTTTCGTGTGAGATCTAAAACACAAGTACTCTTAAGCGAAATTGAGACAAAAATTGTTGAAAAATTGAATATTCCCCGGACAGTGCTCTGTTGTTACAAAGAGAATTTTGAAAGCCTATCTTTGCCGTCTTCTGCGGTGGCGTTGCACAATTGCCCCCCACTGTACCCTGACATCGTATGGGGGTGTACAGTGCTAGGCAGTATCGTGTGATTAATCGGTTGCTATCCAGTAGCGATGTGGGGGGGGGGGGAGGGGTCAAAGCCATTTAAGCATTTTATTTCTCGGTCTTTTAGAAAGAGTAATGTCATGTTAAGTGGACACGTCAGCTTTACATTATATCTACATATATTAATACAAATAATTACAAGGAAAACGGTTTATAAAAAGGGGGTGAACACTGTGCGTATTCGACAACGCTTGGTCAAGTCCTGTTCATTGTTGCGCCCACTTGCGTGGCAAGTAGTTAGCGGCATGGCAGTGGCACTGTAACGGTTGCGTCCTCGCTGAATTCTTTTAACTCGTGCGGGTCCATTTCATGCGGAGTGAAACAGCGAAGTCGCCGTGTGTCTCACAGTGTATTCCTCCACAAGTATTTGTTCATTTCGTGGAAACGGTGTGCTTGCTTGCGGTAATTTCGATGCAGTGACAGAAGACTCCAATTTTACGCCCCGGGATCCATTGTTTACCTGTCGTAACGTGCTGATTGAGCAGAGAGGAAATCCTTCGACGAGCACCCAACGATAAGGTAAGTTCCTAATAAAACACTTCTCCATTTATTCAGAGGTGAACATAGTTTAGTAAAAATTTTTGTAGGTTTGCATACGAGTACTAATCGTTCAATTTTGAAAAAAAAAATCACTTTTACACAGGTCCCTTGCCGAATTGTCGTCCAACTCTATTAATCACTTACTTATTTTGCATAAAGTGTCTGATTTTCTATGCTGTTACTCTTTAAACCTACTGTTATTAACAAAATTAGATTTAATACATTCGGCCGGCCGGTGCGGCCGAGCGGTTCTAGGCGCTTCAGTCTGGAACCGCGTGACCGCTACGGTCGCAGGTTCGAATCCTGCCTCGGGCATGGATGTGTGTGATGTCCTTAGGTTAGTTAGGTTTAAGTAGTTCTAAATTCTAGGGAACGCTTGTCTAACTACGCTTAGCATCACCTCTAGGAAAGAAGGAAGGAATCTATTTGACTGCCGGCCCATCGGATTCCTAAGGAAAAGGTATATGACTCAAACCGTGTTACAAGAAGACTCTCAATCAGCATTGTTCATGGTAGATTCTTGTTATGCTCCTACTACATGAAATAGACATTGTTTACTTAAGACGACGTCTAATTTAAGTACTCACGACACGTGTTTAATTGCCGTAGATGTTGTCATTCGACGTGTAGAAATGATAATGCTGTTTATAATGATCACGTTCATACACATATCATAAAGAGACAACTGAGTGTTGAGAGTTTCTAATTATTCCTTCTTTCTTCCTATATGTATATAATTCCTATAAATACGTGTGTGCGTTCGCTGGCAGTCGTCTACCATGTCGGCTGTCAAAGAACTAAATCTCCTGCGGCAGTGTTTACACGCGCATGCGCGCGACTTCTTGCTTTCACCTCGTCTGCTGACGTATCTCACAGTTACGATTACTCCACAGCGCGTGTCGCAAGTTCTACTCTGGTTCGCCGCTCTTCGCATCAAGCGAAGCGCTCTATTGAAGCGCTCTATTGTCTAATATCGCTCTCAATTTTACTTACCTGCTACTTCATATATATCAAAATATAAGTAAAAATCTTATATTTCTAAACATCTTTCCTTAACACTAGTATTTAAAATAAAACTGAAATTAAGTTATTATTATTATGTACACCATGTACAGTCCTTTTCAGCCTCATCTGGAACAGACACGTCCCCAGACCATGCGAGGAGGCGTCTCTGCACAGACAGAAATCCTTCTCCATATCGGTGAGACTGAGCGTATTTGCATTAACTAAGCCTCTTTTTACGTCTAAGGAATGGCATATGATGATACACATAAAGTTGCACTTGGGTAAACATCCATATTGTACTGATAATCCTTGAAAACTCCGGGTTGTTCTGCAAATACATGTACATACTTAAAAAAACACATCTGTAAAATCCTGTTCCTCCCGTTCACTTAAGGTGCTGGACTCACTTACCTTTTGCTCCACCATTTCATAGTTTACATCCAATTCTGGCATGTGTTCATTATGCTGAGTGTTTGCAAATAATACAGTAGAAAATACAAACTGAACTGTCGCATCAGACTCCTCCTTCTGCTTGACCTTCTTGTCTAACGTTTTTATTAAACCGGCAGAAAATACCTGTTCATTTTCACTGAAGTAGCATTTACCACTTTCAGTGCCAATTTGCGTCTTATAAGTCCTAAACGTGTCCATTCCAATCGAACAATTTGCTATTAATTTGTCAGTGATGAGGAAATTACGTTTGACTGTAAAGTGTACTATTTTCAATGGAATAAGTGCTTGTAACCAATACTTTTGGTTAGTTTCCAGTGGCCGTCCGTATTCTACAATTTGCGCTGGGAACTTGGGAATTTTACCTCTTTTCATTAATTCTTGGAAAAATTCAGTTGACATTAAGTTTGTCGTTGCACCTGTGACTAGAACTAAGTGTACTTCCATGTCAAATATCGTTGTCTTCGTAACTGCCTGTACCTGCTCTTCGTACAAGTTTTCCTGAACTTCCTCCCCAAGTCGGTATAAATCATCTTTCATGTCATCTTGTTCGTCGTATCTCCCAAAACGTGTGTTTGTAAGTGTATTGCCCCCACTCCTTCCCTTGTCAGCAGCGTGGGCGTCTCTGTGCCTGGTTGGAGTCTTCCGCCGGTGCTGGAGCGTTGACCTCGGTGGCCGGAGTGATTTCAGAGAGCTGTACAGCCCGTTGTGCTCCGCCAGTTCGTGCCATTGGCGGCGCGCGTCCGCAGCTCGTGGTCGTGTGGTAGCGTTCTCGCTTCCCGTGCCCGGGTTCCCGGGTTCGATTCCCGGCGGGGTCAGGGATTTTCTCTGCCTCGTGATGACTGGGTGTTGTGTGATGTCCTTAGGTCGGTTAGGTTTAAGTAGTTCTAAGTTCTAGGGGACTGATGACCATAGATGTTAAGTCCCATAGTGCTCAGAGCCATTTGAACCATAGGCGGCGCGTGACCCATCTTCGCGCGAATTTCCGTTGGTAGTTGCGATATTAAAGTCCGCTCTGGCATTTGACTGTTGGCGACCGCTTGCCACTGCACTGGCTGACTGTTACCACTGGCGGGCGACGGATGTCTTGTACTGGGGGACCGTAGTTCGCTTGTCCGTTATAATTGTTCCTGTTGTTCTGATAACCTCGCTTAAATCTTTTGTTCGTCCCATTTTCATTACCATATCCATTCCCTTTTTGTATGTACTGTGTCGGATACGGTTGCCATGCCTGTTGTGTAGCAACATTATTATTTACAGGTTGGTTTCCAAAGACGGGCTGAGGTGTTTGTTTATTTGCCGCTTTATGTTGCCACGGTGCCTCTTCATAAATGAGGTCAATGGAAACCTAAACTGTGGTTACTAATTTTTCCCTTATCCATGACAGAAGTCTGTTCTTTAATATCTTCAATACATTCACTTGTGATATGGGGTTGGTCCAATATCTGGCCTTATTTAAATACTTTTCGAAATAACCCCGCAAGCTTCCACGTTTGCCTATTAAATGGAGGCGGGTTAAAGATTTTACGTCTTAACGGCTTCCTACCAGTAGTTGTTCAAGAAAGTACCTTCATATTGCTCGTAACTGTGACAACGCTCTCCCATTTCAGTGACCCCCAAAAGAACGTCATCTTGGGTGCAACCGAGAACAAATCTTATCTTTTGAGCCTCTTTGCGGTTACGCGGAAATACATTGCGGAACGCACTGAAAAAACTACCGGGCTCATCCACTTTCCATCTGCCGAATACGAGGGAAACTACCCATGTGTAAGCAACCCTTCCACAGCGAAGATGGACGTTAAACATGCGGCATTATCTGACACCGGTATGTTGTTACATGTGTGCGGAGCAAGTGCTGTAGGTACTGCTGTAGTTAAATTACGAATTTTCTATGGCTCTGAGCACTATGGGACATAACATCTGAGGTCATGAGTCCCCTAGAACTTAGAACTACTTAAACATAACTAATCTAACCACATCACACACATCCATGGCCGAGGCAGGATTCGAACCTGCGACCGTAGCAGTCGCGTGGCTCCTGACTGAAGCGCCTACAACCGCTCGGCCACCGCGGCCGGCTACGAATTTTGTAGTCTTCACTTGCGCTCGATGTCGGCCTTGTCACAAGATGTGGATAACTATTACACGCATCCGTCTTGGGCACAGGTAGTTGAATATTAGCAGCCTGACCTACTTTTCCCCATGGCCTCTTCTACTGCGCATACATATACTTCGCTACTTTGTCCTAAGGTACCTGCTTTTGCTCTTTTGGTTATTATCATCTAAATTTTTCCCTGTCTCAGTTCTTTATTTTCTGGCACAGTCAGACTCTAATTCCTAGCTTTCAGCTCTTAATGCTAGCTCCTCTACTGCCAATGGTAAACCTTGATAGTCCTTGTGTAGCTTGTTGACAGTAGTGATCACTTTCTTTCTAGTATTACACATTTGGTTTTGATTTGCTCTTATATTATCATTCGTGTCCGTGATTTTCTTTAATTCACTTTCTACATGTTCTTCATTGTCACTAATTGAACCTACCTTTTCGTTCAAAACGTCAATACTTTCTCTAACGTCAGAAATATCCTCCTGTTTTAATTGTATTCTCATTTCTTTTTAATTTTCATATATCTCTGTGTGTGGATATTCTGTCAGATAATTGAATTTTTGTGTGACACTGTTTTGGAAATCTTCCAACACCTGTTTTTGCTCTGTTTTGAAGTGTGAAAAACCTTGTGACAAATCGTTAATTTTCTTTCAAGTTACCAAGCTGTTGTGTAACTGTATTGAAATTTGTTTTCATATTGTCACGTAGAAGAAGGTATAATTAGATGAATGACGAACACTAACTTCTCTTAACGAAGGTTTATTTAGCACTTGCACATACTAGAGCCCGGAGCGAACTGCCTCCGGTCAGAACACATACGGTGTATATACAGTTACAGAACATTCCAGTACAATGATTCTTGATATTTGTGGATACTTCTAGAAAGTCCTAGAACCGGACATCAAAATTAAAATTTTATAGTTCAGCTGACTTTTGAACTCACGACCCTCCATGTAACAGTCTAGTATCATAACTTCTACACCACACCGACGGTGCTACTCAGTTTCTTCTGCGACATTGCTTCCTCCTTAAAAGACCAGGGTCTCGGTGTTACGTCGTCCTAGCCCGGGAACGAGTCATCGGTCCTGCGTACTCCGACTCCCGATGACTGATGTTCACCCTGGCGGTGATCTTTTTAGAACTTATTTTGCCGCTACGCTCTTCGTCACCTTTCCGATTGTTGCCTGTTGCTGGAACTCGACTTTACCCTGGCTTCCAGCATCCTTATAGGGCTTCATTCGAAGGACGTGAACCGTATCTCTGATCTTTCGTCGTCTTGTGTCGGGGTCGAAATCTTCAACTTCATAAGTAACATCAGACAACTGTCTTACAACCTTACAAGGTCCAAAATAGCACCTGAGGAGCTTCTCAGAGAGACCGACCTTCCGAACAGGAGTGAAGGTCCAGACGAAATCACCAGGCTGGTACACAACAGGGCAGTGGCTCCCGTCATACCTTCGGCGATCGTTTTCTTGAGCCTGCAGCGCGCGGAGTCGACCTTCCTCAGCTCTGGTTAACACCTGGCCGATGTAAGCGTCGTCCACGTCATCAGGATGTAACGGAAACACAGTGTAATATTGACGAACATTGATAACATGTCGGCCAAGATCTTATTAAGGCCTGACTGCGAAGGCTTTCCCGGCGTAATTATTTGTAATATTCTTCTCGGGTGTGCAGCCGGATCATAACGACAACTTGATACTGTCAAGATGATGTTATGATCCGGCTGCACACCCGAGAAGAATATTGTCTTATTAAGGTGTTCAGTAAGCCGGTTAGTTTGCGGATGGTAGGCATTCGTCATGTGGAGTAATGTTGCACACACGGTTTATCTCTCTCACGAGATTCGATTGAAAAACTTTTCCTCGATCCGTAATTAACGACCTTGGGGCACCGTGTTTTAATACAATGTCTTCCACGATGAATGTGGCTTCCTCGGATGCTTCGGCTGTTTTCACGGCTTTTGTAATGGCATAGCGTGTCAGATAATCAGTGCAAACAATAATCCATCTACTGCCACTAGCAGATGTCCGAGGAGGTCAATCCCAACACGCTGGAAAGGGGTCTGGGTTGGTGGAATTGGTATGAGTCGGTCAGGTGGTTTCTGAGGAACTGCCTTCCTCCTCTGGCACTCTCTACAGCACGACACATACTGACGGACGCTCCTAAAAAAATACATGGCCACAAAAATCTCTTGCGGATTCTATCGTACGTCTCAATAAATCCTAAATGTCCGTCCTCAGGTGTGTCATGGAATTTCAGTAGGACGTCTAACCGCACGTGTTTAGGAATCACTGGTAGCCACATCTTTCCAAACGGATCAAAGTTCTTTTGCAAAGTAATCCTTAAATTGTCCTTTCACATCCTCTGACCGATTTAAGGCAAGCATAATTTGAGATATCTTGGCGTCCTTCTTCTGTGTGTTCATCAAATGTCTCTGAGAACACTATAATGTAATCTAAATAACAATGACACATCGTCCACTTCGCCGGCCGTTGTGGCCGAGCAGTTCTAGGCGCTTCAGTCTGGAACCGCGCGACCGCTACGGTCGCAGGTTCGAATCTTGACTCGGACATGGATGTGTGTGATGTCCTTAGGTTAGTTAGGTTTAAGTAGTTCTAAGTTCTAGGGGACTGATGACCTCAGAGCCATTGAACCATCGTCCACTTCAGGTGACTTAGAAAATTATCCATCATCCGTTCAAAGGTTGCTGATGAGTTACACAGACCAAACGGCATTACCTTAAACTCATCCAGGCCCTCAGGGATGATGAATGCAGTTTTCTCACTATCAGCCTCATCTACTTCGATTTGCCAGTATTCCGAGTATGTCCATTGTTGAGAATGACTTAGCCCCCTTCAGACAGTCTAGTGTATCACCAACTGCGACATGGTCGCGTATACAAACAGTGATCCAATTCTGCCAAATGTTTTTTATTTCAGTCTTTGATAACAATATGATTTCTTTAGACGATGACCGGTTTCAGTCCGTAATGACCATCCTCACATCTTTTTTACACCATGTCTTAAAGTGATAAGGCCATAATGGCATCGTCAAAACATATAAATGTAATCAGCATAACATCGTCATACAGATCTGAAATAAGGTGTAGAACAGGCCGCATCGTCCACACAGTCATTATTGCAACTCTTGAAGAGTGGCAAGAAGCTTCTTCTGTTGTTCCTTAGTGAGACCTGGTGATAGTCGAGCTAGAAGATCTTGCCTCGTAGTGGTAGCGCTAATTTCGCCCACATACTCGGCATGGGAGGTTTCTATGACGCTCAGCTGTTCTGCAATTTACGGCTCAGCGTTTGGTACGCACATGCGTCTTGGAAGGATCTGCGGTTCTCTGGCGACAGTTAACTATCCACAATTCACCGAATCCGTTCTTAAACGAGACGACAGAGTCTGGGATGACCAAGTTATTCTTCAGTGGTATGCTTGTCTTACGTTCCACTAGAAGATCCATGGATTGATTGATGCATGGCATGACAAAAAATGGTTCAAATGGCTCTGAGCACTATGAGACTTAACTTCTGAGGTCATCACTCCCCTAGAACTTAGAACTACTTAAACCTAACTAACCTAAGGACACCACATACATCCATGCCCGAAGCAAGATTCGAACCTGCGAGTGTAGCAGTCGCGCGGTTCCACACTGTGGCGCCTAGAACCGCTCGGCTACCCTGGCCGGCCATGGCATGACACATGACAGTTACCTTTCTTCGGCTGACTGCAGGAATGGTCACTTCATCCAGAACACATAATCTCCACACACTCGGATGCGCATCTTTCTGTTTACAGTATCTCATCTCGTCTAGCATAATCTTCGAGTGACCACAATCTATAATGACGTCAAGACTACACTCTTGTAAGACGATGAATTCTAAGGGCTGTGTATGGTCGCTTATACCCGTACGAGGCGGGCCGGCCGAAGTGGCCGTGCGGTTAAAGGCGCTGCAGTCTGGAACCGCAAGACCGCTACGGTCGCAGGTTCGAATCCTGCTTCGGGCATGGATGTTTGTTGTGTCCTTAGGTTAGTTAGGTTTAACTAGTTCTAAGTTCTAGGGGACTAATGACCTCAGCAGTTGAGTCCCATAGTGCTCAGAGCCATTTGAACCATTTTTGAACCCGTACGAATGACACACCCTCCTGTAGGTTTTACATATTTCCCATTAGCCACCTTCAGCAGAGATGTTTTGCTGTCGACGATACGGTTTTCTGCAACTGGTGACGGTACTTCTCCGAAATGACTGAATATGATGCTCCAGAGTCCACAAGAGCTTGGGCTGGTCGGCCATCCATGAGGGTATCGACGTAGTTTCCTATCATTTTTGTAGTGATCGACGGCGGAGGATTTTTCTCTTCAGCTGCCTCACCTCCAAGGAAGGTCGCACGTTTTAGTTTTCCAGGTTGCGGCGGCTAGGTAGGTGATCGGCTGAAGCTTCTAAACGGCGATAGAGACCTTTATGGGGGTTTTGGGGAGCGCCCCGGTCGCCCACAGTGGAAACATACTGGTTGGTTATCCTGGGTCCTCCAGACGTCAGTCTTCCTAGGTGCCCAAACAGGTTCCTCATGCGGCATTGTAGGAACGTAACTTCACCTGGGACTCGACTTTTTCGCCGTTTTAAAGAGAAATGAAGGACGAGAGATTGGGTTCAATGTCTGTTCCACTTCCTCCCTTGTGACCTCTTGAAGCGTCTCGGTTTTTTGCTCGTCGTGCAATCCATGTGCCTTCTGAACTTTCTCTCTCACTATCTGACGAAGAACACTTGTGGAATCAGTTCCTTCCTGCATCACAGACACCGATACAACGTTTGGAAGCCGTTCAAACTTCTTGCGTGTCTCGATTTACTGGCTCCATTTTATGAAGTCGTCTGCTGTCGAAACCTCCTTCATGAGAAGGGTTTGATACGTGTCCTCAGCAACGCCCTTCATGAGATGTGCAACCTTACCTTCCTCCTTCAACCTAGGATCCACTATTTTACACAGCTCCAAGACGTCTTGAATGTAGGATGCCGTAGTTTCTCCTGAACGCTGTGCCCGGCACTTTAATTTATCTTCAGCCTTGCACTTCTGTCGTTGTGTGTCGCCGAAATACTTGCGCAGTTCCGCCTGGAATACTTCCCAGCTTGTGAACTTCTCCTAGTTGTTCTCATACCTTTGCTTGCCAGTGCCATCCAAGTAGAAAAATTCGTTAACCAAACACACGGTGTCATCCCATTTGTTAAATTTGGCTATGCGCTCATAAACCTTCAGCCACTTGTTTGAATCTTGGCCATCGTCACCAGAGAACCCGGAAGGATGTCTCATGTGGTGGCACACAGTTGCTGTCGTCGTAACGTCCTCTTCTTCTTCTGTCTCCGGCAGGTTGGGCTCTGTTGAATATGACTCAAACTCGGCTTTCTCTCCGCGTAAACGGCGGCTCTGTCGCGGCCTGATGGGAGCCACTGTGTCGTCGATAACGTGCGCCATCACAAGTTCCAATACCCGGCGCCTCCACCAGAATAATGTCACGTAGGAGAATCTGTAATTAGATGAATGACGAACACTAGCTTCACTTAACGAAGGTTTATTCAGCACTTGCACATACAAGAGCGCGGTGCGAACTGCCCCCGGCCAGAACACATACGGTATATATAGAGTTACAGAACATTCCGGTACAAAGATTCTTGATATTTGTGGATCTGTGAAATAGTCTCATCGATAGTCGTCATAGTATCGTCATAATCTGTCGGTGTATCTGTGCTGTCATTTATTAGCTCAGTGGTAGATATCTCTGATTTACGAGTATGTCGGCTTTCTGCTAGCTGCTCGGTTGGCGCTTTGTTTTGATTTATCTGTTCGTGCAAATCATCACCATCTTGGCCGATAGCACGTTTTGCGTTACGATCAACAATGGGTAATTTGTGGTCAGCCATTTTGATCCTGCTAGCAACTGCCAAAAATTAATAAAAATCAGTATAAACATTTTTATGCAAATAAATCTTACACCTGAAATCGCGTTTCGATAAATTCCTGTCAATTTGCAGGAAAGTATTACGACGCAAATGATTGAATTTTTCGTAATAATTTACACTATACTGATGAGTCTAAGTTTGGTATGGTTTTTGAGTCCTTTCGATTAATAAATTTTCTATTAGGGAAACGGTGTGGAAAAAGGAAAGAAAGCTAAATACGCCAAGAGAGACGCTACTAAGCATAATCATGCAAGCTGTTGCGCAAATTTCTTATCTTCTCTGCATAGTCAATCTCTCCCGCTGGTGGATAAATAGGTTCTTTTAATTCTCTGCTCCTCGTTTTCATATAATATGCCTTTTGTTGCACTCGTATCCATGCAAAAAGAAAATAAACAAAAATTAGTTTTTCCTTTACAAAATAATGACAAAATGCTTTCGTATTTTCATGTAACATGCGGAATAAAAAGTCTGTTCATGTTTAGCTATGACTTTGTCCTGGAAAAGCATGACTGTTATACAGCAGATGCAATTAATTTCACACTCTCAGATTTATCTGAATCTAAAAATTCGCGAACACCCAGAATGTATACTCACGAACCGCTACTGCCTACAGTTGTTCGACGCTGAAATGTTGGTGAGACTACGTTTCTACGTTAAGTAGGCCAACGTACAAGAGAGACCTATTATTTTCATTTAAACAGTATTAACTTTGTGTACAATCATCGGATGTTCCAATGATTTAGTTTTGCACAAATGATGTAACCTGCAAGTGATGTAATGTTTTAACTGCAACGTTATCAGACTGCAGTAATGACATTCCTGTCTAAATTCAGAGGATACTGTTACGGGATCAAAATAAAAAATGGTTCTGAGCCATCTTAACATCTGAGGTCATCAGTCCCCTAGAACTTAGAACTACTTAAACCTGACTAACCTAAGGACACCACACACATCCATGCCCGAGGCAGGATTCGAACCTGCGACCGTAGCGGTCGCGCGGATCCAGACAGTAGCGCCTAGAACCGCTCGGCCATACCAGGATCAAACCCAGTAAATAAACTTGGTCTCGTCCCGACTGTCTCAGCACATAAAGGTATAAAGTTTGACGATTTCTTAAAATCCGTTTTGCCTTTTCGAACATGAACCGGTCATGATTAATGTTCCGGCGTAAAGCCAAGTGCCGGCACGTCGGCCTGGAACGTAACAGCCTAGAGAAGGCTGTGAGACTGCGTCAGCCAAAAGTACGCCGGCTGGTACTTCACCACGACAGCAGCGGCCTCTACAAGAAGCAGGCCGCGGCCGCACGAGAGGCGGCTCGCTGGAAGATGAGACGTGACCTGTGGACACTGTTGTTTGCCTGTATGGAAACCGTGTATGTGGAAGGACATTGATTATTTGCATGCCGCCATTTGCTTGCGGCACCGCATTGTAGCTCCGCTTAAGTTACGTATTGTCAATTCAATTTACTGTAGTAAACTCCATTAATATGATTTGCTTGAATTGTTGTCTAGCTATCCGAGAAAACAGCTTCATAGGCACCCTATATTAGGCGAGTGGGCCGGAGACGACAATTTATGACTCAGAAAATACTTTTACGTTACACTTTGGAAGCTTCTCTTCCATCCACATGTAACTAATATGTTCAATGTCTTGGCGTTACAAAATAAGGCAGTGTTGCTTGTTGCTGCTACCCAGAGAGCTGTTAATGTCTCTTTCTGTTGATTATATACCTCTTCTGTGTCAACAATGCCAGTTAGTAGCGTGGGCGCAATGGCAGTAGAGAGGAAGACTCGGTCCGCGCTTGATTGAACACGTAATAAAAGAGCTGTGAGGCGTAATTACGCTAAATTGAATGTCATTAAGTGTACAGTGGCGCGTTGAGGGAAATATTTAGTGGGAACAGCAACGCTGAATCGTCCGTGGCCATTTTTGGAACACACGGACTTTAAAATATGTCAATATCGTCAAAGGAATGAGTGTGATGCAGTTAGGAGCTTTCTCTTTTGTCTGAAGCTAAATAAATCAAGTTAAAGGAAGCCATTTTTATTTCAGATAAACCTGAACAGCCCTTATTGCTAATTCTAAGGCAAGTACAGTTACGCCAAATACAGTTGGACTACAAAAAATGGCTCTAAGCACTATGGGACTTAATATCTGAGGTCATCAGTCCTCTTGACTTAGAAGTACTTAAACATAACTAACCTATGGACATCACACACGTCCATGACCGAGGCAGGATTCGAATCTGCGACCGTAGCAGCAGCGCGGTTCCGGACTGAAAGTTGGGCTACAGCTTAGTTTTTCTGTGCGTTCGTGGCTGAACTTAAATCTCTCACCCAACATTAGATCTTTCTAAAATTACGGAGGAGGGCTTACACAGCGTTTCGAATTGAATCATGGACGTTGCGAGAACCA
Source organism: Schistocerca piceifrons (assembly GCF_021461385.2). Classification (NCBI taxonomy): domain Eukaryota; kingdom Metazoa; phylum Arthropoda; class Insecta; order Orthoptera; family Acrididae; genus Schistocerca; species Schistocerca piceifrons. Next base: position 618,205 of record NC_060139.1, read on the forward strand.
GAAAAGAAGAGAATCGAAGTGTTTCAGCTACGTGACGTTGCAGAAATATATTGAAAATTAGGTCGACTCGCAGCAAATGAGGAAATTCTCCGCAGAATAGGCGAGGAAAGAAATATGTGGAAAACACTGATTAGAAATAGAGACTGGATGATAGGTGTTGGTAAGACATCAGGGAATGATGTTTATATTACTAGAAGGACTCGTAGATGGGAAAGAAACTGTAGATCGGAATATAGCCAACAAATAACTGGGGATTTGGCTGTAACTGCTCAACTGAGATAATAAGATTGCCAGAAGAGAAGAAGGCATGGCGGACCACATTAAACGAACCATAAGGCTGACGACGAAAAAAGAAGTACTTTTTGTTACTTTACTTAATGTTGCAGTGCGCCGCAGTGTATAAAGTATGTATGTCGCACGACAAGCACAAAGTCCTCATTACTCCTTCTGGGCATTTTACGTAAAAAAATACAAGATTAACCTGTTAGCCAATCAGAAGAAAAGACATTTCCGATTAAACTGTTTACTGCCACATCTGAGCTCACATTGCCTCTGAACTGTACCTGGTGCTGTGTGCGAAGTGTTTAAGATATGCCTGTCATAAGATCCGAATGGTTATTAACGGTGCACGGCAGGGCATATCTAACGTGTTTGTTGGCCGAGACATTTTTATGACATTCATCTATTTTATCGCCATTATTGGGTGTCACCTGCGAGATATAAGAGGATCAAATCCAATAATGGACATTTCCAAATCTGCTTAATTACAAATAAATGTTGTACTGATTGATAAACAACACTTGAATACTGCTCTATCACTAACTGTCAACGAACAACACTTGAATTGATGTCTCTACAACTGTCCGCTGTTTCGTCAAAATAAATCAGAACTGAGTGATGCCTACAAGGAACTTATCCGTGGCCACGTCTCACGTCTACGCCTGCAACTCGAACCAGAGTTTACACACACTCAGTCACTGGTAGATAAACAGATACAACATTGCAGGAAGATTTAGAATTTTCTTAGGTTGGGTAACATTAATTTATTTGAATGTCGTGGCGTCACCTTATTTATAGTTTACATTTTAGGATCAACGTGTGCTATGGCCTTCACAGTACATCACTTTAACAAACATTGCACTGTTCCAAGACTAGTTTCAGTGGCGTAAGGTTCGCTGAACAGTTACTGCTGTACCGTCTGCACATCCGCGGTAACTGTTCATCCGCTGGTCTTAGTCAAAATAATAGCTGCTATCATCTAAGTACAAAGTCGCTGCTACGTGCAATTCATTCTCGTTTCTTTGATGAAACTCGCACAATTCTTGCCCATCTGATGTCTTGGATTTTTCGATTCTTCCACCATCTTCAGCATCTCTCTAATTGTTAAATCTTCGGTTCTTATGTCCTTCATTTTCTGTATCTTTCCTCGTCAGGTTCTCTCCTCCGACGAAATTTCGACACTCTATGTGTTGTCCCTAAATTTAACGACTCGTTACAATGACACCATTATCAATACCTACAACTAGTGACGAAAGATTAGTAGTGCTCCACGGCAATTAGCGCAAAAAATATGAAAATTGTGAAGAAAAAAGTTCGTAACATGAGAACGCACCTTTGTTTCGTAAGTGAAGTTATAGTGTGACTTCCAGAAAGTGACCTGCTGATAAGAGACGCAGTCGCGAGCCACAGGCGCGAATAACTGTAAGTAAGCACTTATTGGCGTATAATACAAGATGTGAACTGTTTTACAATCTACAAATATCGTATATCAAAACCGCATCATTCTACGTTACACTGAAGACGCCTTAAAGTGAAAGGCGAAATGCGCCGGGAGAGAATAAAATATATTGCAGAAAGAAAAGGCGGTTTTTATTTACAAAGCTAATATCTCTGGAAGATTCTTCATTGCTCTTGCAATGATTTCCATTGAACTGTTTGAGTCTCTAAGCTTTTTAAAATCTTGCCTCCATCTAGTCTCACGCTGTTGGCTGCTGTCGAAATTTGACTTGAAATAAGCTCATCCCTTCTGAAATTTCCGAATGTGAACTGCTCCGAATGCGGTAATGACCAACTCGCACCTCCCTCACCAAACTTTATTCTAGTGGTCCATAGCATTTTCTACTTACACATGATATTTACACAGAATTTTACATTTTATCATACATGTAATACAACAAAAATACCTTTATACATATATTATTTGTATAAAAAGACATTTGAACCTACATAATGTCTTGGATTACGAAAAATATATACAACGCTAGTTAAAACGGGAAAAATGTCCGTCACAGCACCGGCATTTTTCTGTTAGCTCCAGCGTGTTTGATAGTGTTTGTCGAATTATTTTTCGCTTCCTTAAGTAACCTATTGCTTAGATATTTGTAGAACAGCTGTGTGACGTAAGTCCCACACACTTTATGGATTGTAATTTATTGGTATGCAGAGACAATATTTTGAAATACATGCTAATTTGGCACCACTTTCGTTTTTAATAAAGAAAAGAGGAACTGATTAAGGCCGAATATTAGGGACAACGACGATATTAATACTGATAACATAGACAGGTGGCAGCCATTCACTGTCGTGCTTCACACTGACGATCCAAATGCAGGACTGACTGTACTTCGTCTTCGCAAAAGCCAAAGTTCACTCACAACAGGACTCTGTCAAATTATTATTGTTGGAGAAGCAAAAACCCAGAAGAATTACATAAGCAGTAATCTGCCGTTATAGCCTTGACGCAAACGTTTCATATAGTAAAAAAGCGAATTTGCTTCTCGTGCGGTCGTGCGAATCTTAAATACATTATCTTGTTTCATTTCTTATTAGGCTTCAGACAGACGACTGCATTAACATCATACGAAGGCACCTAAAATAATATTACGGTGATATAGCTACGTATAATTTCTCTGAACTCTAAATAACAGCGATTCTGCGTATGCTGCTAAACAAGAAAGTTACAGAGCACAGAGTGCTAGGAACGGAAGAGATCGCCGCCGAGTTTTTTTAACAAGTGTATTGCCATTCTACGTTTCCAGATAATCGGAAGATGGATGAAGTCGTAACTGTAACAGGAAGTGGCAAGTAAAAAGGTAACAGGCTTATAAATTTTATAACTCAGTCTCGAATGTCGGATGCATAACAACGTTTCGAAAACAGCTTTTAGTAAGAGAAAATCGTAGCGCTAATTCGAATATAAGATCCCCAGTTTGACCACCTGCTCGGAACCTCTTCAATAAAACTCTCGGTGTATTGGCCTGGCCAAGAGTTGTGTACGTTTCTACTGTGACAATGTTTCCCTACAGAGTCTCTGATAATCTACAGCGGATTTGATATTGCTATGAGAACGGGTATTGTTTACCCCCGGAAAATATGGAGTTGTCTGTGAGCTTATTGAAGGAACAGTAATCGCGAAAGCGTTACGGAGATGATAGATGAACTCCAGTGGAAGACTCTGCAGGAGAGACGCTCAGTAGCTCGGTACGGGCTTTTGTTGAAGTTTCGAGAACATACCTTCACCGAGGAGTCAAGCAGTATATTGCTCCCTCCTACGTATATCTCGCGAAGAGACCATGAAGATAAAATCAGAGAGATTAGTGCCCACACAGAAGCATACCGACAATCCTTCTTTCCACGAACAATATGAGACTGGAATAGAAGGGAGAACCGATAGAGGTACTCAGGGTACCCTCCGCCACGCACCGTCAGGTGGCTTGCGGAGTATGGATGTAGATGTAGATGTAGATGTAGACTAGTTATTCGGCCACGTTTCATTGCAAACTCTGACAATATAATTATGATGCCGCGTGTGCAAAAATCTGAATCAGTCTTAGAGCCAAGAAGGAACGATAAAAGAAATTGTGCTTAATAGCTGCGAACGTTGTTGAATAAGGAGAGTCAACTTTAACCACGTGCCAAAGGACTTGTTCCTCGTACCTCTATGATGCGCAGCAAGTCACCGTACTGATATAATTGTTCACAAACAATCAACAATCGCTGCTCCCTACAACCTGTACTTGCCTAAGTAACAGAAGAGTGTGTTCCATTTCGAATGATCTTCTGCCAATGCAGATACTCTTAACATTTTTCAAGTGAATAGATTCCATCACAGTTGTACGAGTCTGGAAAGCATGTGAACAGTCATCTGCAGCTGTTATAACAGCTTCATCAAACTGATAATAATTTCCAGTTCCAAATTTACTTTGGCGTTAGAGAGTGCTAAACCCGATAAATAAGAGACGCGTTTCATAAATCCAGGCGTAATATTTTCCAGTTATTGTTCTACCTTTTTCGAGGTAATCCGTAAGAAAATAGCTTTTGCTTCCCGAAAGAAGTAGCCACAGTCCTGCCGGCAAATTAAACAGTCTTTAATTACATTAGAGTAGAAGCACGTTTTGTTCCACAGATTCAGAAAGAGGAGACGTTAAAAATAAAAAAGCTTTAATACATATTTAAAAAATAGGACGGTATACTAATGTCCTTCCACACATTCCAAGAAAAGTGGTCCTGACTGATGTGAAGTAAGTCAAAAAATCTTAAACGTATTTTCATTTAAAAGGTAATGAGAAACTTGTAATAAAATATGTAAATATACAGTACGCTGAGGTGCATAAAATAATTATTTGGCTGCTGTAGCTGAGCATCGTGGAAGGGGAAATCAGTTTACAACAGATATTTACATGATCACGTCTCTATACTGAAAATGTGCGAAAGTCAGATTTTACGCAACCTTCACATTACTTGACATTATTAATAATATGCACACACCAGTTGGTCCTACTAACGAATTCGTCAACAGAATGGAAGGAGTTGGCCATCAAAAAAACCATTTAGGCTCCTCTTAAACTGATCTTTATTACTAATCAAACTTTTTATGGGTATTGGCAAGTTACTGAAAGTGTGTGTCCTCGAATAATGAACATCATTCTGGACCAAAGTAAGAGACTTTAAATCTTTGAGAAAATTATTCTTATTTCTAGTATAGATTCCATGAAATAATCTGTTCGTTTGAAAAAGAGCCATATTCTTTTTAACAAATTTCACACCGGAATAATTATGTCTGGAAGTGGTTGTAAGTATCAAAAGTTTCTTGAACAGACTTTCACAGAATGTTCTTGAGTTCGCACTACAAGTAATTCGTACTAAACGCTTTTGGATTGGGAAAAATTAAGCGTGGCGTGTTGAGTTTCTCCAAAAAATTGTCACATAAGATAAATAAGAATGAAAGTAAGCGAAGTATGCTAGCGTTTTTATTTTTATGTTACCTTTGTTCGACCACATCTGCAATTCACATGAAGAGTTGTTTCTTTGATATGATCCTCCCGAATTGAATTTACGACTAAGTTGTAAACCCAAGAATTTAACACTGTTAGCTTCGTTTACCTCCTTCTTATCATATTTTGGTCTTGTTCTGGGGGGCGCCTCTTGCAATTTCAACACTGCTTTTAGTAATTCCGTTAACGAATCTTTCTAAAACTATTTTTGATTTCATAGCTATTGCAATGTCTGTATCATCTGCAAACAGAACAGACTTGGCATCTGGTAATAGTCACTGATAAGTTATTAATAGAAACAAGAAAAGGTAAGAGGAATAAGATGGAAGTTTGTGGGACATTATATGTAATTAGCTCCTCGTTGATTACTAATGTAAGACTCTTCCCCGTTGATACTCTTTGTTTCCCGTCAGACAGATACGATCTGAAACGTTTTGCAGCATTTCCTGTAACACCATTATATACTAATTTACTTAAAAGGATGTTGTGATTTACACATATGGCTTTGACTGATCACAGACTATACCAATAACGTGTAGTGTATTAGTTAACGAACTAAGTGCATACAATACTTGCTATAAACTTTGTAAATATAGGAAACCTTTAGAAATCCATACTGCGATTTTGACAATATATGATTTGTAATTAGATGGTTAAGAAACCGATTTTTATCTTTTCTAATTTTTAATGTAAAAATTGAATATCAAGGTCTTCAGCGTTTGTCACCGTAGTTGGTTAGTTTACAGAATGAATTAAGCTGACTGTTGATGTTACTGATTACAATAAATTCTTACTTGAAGGGATTTAAAAAAAATCTGTAGTAAACTATTTCTTCATTTTTTTACAATTAAAGAGGCCAATAGCGCTTCGATCTGATTCATGAACAGATTACAATCAACTGCAGGTGTTTGGTATACAGTCAGTATTCTAAAAGATTGCAAGAAATAGTACTTCTGTTGCACATGTTTCCATATGCTGCTCTAAACACACATACGTTCTTAAATTTATAATAATTCCTGATGAAAGTGAAATTTCTTACTTTATCTATTTTCGCCTTACAAAAGTTAGATGGTAAACTAAATCTTGTAGCACTTAACAATCGTATATGAATGGCCACATGATGTTCAGAGACACAGCAGATTAACAACTTTGATTAATCAGTGGAAATAAGTAGTTCACTAATTTCACTCCTGAGTCCACGAATATTCTGATCTAGCAAAATACTCAGTCGACGAATATTCTGATCCAGTAAAATAGATAGCATTCCACATCGATACAAATAGGTGTCAATAAAATTTCTGGTGATTGTTGAAAATTTTTAGCGAACAGCTGTTTGCACTGGTGCAGTGTATTAGATATCTCTCTCAAACTAAAGGTTTAATCTTAAAACTTGTTTTTTTTTCTGTTCTCTCTAACTTAAAAATGATACTGCTGTGGCACAGGTAACCCCTAGTATTTTACCACCCTTGACCGTGCCTCCGAACCTTACGTTTTCTCCTGTATCCGTGTCAGTACATGATTATCCGTTGCAAAACTATTTCTGATGCTAGGTCGTGAACGCATGTTTCTTCCACAGTACCAAAATAGGTCAGAAAATAAATCAGATTATTGTTAAAGAAAATTTTGTACATGGCTGCACGTTCAGAGACCGTGAATAGTTATAACTGAAAGAAAACAGCCCTCGCTCACTATTTTTAACGAAATTAACCGGGTTTCGACACTGCTAGGAGTGTCTTCCTCGGAATTTAAATCAAAGAATGGTCTATAACATGGCCACAGAATTATGACTAAAAACTTATGATACATAGTATAAGTACAGAATCATCGTTAAAGATTGGCAGTACTTATATGTCATTTATAAAATAATAAAAATGCCAAATGGACATTAGTCACAAAGAAATTTAAGGTCTGCTCGTTACTTGCGTGGTTACAGGTTGCAAACGGACTGAAGGTGGCCGCGTTGACAAATGCGGCCAGGAGAACGCGGCACTGCAACGAGCGCGCCATCTAGTAGCCGTAGATACGATTAGGCTATTTCACATTGAAATATAGGCAGAAAAGAATATAAAAGAACAGTATTTGGTACATAATAGGAAGCAATGTTTGCTTAATAGTAGCATACAACGTAAAATTTTGTCTACATCGAAGCTTATACCGGTAACAGTAAAATAAAACATAAAACATTCTCATGAAACTGTAGATATGACTGAATAACAACTTGTAGAAACCAATATTGACGTGAAATACAGCCAAGAAACATTTGATAATTGGAAAACACAGGACTACCTTAGAAAGAAAAGAACATTTCGGCAACCTGCACAAAAAAAGAGGAGCAAGTATCACAGACAGTTTTGTAGAGACCAGAATTTTCTAAAGAGGAACGAATAGAATGTAAATTATGAATAAAGTTTTTTCTAATTGTTATTAGTAGAAAAAGCAACGTTGCAATCGTAGTTTTTTCGAAGTATGCGTTGGATCTGATAAGAAATAGGCCCCACAAAAGGAATAGAGAAGTATTTTTATGAGTTACACCAGTTAACAGAAGTGCCTAGCGTAGTAATTATTTTAGCAGTTTTCTTTTTAAGGACGTCATCTACTATGTTAGGTTTATATTCGTTGTTAACTGCTGTTGTTTTAAGTAAACTGATTTCGTCGTTGAACTTTTCTTTAGAGAGTGTGATGGAAATGGCTCTGTGAACAGAAGAATGACAGGAACCTTTTTTATGCGATTGTGGATGTGTAGAAGATGCAGGAACGATCTGGTCGGTATATGTTACTTTACGAAATATATTGAAATAAATTGTATTTGTTTCTATGGTAAGCGTCAGATCAAGGAAGTTTATTCTACGGCTACCAGATGGCGCGCTCGTTGCAGTGCCGTGTACTCCTGGCCGCAGTTGTCAACGCGGCCACCTTCAGTCCGTTTGCAACCCGTAACCACGCAAGTAACGAGCAGACCTTAGTGGCTCGCCATCACAATTTTTTATCTTAAATTTCTTTGTAACTAATGCCCTCATGGCGTATTTATTATTTTCTAAATGACATATAAGTACTGCCAATCTTTCACGATGATTCTGTACGTATACTCTGTATCATACGTTTTTAGTCGTAATTCTGTGACCATGTTATAGAGCATTCTTTGATTTAAATCCTGAGGAAGACACTCCTAGCAGTGTAGAAACCTGGTTAATTTCGTTAAAAATAGTGAGCGAGGGCTGTTTTCTTTCAATTATGTTATTAAAGAAGCCCAAACACTACTAATAATTTTTTCCTTAATTTTGGTCAGAAAGTATAATGTAAATTTATCATAAATATAATTTATATATATATTAATGACGTCAGCTATATGATAAATGTTGAGTATCCGACGGACAATTAACTATTGCATTTTTTTTCGATAAAGAGAGGAAGAATCATAAGGCAGTGCTGGTTGAGCGATCCACATGGGTCGGTTCTTCCTCCGCCCTAAATGACTTGTTTCCTTGCGGTGTGTGAGATTTGTCAGTGTATCTAGTGAGTTTTCTTTTTTTTTCTGTTTGTGCCAGCCTCCTCATGTCGGAGCAGCACATGCGACCTGCGTCCTCAGTTATTTACTGGATGTATTCCAATCTCTGTCTTCTACAATTTTTACCTTCTACAGCTCCCTGCAGTACCAAGAAAGTTGTTCCCTGATGTCTTAACAGATGTCCTTAAGAATTGTCCCTTTTTCTTGTCATTGTTTTCCACACATTCCTTTCCTCGCCGTTTCCGCGAAGAACCTCCTCATTCCTCAGCTTATTAGTCCACCTAATTTTAACATTAGTCTGTAGCGCCACATCTCAAATGATTCGAAATTCTTCCGTTTCTGTTTTTCCATAGTCTATGTTTCATTACCGTACAATGCAGTACTCCAAACGTAACAGACTTCTCTTGTGCAGGAATGCTATTTTTGCCACTGCTTAGGCTGCAGAATTCCTTAACTTCATCTACTTTGCGATCACCAACCTTGATGTTAAGTTACGCACTTTTCCCATTGCTGCTACTTCTCCTTACTTTAGTCTGTCTTCGATTTATTCTCAGTCCATAAATTGTACTCATTAGACTGTTCATTCCATTCAGCACAGCCTGTAATTCTTCTTCGCTTTCAATGAGGGTAGCAATGTCATAATCGAATCTTATCACTGATATCCGTTTACCTAGAATTTTAATTCCACTCTAGAACTTTTCCTTTGTTTCCGTCATTGCTTCTTCGATATATAGATCGAACAGTAGGGGCGAAACACTAGATACCTGTCTTATTGAGTGTGATAAGTTTATGTAGTGTAATGTCATATTTGTGTTGTATGGTGATGGGAGAAGCCAGGTCCTCTCGAACAGCACTAAAGGTGTCGCCGAACTTAACGTCTCCATCCGACAGATGTACCACCAGCAACAGCGCACGCCACGAGAGACTGCGGAGAGGCTTGGAATTTAACCTGGGACATTAAGGAAAAGTCTGGCGATTGGGAACCTTACGCCACCAATTCTCCGCTGGCCTGTCAAATTCCCATGGTGCAATTTTTTCCACCATCAAGATTCAAACCAAATACCTCTGAGCCGAGCGCCACAGTTCAGGCGTACGACAGCGACCTCAGCTAATGAGGCGGGTGCTTTTCCATGTTTTCTTTGATTGTCTAAAAAAGTACAGACACGTTTGAATTCTGAAGATTCAATACCAAAACATGTGGAACATGGCTTATTAGACGGGACTCGTGTTTAAGAGAAGTGATGTTTAATTTCATCTAGGGATATCTTGGCGTAGGTTTTCGATTCTTTCCCTAAATTTTATTAAAGTGAACTATGAGACGATTTTCTTAAAAAAGACATCGTCGTGCTTCTCTCTAATGATCCTGTAGTCGACGGTACACTAAACCATTAATCATCGTTCCCATTTCATAGTCAGATTTCTAAACTCTTAAAATGAATAAACAGAATCATTACAAGTCTTCAACAACTCTGTATGTATTTTTTCGGAGGGTAAAGAAATTTGATATCTTCTTGGGCTATCAGCGGTTTGTCGATTCTGTTGTTGTTGTTGTGGTCTTCAGTCCTGAGACTGGTTTGATGCAGCTCTCCATGCTACTCTATCCTGTGCAAGCTTCTTCATCTCCCAGTACTTACTGCAACCTACATCCTTCTGAATCTGCTTAGTGTATTCATCTCTTGGTCTCCCTCTACGATTTTTACCCTCCACGCTGCCCTCCAATGCTAAATTTGTGATTCCTTGATGCCTCAGAACATGTCCTACCAACCGATCCCTTCTTCTTGTCAAGTTGTGCCACAAACTTCTCTTCTCCCCAATCCTATTCAATACCTCCTCATTAGTTACGTGATCTACCCACCTTATCTTCAGCATTCTTCTGTAGCACCACATTTCGAAAGCTTCTATTCTCTTCTGTCCAAACTAGTTATCGTCCATGTTTCACTTCCATACATGGCTACACTCCATACAAATACTTTCAGAAACGACTTCCTGACACTTAAATCTATACTCGATGTTAACAAATGTTTCTTCTTCAGAAACGATTTCCTTGCCATTGCCAGTCTACATTTTATGTCCTCTCTACTTCGACCATAATCAGTTATTTTACTCCCTAAATAGCAAAACTCCTTTACTACTTTAAGTGTCTCATTTCCTAATCTAATTCCCTCAGCATCACCCGATTTAATTTGACTACATTCCATTATCCTCGTTTTGCTTTTGTTGATGTTCATCTTATATCCTCCTTTCAAGACACTGTCCATTCCGTTCAACAGCTCTTCCAAGTCCTTTGCCATCTCTGACAGAATTACAATGTCATCGGCGAACCTCAATGTTTTTACTTCTTCTCCATGAATTTTAATACCTACTCCGAATTTTTCTTTTGTTTCCTTTACTGCATGCTCAATATACAGATTGAATAACATCGGGGAGAGGCTGCAACTCTGTCTCACTCCTTTCCCAACCACTGCTTCCCTTTCATGTCCCTCGACTCTTATAACTACCATCTGGTTTCTGTACAAATTGTAAATAGCCTTTCGCTCCCTGTATTTTACCCCTGCCACCTTCAGAATTTGAAAGAGAGTATTCCAGTTAACATTGTCAAAAGTTATCTCTAAGTCTACAAATGCTAGAAACGTAGGTTTGCCTTTTCTTAATCTTTCTTCTAAGATAAGTCGTAAGGTTAGTATTGCCTCACGTGTTCCAACATTTCTACGGAATCCAAACTGATCTTCGCCGAGGTCCGCTTCTACCAGTTTTTCCATTCGTCTGTAAAGAATTCGCGTTAGTATTTTGCAGCTGTGACTTATTAAACTGACAGTTCGGTAATTTTCACATCTGTCAACACCTGCTTTCTTTGGGATTGGAATTATTATATTCTTCTTGAAGTCTGAGGGTATTTCGCCTGTCTCATACATCTTGCTCACCAGATGGTAGAGTTTTGTCATGACTGGCTCTCCCAAGGCCATCAGTAGTTCTAATGGAATGTTGTTTACTCCCGGGGCCTTGTTTCGACTCAGGTCTTTCAGTGCTCTGTCAAACTCTTCACGCAGTGTCTTATCTCCCATTTCGTCTTCATATACATCCTCTTCCATTTCCATAATATTGTCCTCAAGTATAATGCCCTTGTATAAACCCTCTAGATACTCCTTCCGCCTTTCTGCCTTCCCTTCTTTGCTTAGATCTGGGTTTCCATCTGAGCTCTTGATATTCATACAAGTGGTTCTCTTATTTCCAAAGGTCTCTTTAATTTTCCTGTACGCAGTATCTATCTTACCCGTAGTGAGACAAGCCTCTACATCCTTACATTTGTCCTCTAGCCATCCCTGCTTAGCCATTTTGCACTTCCTGTCGATCTCATTTTTGAGACGTTTGTATTCCTTTTTGCCTGCTTCATTTACTGCATTTTTATATTTTCTCCTTTCATCAATTAAATTCAATATTTCTTCTGTTACCCAAAGATTTCTATTAGCCCTCGTCTTTTTACCTACTTGATCGTCTGCTGCCTTCACTACTTCATCCCTCACAGCTACCCATTCTTCTTCTAGTGTATTTCTTTCCCCCATTCCTGTCAGTTGTTCCCTTATGCTCTCCCTGAAACTCTGTACAACCTCTGGTTTAGTCAGTTTATCCAGGTCCCATCTCCTTAAATTCCCACCTTTTTGCAGTTTCTTCAGTTTTAATCTACAGCTCAGAACCAATAGATTGTGGTCAGAGTCCACATCTGCCCCTGGAAATGTCTTACAATTTAAAACCTTGTTCCTAAATCGCTGTCTTACCATTATATAATCTATCTGATACCTTTTAGTATCTCCAGGATTCTTCCAGGTATACAACCTTCTTTTATGATTCTTGAACCAAGTGTTAGTTATGATTATGTTATGCTCTGTGCAAAATTCTACAAGGCGGCTTCGTCTTTCATTTCTTCCCCCCAATCCAGATTCACCTACTATGTTTCCTTCTCTCCCTTTTCCTACTGACGAATTCCAGTCACCCATGACTATTAAATTTTCGTCTCTCTTCACTATCTGAATAATTTCTTTTATCTCGTCATACATTTCATCTATTTCTTCATCATCTGCAGAGCTAGTTGGCATATAAACTTGTGCTGCTGTAGTGGGCGTGGGCTTCGTGTCTATCTTGGCCACAATAATGCGTTCACTATGCTGTTTGTAGTAGCTTACCCGTACTCCTATATTTTTATTGATTATTAAACCTACTCCTGCATTACCCCTATTTGATTTTGTATTTATAACCTTGTATTCACCTGACCAAAAGTCTTGTTCCTCCTGCCACCGAACTTCACTAATTCCCACTATATCTAACTTTAACCTATCCATTTCCCTTTTTAAATTTTCTAACCTACCTGCCCGATTAAGGGATCTGACATTCCACGCTCCGATCCGTAGAACGCCAGTTTTCTTTCTCCTGATAACGACGTCCTCCTGAGTAGCCCCGCCCAGAGATGCGAATGGGGGACTATTTTACCTCCGGAATATTTTACACAAGAGGACGCCATCATCATTTAATCATACAGTAAAGCTGCATGTCCTCGGGAAAAAATACGGCTATAGTTTCCCCTTGCTTTCAGCCTTTCGCAGTACCAGCACAGCAAGGCCGTTTTGGTCAATGTTACAAGGCCAGATCAGTCAATCATCCAGACTGTTGCCCCTGCAACTACTGAAAAGGCTGCTGCCTCTCTTCAGGAACCACACGTTTGTCTGGCCTCTCAACAGATACTCCTCCGTTGTGGTTGCACCTACGGTACGGCCATCTGTATCGCTGAGGCACGCAAGCCTCCCCACCAACGGCAAGGTCCATGGTTCATGGGGGGGGATTCTGAGTATACACAATTTGTTGGCAGACTCGTTGCTTGGGTGGAAGACTCTTGTAGTCACAGACAACGCAGTTTATTATTGTAAGTGTCATGCACCAGTAGCGCTGACGGCTGAGTTTAGGAGAGTAGGAATTTTTTAATTAAGAAAAGTACTTGACTTTGTGGACTAGGCAATATTTTTGCATATGTTGAAACTTTGTGGGATTATGGAGAAAGCTCAACAATCGTTCAGTTCACTTCTGGGAGGTAGAAAGCAGAACTTTGTTCTCCATCGTCAACAAATAAGAAAGAGATTTGAAACTGACTGGAGTCATGAAAAGTGGGGTGCCAGTAGATTCCATTTTGGATCCATTATTTTTCTTGATAAATATCCGCGCCACTAAACGTGTCAGGTGACGCAAAACTTTTCCGTCTGCAGATGAGATAACTGTTATCCTAAGAAACTTAGACCTAATATAAATGACATATTTAATCCCATATTCGGTAAAATCACCATACGGCTTTCAGAGAACAATTTAATGCTTACCTTCAACAAAACGCAATTCTTTCAGCTTCTGAAACGAAACTCCCATAAAAGCGAAATGTTAGTACCCCAAGCTAGTGTAACAATCATTGAAATCTGACATTTTAAATTGTTGGGAGTGAGGGTAGATGAAAAGATTTTTGCAGATGACACGGTCAAGACCTTGCATGGAAGTTGAAGGACGTCATCTTTACTGTAGCACTAATCTGTATTGCCTCTCACCCTCTAGCCGAAGGCTTGTTTGCTTTGGTTGCTTTCCCTCTATTACCTCCTATGGTATCGTAATTTTGCTTTGGGTTGCATGGTACTACGGAACCTGATAATTAAATACACAAAAACTAACGTACTCGTTTATTTAATAGATATGTATCGTGTACCCAACAGATATTTGTCGATAATTTTACTATATGTTAATTATACAGTTTTTCAAACATATGAATCACTCGCCATAAATTGTACCTAAATAAAGACATGTACAATTTTTCTCCGCAGCTTGTCCGCATACTAACTCTGCGAGAGGAGGGAAGTGTATCAGAATTTTTTGTATTTTGTGTTTCGCACATTGTAAACAAATATTAAGTAGTTATAGTTATTTCATACTTTTTAGGAACAGAATGGCGTGATATGCGGACCATATTAACTCCTGCATTTTCCGTAGTGAAGATGAAGAGCATGTTTATGCCGATGTCAGAGATTTGCCAACAGATGACTGATTATCTAGACAAGAAAATTGCCGAATATCCAGGTAAGTAACTATACAATCAGAGAACAGTATTATTTTCATAGCATAGCAAACTCTCCTGTTTTATACCGGGTCAGGAGTCGTCAGGAGCATTTTCTCTGGTGTTTCGGCAGTTATTTGCAATTTCGTTTTTGCACTGTGTAGCTGAGGTCAGCGCAAACAATTACCGCTCGTATCGTCTTTCAAGCGCTTCCCGGTGTCAACTGAAAGCGTCGGTTTGTTTCCCACTGCAAACAAAATTATTTTTAAATCGGAGGTTTACGTGTCCATTCGCTAGAACTCTCCGAAATTAGTCTAGTCCGATATTCGTTTTATCGATATGTATTAACAGGGACAGTAAAACACGAGAAGTGAGCAGCCGTCCAGCAGCGGCTGAGTGGCGCTGCACGCTTGCTGGTAGCAGTCAGCGCGGGCCAGGGGGCAGTGCGGTCGCTGTTGGGGTACTCGGCTGTTCTTCGACTCTTACTGTCATTGTTGATACAAGCTGATAGAGAGAATCTCGCTCTAGACTAAACTGGGACAACTCTATCGAATGGGCATGTAAACTTCTGCTTTAAAAATAATTTTCTCTGTAACGCGAAACAAGCCGACGCTCTCCGTCGATACTCGGCGTTGCATGGAAGACATGAACACTTTGCTTGAGCTGACTACTGCTAGACAACGCAGAAACAGATTGCAAGTATTTAATAGAGCACCTGATGTTTAGTTTAGTTATGTCATGTTCCGTAGTTCATTTTCAATATTATTTTATCGATGTGATGTTGGAACAAGTCAGATTACAAGATATATATACACACATGAATAGTGCTAATATTAATATGACTGAAATTTTTAGTTCTACACATGCGACTACATTTGGAGCAAATTTATTTTTTTATATATATATATATATTTTTTTTACCAGTTCTGAAACAGAAACTCGTCCATGGAATAGAAGGAGTTGTCCAAAAGAAATGATTTTAAGCTGGATTTAAAACTTGATCTGCTACCTGCCAGACACATTATGCTGTTGGGTAAATGATCAAAGATTTTTGTTGCTGAATAATGTACTCCTTTTTGAGCAACTGACAGCTTCAATAACGGATAGGAAAGGTCATTTTTCCGTCTAGTGTTGTACGAATGAACATCACTGTTTTTCGCGAATTGAGATGGATTATTTATAACGAATTTCATTAGCGAATATATGTGCTCTGATGGTGCAGTTAAAATACCTAACTGCTATGTGCCTACATGAAGTCCTTGCCTGAACACCACTAATTATTCTCACTATTCTCTTTTATGCAAGCAATACATTATGTCTAAGTGGTGAGTTACCCTAGAAAACTATTCCATAAGACGTTATTGAGTGGAAATAGCAAAGTACGTTAGGAGGCTGATCTGTTTATTAACAGGACTAGCGATTATACGAAGAGCGAAAGAAGCTGAACTTAGTTGTTTGAGAAGCTCAGTAATATGCTTCTTCCAGTTCAAGCTGTCATCAATGTGAACATCCAAAAATTTGGAGAAATCTACCCTGTTAACTCAGCCCTGTTCATATGCTACATCAATTGTCGGTATGACTCTATTCGGTGTACAGAACTGGATATGGTGAGTATTTTCAAAATTAAGGGAGAGTCCATTTCCTGAGAACCACTTAATAATTCTTTGAAAGACATCCTTAACAATATCTTCAACTGCTTTTTCTGGAATGGGATTTATTATAACACCCGTGTCATCTGTAAAAAGTATTAGTTTTGCCTGCTGATCGTTAAGTGAGAGGTCATTCACATGAAGAAGGAACTGCAGAAGACCCAAAGTAGATAACTCCACATTCACTAGAATTTACCACCCTCCCAACATTATTTGTCTTATTCAGAACAACTTTTTGCTTTCTGTTCGTTAAGTATGATTCAAACGATCTGTGTTTATAGCCTTCAATTCCATAAAACCTGAGTTTTTCTAAGATTGTGACATGATCCACACAGTCAAATGCCTTGGATAGATCACAAAAAATACCAGCTGGCGATAATTTGTTATTTAGGGCGTGTACTATTTGATGAGTAAATGTGTAGATAGCATTCTCAGTCGAGTTACCCTTCCGGAATCCAAACTGTGACATGCTGAGTAAATTATTTTCACTTAAATGTAAGACTACTCTTGAATACATAACTTTTTCGAATATTTTAGAAAATGAAGTCAGCAATGAGATTGGTCTACAATTATTTAAGTCACTCTTGTCCCCTCTATTATGAAGAGGTTTGACAATTGCGTACTTCAATCTGTTGTTGTTGTGGTCTTCAGTCCTGAGACTGGTTTGATGCAGCTCTCCATGCTATTCTATCCTGTGCAAGCTTTTTCATCTCCCAGTACCTACTGCAACCTACATCCTTCTGAATCTGCTTAGTGTATTCATCTCTTGGTCTCCCTCTACGATTTGTACCCCCCACGCTGCCCTCCAATACTAAATTGGTGATCCCTTGATGCCTCAGAACATGTCCTACCAACCGATCCCTTCTTCTGGTCAAGTTGTGCCACAAACTTCTCTTCTCCCCAATCCTATTCAATACTTCCTCATTAGTTATGTGATCTACCCATCTAATCTTCAGCATTCTTCTGTAGCACCACATTTCGAAAGCTTCTATTCTCTTCTTGTCCAAACTATTTATCGTCCATGTTTCACTTCCATACATGGCTACACTCCATACGAATACTTTCAGAAATGACTTCCTGACACTTAAATCAATACTGGATGTTAACAAATTTCTCTTCTTCATAAACGCTTTCCTTGCCATTGCCAGCCTACGTTTTATATCCTCTCTACTTCGACCATCATCAGTTATTTTGCTCCCCAAATAGCAAAACTCCTTTACTACTTTAAGTGCCTCATTTCCTAATCTAATTCCCTCAGCATCACCCGACTTAATTAGACTACATTCCATTATCCTTGTTTTGCTTTTGTTGATGTTCATCTTATATCCTCCTTTCAAGCCACTGTCCATTCCATTCAACTGCTCTTCCAAGTCCTTTGCTGTCTCTGACAGAATTACAATGTCATCGGCGAACCTCAAAGTTTTTATTTCTTCTCCATGAATTTTAATACCTACTCCGAATTTTTCTTTTGTTTCCTTTACTGCTTGCTCAATATACAGATTGAACAACATCGGGGAGAGGCTACAACCCTGTCTCACTCCCTTCCCAACCACTGCTTCCCTTTCATGTCCCTCGACTCTTATAACTGCCATCTGGTTTCTGTACAAATTGTAAATAGCCTTGCGCTCCCTGTATTTTACCCCTGCCACCTTTAGAATTGGAAAGAGAGTATTCCAGTCAACATTGTCAAAAGCTTTCTCTAAGTCTACAAATGCTAGAAACGTAGGTTTGCCTTTCCTTAATCTTTCTTCTAAGATAAGTCGTAAGGTCAGTATTGCCTCACGTGTTCCAGTGTTTCTACGGAATCCAAACTGATCTTCCCCGAGGTTGGCTTCTACTAGTTTTTCCATTCGTCTGTAAAGAATTCGTGTTAGTACACTCCTGGAAATTGAAATAAGAACACCGTGAATTCATTGTCCCAGGAAGGGGAAACTTTATTGACACATTCCTGGGGTCAGATACATCACATGATCACACTGACAGAACCACAGGCACATAGACACAGGCAACAGAGCATGCAAAATGTCGGCACTAGTACAGTGTATATCCACCTTTCGCAGCAATGCAGGCTGCTATTCTCCCATGGAGACGATCGTAGAGATGCTGGATGTAGTCCTGTGGAACGGCTTGCCATGCCATTTCCACCTGGCGCCTCAGTTGGACCAGCGTTCGTTCTGGACGTGCAGACCGCGTGAGACGACGCTTCATCCAGTCCCAAACATGCTCAATGGGGGACAGATCCGGAGATCTTGCTGGCCAGGATAGTTGACTTACACCTTCTAGAGCACGTTGGGTGGCACGGGATACATGCGGACGTGCATTGTCCTGTTGGAACAGCAAGTTCCCTTGCCGGTCTAGGAATGGTAGAACGATGGGTTCGATGACGGTTTGGATGTACCGTGCACTATTCAGTGTCCCCTCGACGATCACCAGTGGTGTACGGCCAGTGTAGGAGATCGCTCCCCACACCATGATGCCGGGTGTTGGCCCTGTGTGCCTCGGTCGTATGCAGTCCTGATTGTGGCGCTCACCTGCACGGCGCTAAACACGCATACGACCATCATTGGCACCAAGGCAGAAGCGACTCTCATCGCTGAAAACGACACGTCTCCATTCGTCCCTCCATTCACGCCTGTCGCGACACCACTGGAGGCGGGCTGCACGATGTTGGGGCGTGAGCGGAAGACGGCCTAACGGTGTGCGGGACCGTAGCCCAGCTTCATGGAGACGGTTGCGAATGGTCCTCGCCGATACCCCAGGAGCAACAGTGTCCCTAATTTGCTGGGAAGTGGCGGTGCGGTCCCCTACGGCACTGCGTAGGATCCTACGGTCTTGGCGTGCATCCGTGCGTCGCTGCGGTCCGGTCCCAGGTCGACGGGCACGTGCACCTTCCGCCGACCACTGGCGACACCATCGATGTACTGTGGAGACCTCACGCCCCACGTGTTGAGCAATTCGGCGGTACGTCCACCCGACCTCCCGCATGCCCACTATACGCCCTCGCTCAAAGTCCGTCAACTGCACATACGGTTCACGTCCACGCTGTCGCGGCATGCTACCAGTGTTAATGACTGCGATGGAGCTCCGTATGCCACGGCAAACTGGCTGACACTGACGGCGGCGGTGCACAAATGCTGAGCAGCTAGCGCCATTCGACGGCCAACACCACGGTTCCTGGTGTGTCCGCTGTGCCGTGCGTGTGATCATTGCTTGTACAGCCCTCTCGCAGTGTCCGGAGCAAGTATGGTGGGTCTGACACACCGGTGTCAATGTGTTCTTTTTTCCATTTCCAGGAGTGTATTTTGCAGCTGTGACTTATTAAGCTGATAGTTCGGTAATTTTCACATCTGTCAACACCTGCTTTCTTTGGGATTGGAATTATTATATTCTTCTTGAAGTCTGAGGGTATTTCGCCTATTTCATACATCTTGCTCACCAGATCTACATCTACATCTACATCTACATTGATACTCCGCAAGCCACCCAACGGTGTGTGGCGGAGGGCACTTTACGTGCCACTGTCATTACCTCCCTTTCCTGTTCCAGTCGCGTATGGTTCGCGGGAAGAACGACTGTCTGAAAGCCTCCGTGCGCGCTCTAATCTCTCTAATTTTACATTCGTGATCTCCTCGGGAAGTATAAGTAGGGGGAAGCAATATATTCGATACCTCATCCAGAAACGCACCCTCTCGAAACCTGGCGAGCAAGCTACACCGCGATGCAGAGCGCCTCTCTTGCAGAGTCTGCCACTTGAGTTTATTAAACATCTCCGTAACGCTATCACGGTTACCAAATAACCCGGTGACGAAACGCGCCGCTCTTCTTTGGATCTTCTCTATCTCCTCCGTCAACCCGACCTGGTACGGATCCCACACTGATGAGCAATACTCAAGTATAGGTCGAACGAGTGTTTTGTAAGCCACCTCCTTTGTTGATGGACTACATTTTCTAAGCACTCTCCCAATGAATCTCAACCTGGTACCCGCCTTACCAACAATTAATTTTATATGATCATTCCACTTCAAATCGTTCCGTACACATACTCCCAGATATTTTACAGAAGTAACTGCTACCAGTGTTTGTTCCGCTATCATATAATCATACAATAAAGGATCCTTCTTTCTATGTATTCGCAATACATTACATTTGTCTATGTTAAGGGTCAGTTGCCACTCCCTGCACCAAGTGCCTATCCGCTGCAGATCTTCCTGTATTTCGCTACAATTTTCTAATGCAGCAACTTCTCTGTATACTACAGCATCATCCGCGAAAAGCCTCATGGAACTTCCGACACTATCTACTAAGTCATTTATATATATTGTGAAAAGCAATGGTCCCATAACACTCCCCTGTGGCACGCCAGAGGTTACTTTAACGTCTGTAGACGTCTCTCCATTGATAACAACATGCTGTGTTCTGTTTGCTAAAAACTCTTCAATCCAGCCACACAGCGGGTCTGATATTCCGTAGGCTCTTACTTTGTTTATCAGGCGACAGTGCGGAACTGTATCGAACGCCTTCCGGAAGTCAAGAAAAATAGCATCTACCTGGGAGCCTGTATCTAATATTTTCTGGGTCTCATGAACAAATAAAGCGAGTTGGGGCTCACACGATCGCTGTTTCCGGAATCCATGTTGATTTCTACATAGTAGATTCTGGGTTTCCAGAAATGACATGATACGCGAGCAAAAAACATGTTCTAAAATTCTACAAGAGATCGACGTAAGAGATATAGGTCTATAGTTTTGCGCATCTGCTCGACGACCCTTCTTGAAAACTGGGACTATCTGTGCTCTTTTCCAATCATTTGGAACCCTCCGTTCCTCTAGAGACTTGCGGTACACGGCTGTAGAGTTTCGTCAGGACTGGCTCTCCCACGGCCGTCAGTAGTTCCAATGGAATATTGTCTACTCCGGGGGCCTTGTTTCGACTCAGGTCTCTCAGTGCTCTGTCAAACTCTTCACGCAGTATCATTTCTCCCATTTTATCTTCATCTACATCCTCTTCCATTTCCATAATATTGTCCTCAAGTACATCGCCCTTGTATAGACCCTCTATATACTCCTTCCACCTTTCTGCTTTCCCTTCTTTGCTTAGAACTGGGTTTCCATCTGAGCTCTTGATATTCATACAAGTCGTTCTCATATTTCCAAAGGTCTCTTTAATTTTCCTGTAGGCGGTATCTATCTTACCCCTAGTGAGATAGGCCTCTACATCCTTACATTTGTCCTCTAGACATCCCTGCTTAGCCATTTTGCACTTCCTGTCGATCTCATTTTTGAGACGTTTGTATTCCTTTTTGCCTGTTTCACTTACTGAATTTTTATATTTTCTCCTTTCATCAGTTAAATTCAGTATTTCTTCTGTTACCCAAGGATTTCTACTAACCCTCGTCTTTTTACCTACTTGATCCTCTGCTGCCTTCACTACTTCATCCCTCAAAGCTACCCATTCTTCTTCTACTGTATTTATTTCCCCCATTCCTGTCAATTGCTCCCTTATGCTCTCCCTGAATCTCTGTACAACCTCTGGTTCTTTTAGTTTATCCAGGTCCCATCTCCTTAAATTCCCACCTTTTTGCAGTTTCTTCAGTTTTAATCTACAGGTCATAACCAATAGATTGTGGTCAGAGTCCACATCTGCCCCTGGAAATGTCTTACAATTTAAAACCTGGTTCCTAAATCTCTGTCTTACCATTATATAATCTATCTGATACCTTTTAGTATCTCCAGGGTTCTTCCATGTATACAACCTTCTTTCACGATTCTTAAACCAAGAGTTAGTTATGATTATGTTGTGCTCTGTGCAAAATTCTACAAGGCGGCTTCCTCTTTCATTTCTGTCCCCCAATCCATATTCACCTACTATGTTTCCTTCTCTCTCTTTTCCTACACTCGAATTCCAGTCACCCATGACAATTAAATTTTCGTCTCCCTTCACAATCTGAATAATTTCTTTTATTTCATCATACATTTCTTCAATTTCTTCGTCATCTGCAGAGCTAGTTGGCATATAAACTTGTACTACTGTAGTAGGTGTGGGCTTCGTATCTATCTTGGCCACAATAATGCGTTCACTATGCTGTTTGTAGTAGCTTACCCGCATTCCTATTTTCCTATTCATTATTAAACCTACTCCTACACTACCCCTATTTGATTTTGTGTTTATAACCCTGTAGTCACCTGACCAGAAGTCTTGTTCCTCCTGCCACCGAACTTCACTAATTCCCACTATATCTAACTTCAACCTATCCATTTCCCTTTTTAAATTTTCTAACCTACCTGCCCGATTAAGGGATCTGACATTCCACGCTGCGATCCGTAGAACGCCAGTTTTCTTTCTCCTGATAACGACATCCTCTTGAGTAGTCCCCGCCCGGATATCCGAATGGGGGACTATTTTACCTCCGGAATATTTTACCCAAGAGGACGCCATCATCATGTAATCATACAGTAAAGCTGCATGCCCTCGGGAAAAATTACGGCGGTAGTTTCCCCGTTGTGGTTGCACCTACGGTACGGCTATCTGTATCGCTGAGGCACGCAAGCCTCCCCACCAACGGCAAGGTCCATGGTTTCTGTCTAGAAAAATTCCCTGTGCCAGTGAAGCATTACATATATCAGTAAGGACTCCACTTATTATATTAGAGTAACACTTCAGAATTGTGTTAGAGACTCCACCAACACCACACGAGCTCTTGTTTTTCAGTATATTTATAATTCCCCTAATTTCAGTGGGGGATGTTAGTGTTATTTCTAAAGGCCTAAGGTCCTGGGGAATGACATTTTTAACATATTTCTTTGCTTCTTCAACTCAACCCTTTAACCATATTTTTGCTGCTACATTCGGGAAGTGAGTGTTAAAAATAGTTGCAACTTGTGAATTATCACTCACTATCATCATTTAGCTTTATGACTATAACAGAGAACTGCTCCTGACGACCCTTAGTGGATGATGATGATGATGGTGATGATGATGGAGATGGAGAGGGTTGTATGGGCGCACGACGGAAAGGTCTTCCGCGTCCGCTCAGTAACAGAATCAGACTGGTGTCAAGAAAATACTCAGAACAGTAAGATAAAACAAAACGTAAGACACAGGAAACAAGGTTGCAAAAATATGTGCCTACCCACACCGAAACGTGGGACAAAGCATGCCGACTGCAGTAAAACATGGACAACACAAGAAGAAAGTGGTAGAGGGAGCTAAAACTATATAGCAGATGGAAGTGGCCGGCTGAAGGCAAGGAAGAAAGGGAGGAGCCAGCCACTTTGCAATACGCTAAAATCTCCAGCCTAAAAGTTTAGGCCAGAGTCCAGACACATTACAAAACTCTAAAACCCTAGACACACACGTCTCATCATTAGCTAAAACACAGGGCAGATCCCCATCAACTTGTGCTTCTGCCGTTGCATCAGAGTATAAAATGCAGTCCGTTAAAATGTGCCGGACAGAGATGTGCACACCACAAGCCTCACAAAACGGAGGATCCTCCCGCCGTAATAGAAAGCTACGTGTGAGAGGACGGTGCCCGATCCGAAGACGCGTGAGGGTCTCTACTTCCCGCCTGAACAACCGGCAGGAGGAACACCACGGCCGAGTTGTTGACGTCACCAACCGCGATTTATTGTCCGCCACCGCCAGCCATTCTTCCTCCCACAACTCTATGCACTTCCTGTGGAGTGCAGAGATGACACACTGCAAGGGAATAGGACACTGGACCACATCCTGCTCTCTCCAGGCCTCCTTGGCAGCCCGATCGGCCTGTTCATTGCCCCATATTCCGACATGACAAGGCACCCAGCAGAAGAACACCTCTTTACCCCGCCGCTGGAGCAAGTACAGTTAGTCATATATCAGTTGGACCATCTCCTCAGTTGTGTACAGATTCTGCAGTGATTGTAAGGCACTAAGAGATTCGGAGCAGAGGAGAAATCGATTGCCCCGAACACGATTCATCTGCTCCAGTGCCTCCAGGATCGGGTGGAGCTCCGCTGCGAAAACGGTATATTCATCAGGGAGGCGAATACGGGTAACATGATCAGGGAACACTACAGAATAGCCAAGGAAATTCTCCTGTTCGGAGCCATTAGTGTAAACGGCGGTAAAACCGTGATGCACATCTAAAATGTTAAAAAACTGAGATAGGAATGTAAAATCTGGTGTGCTATCTTTCTTAAAATTAGTCAAATCTAAAATACGTCTGGGTCTCTGGAGGAGCCAAGGTGGAAATCTACTCCAACCACGACGGAAAACATGAAGGCCAGCCATATCCATTGCAGAGAGGCAATCCTGTGCGCGAATTCCATAGGGCCGCGTCGCTCGTTGCCGGTTATGAAATAGCCGTGCCAGAGGAAGCTGAGCAGCGGTATGGTGTGCAGGTGTGTATGGTGCGGACAAAGCTTTATACGCCTGGCGCACCGTAAGTAGCCGCCGCCGCACATGAAGTGGCGGTTCACCAGCCTCTGCACAGAGGCTTGGTATGGGGCTAGTTCGGAATGCCCCAGTGGCCAACCGAAGCCCTTCATGGTGCACAACGTCCAACATCTTTAAGCAAGAAGGCCTCGCAGACCCATACACCGTGCACCCGTAATCGAGCCGAGGTCGCACAAACGCCCTGTAAAACTGGAGGTGGTAAGTCCTGTCGGCTCCCCATGTACTGCGACTAAGACACTTTAAAATACTTAAAGCCTTAAGTGACCGTCGTTTCAGGTCTTTAAGATGAGGTAACCACGTAAGCTTCGAGTCAAAAATGAGTCCCAGAAATCTCACCGTGTCTTTAAAACTAAGGACAGTGTCCCTCATCCTCAGCTCAGGAAACGTTGAAATCGAACGCGAACAGTGAAAAAGAACACACGCGGACTTCTCGGTGGAAAACTTAAAGCCACTCTTCTGCGTCCATTTATCCAAAAGTCTAAGAGTAAGTTGCAACTGACGTGGTGTCGCTGCGAGGCTTGAAAAAGAGCAAAACAAAGAGAAATCATCCACAAACAAGTAACACTAGACAGGACTTTTCACTATAGAGGTAATGTTATTAATAGCTATGACAAAGACAGTCACATTAAATCGCTACCCTGAGGGACACCGTTCTCCTGCTCAAAGCAGTCAGACAGGACGTCACCAATTCTGTATCTAAGATATCGTGGTGAGAGGAAAGACTGAATAAAACCACGAAAACTCCCTTCGTGAAGCTGCTCCAGGATGAGACGCCTCCAAGTGGTATCGTAGGCCTTCTCGATGTCAAAAAATACACATAGAAGGTGATGACTGCGTAGGAAAGCCAGGAGGGAAAGGTTATCGCAGGTGGAACGAAACCTCCTGAACCCACACTGAAAGCGACTAAGGAGTTGCCGTGACTCGAACATCCAGACAAGGCGGTGGTTGACCATCCGCTCCAAGGTCTTTCCCATGAGGGCAACACTACGGTAGCTACTTGGGCTCGCGCGGTCTTTCCCAGGTTTTAAAAAAGGAATTAAAACTGCCTCACTCCACGAGTCAAGAAAGTGACCTGACGCCCAAATGGCATTAAAAAGTGCGAGGAGGATTTCTTTGTTGCGCCTTGTGAGGTGCTGTAGCATACTGTAATGGATCCTGTCGTGACCAGGGGATGTGTCACGAGCTGCAGACAAAACGGAATCCAGCTCCCACATAGAAAATGAGCAGTTGTAAACTTCATTAGAGGTGGACTGGAAGTCCAGACTACACATCCCAGCAAACGCTCTATGGCGCTGGAAACCCGGATCCTGACTGGCTGTTCCAGTAACCATGATAAAATACTCTGCCATAGCCTGGGCAATGTCTCGCGGATCCGTGTGGAGAGTGCCGTTAACCATTACGGAATCCATGGGGCACCTCCCTCCTCTCCCAGAAATTCTCCTGATGGTCTCCCACACAATGGAACTTTTGGTGGAACGATTAATGGTGCTCAGGAATTGTTGCCACGACCTCTTCTTGCTCTCTCGAATAACGCGGCGACATTTTGCCCTCGCCACCCGAAGGGCTGCAAGATTCTCAGCAGTCGGCCGATCCTGGAACCTACGCAGAGCCGCACGCCTGGTCCTGATTGAAGAACGGCATTCGGCACTCCACCAAGGGACAGGTTGTCTCTTTCGACACCCACGCCTCAACATTCGCACAGTGTTCGAACTGGGCCAACTGGCTATAAAGTATCCACTCGGCCCCACTGAGCACCCATCGTGGTGGTCTCCTTTCAGGGCCCACGCCATCTGGCAGGTGAATCCAGATTGTGAAGTGATCACTGCCGTGCAAGTTAGCTAGCACTTTCCATTGAGCACTGGCGGCAAGAGCTGGAGAGCAAAGCGAGAGATAAATGGCAGAGAACGACCCAGTCGCTGTGCAGAAGCGAGTGCTCTGTCGTGCATTGAGCAAGTAGGCACAGGATGACAGGAGAAGCCTCACGATTGCTCTATCCCTGGGACAGGTAATTGCAAAGCCCCGAAGTACACTGTGGGCATTAAAATCACCACAAATAATGACCGGCTGGGGGAGCTGTGTAAGTAGGTCGGTGAGGGCCGCTTCATCAAGTGCATCATGTGGGGGCAAGTAAAGCGAACACACGGTCAATGGATGACGCACGTGCACGGACACAGCGACGGCCTGTAAACTCGTCGTAAGCGGGAGAGGCGAGGAGTGGTAGTCCGTCCTGGCGAAAATACCTACGCCTCCTCTACCTCTCTTTCCACGCAGGTCATCTTTTTTGCGGAGTGTATAGCCTCGTAGCTCAGGAGAGTAAGATGGATGGTTTCATCTGGCTCTTCCCCAGAGCTGATGGAGTGCGACCTATGTGTGGGGCAATCATCTCGCCCTACGACTGCCCCTCCACCTGCTGCAGTCTCCCCACCCCGTCGGAGAGACAGAATGAAGGTGCTACCCCCGACATAGATGGCTCCCATACTTAAGTGGAACTTGCAGGGGTTCAGGACGCATGTGGAGGAACTTCGTCTACTCTCTCAAGGTAGACCTCTGTGTCTGTGTCTCCAGGAGACCCTAAGAGGAGACACCCTGCATTGTATGTGGTCATCTGTGTAACAAAATTCCAGTGTACGTGCACTTGTCTCGTAGGGACATGCCTTAGAGAATATGCGAGATGTATCAGTGAACGTGATAAAAGATTCCAGTGGCGAAGGACAAGTGTATCAATTTGAAGTAGAGCTCCAAGTCCAGAAACGATTGCCTCGAAAGTTGTAAGCGAAATTTTTAAAAAATGGTAATGGTTTACTCTTGGTCGTCCTTAATTATAAAAACACAAGAAGACTCATTTTCGTATTAATTTTACCATCTGCACAATTTACACAAGGTGTAACATTCCCAACAGTTATTCAAAGTTACGTCTCTTAAGTTCTACGTAGGCTTGACATCATAGCACAAACTTCTGCTGTACTCGTTGGAACAATGCCGATGATGTTAGAACGGTACCACAGGCAGCAAGAATTCTTGTCAGGAGATCCTCTGAATTTTCGACAGTTTTGCTGCGCACAAAACTTTTCACGTGGCCCCTTAACAGCAAATGAAGTACAATCAAATTAGGTGTACAAGTTGACCAGAAAGCAGGATCATCTCTTCCCAGCTATCTCTGTGGGAACGTTAAATGTTCACGAGCGATACTCTAAACTCCATGGTTTGAGCGTGTAAATGGTTATTCGTGATAATTCGGAAATTTGTGGTAAATTCGTAAGGGACAAAACTGCAGAGGTCATCGGACGCTAGGCTCATACATTACCTACGCTAACTTAAACTAACTTACTCTAAGGACAATACATACTCCCATGCCCGAGGCAGGACTCGAACCTCTGGCGGGGGTAGCCGCGTGAACCGTTGGAAGGCATCTTAGACAGCGTGGTGTGTAAATGGATTTGTGACACTCTACCGCTAACGTAAAGGCAGGGCAGTAAAGTTGTATGTACCAGTCCGCTGCACGGAACCAGTGCAGTAAGACGTTTTGATGTGGCGACTTGAAGGAATTGTAGAAAAGATCCCATGACTACACCGCGAATGAACTTTCGTGATGTGGTGGTGCATAAAAGCGAACTCTACAACGTGTATAGAAGGCATGGCGCACCACACTCAGCCATCTACCAGTTTTGTTCACCAAAGACCGAGCCTAATTTTTAGAGGTGTTTGAAAGGCACTGCCATCTAGCAGCTGCTGAGTATCCTCAACTGCCACCAGGCGCCACACCTGCCTGATCTCAACCGTTCTTCGGCAGTAGCGTCTTGAATGCGGTTGTACCTTGAGCGGACTGTAAAGTTTACAACGGAAGAAAGTCGACAGCAACATTACGCAAATAACGTTTTAGTTCTGCTGAAGACGACTGCTTCAGAAACGCTTCAAAATCTTCCCAGAGCTCATGGTGAGTCTACAACGTGTTTTGCTGCTTGTTTCCGGTGGCATAAGGCTTTCAAAAATGGAACAGGCATTGTGAGTTGAAAAGAAAAGAGAGAGCCCCCACGACTATCCTAACTCACACCAAAATCAACAATGCGACAGCAATCATGTATCAGGACTCTCTTGTGATTGTTAGACAACTTTTAAAAATGCAGGAAATTCCGGCGATATGTGCTCAAACCAGTCTGACGAACCGTTTAAAAGTGTCACGACTGTGTGTTTGCTGGATTCCCAGAATAGTGAGTCCTGCTCAGAAGTACAACACAGTTGACGTTTGATACTTTTGGAAACTATGTGTCCAAGATGAAAGGGACGATTGATGGAAGCCATCATAACTGCCGATGAATCTTGGTTCTATAGTTGTGACCGTGAAGTGAAAAGACAAGAGTACAGACTGGGTTCAAAAGGCATAGTCTCGCCCGAAAATAGCACAGGTCCAAATGTCAGCCAATAAGGCGTCAGTGGTCACATATTTTATGAGGGTTGGAACTTCAATAATGGCAACTATTTATTTATAGCCCGCACAAAATAGATACGTGTTTCAAAGTTTTACTGACCTTCAAGGTAGTCACCAGCATTGTGTATAACCCGTTGCCAGCGATGTGGAAGTCGTAGGATACTCTTAGCAGTGGCAGTTGTGTTGACAGTTCGAGCGGCGCGGTCTATTGCCCGACGAATTTGTAGCAGTTCTGAAGCGAATGCCGTGAAGTGCTTCTTTCAGTTTAGAAATCGAGTTGAACTCACTAGGCCTTAAGTCAGGGGAGTGCAGTAGGTGGTATAGCACTTAGCAGCCCCATCTGTCAAACAAATCAGCAACAGCTTGCACTATACGTGCTTGAGCATTGTCCTGCAAAATTATGGTCAGGTCCTGCAGAAAGTGTCATTACTTCTGTCTCTATGCTATTCATTTTTGGAACACTTCCAACATCTACCACAGTGATACCACAATACGTTCCGCTTCGTAGCTGTTGATAGTTGTTTCCGGACTTGGGTTTGCTACCCAGGTACAATGGTATTATTCCGCCATCTCTGGAAATTTTTTCGTCACTACAGAGAGAGTATTCACTCAGGTTTTTTTTTTTTCCCTCAGAGCGGCACTTGCGACCTGTCCTCAATTATTTGCTGGATGTATTCCAATTTCTGTCTTCCTCTACAGGTTTTGCCATCTACAGCTCCCTCTAGCACCGTGGAAGTAATTTCCTCATGTCTTCCCGGCCGGAGCGGCCGAGCGGTTCTAGGCGCTGGAACCGGGCGACCACTACGGTCGCAGGTTCGAATGCTGCCTCAGGCATGGATGTGTGTCATGTCCTTAGGTTAGTTAGGTTTTAGTAGTTCTAAGTTCTAGGGGACTGATGACCTCAGACGTTAAGTCCCATAGTCCTCACAGCCATTTTTGAACCTCACGTCTTTACAATGTCCTATCATCCTGTCCCTTCTCCTTATCAGTGTTTTCCACATATTCCTTTCCTCTCCGAATCTGTGCATAACCTCCTCATTTCTTACCTTATCAGTCCACCTAATCTTCAACATTCGTCTGCAGCACCA
This sequence comes from Schistocerca piceifrons, assembly GCF_021461385.2. Taxonomy (NCBI): domain Eukaryota; kingdom Metazoa; phylum Arthropoda; class Insecta; order Orthoptera; family Acrididae; genus Schistocerca; species Schistocerca piceifrons. The sequence goes on from NC_060139.1 coordinate 648,658, forward strand.
CATCTCAAATGTTTCCATTCTCTTCTGTTCCAGTTTTTCCACAGTCCATGTTTCACTGACATACAATGCTGTACTCCAGACGTACATCCTCATAAATTTCTTCTTCAAGATTAAGGCCTATGTTTGATACTAGTAGACTTCTCTTGGCAAGGAATGTTCTTTCTGCCAGTGCCGGTCTGCTTTTGATGTCCTCCTTGTTCCGTCCGTCACAGGTTATTTTACTGCCTAGGTAGCGGAATTCTTTAACTTTATTTACTTCGTGAGCTTCGATCCTGATGTTAAGTTTCTCGCTGTTCTCATTTCTACTACTTCTCATTACTTTCGTCTTTCTTCGATTTACTCTCAATCCATACTCTGTACTCATTACATGTTCATTCCGTTCAGCATATCGTGTAGTTCTTCTTAACTTTCACTCAGCATAGCAATGTCATCAGCGAGTCTTATCATTGATGTCCTTTTACCTTGAATATTAATTCCACTCCTGCACCTTCCTTTTATTTTCATCGTTGCTTCTTCGATGTACAGATTGAACAGTAGGGGCGAAAGACTACATCGCTGTCTTACGCCCTTTTTAATCCGAATACTTCGTTCTTGGTAATCCACTCTTATTATTCCCTCTTGTCTCTTGTACATGTTGTATATTACCAGTCGCTCCCTATAGTTTACCCCTATTTTTCTCATAATTTCGAACATCTAGCACCATCAAGCAATGTCGAACGCTTTTTCCAGGTCGACAGATCCTGTGAATATGTCTTGATTTTTCTGCAGTCTTGCTCTTACTATCAACCGCAACGTCAGAATTGCCTCTCTCGCGCCTTTACCTTTCCTAAAGCCAGACTGATCCTCATCCAGTGCATCATCAACGTTCTTTTCCATTCTTCTGTATATTATTCTTATAAGCAGCTTGGATGCACGAGCTGTTAAACTGATTTTGCGATAATTCTCACACTTGTCAGCTCTTGCCGTCCTCGGAATTGTGTGGATGATGCCTTTCGGAAAGTCAGATGGTATGTCGCCACACTCATACATTCTACACACCAACGTGAATAGTCGTTTTGTTGCCACTTCCCCGAATGATTTTAGAAATTCTGATGGAATGTTATCTATCCATTCTGCCTTATTTTATCTTAAGTCCTCCAAAGCGCTTTTAAATTCTGATTCTAACACCGGGTACCCTATCTCTTCTAAATCGACTCCTGTTTCTTCTTCTATCACATCAGACAAATCTCCCCCCTCATAGAGGTTTCAGTGTATTCTTTCCAGCTATCCGCTTTCTCCTCTGCATTTCACAGTGGAATTCCCTTTATCACCCTCGCTTTTAATGTCACCGAAGGTTGTTTTGACTTTCCTGTGTGCTGAGTCTGTCCTTCGGACAACGATTTCTTTTTCGATTTCTTGACAGTTTCCCTGCAGCCACTTCGCTTTAGCTTTCCTGCGCTTCCCATTTATTTCATTCCTCAGCGACCTGTTTTTCTGTATTCCTGAGTTTCCTGCAACATTTTTATACTTCCTCCTTTCATCGATCAATTGAAGTATTTCTTCTGCTACCCATGGTTTCTTCGCAGTTACCCACTTTGTACCTATGTTTTCTTTCCCAAATTCTGTGATGGCCCTTTTTAGAGATGTCCATCCCTCTTGAACTGTATTGCCTACTGAGCTATTCCTTATTGCTGCATCTATAGCCTTAGAGAAATTGAACTGTAGCTCGTCATTCCTTAGTACTTCCGTATCCACTTCTTTGCATATTGATTCTTCCTGACTAATGTCTTAAGCTTCAGCCTACTCTTCATCACGACTATATTGTGATTTGAGTCTATGTAAGCACCTGGGTACGCCTTACAATCCAGTACCTGATTTCGGAATCTCTGTCTGACCATGACCATAATGTAATCTAACTGAAATCTTCCCGTATCATCCGGCGTTTTCCAAGTATACCTCCTCCTCTTGTGATTCTTGAACAGAGTATTCGCTGTTACTGGTTCAAACTTATTACAGAACTCAATTAGTCTTTCTCCTCTCTCATTCCTTGTCCCAAGCCCATGTTCTCCTGTAACCTTTTCTTCTACTCATTCCTCCTACAACGCTACAGTCGCAGGTTCGAATCCTGCCTCGGGCATGGATGTGTGTGATGTCCTTAGGTTAGTTAGGTTTAAGTAGTTCTAAGTTCTAGGGGATTGATGACCTCAGAAGTTAAGTCCCATAGCGCTCAGAGCCATTCAATCCTTCTCTTCACCTGCAACTTGAGACATCGGCATGTGTACCTGAACTATCGTTGTCGGTGTCGGTTTACTGTCGATTCTGATAAAAACAACCCTTTCACTGAACTGTTCACAACAAGACGCTCTTTTCCCTACCTTCCTATTCTTAACGAATCCTACTTCCCTTATACCATTTTGTGCTGCTGTTGATATTACGCTGTACTCATCTGTTAAGAAATCCTTGTCTTGTTTCCATTTCTTATTTCACCTACTATATTTAGATTGAGCCTTTGCATTTCCCGCTTCAGCTTTTCTAGCTTCTCTACTACATTCAGACTTCTCACATTCCACGCCCAGACTCGTAGAACGTTATCCTTTCGCTGGTTGTTCAATCTTTTTTCCATGGTCGCCAGCCCTTTGGCTGTCCCCTCCCGGAGATCCGAATGAGGGCGACTTCTTGTGCCGGAAGTCTTCGGCCACCAATGCTGATTATTAATCAAAATTACAGCAGCGGCGAGATTCGAACCTGGGACCCCAGGCGTTTTGGTTATGAATGAAAGACGTATCTCCGTCTGCTATTTATTTTATTTTTATCGAAATGAATCAGATTGTGGGGTGGCGGAGGCGAGGTGGGCAGGGGTCGCAACCCGAGGCCTGGCCACGACGTCTCCTCCCTCCCATCCTGGGGATGTGATGTGGTACACAGGATGCAATGGGTGTATTGTTTTGAACGTTTTTTGCTATTTCATTTGGCTTTTATTTTTCTTTTTACTTTTTTTCTTTTCTAACAGTAAGAAAGTAACTGAAACTAGTAAGCACACTCAGTTGCGTCGAGGTGCGATCGCACATAACTGAAAACATGCTTATAGTTGCAGCAAAGGGCATAAAGAAAGAGAGCGAAGTGTGAGGCTAAGGAAGCCATGAAACAAAAACGATACTACATCTTGCACCGGATGGGAAACAAAAACTGCGAAGAACGTTTCGCACCGGGGACAAAAAGAGGAAATGGGGCAAATACTGCTACACAGTGCGAGGGGGCACGATGACACTCTCTGTCTGCTGCATCATCCAGGTATGACTTCTCGCAATGACCAAGATAGAGCCCACGTTGTACCGTGTAGTGTTCTATCATAGTCTTGTAATTTTAGCTTCTCTTACCCGTGATGTTCCAGCTACGTGGAGGGTCGTGGAACGTACTCCACAAATAATTGGAAAAATATTGTCGATACTTTGGGCTACGGAGAATCTTGCAACATCGTTCCTGCAAGTAGTTCCAAAAGTCTAAAGGGTCCTTAGTGCCGTCTGGAAACAAATAATGCACTGCATGTCCACGAAGCTGCGTCATGGCGTTAGTTTTCGTGGGTGGGTAATACGTCTCATCGGGGACAAGATAGTCTTGGGGTCGATATGATTCGGCGTCACTCGAAGGAAGTACGCTGACATTTGCCTCACTAAGTGCCACACTGCCGCAGACTCGCCACAGCTGAGACGGTGTTCATCGTCGTCTTGAACGCCACAGCTCGTGCACGTGGGTGAGTCTACCACGTGGATCGCACGTAGCCTTGATCTGGTCACCTGCTTACCGTTGACAGTGATATACCACATCGCCGTGACGTCAGTGTCCAGTGCTACGTGGTGAATTGTCCTCCACACTACTCACCAGTTGACGTCCGGGTGCTTCCTCTCCACGACGCTATCGGGTCGTTCACGTTGCAGGACCCGATAAACCGTATTTGTCGTCACGCTGAATCGCTGGTAAGGCAAGTCGAACGTAACGTAGTTCGAGGTAAAAGACACCGATGTAGAAGAGAGAGGAGGGGACGTGGTGTATCGGCACAGGTGGCAACAGGGAGGGCGGTGCTAGTTCTTCTATTAACAAACTCGTCAGACTGTCCGGACGGCGGTGCCATAGTTTGACTAATGTGCTCACAAATAGGGCGACCGCTCTGTCATGAACGTGATAAAGGCCATGCCCTCCCCGATCCGGGGGAAGGGTGAGAGTCTCATATTTGATCTTGAAAAGCATTCCTGAACTCACGAAGGACCCAAAAGCCGCAAGTATACGGCGAGCTAACATCACCGGTATAGGTAATATCTGGGCGATGTGCAGAATGCGTGACGCTAATTGAGTGTTGATATACTGGGTCCGTTGGACGATGTCCAGGGCTCGTAGGCGGTTGCTGGCTATCCCAGTCCGAACATTTCGTAAAAGCCGTCGAAAGTTGTGAGCAGCGGTTCGTCGTATATCGTCTGTGAAATCAATGCCGAGACATTTCAAAGTATCGCTGAGCTGTAAGGGAGTGACTCTGCCCTCCGACATTCCGACCTTGATGTTCATCGCCACCGGTTTTGCGACGTCGATATGACTACCAGTGGCCATGCTATATTTCGCTATCCAATTCGGTGCGCTGGCGGTGTCGTCGCCGTTGCGGGTGACAATCACCAGGTCGTCAGAGTATGCTTTACATTGGAAAGTGTGTCCTCGTAACGTCATACCCGTTAGTCGTTGGCGCAGGCCGCATTGGAGTGGTTCCATGGCCACAGCGTAAAGTAAAGTGAACAGAGGGCAGCCTTGGCGTATCGACCGAGAAACTGTGAGGGGCTGCGTAGGTCGGCCGTTGACGATCACCCTGGACGCCGCGCCACGGAGTAGTCGCATGACGACAGTGAAGAATGGCTGTGGGTACCGCATATGTTGGAGGACCGCTTCCAAACAGACGTGGTCCACGCGATCGAAAGCTTGACTGAAATCGATTGCCACCAGCGCACCCTTCAGACGACATCAAGTCATGATATTCACTGAGTGCTGTTTGAATATTATTGTCGCCTCCTAATGACGTTTGATCCGGTGAGATGACGTGTCGTAAGGTCTGGTGTGTGCACGCCGCCAACAGTCGAGAAAAGATCTTAAAGTCGCTGTTCAATAGCGTCAGTGGGTGGTAGCCCTGCAGCCGTGAGCCACCGGACGGTTTGTGAATAGGAATAACCATCCGTTCCACAAGGGCCGCAGGGATAGTAGTTCGCGACAGATGTCCGTCCATCGAGTGGCTAATAAATATTGAAAAGTCCGGTAAAATTCCAAGGGGATGCCATCAGGACCCGGAGACTAGTTGACAGCTCCTTTTCTAATGGCGTAAATCACTTCTTCTTCTGTAATTTCTTCCATCAAGGCCGCTTCCATTGCCGGGGGTGACGGTGCCGTAAATCGTCTGAGATCGTAGAACGCTGTGTTTATGTTTTGCTGCGTGTTGAGGCAACGAACGTCCTCCGTATCGATGAAGCGTATCAGCGCTCTTTGGCGTCGTTTACGTTCACGAGGTACGTGGAACATCGACGGTCGTTGGCTCGGTATCCGATCCTTCGTCCTCGAGCGGATGACCGCCCCCTCTGGGTGGTGTCGCATATTAGCGATGATCTGAGCCTTAGCACGGTACACCGCCCTTTGCCGTTCCGGAGACGGCGCCATAGCACCGCAGTCACGCAGTACCCTGAAGTAAAAACCGAGTTTATGTCGATGCCAAGCAGCGTGGTCGCGACCGTAGGTTATCAATGTTCGCCTCAGTGCCGGTTTGGCGCAGTCCAACCACCAGCGGATCGTTGTGGGATATGCACGGAGGCGATTTTCACACGAATGCCACATATCGTCAACGGCTTGGTGACAATCCGGGTACGACAGGTGAGCGATGTTTAGTTTCCACGGGCTGCAGCTTCTCCACACTTGCTGCCGCCGCAGGGTGACGGCACAGATGTAAGCTGAGTGGTCCGAGAAAGCTGCAGGCCACAGTTCCACATCCTGTGTCTCAGCGGCAAGACAGCGTGAGACATAAATCCGGTCGATGTGACTGGAAGAGTGACTCGTGAAGTGTGTGAATCCCGGTCGGTGACCGTGAAGATGTTCCCAAGTGTCCACCATCTGCAGGTCTCGAATTAGCGTCTCAATTTCCGGAGATGGATTATGTCATGGGAGTTGGTCTCTGGGCGTCATTACACAATTGTAGTCACCTCCAAAAACCAGATGGTCGTAGTGGCCTTGGAAGATTTAGATTGGGGAGCTGATGCACCAGAAAAATATGAAACATTTGAGGATTTTGTGTCAGCGTTTTTGAAAGAGTACTGGTCAAAAGAAAAACAAAGTGCTGTCATAGAAGCTTTTAAGAAGGCTCCATGGTATGAAAGAAGGATTAGGGAGAATATGAGAGAATATTGTGAGAAGTGCACCAGTAAACTGAAATATTTGGACAGCCCATGGAGTGACAAAGACACTATAGATGTATTGATAGGGAAGTTGCCTCCTAATACAAGATGTGGGTTGATAGGAAATGTTAATACTATTAAAGATTTTCTGAACAGAGTGAGGGATGTAGACAGTTGGCAAGTGGGCTGTTCATTTAATGAGAACAGGCATGTAGATGGTCATCATGAGAATCAGGATAAAATAGGAAGAGTGAACCAAGTAAATGTTAGAGGTAGAGGAAGAGGCCGAGGAAATTTCAGAGGAAATAGCCAAGGTTATCAGACAGTAGGGGAGTCACGAGAGGGAAACAGAACCCCACTACAGTGATCGCCCATGCTGGTGCGGGTCATAGGTTAGGGCCTATTGAATTTTCAAATTACCATGGTAATGTAAGGGATACAGTGATGTGTAATAGTATTAGTAATGATTATGGTGATAGGGTATGTAGTCATCATGGTCTGGTGATTGAAGAAATTGGACCTGAAGTTAATGGTGAAGGTGGTAAGGAATTAAGGGACCCTTGTATGGAAATATTGTCCCAGGTGTATGAGGGAGTTAAAGAATATGAAGGGCAGCAAAAGAGGTAGATAAAGGAACAGAAGATATTGCAAAATGCTAGTGATAATAGTGAAAGGAAGAATATAAGTAACGGTTGCAGTAGGGGAGGATAGAAAGAAAGTAGTGAAAAGGGTGCGTGCTTTGCATGAATGTGATGATTTAAGAAAAGATATTAAGCTAGGAGAAGGGTCAATTTCGGAGGTCAATGGAGAAGTGATGAATACACATGCTTTGAATCATAAAGAGAGAGTAATTAATGAGGAAGAACTTAATGTTTTTAGTATTCATAGAGATGTAGGAATAGCAGATGATGATAAGCAGGAAGTAAGTGTTTGTGCTCTTCAGAAATGTTTAGAAGGGAATGAAAGTTCAAAGTTGAATGGTGATGACTGGGTTCATGGAGAAATTGAGCAGGATTTGTTACGTGAAGAAAGTAGTGATGAGGAGGATAGGATTGAGCAACCTTTTGTGAGAATTGGAATGTATGATTGGGAAGAAAAAGCTCTTTTGGATGCAGGTAGTGAAATTAGTGCTATTGCTGAAAGTTTATTTAATAACATAAAGGAGCATAATGAAGTGATGAATGTACCAGTAGTAGGTTTGAAGATAGTGGGTGCTACAGGGAAATTAAGCAAGGTTCTTAAACATCAAATAATTCTGGAATTTGACATTTGGTACATAGGTCTAGTATATAATATTTTTCATAGTACCTGGGTTAACAGTGAATATTATATTGGGCATGGGTTGGTTGAGAGAGTGCAAAGCAGAGATAAATTGTGGGGAAAGTTTTGTTAATTTTGAGGGTGATGGATCAAGGATCAGTGTGAAGTTTGATGGATTGGTTATAGACAAGGACAACTTATTAGGGCATTTGAAAGTGAAGATGATGCCTGTAGGGACTAGTTTGGGTAATGTTAAGCTGAACGTGGATAATAGAAGTGAGGAGGATACAAATGGACTGATAGACGAACTGGAGAACCAAATGTCTCAAGTTGAAGGGTTAGGTGAATGCCAGAAAGGAGAACTGAAAGAAGTGTTGTGGGTAAATAGAGAAGATTTTTCTGATAAAGCGGGAATAGTAAAGAATATTGAATGTAAGTTGGATATCAAACCGCATGAACCTTTTTCGAAAAAACCATACTCCACACCGTTCGTGCAGAGAGGAGCGGTGAATAAAGAGATTGAGAGGATGTTGGATTGTGGTGTTATAGAGCGAGGGAAGAGTGAATATAATTCACATTTGTTCGTTATGGGCAAGAAAGATGGTAGTGTGAGACTAGTTATTGATGCCAGAATGTTAAATGAAGTGGTAAGGAGAGAAACTGATAGGCCAGAAAATATGGAGTGGATGTTACAGAGGTATCACAAAGTAAACTATCTTAGTAGTCTCGATCTGACGTCCAGATACTGGCAGGTGCCACTTGCCAAGGAATATAGGAAGTATACAGCATTTTTGGTAAATGGGAAGTGTTATCAGTACACTGTTGTCTCATTTGGGCCGCATATTAGTGTATCTGTTTTTATACGAGCCCTTGATCAAGTATTAGGACCAGAGTTGAGTTCAAAACTAACAATATGTGTGGATGACCTATTAGTTGCCACTGAGTTATGGGAAGAACATTGTTGTTAATTAAATGAGTTGTTTCAAGCCTTAAGGAAAAGGGGCATGATCCTGAGACTCAAAAAGTGTGAGTTTGTTCGCAAGGAGATAAAGTTTTTGGGTAGAATTTTGTCTACTACTGGTATTAAAGTCGATCCAGACAAAATGAAAGCAATTGAAGAGTGTCCATCCCCGAGGAGTAGAAAAGATTTGAAATCTTTATGGGTATGTGTTGTGTACATAGTTCTGCGTAGTCAGCGCGTACACAACTTTCCCAGTAGAGCGCGCCCCGCTAAGCACAACAGCGCAGGCGCAGCGCTCGTCCGTCTCCGCACCACGAGATGGCGCTCTCATAGAGACGGACCAAATTATACTTCCGCCGATCCGCGTATCAATATGTCACGCAGCCAATGAGATTGCTGCTAACGTAGAACCTTTTCTCCTCGCGGATCACACTCGCGCAGTGATACCTGAACGCGTGAGGTGTTGTAACGAGTGTACAGACCTCCGATTAATCAGTCTGCATTAGTCTGTACGAGTCTGCATTTACCTGCACCTGTCTGTACCAGTCTGCATTAGTCTGCATTAGTCTGTAGTCAAGTTTCAGTTTGCGCCTAATAAAATTACCATATTCCTGTACATAGCCATGAAGAGAAATGTATAGACAGTTTGTCAAGTATCAGAGATATGTGTGAATAAGATTAACGTACCAAGGCCAAAGGAACTTCAGAATGTCAATTGTAAATAGCATCCAGAACCAAGTCAAGTTATTTTTGTGCTTGTTATTATTTTAATAAATGTGTGTGAAAATTAATCAAGTTCTATTTAAAGTTGGTAACCGTCAATCTGCTACTCTAAGCGTGCAAGTGGCATTTCTATCATCTGACCTAATGGCAGAAGATAAACACGCCACGATGAGACCACAAGACATATTGCTGACACTCGCCTACTTCGTTAGAGCGACAAGTCAAACAATCTGATGGTATGTGTACCGATGGTCTTACAGTACGCACACCACAGTATGTGTGATTTTTACCGTAATTTTGTGTCAGGGCAAGTTTTTAACAACCCATGTTTGAAGAAGTTATTGAGTCCTAAAGTGAGCTATGTTTGGACAGAAGAGTGTCAGAAAGCCTTTAATGAACTTAAGGAAGCTTTGAAAGAGGAAAAGATTTTACACCATCCTGATCTTAGTAAACCATTTTGTTTGGGGACTGATTTGAGTGGGTACAGTATTAGAGTGGAATTGTTTCAAAATTTTGGGGATGAGGAAAATGAAGTTCATAGGACGATAGCCTTTGCAAGTAGGTCATTGATCAGGTATGAGAGAAATTACATTGTGACTGAATGTGAAGAATTGGCAATAGTTTGAGGATTCCAAAGGTTTAGAGATTACCTATGGGGAAATAAAACTATCATTTATACTGATCACAGAGCCCTTACATTTTACAAAACGTTTCACCTGGTACATAGACAGTTGACAAGATGGACTTTGTTCTTACAACAGTTTCCTTTTTAAATAAAGTATGTTAAAGGTACACAGAACAAAACTGCAGATGCTTTATCCGGGTTACTGTTGAGTGAAGGTAATGAGGTGGGGTATGATATGGATGAGGAACATGTAACATTATTTTATATAAAAGGTGTTCAAGGGGAAAAAATTTAAGGGATTTGTAAAAACATGAGAAGGTACCAGAATCAGGATGAAATATAGAAGATGGTGAAATGTGAGTTGGAAAGGAAGGATAGTAACAGCAAATTGCCAAAATATTACTGATGAAAATTCTGATGATTGGAGAGTGTGTTGGCCTGAGGAATATATAGATGAGATAACAGATTATATACATTTGAGTTTTGGACATGTAGGTGCTAACAAGTGTGTACAGAAGTTAAGGGAAAGTGTGTCTTTTGACAACATGGTAAGGAGAGTGAACGACCGAATCAAAATCTGTGACAAATGTCAAAGAGCAAAAGTTACAAATCAAACATGCAAGCTTCCTATACAAAATATTAAACCGAATCATGTGATGGAACCGTTATCTGTGGATCTTTGTGGTGCATTGCTGGAGACTAAGGGAGGTTTTGCGTACATTTTTGTAGTCTTAGAAGTATTTTATAAACTTATAAAACTCTATCCGTTACTTAAAGCTACTGGGAAAGCCGTTTTGAGCACGTTGGAAGGTGATTATTTTGTGATATTTGGGAAACCTAAATCCATATTGTTTGACAATGGGTCACAGTTTGCATGTAAGAAGTGGAAAGAAGTTCTTACTAATCAGGGAGTTACAGTAATTTACACTTCAACATATCACCCACAGGGGAACCCCATAGTACGTTGTATGATGGAGATTGCAGATTCTGCTGTACCTACAGTAGCAGTAACCACAGTTCTTGGAGAGATATAGTAGGAAATATTGAAGAGGTTATGAATACTATTGATCATTATGTAACAGGGTTTACTCCTCAGGAGATTATGGAAGGTGAGAGACAGAAAAGTTTGGTGGAGGAAAAGTTATCTTTCCCTACTAAGGAGGAATTAAATTGGGACGAAAAGAAGAAAAGAGTAAGAGAGCCGGTAGAGAAGAAACTGTTGAAAAGGAAGAAAGGACATGATGGCAAAATAAAAAGTCTTGAATTAAGAAGAGGGGATATAGTTTTAGTTAAAACATATGAGAAGTCTAAAGAAATAAATAGTGAGATTTCTAAATTCTTTGATGTGTACAAAGGTCCATTTGAGGTGGCTAGTATACCCCACCCGAATGCATTTTATCTGGTTTACCCAAAATAGAAAAAGAAGTTTGCTCTTAAAAGTGTAGTGGATTTAAAGCCTTATAGGGCAAGGAATCTGAAACCTTAATTGAGTATTTGGTTTGTAAATAATTTTGTGAGAAGTAGAATATGACCTATAACTGCTGAACAGAGTCAAATGCTAATGAGATCGTAAGACGATAAAGTTTATGTGTGGATGAAATTTTAAATAGTGACCATATTGTAACAAATTAAACCAATTTATGTCAAAGAACACAGACAATATGATGTAATAATCTGTAATTCTGCAAATTATATTGAATGATATGACACACAGTTAGGGAATACTCACTCCAAAAGATTATATATATGAAATATATTCAATTTATATTTGACAGGCAGTATATACCATATTTATTTTGTATCTGTGATAGTGAGGGTAAATAAAAAATATGACGCTATAGTTAAAATGTGAAAAGAGAGAGAGGGAGCAAGCTTTAAAAAACAGCAATACAATGACAAGACTTTGCATAGGCAGAATACGAATGCGTATGTGTATATATTCAGGTTCATAGTGTATAATTGTAGCTATATATATTTTTCTTGGACTGAACACATAATGTTTTTTCTTCTATTTCATTATGGTCAAATTTCCGTTGTGTAATGAATTAGTTATTTGCTTCAGTGAGAGATATGTTTTGCTTAATATGTGAAAGTTATGTAAATTTTTTTTGCTGTTAGATAAGTTCATCTCTTTTAAAATTGATTGACAATTTATAACGCAAATTGACAAAGTGCCAAAGTTAAAGATAAACAAATCACTTGTAGCATATGGCTTATATGTGTAAGGACATGTACTGTGGAACATCTCATGATAAAATGGAAGCATATGTAAAGAAATTGCATTCCCCGAAATTCGATAATATTTTTTTTTTCTTTTGTGCATTACCTTGTCGTAGTATGTACGTATCATTTATTTCAACAATTCTTTATTTGTTAATACGTCACATTGTTTCTTCGTTCATTTTTCTACTGTTTTATATTTTATATTGTACGAATATGAATGTTCTGGTTCTATATGCTTTGTAAAACTTTGGTTAGGCTAGCAGAAGTACTGTGTCAGAGAGAGAGAGCGAACGACTATCGATAGAGAGCGTGCGAGTTGTTGTGGTACGTGGCCGGTTCGTGGGTGGAAAAACGTGGCAAAGTTCGGCGTGAAAGACGGTGATACGCGGAGGGACAATTAATTACAGTGCGTCCGCTGTGTCAATAGGAGATCGTGCATTATTAAATGAACAGTAAAACCTGAAAAGTATATCGAGTGTTTGCGGTGACGATTTTACATACTGTGTGAACTTGTGACAATTAGGCGTGAATCAGACACCATTGTCGCGTGGAGACACTAACTGTTAGAATTGCGTGAAAGTGGAACAAACCAAAATGTTAAGTAAAGGAACAGTGCTGTGATTTGATCAAGAAACATTTATTATATCGTCCAAACTGTCTTAAAGACGACGACGTATATTGAACGGATGTTTACCGGACTGTTATAAACACATGTGACTGTTTTCCTGTGGCAACACGGTGAAAGAACTGTGCGAGGTATTGGCATTAACCGGCTATATATCGTAAATACTAAAGACATTGCATAATTCCGACCCACCCGCACCGTGTGATTAATAAACTTTTAATAATAAAACGTCGCGCACGTAACGACAAGGCACACACTGGAACTATTATTATCACGCCAGTGCTGCCAGCTGATTCGACTACAACGGAGACATGGATCACCGCCGTAACTGGAGTATTAATGAAACAGGAGGATCCATCGTTATCTTCACACCACGAACCAGGATTCACTTCACACATCGTCCACGCGGACCACCGCTGACGTCATCGCGCTGCCTGCAGCAACAGTTAAGACATTAAAAGAAAATTGTTACGCTCTCCTGGCATCCATGCTTTCTTGCAAGGTCGGTCGGTGATTATCGTCAGGAGGGGCAGCCGTTGTAGAGGCCGGATCCGGTACTGTAGACTCCATCATGGCCTCAATATCGAGGGCGGCTATCGGACGAATGTGGTTAGCGTTGGAAAGGGCTGCCGCCCGTGCAATCTCGGCGTAATTGAGAGGAACGGTCGTCACCGTAGAAGGAGGCATAGATTGGCTGAAATGGCTCTGAGCACTATGGGACTTAACATTTGAGGTCATCAGTCCCCTAGAACTTAGAACTACACATCCATGCCCGAGGCAGGATTCGAACTTGCGACCGTAGCAATCGCGCGGTTCCGGACTGAAGCGCCTAGAACCACTCGGCCACCCCGCCGACGAGGCATAGATTCACCCATCGGAATTTAAGTAAGCCGTCGTCGGAGACTTGGCGTGCCCTTCTTGGCCACAACGGGAGCAAGTGTCTGGCTGACCGTCATACATAATGATCCCCCTGCATCCGCCTTTGACAAGATAAGATGGTACATGTTTGGCCAGTTCAATTTTGATCTGTCGCACTCCGTTAAGAACCGGGTACGTTGTAAACGTGTCCATTTTCCGGCCATGTGGCTGAGCACTCTACCGTAAGGCTGGAAAGCAAAGCCGCGGTGGCTACGTCCGGTGGTACTTCGAAAGGGAGTTCGAAGACGCGTATCGTACGGAGGCCAAGCCCCGTGTGATCGATAGAGACCGCCCCAATATGGCCATCAGAATGTTTGAATTTAAGATCGTTCGCATGTGTGCACACGATTCTGGTGTACACCTCGTCACTTACTAAGTTGACGTAGACAACACTGCTCGTGATACAGAGATGGATACCAATTATGTACTGCGGTTAAGTTTTAACGTCGTCACACAGAAAACATTCCACTTCAAAAGCTCGCGGTTGTGCATGATCGGGCTGAAAACTGATTTTGATGGTGGTTTGTCTGTATGAATGTGCCATATTGCGTCGGTAGTGATGGACTCTGAACTAGCGGCGCCGAAGTAGTAAACAACTACGGGCACTCGCGACCGTGCAGACGGGACGTAAGCAAAACGTCCTCTGCGGAATTCAGACTGTGTCCTAGACCACTGTTGGGGATGGGTTTACATCAGGGAGAATCGAATGAATTCGAACGATACAGTCTGCTCCCCCCCCCCCCCCCCCGTCCCACTTACGCAAAAGGCGCAGAATGTTCATAAAACTACGTGAAACTCCTAGAAAAGTTCTTTGTGATGTTTTTGAACTCGTGCATCACATTGTCTCGATTGTCAATTTCAAGGCGTTGACCGTAGACCTGAATTTCTGCGTTTTGTCGCTTTATGGTAGGGTCTTATTGATAACACCAAGTTTCGTCACCCACAACGATTTTCTTTATCAGGAAACTACTGTCCACGTTTGGCATTTCAATCATGTCGCGACTGCCGTCCACGCGTCGTTGTTTTGTTTCGGAGTCATGGTATGGGGGACTAATTTTGCACACACTCTGCTCTTTTAAGGAAGTTCTGGAGGTGTTGCAGGACTGCGATTTGTGACATAGCAACGCTGAAACACTACGTCCGCACGTCCACTATTAAAACTGTCGGCTCATAACTGAGTGGTCGAATACATATCTCTTGTTTACATTCCTTAGTTCATGGGTGGGTTATTTCGCTGACGTCTTTCATACGCTAGGAATAAAATCGGTCTCAGGACTTTTTGGGCAGTCTGTGGAGATGTCTGCGTGTTAGAGAACTAACAGAGAGAAGTTACAAGTGGCCAAGTCTACTTTAACTACGCCGTCGAGAATCGGAAACATGAGGAAGACTAAAACGACTAGCCGACTATGAGGTCATCATAAATAGAGCACGATCTAGGATTGAGGAAATGTTGTTGCTGTGGTCTTCAGTCTAAAGACTTTGGTGCAGCTCTCCATGCTACTCTAACCTGTGCAAGCATCATCTCTCGGTCTCATCTCTACGATTTTTACCCCTATACCCCCCCCCTTCTGCCCCCTAAGCATTCTTCCAGAACTAAAGTGGTGATCCCTTGATGCCGCAGAATGTATCCTATCAACCGACCCCTTCTTCTAGCCTCATTAGTTATGTGATCTACCCTTATAATCGTCAGCATTCTTCTGTAGTACTACATTTCAAATGTCTCTATTCTCTCTAGTCTAAACTGTTTATCGTCCATGTTTCACTTCTTCAGTAATGGTTCTTTCGCCATTGCCAGTCTACATTTTATATCCACCCTACTTCGACCATCGTCAGTTATTTTGCTCCCCGAATAGCAAAACTGATTTACTACTTTAAGTGTCTCATTTCCTAATCTAATTCCCTCAGCATCACCTGATTTAATTCGATTACATTCCATTATCCTCGTTTTGTTCTTCTTTATGTTCATCTTATATCCCCCTTTCAAGAAACTGTCCACTCCATACAACTGCTCATTCAAATTCTTTGCTGTTTCTGACAGAATTACAATGTCATCGGCAAACCGTAAAGTATTTATTTCTTCTCCCTGGACATTGAATCCTGCTCCAAATTTTTCTTTTGTTTCCTTTTCTGTTTGCTCACTATACAGACTGAATAACATCGGCGATAGGCTGCAACCCTGTCTCACTCCCTTCCAAACCGCATCTTCCCTTTCGTGTCCTTCGACTCTGTCTTCTAACGTAAGACGTGGGGTCAGTATTGCCTTCCGTTTTCCAAACTGATCTTCCTCGAGCTCAGCTTCTATCAGTTTTCCCATTCCTCTGTAAAGAACTCGTATTAGTATTTTGCAGCCGTGACTTATTAAACTGCTAGTTTGGTAATTTTCACACCTGTCAACACCTGCTTTCTTTCGGATTGGAATTACTGTAATCTTCTTGAAGTGTGAGGGTATTTCGCCTGTATCAAACATCTTGCTCTCTAGATGGAAGAGTTTTGTCGTCGCTGGCTCTCCCAAGACGATCAGTAACTCTAACGGAATGCTGTCTACTCCTGGGCCCTTGTTTCGACTTAGCCTTCCAGTGCTTTGTAAAATTCTTCTCGCAGTATCATATCTCTTTTCTGATCTTCCTCTGTGTCCGTTTCCTTTTCCCTTCCTTCCACCTATCTGCTTTCCCTTCTTTGCTTATGACTGGTTTTCCATCTGTGCTCTTGATATTCATACAGGTGGTTATCGTTTCTCCAAAGGTCTCTTTAATTTTGCTGTAGGCAGTATCTATCTTACCCCTAGTAATATATGCTTCTACATCTTTACATTTGTTCTCCAGCCATTCCTGCTTAGCCATTCAGCATTTCCTGTCGAGCTCGTTTTTGAGACGTTTGTATTTAATTTCGCCTGCATCATTTGTGACATTTTTTTAATTTCCTTCTTTCATCGATCAAATTCAACATCTCTTGTGTTACCTAAGGATATCTACTGAACTTCGTCTCTTCACCTACCTGATCCTCTGCTGCTTTCACTATTTCATCTCTCAAAGCTACCCATGCTTCTTCTACTGTATCCCTTTCTCCTGTTTTTGTCAATCGTTGCGTAATGCTTCCTCTGAAACTCTCTACGACCTCTTGTGCTTTCAGTTTAGTCAGGTTCCATCTCCTTAAATTCCTGCCTTTTTGCAGTTTCTTCAGTTTTAATCTGCAGTTCATAACCAATAAATTGTTGTCAGAGACCATATCTGCCTCTGGAAATTTCTTACAATTCAAAATCTGGTTCCTAAATCTCTGTATAACCATTATATTATTAATCCAAGACCGTCCAGTGTCTCCAAGTCTCTTCCACACGTATACAACCTTCTCTCAAGATCCTTTAACGAAGTGTTGGCTATGATTAAATTATGCTCTGTGTAAAATTCGACCAGGTGGCTTCCTCTTAAATCTTTTCCCCCAGTCCACATTCTCTTACTACTTTTCCTTCGCATCCTTTTCCTATTGTCGAATTCCAGTCCCCCATGACTATTAAATTTTCGGCTCCCTTAAAGTCTGAATAGTTTCTTGAGGATATATGGGCAAGGAAATCGGCCATGTCCTCTTCAAAGGCACAACCTCGGCATTTGATTTAAATTGTTAAGGAAAACCATGTAAGCAACCACTTTGTGGGTGGCAGGGTGGGGACCCGAAGCGCCATTCTTCCGAATACGAATCTAATGTCTCGTCACAGCAGCACTTTGCTCATCAGAGTATCAATGAGCCCAGTCATCCGTAAGTTGGGCCTAACAAATTTGATTGCAAGTATCACCGACTCTCACCACTACGTGCAAACCAGTAGTCAGAAAAGACGGTTCTTTAAATTCTCTAAGAGGGTTCTCGAGAGATGTGTAGCGTCTTTTTTCGACTATCTGTAGTTAAAATGGTTCATTATATCTGTTAAACGCTCTCGGCAATCAAACAGACCTGTAACCATTGGCATAGCGCTTCATTTTATACGCTGTAAGTCTCCTGTTAATCCAGCATGATAAGACTACTATACTTTTGGGCAGTACTAAAGTGTCAACCTTAGTAATATATGTCTTCTCTTTTGTAGACAATTTTTCCTATCAATGATTCATAGACTGCCATTTGCTTTTCTGATAACTGGGATTAGGTGGTTTCTCCATTTCATATACCTATTTAATGCTAATTCCAAATACTTATATGGCGTGACTAATTCTAATGTCTCAGTAATCCGGAAGTACCACACTCTTACGTTTTATGGACATCACAAATCTGCTTCTCTCTACTGTAAGAAATAACTCTCGGTCTTTGCACCAGGCTGACATTTTGTCGTGATCTAACAGGAGGTTACTAGTGTGTAAGCAGCGCTGTCATTTTTCCGTGGAGCTCTGGATGAAAATTTTGTCAAGCTACGCGCAGTGGATGCCTGTCGCTCACACGGACGTGTGTGGCACCGAGTATTCGTCTGTGCGATTTTTAGCAACTCGATTGTTGTGGTGACGTGGAACTTCTAACACTATCTCTCCCAGATTTGGGCCTCTGACAATGTTTCTCACTGGTCGACAGACCGAACGCATGAATGTCGAAATACATTTCAGGAACTGGAAAGATTCGAATGTTGTGGAAATAGTTTTGAATCGGATATTTTCTTCGTTACCTTGCGTAATATAGAACGCTAATGATTTATGAAACTGTAAGTTGTGTTTCCAATAACTGCAGTTCTGTAGCGGATAAGGATGGACCACTCCATTAGAAATATTGCATGAAGAGAATTCAATAAAGGATGTAGGACATTTTAAAGTATTATGTGTTGACATTAACAATAAACTGAACTGGTAGGCCCTTTTTACAAGTGGTCATTAACGTCTAATCTGTGCAACTGTTACATTACGGATACCAGCAGATTTTGGGAATAGAAATTTCAGAAATAGACTTTCTTTTACTATTTTTACTAAAATCTTATGGTATCGTATTTTGGGTAACTCGTCACTGACGAAGAGATTTTTCGTTGCACAGAACCTTTTAATAACGACAATATATGGTGTACTGTATACAACGACTTATAGAGAGCTCTTAAAATAACTGGACATATCTACAACAGCTTCACAATACACTTATCCCTTATGAAGCTTGTTGGCAGCAAGTAGTTACAGCTCGAAAAAAAGCTAACATCCATATTCTTATAAATAATACCAGAAGAAGAAATGATTTACACTGTCTTTCATTCCGCTTTGTTCATGTGGCACGGGAAGAAGCGAGATATTCGCAAATAAAAAATCTTTGATCATTTACTCATTGATGTAAAGGATCTACTAGATAATTATATTACTTAAAACATAAATGGCAATTATATCTGCTTGAGAGCTCCCTGTGTCTGTATGTTTAACAACATCATGTGCCTGTGCGTGCGTGCTTACGCGCGTGTGTGTGTGTCTCAGATTGAGACAGAGAGAAAGAGAGAGAGAATTTAACATAGTATATTCGAAAAATAGTAACAAGAAATGGTATATTAAGACAACCATGTAACTGATCACCATGTTACCGTATTTTTAATTGAGAAACTATGCGGAAAGTGATAACCTGATGCATTCCGTATCGTAATGAGAAAAGGAAATGAAACTCCATGGAACACATAAACAATTCACTAACAAACCAGCTAGATTGCACTCACTCAATACTTACCACTCTTTAGATTTCAATTTCAAATCAGATCCAACGTTTACTAGAAACTGAGTGAACTATAGCACAAAGAATCCTTGCAGTTGCCTTAAAATATATTCTGTATTTGAACCTTCAGAATCTTATTACGAAATTTGTGAAACACATTCATGAATTACTCGTGATAGGGAAATACTTTTCTCAGTCTAGGAGTTGTAAGTGAGACACAAATAATTCTACTAACTAATACAGTGGTGTGCGAAAATTAAGGCGGAAACTAACTGTAGAATGATGTGTCACTGTCAAGTAACTTTTAAAAACTTTGTGCTGTGCCTTACGGCAGGTGTTGTCATTGGGGAAGCCACGTCAGAGAGATCCACCGCATGAGTGTCTAGGGAAGTGATCCCAGTGGTGGTTTCCCGTTGCCTTCCACTGATGATGAAATGATAATGAGGACAGCACATCACCCAGTCCCTGAGCGGAGAAAATATCCGACCCAGCCGGGAATCGAACGCGGGTCCCTTGCCGTGTCAGACCACCGCGCTAGCCACTTTTTTTATTTCCTTGTTCGTTGTTGATCGTTGGGTTTGGTCGTTGCGGACATCACATGACATCCGTTAAAGTTCGTTTGTTAATCCTTCCACTCAGTTTTTTTTAATTACAGAGGCTAACCAGCTCTCTGACCGAACACGCTGAGCTACCGTGCCGGCAATCACTCAGCTATCGGGGCGGACTGTCAAATAACAACCTGATGAAACCTGGAACGTAAGTGGAAGGAACTGCTGCACTGCAGAAGATAACTGAAAGAATTAAGCAGTCAAACGGAAATGACAACTTTATTCAGAGACAAGATTTACACTGATCACCACGGACGGCAGTGCCTGATGTCCAGCGAGTTGCCACGCTGGCCGCAAGTGTGGTGAGGGATCCTGTGGTGGGACACTCCACCCCTCCACCAGCGCGATTGACTGCTGGACGTCTCCCCAACACATCCGTGGGACTGAAGTTGGGGGACGCGCCGACCAGTCCATTCACAGAATATCCTCTAGTTCCAAGAAGTTGCTCCACCTCGTCACGCATTGTCATAAATAAAAAATTAAGTGAGGACCGAATGTACCCCTGAAAAGACGCACATTGAGAAGGAATACAGTCTCACAATCTCACCGTTTAGTGTTCCGCATTGAAAGATTTGGAGGTCAGTACGCCCATGTAACGTTATGTCTCCCGACAATATACCACCTGGTGCAGTATGCACCCTTTCCTGGGTGCATTATGTACCCTTATATGGCGCGAGGTGCCAACGAGTAATGCATCCAGGAGCACTATGGAAAAGGCGATACTGCAGTGTCTGTGTTATTCCGAATTACGAGCCAGTGTTCCTCTCGACTTGGATGCATGTCCGAAGGAGCAGTGCATTGTACTCTGGAATAAAATAGGCACTGCAGTATCGTATTTACCCGCCGACACCGGGCAGGCGACTTTCAAGTAGAATGACTCCCCAGGACGGGAATTTACGTAATGGATGTACAAGTTGTAGACACATGGTTGACGACAAATGGTAGTTTGGCTCAAGCCGTGAGTCCCATTCGGATGGCCAGATGGTAAGGCGGCTGCTCGCAACGAGCGGGAAATCGGGGTTCGAGTGCCGGTCCGCTACACACTTTCACAGTCGTCGATCCACTATACAAATGATGGTTGCGCATATTCGCAACTGAGAATACATTTCGTGTATTACCGAACATGGTCGCTTTGGCGGTACAGGTGTTATGGTGCGGGGAGGCAGTACGTTGCATGGGTTTACTGACCTCCAAATCGGTACACTCACCGGTCATCGTTTTTCCGACACTGTACTGTTTCCCCATTTGCATCTTTTTATGACTGACAGTGCGTGACAGCATCGAACAGTTCAAATGGAGGAGCTCTTGGAACGAGAGGATAGTCGTAGAATGGACTGTCCTTCCCTTCCCCGAATTAAGTCACATCGAGTACACGAGGCATCCGTTGGGAACACGTACTGCAGCAACTTCATTCGCACCGAGACCACACAGCGGTTGTCATCCACGATGGGGGAGGCGCGGAACGCGCTTACCGGTCATTGGGTCAGCGTGGGACACGCTGCAGAGAGTACATTGCCGGCCATGCTGAACACACACGCTTTTAAGAACCGTGTCCCGCGTTTTGTAATGCCCAGGGAATCATCAAGAGTCGCGATGACTTCAGCGTAATTATTGTCGGTAAATAAAAGTGTCATTCCTGTTCGTCTCATTGATTAATTATTTGCGTTAGCTGCTGTACTATATAGTAACAGTTCTTTCTATGTATTGTCCAAGTTTCGTCAAGCTATACTACTTGACAGTGTCACGTCGTACGAAGATAAGTTTTATTCTTAAGTTTTGCACACAAGTGTATTTCGAATTATACATTAAAGTGATTGAAAATAAAACAGTCTTCCACATTTCTTTACAGTAATTATATCCACCTGCTGACAGTTAATTATAACTTTGTCCAAGCTTCCTCAAGAAAGGAAGACATCTTCACCGTAGAGATGAAGGACCTCTTCACCCGGGTGGCGAACGACATAATTGCAACGACGGCTTTTGGTCTCAAGGTGGATTCGCTGATGGACCGCGACAACAGTTTTTACCGCATGGGCCGCAGACTGACGAAGGTAAACCCCCTTACCGCTGCTGGTTACTTCGTATCGCCGAGGATCATGCAGGTAGGTTCGACGAGTGCTCTACTGAGCTGCCTTAGTCGAGCTTACACGGATTTCCGACTTTCCTTGTCTTACAATGTTATTGCAGGTGCTGGGCATCCCATTCTTCGACCGAAAGTCGGTGCAATTCTTCAGGTCAATGGTAAGGGACGCAATTCAGGCCAGAAAGAGGGAGGGTATCGTTCGTCCGGACGTGATAAATTTGCTACTGCAAGCACGCCGAGGTGACGTAAACTCTGAGGAGCAAGAGAAGATCGGACCTACAAAACGCGATGTTATGAGTAAGTACATAGCAGCAACTACCGTAACACCTTCTCAGAGTGACAGCTCTTGAGTTCACAAGGTTTTTCGCTATGCTTTGGAGTTTTTCTTGAGATTTTGAGTAAAATTTTCGCTACAGCTGTTCTTTTAAGTAAATGTAGCTCATTCCTCGTGTCACCAAGCCTTTACGTGTGTTAGGTCGCAGAAGAGTTTAGATTTATAATGAAGTACCTGCTCTCAGTAACTTAAAGTAACCAGTTTGAAATTGTACTACAAACTGCTGCTTCCTCACACCGCTAGATGCAAACATCAATTATATCTTTACGCTAGTAAAACACACAAGGTTAATAAACTACGAGTAAATCGAAATTTCACATATACGAGGGCTATTCGGAAAGTAAGGAACGATGCATCGCGAAATGGAAACCACAGTGCAAATCAAAACTGTTTTATTTTCAACAGTTAGCTACAACGTCCAGCTATTTATCTCCATAGTCGCCGATCCGACTTAGACGTTTGTCGTAGCGTTGTACCAACTTTCCAATACCCTCGTTACAGAAGGCAGCCGCCAGTGCTTTCCGCCAATTCTCTACGCTGGCCTACAGCTCGTTGTCCGTGCCGTGCGGTTCGTCTGAGCAGAGATGAAACTCAAGAGGGAGACAATTACGGGCTGTATTGTGCGTAATAAAACATTTCAATTGAAAACGATGCAGGAGGATTTTCATTGTCTCTGCAGAATGCGGCTGAGAATTGTCTTGAAGAAGAAAACGCACGACAGTTGTGTAATGTTGGCTACATAGCTTCAGGCGAAATTTCTCACCAGACTCTCGTACTTGGCGGGAGACACTATTGTTCTAGGTATCTTTATATGCTCCCTGTGTGCTCAGAACTAAAAAAAAAGACGTAATGTGATCGACGGGCATACTAGAGGCACTCTCCAACACACCTGTGCAAAACGTCATCGGATTTTCACTTTGGTTTCCATTTCGCGACCGATCGTTCCTTACTTTCCGAATAACCCTCGTACTATGGTTTCTCCGAAGCTGTTTAGTGTATTTGTAAAGCTGCTAAATTTCCACTCTTGCTGAGAGTCTCACAATAACGATGCAGCTAAAAAGACTGTATCCCAAGTCTCCAAGAAAAGTTCTGTTTTGAGAAGACCTAATTAGACTCTGGGTACAAATAATTTGTGCTACATACTAATTTCCTAATGTTAACTGCTTAACATTTCAAGTCAGCGAGAAATTTCTTATTTGTATTTATTGTATATCTAAATATATCTGTCATTAAATAAATATCTTTGTCAGCACCTGCGACCGGAAGAAGCGGTAGACCTTGCAATGTTTAATAGATACTATTGAAGAAGAAATTAAGCTTTTCTGCCTTTGTGAGGAATGAGTAGATCACATTAATAATGTTTATGGATGTAGAGGAAGCTTTCCATAATGTCAATAGGTAGAATGTGTTCAAAACAACGAATAAAATTATGATGGAGTAATTACAGTTACAGAAGAGTTATGTTATGTTTACGTTATCGACAGCGAATGAAAAAAGAAGGAGACCAAGGTTTGTGAGTCTGTTACTTCTAACTGAATTTATGCGCTAGCCATTTTGTTCCTCTGAAACGATTTTACCTGGGAGTTTATAGGATGAGGTCATGCTGAAAATTAACATCTCTGAATTTTTTACCTGAAAACTCTTATAGCATTTCAAATAAAAAAGCGTTATTAACTTTGTAAATCTGTGATTGGACCGCTTCATCACCATCAAAGTTAAGTCCTCGAAGGTGTTCTCAAAGTTTTGGAAACATGAAAATCTGATGGGGCCAAGTCGGGAATGTATGCAGGATGATGGATGACAGCAAACTCGAGGGGTTGGGTTGTTACACATGTCGCGACATTCGTCTGTCGTTTGGCATTGTCACGCTGAAAGAGAGGACGAGTGGACGAATTCTTCGAATTTGAAACTCCGTTACAGCACGCTGATGCTCACGCACCGACGTAGTTACACCACAGACCTAGTTACGCTACACGCCGCCTTGTTACACGCTACAATTCGGATTCCTCTAGCAGCATAGGGCTGCAAATATGTAGACATAAAGAATAAATATATAGAATGTTAATAACATTGGTTTTCTTTAAGATGTTTTTAAGAGCTTTCAGATAAAAATTCGGAATATTACTTTCCAGCGCACCCTCGTGTAACAATAATCTTATTTAAACAAGTTGAAAATCCCATAGCAGCTGTTCTAAAGTAGCACAGGATTGTGTTGCGGCATTTATAAAATTAGAGCGACCCATCGCTAGTGTAAATAGGAATGTAGAATGCAAAACTTTCAAAAGAATACACATGAAGTGGAGAAACAGATGAGTAATTTTGAATTGCCTATACAACCTGTGTGGAAACAAACATGGTTAAATTTCAGAGATCCGAGTTCCTGTATATCTGTGTGATAAACTGACTTACTGCCGACTGAATATAATGTATGGTTTTCCTAAATTAGGTCTTCTGAATATGTGGAATGGGTTCTGATATGCTCTTTGTACCTGATATTAAAGCTTGTAACAATCTTTATAATATATGCAGAGCTATTATATTTGAATTGATAATCTGTGAAACTATTATACAGATATTTTTCTTCTGTTATTGATAGTAGGCCATTTTGACATTTTTGTGTCTGGCTGATAACTGTGTTTTCATCACGTTTCGTTTCGTTTCTCTGGTATGAAAGTCTTTTTTGATCTGCACTTCTATATGTCTAATGTGTTCGTAACTTTGCTGATTTCAGTTTAAGTTTTTCCCTTTATGTATCTTGTTTTTTCCTCCAATTGCACCCATTGTTTAAGCTGCATTCATAATCCTGTTCTGTTTTTCTTGTTAATAATTTTGGTTGTCGGTTTGCCACACGTCAAGTGGCTGCCAGGTTTCGAAGAAATACCTAGTTCGATATCTTGTGGAATTGCTGAATTTAAAGATACAACAAGAAAATAATTTAATACACACTCATGCTCATAAATTAAGGATAATGCTGATACATGGTGAAACAGCGCTCTGGTGGGCGGTATTCGGGTTTAAATCACCTCGGGGTATGACCATGCGGTGCATTTGACCTGCGGTCGTCGCACGGTGGCGCTGGCAGCAGTCTACATACGCAGAGGTGTGTTGGTGCATGTCAGAGTACGGTGCAACGAATAAGTGTGCAGACGTTTTCGGTCGTGACTGTGTGTAGAAAGAACACATACTGATGACGTTATGAGGGGTAGAATACTAGGGCGACTGGAGGCTGGTCAACCACAGCCAGTCGTAGCATGGGCCCTCCGTGTGCCACAAAGTGTGATCTCAGGATTATGGCAACGATTCCAGCAGACAGCAAACATGTCCAGGTGCTACAGTACGGGACGTCCACAGTGTAAAACACCACAAGAAGTGCGATATCTCACCATCAGTGCCCGCAGACGGCCACAGAGTACCGCAGGTAGCCTTGCTCGGGACCTTACCGCAGCCACTGGAACAGTTGTCCCCAAACACACAGTCTACAGACGACTGAACAGACATGGTTTATTCGCCCGAAGACCTGCAAGGTGCATTCCACTGACCCCTGGTCACAGGAGAGCCCGTAAAGTCTGGTGTCAAGAACACAGTACATTGTCATTGGAACAGTGGTCCCACGTTATGTTCACGGACGAGACCAGGTGTGGTCTGAACAATGATTGTCACTGGGTTTGCATCTGACGTGAACCAGGAACCAGATACCAACCCCTTAATGTCCTTGAAAGGGACTTGTATGGAGGTCGTGGTTTGATGGCGTGGGCTGGGATTATAATTGGTGCACGTACACCCCTGCATGTCTTTGACAGAGGAACTGTAACAGGTCAGGTGTATAAGGACGCCATTTGCACCAGTGTGTCCGCCTTTTCAGGGCTGCACTGGGTCCCACCTTCCTCCTGATGGATGATAAGTCGCGGCCCCACCGAGCTGCTATCGTGGAGGAGTATCCAGAAACAGAAGATATCTGACGAATGGAGTGGCCTGTCTGTTACCCTGGAACAGAAGATATCGGGCGAATGGAGTGGCCTGCCTGTTCTCCAGACCTAAGCCCCTTAGAGCACCTCTGGGATGCTCTCGGTCGACGTATCGCTGCACGTCTTCAAACCCCTACGACACTTCAGGAGCTCCGACAGGCACTGGTGCAAGAATGGGAGGCTATACTACAGCAGCTGCTCGACCACGTGATCCAGAGTATGCCAACCTGTTGTGCGGCCTGTGTACGTGGGCATGGTGATCATGTCCCATATCGATGTCGGGGTACATGCGCAGGAAACAGTGGCGTTTTGTAGCACATGTGTTTCGGGACGGTTTCCTCAACTTACCACCAATACCGTGGACTTACAGATCTGTGTCGTGTGTGTTCCCTATGTGCCTATTCTATTAGAGCCAGTTTTGTGTGGTGCCACGCTGTGTGGCACCACATTCCGCAATTAACTTTAATTTATGAGCACGAGTGTAATTTGTGCCTCACGTCTTTTGGGATAGTCTTGAAATACATTAAGGTGAGAAAAGTCGTGTCGGATCTCGTGTCGTTCAGCGTAGATCAGGAACTGGACTGACTGCTCTGCTGTGTCCTATAAATATTCGATGGGAATCATGTCGGGTGATTTGGGTGGCCGAGTCATTCGCTCGAATTTTGCAGAACGTTCTTCAAACCAGTCGCAAACAATTCTGTCCCGCTGGCATGGCCCATTGTCATTCATAAAAATTCCATCTTTGCTTGGAAACATGAAGTCCGTGGATGGCTTCAAATGGTCTCGAAGCAGTCGAATAGAAACATTTCCAGTCAATGATTAGTTGCGTTGGACCACAGCATACAGTCCATTACACGCAAATAGAGCCCACACCATTATAAAGCGACCACCAGCTTGCTCAGTTAGCTGTTAGCAAACGTACTCCCCTCGGTCGTCTGCTGCGACAGCCCGTTGACGTCAGATTTCGCCGCTCTGTCCTAATGGATATGTTCATCATACGTGCCACACTGACTGCTGCAGCTACTTCACGAAATGTTGCTTGTCTATTGTCACTGACAACTCTACGCACACGCCGCTACTCTCGGCGAAGGCCTCGGCCACGGCACTGTCCGTGATGAGAGGTACTGTAATGCCTGGAATTTGGTAATCTCGGCGCACTATTGACGCGTATAGCTCCGACTGTCATTCGGCGTTCGAAGTCTGTTACGTCCCGTCGTGCGCTCATAATCACCTCGGAAACCTTTACACTTGTATCACCTGAGAGCAAATGACAGCCCCACCAGTGCGCTGCCCTCTTTGTACCTTGTACACGTGATACTATGGCCATCTGTGTACGACTTTTGTCACCTCAGTGTACTGCGTCCTGGCGATGGCAGCACTCTTGACCTGCCGTTGCGCATCTTTATTTGTTTTTCTTTTCCGACGGCAGCTCTGACTGACGACGACATCGCGGCGCAGGCTCTGATATTTTTCTTCGGTGGCTTCGAAAACGTGTCAACAGCGCTGGCCTTCTGCAGCCACCTGCTGGCTACGCACGAGGAGGTGCAGCGGCGCCTGCTGGACGAGGTGGACGATCTGATGCGGAAGAGCGGGGGGCAGCCCAGCTACGAGCAGGTCATGGCCAGCCAGTACCTCGACATGGTCGTCTCCGGTAAGCGGAATTCTTCATAGGACCTTGACATTATTTTCGAAGTCATTAATCTTGTATCTTATCATTTGCGTAATTTTGTCAACTAGTATACCGATGAGAGTTTCACCACCTGCTAAACCAGTTGTGACTAAATGCAAAGCGATTTGAGGGTTGTATCCGTGGCATTATGAACCCTATAAAAATACATGGAAGTCATAAATTGTGTTGTCACCATTTTCTTTAATTATGCTTTTAGATTTATGCATCATCAGATTAATCTGAAAAAGTCCGTAAGGAACCACAAGTAATATATAATGCATAATAGTAGTTACTGACCATTAAAAGCAAAGAGAAAAAATGTACCAAAATACAGTGTGAAAACATACTAAGATTTTTGTGATCACTTGTAGGTATGGACTCATCCATCTTTTCCGTAAGACAATATGCCAAGCCGGATGATTGCGGTAACTGCGCCGTACAGGAGGGCGATTAGGCCACCAGGTGGGAGTCGTGGTGAGGATCAATACTTAAGACTTGAATACGATTATTATAATCCCAAACTGGAGGCCGAGTATAGTTACAAAATAAATATACATCATGTCGAAAATCATAAAATAACCTGCTTTAGAGAGAGAATCAAATCTGACGTTGTAGGGAAGGGAAGCTAGTTCCTTGTTGTCATACCCTTCAATTCCGGGATAGAAAATGTCGTATTGAACCAGGATAATGAAAGACTCCATACTTCATTTCACAGGAGAAATGACTTAAGGAAAGTACTGGCTTCTGACTGTCCTACACGAGCCCGCGATTTGTCATCCATACAGTCTTTCTGGGAAGACGTGTGCTCCCGTGGGAGCTTTGAGTCACCAATCACCATGAATCATTGGCATGTGCTTCAGGCATGGTTAGAAATTCCTCAAGATGACATTCGGAGGCTGTTTGGTTCCGTGGCACAACAAATACTGCAGTGAATTCGTGTACTTGGGGGACCCAGTTCATACTAGTTTTGATGAATATGTCCCGAACAGAATGGAAGTTTAATCGTCTAATAACCGTTACGTGATGAACACCTCTACAATGTTTCACAAACATCAGACTTTTGCTACATGTTGTGACACTTTCCATTCCCATGAGTGTATACTGAGACACATTGGACGCCATCGAGCGAGATGTAAGTAATCTGAACAGTGATAGCAAGAACATTCTAGAGTAATGAGCGTCACAGGAGTGAGCATGGGTTACGATTACTCCCATTGCTTTTCGTGTCTCGAGGAGTCCACAGCACGACACGTCGTCGCTACCTTCACGGCGAAGGGGAATGCTACACGATGCTATATATGTGCTAGGTATGTGCCTTTATTTCATTTGCTCATGACACTGATATTATAGATCGACTGGACAAAGTCCACATATGGATTAACCCTCCTGCCGTAGATGACTTGGTAAGGTCTCAGGCCAGTGGAAGCACCCATTTTTTTCGTCTTACGGTCGTATTGCATGCAGAAGACCAAAATCCAAGTTTTCATGGTTCTCGCTAGTATTTATTGTTATAAATCTTAAAAATGATTCAGCGTGTTCACTCGACGATTCCATCGTCTCTGGTATTTCTCGCTGAATCATCAATATAAATTAAAACTGATAAATTTCCTCCATTGATCAATAATTAATCAAGACGATGAACCCAACTTGTGACTAAACTTTTACGTACAGTTTTTCAAACGTTTTGTCATTCTAACAGATGTTTGATATCCTAGTATGTCGAGAAATGATCGAACGTGCTTGTATTTGTTCCCTTCTTATTCTTAGGTATTGATCGAATAATTCCTAAGTCTACTCTTGCAAAAGTCTCGTGCACCTCTTCCAGAGGATCATACGTTACACAAATTAATCTTCGCCTTGTAGGAGTTACATTGTTGAACATCAGATTTACGACTTGTTCACTACAACGTTTGGACTCTTCTGCTACTCGTTGTTTACTCGTTGTTTACTTTACACAATGGCCGGGGAACAAATTATATTACTATTCTTGAGTAAAATTACGCTGTTCTTGAGTAACTACCCACGCTATTTCCTTTATTAGAGATTTTGTGTGACAACCCATTCTCTTCAACTGGAATTCACTGACTCATATCGCCCACTGGGTACATAAAATTCAGCAACCATTTAAACATAATATGTTCCGTCATTATCATGAACTCTCTTCCTCCTAAGAACCAGTTGATGTGAGACAAAGCAATTTTCTATAGTAGTGCCTTAGTGCAGTTATATTCCAGCTTCTTCACCTGATAGAAAGCGAAAAATAAAGGGTGTTTACAACCATAATGCGACAGAATAGCAGCAACAGCAGAATTCAGCGCGTAAGCTACATAAATTCAGGGGAAGGGAGAGTAAGATTTGAAATCGCGTGCGACGAAGTCATTAAGAGACGCAGCCGCAGCTCGGGTTGGGGAATGATGACGAAGGATCCCGGGAGTTTCTTCTTCAAAGAATTCGTCAAGGCATTTGTTAAAGCGGTTGAGGAAATCGCGGAAACGCTAATCCAGGTGGCTGGACGGTGCGAATGCAGCGACAATGACTGGACCTCCTCACTCAGTTCGTGTTGCTGGAAGAACAGGCTCTCCAAAACATGGGTACGCTATCGCATACACTGCTGTTAAACGAGTTTATGTTGTTTTCTTTTTATCTTTCGATGGACAGATGAATGTTTGGAATCCTATGATTTACTAGTCTGAAGAATATCTGTAGTTTGTTAACATTCCGCAGTTCAGAGAAGTTCGTGATAACTTCAGTTAAGTTGTGATCAGAACGAGTGCTGTCGCTCGTTGAAGACGCACAGATCTGTTTACTTGACTGAGTGCAAGGGGGCGCTTATCTATAGTTACAGACACACAGTAAACTAATTGGACTCTCTTGCATCGCTGTTTTGTGTCTTCGCTGAAAATGGTTACGTCGTAGAGGTGCGCAAGAGGTTGTGTTCGGGTGAGTCGTAAATCCATCACCTGTAAATAAATGGCATGTGAAAATATGTATACAATCCTGTACGCGCAAAAAAAAAATGAATGGTCCTCGCTACTTAGATCGTAAGCGGGAAAACAATACGAAAAATTTTGATCATCTCTTAAAATTTCTGCTTCTTTACTTACTCGTATCCCTCTTGTAATTACATTATTATTCTGGTAAGATCTTTTTAAATTAAATAATAGTAACATACGTCATTGTCGTAGCTGATAACATCCTGCACGGCGATGCAGAAGTGCTTGAACAAACAAGCGCGGTCAGCGTAACATCCTTTCTCCTTCCCGAGGCAGCTGTTTAACCTTATCCTACTTCTGCTTAAAATATGTGGTTCGTGGCCTTCCCGTAACTTCCAAAAGTGTCTACGTGTATTTGACGAGAACAGTTCCACCCGTTATGTGTTCGCAGAGTCGCTCCGGATGTACCCGTCTGCCTTCGTCCTCGACCGCCAGTGCGTGCGACCCTACCGCCTGCCGGCCACAGAGCACTGCCGGGGAGTCGAACTGCGGCCCGGGGACGACGTCTGGGTGTTTGTCCACGCCATCCACAACGACCCCAAGTACTTCCCACAGCCAGAGCGCTTCGACCCGCAGCGCTTTAGCCCCGAGAACAGGCGCAGCATCAACAAGTCCACTTACTTCCCCTTCGGATCTGGGCCTCGCATGTGCATTGGTAAGCATTTTTCTCGTGTTGCAACCAACTATTGGGACATTAAACTTCTTGTACGAATGCATGTTTTCGCGGCGACATCCGTTAGTAAAACATTCTCGGGTTTCAAGCCGCGTCAAGTGGTTTACTGCCCACGAGCTTTCGGCAGAGATCTCCTCTGCCACTGTCAAGTTGATGACAATGGCAGACGATATCTCTGCCGAAAACTCGTGGGCAGTAAACCACTTGACGCGGCTTGAAACCCGAGAATGTTTTATTAGTGAAACTTCTTGATCGTCCGGTCACTGTTTATATTGGTGACCTCAGCTTGTTCACTGGTTTACTTCCAGGGATAAGGGTTGCAGTAGTGTGGCGCTGTTTGCCGAAGTCTTTTTACCCACATTAAAAAATGATTGTTATATTCTCTTGCATTGTGACTTTTTCATTGCACAGTACACGGAGTACATTGAAAGTAAATACACTGACCATGCAGGAAGAACACATAGGTCAAATAACTTTCTCGTAAACAGAATGACGCTCCTTAGACAAACGTAAATATAATTAACATATTGCTTCGGGCCCTTGTCGTGTTATTGTCGTCTTTTTCACTCCAAAGACTGGTTTGATGCAGCTCTCCACGCTATTCTATCCTGTGCAAGCCTCTTCATCTCTGAGTACCTACTGCAACCTACATCCCGCTGAATCTGCTTACTGTATTCATTTCCTGCCCCCCCCCCCCCTACGATTTTAACCGCCCCCCCCCCCCCACGCTTCCCTCCAGTACTAAATTGGTGACTCCTTGATGCCTCACAAAGAGCTCTACCAATCGAAACCTTTTTCTAGCGAGCTTGTGCAACAAATTTATAAGAGAAATTCTATTCAGTACCTCCTCATTAGCTACGTGAGCTACCCATCTAATCTTCAGCTTTCTTCTGTAGCAACACATTTCAAATGCTTCTATTCTCTTCTTGTCTAAACTGTTTATCGTCCATGTTTCACTTCCATACATGGCTACACTCTGTACAAACACTTTCAGAAAGGTCTTCCTGACACTTAAATCTGTACTCGATGTTAACAAATTTCTCTTCTTCAGAAACGCTTGTCTTGCCATTGCCAGTCCACATTTTATATCCTCTCTACTTCGGCCATGATCAGTTAGTGTGCTTCCCAAACAGCAAAACTCACCTACTACTTGAAGTGTCTCGTTTTCTAATATATTTCCTTCAGCATCACCTGATGTAATTCGACTAAATTCCATTATCCTCGTCTTGCTTTGGTTAATGTCCATCTTATATGCTTTTTTCAACTCCGCTTCCAAGTCCTTTGCTTTCTCTGACATAATTACAATGAAGCAGCAGATCTCAAAGTTCTTATTTCTTCTCCCTGGACTTTAATTCTTACTCCAAATTTTTCTTTCGTTTCCCTTAGTGCTTGCTCAATATACAGATTGAATAACATCGGGGATAGGCTACAATCCTGTCTCACTCCCTTCTCAACAACTGCTCCCCTTTCGTGCCCGTTGAGTCTTATAACTCCCATTTGGTTTCTGCATAAATTGTAAACAGCCTTTCGCTCCCTTTATTTTACCCCTGTCATCTTTAGAATTTGAAAGAGAGTATTACAGTCAACATTGTCAAAAGCTTTCTCTAAGTCTACAAATGACATAAATGTATGTTTGCCTTTCATTAACCTATCTTCTATGAGAAGTCGTAGAGTTAGCATTGCCTCACGTGTTCCTAGATTTCTTCTGAATCCAAACTGATCTTCCCCGAGGTCGGCTTCTACCAGTTTTCCATTCTGCTGTAAAGTATTCATGTTAGTATTTTGCAGCTGTGACTTATAAAATAAATAGCTCGGTAAATTTCACACCTGTCAGCACCTACTTTCTTTGGAATTGGAATTATTTTACTCTTCTAGAAGTCTGAGGGTATTCCGCCCGTCTCACATCTCTTGCTCACCAGATGGAAGAGTTTTGTCATGGCAGGCTCTGCCCAGGCAATCAGTAGCTCTGACGGAATGCTGTGTACTCGCGGGGCCTTGTTCTGACTTAGGTCTTTCAGTGCTTTGTAAAATTTTTCACGCAGTATCATATCTCCCTTCTCATCTTCATCTACGTTCTTTTCCATTTCCATAATATTGCCGCTTGTATAAACCATACTCCTTCCACATTCCTGTTTTCCATTCTTTGCTTAGCACTGCTTTTCCATCTGAGCTCTTGGTATTCGTATAGGTGAATCTCTTTTCTCCAAAGGTTTCTTTAATTGTCCTGTGACATATGCGTCTACATTCTTACATTTGTCCTTTAGCCACTTTGCACTTTCTGTTGATCTCATTTTTTAGATGTTTTTATTGTCTTTCGCCTCGTTCATTGATTGCATTTTTATATTTTCTCCTTTCATCGATTAAGTTCAACGTCTCTTGTGTTAACCAAGAATTTCTACAAGCCCTTGTCTTTTTACCTGCGTGATCCACTGCTGCCTTCACTATTTCATCTCTGAAAGCTACCCATTCTTCTTCTACTATATCCCTTTCCCCTGTTCTTGCCAGTCGTTCCCTAATGCTCTGTCTGAAACTCTCTACAACCTCTGCTTCTTTCAATTTACACAGGTCCAATATCTTTAAATTGCTACCTTTTAGCAGTTTCTTCCGTTTTAATCTGCAGTTTATTACCAATAAATTGTGGTCAGAGACCACATCTGCCCCTGTAAATGCCTTACAATTTAAAATCTGTTTCCGAAACCTCAGTCTTACCATTATGCGATCAATCTGAAACCATCCTGTGTCTCCAGGTTTTTTCCACGTATACAACCTTTTTCATGGTTCCTGAACCAAGTATTAGCTATGACTAAATTACGCTCTGTGCAAAATTCTGCCAGGCGGCCTCCTGTTTCATTCCTTTTCCTCAGTCCATATTCGACCTACTACTTTTCCTTCTCTTCCTTTTCCCACTATCGAATTCCAGTCCCCCCATAACTATTAAATTTTCAGCTCCCTTGACTGTCTGAATAATTTCTTTTATCTCATAATGTATTTCCTCGATGTCCTCCCCATCTGCGGAGCTAGTTGGGATTTAACTTCAGATACAGCTGTTTATTAAAAAAAAGGATTGTCTCAAAAGAGGAACGACACAAATGACATCAGCGCTCAGCGTTCAGAATAACGTGTTTCAGCTATGTGGCCGAAAGCAATGAGTATCCGCAAGTAGGAGGCAATCTTCAAATTTCTAATGACCACACAACAGGCAATAATGATGAATACAAGGTATTTAATCAGCGATAGCTGCTGTATTGCAGACCTCTTGGTCCACGGGGAAAACAGTGGTTCGCCATATCATGTGATTGGGTTATCGTCAGACGTAGACTGGCGCATGATACTGGCAGGCCTTGTCTGGCGCAGTAAGCAGGCTCTCCATCTCTGAGTCTGCAAGGACTGGAACTACCGCACACCGTCGTATCGAGGGTGAACTGTGTGTCGTCGGCATAGCCATGTGCCATGCGCTGCAAAGTGTTAGTTTCACGGTCCACCTTGAACTGTCGCACACTCTAACAGAGGCCACAATGCAGCGCATCACGTGTCATTTCGGTGCTGGACAACAAGAACTGATGAGCAGTAAACACGTTACACCGTCACGGACCCTCGAAGTATAGAGGAAGGCTGGCTCAATCAATGTGTCACGGTACACAAAAGTAAATGCCGAAGACAAGATATGGGCATTTTATTCCACTTGCCATCAACAGAC
The DNA here is from genome assembly GCF_021461385.2 of Schistocerca piceifrons. NCBI lineage: Eukaryota > Metazoa > Arthropoda > Insecta > Orthoptera > Acrididae > Schistocerca > Schistocerca piceifrons. The sequence goes on from NC_060139.1 coordinate 684,056, forward strand.
AGGTTTCTGTTAGGATATGGAGGTATGAGGGTAGTCATAAGGTTTTAATTATTGCATTATTTTTGTTGTTGCAGTTATGTATCTGCAATACTGGTGAACTCTGAAATCCTCACATCGCTGTACCGTGCCACGCCACTGAAATTTAGAAAAGAAAATGGCGCATCCCATTTTAAGGGGAAGAACGTTGGAACGATCATTTTTGAGTTGATGAAGTTGAATTGCTGAAGTGGTGCATAAACTCAGCGTGAAGACCCGGGAGTCGCAAGAGGAGGCCCGCGTTCTCAAAGACAAGCGCGCCGTAATCGAGGCAATAGCTGAAAAAGTGAAAAATCACTTATGGATGAATTTTCAACATCTTGCACGACGTTTTCAACATAATAAATATCACCGGTTGCTGTGTTCCGCGACTGCTGACATCCATTCACTATCTCGAATGTCCTAAGCTCGTGGTCGTGCGGTAGCGTTCTCGCTTCCCGCGCCTGGGTTCTCGGGTTCGATTCCCGGCGGGGTCAGGGATTTTCTCTGCCTCGTGATGACTGGGTGTTGCGTGATGTCCTTAGGTTAGTTAGGTTTAAGTAGTTCTAAGTTCTAGGGGACTGATGACCATAGCTGTTAAGTCCCATAGTGCTCAGAGCCTCTATCTCGAATGACCTCGATGTCGACGGGACGTTGCAGCATAATCTTCCTTCAATTTGACACTCATTCAAAAAGCCCGTCGAACGGAGGCAGCGATGGATATGCTGCAGCTGTGTCAAGACTGTTCTCAGGCTTCAGACGCCTCTAGATGCAACATTATGACCCCGACACAGAGGACGAAAGAAAACAGTGACAACATGTTGGTTCTTCGCCGCCGAAACGGGCGATACCCAGCCAACGTAGAGTCAGGTGATGCTGGATGCCATGGTTTGGTCAAAACAAATTATGTTCATAAGGGGCAAACTGTAACAGTAGCATACTACCAAAATCTCCTCACTGTAAACTTCCCAAGGGGCCGATTTTGAACCACAACAATTTTCCGCAGCATTCTGCACAGGACACAATTATGCGTGCTTCTCCTTTGGACTATACACAGACCTGTAAAATTGGCGTAGTGTATCATAGACTATCATAATTAAGCATAGACTGTAGTAGATTTCCTAGCAGCGTTGGTCAGTTACCTGTACGTTAGATGCGTTGCATACGTGTAGTGTGTTACCCCATCACAGTCGCTTTCTTTACATGTGCGATCGGCGTCTCTCTAGATTCCATTAAAAACCAGAAGCGCTGAACCGTCTGGACACTGAATGAGGATTTATAAAGGGCCGTGTAACATACGGAATATTTTTCTTCTACATAGTTGTCCTCTTGTCTGTTAGTTAAAAATAGCAGTATTTATAACAAAACACAAATTGTCAACGTTTAATTTAGGTTTTATTGTAGTAAAAATATAGAAAACAAACACGTTTATCATACAGCGTTAGAAAACGATATTTTCGCAACAAAAATGTAAAATAAAAAAAGCTGCAACACAAAATTATGTCAATCTTAGCTTCAAAACTTATTCGATTAAATGAAATATATTTCTACTACTCATAAATAACTTTCGCGTTTATCAATAATAACAGGAATTTCTTGCCCTGGGTACAACATGAGAACAATAATTACATACTTTTATGTCTGTGGGTGTAAACTATGACTGCATCAAAAGAAATTGCTTTGGAGACATAAAAGCGCGGAAATTACACGATTAGCTGATTTATATTACTTACTAAATGCGAGTGTATATTCTGCGTGTACAAAACTAACAGGCAAACAAAGAGAAGTTGTTGGCTCCCAGATCCTCTCTTACACATCCATTTGTATTTCCTTCCTTACCAAAACTGCCGGTAGTCCTACCATTTACTACACCATTTATGTAGTGTGATAAAACTACCAAACCATATTGGTAGACGGCAGCTCGTAAAACTGAATCATTCCGCTATATTCTCCTGACATGGCATCCAGTAAGTACTTGAGGAAACATTGGTTACGAGGCATTTTCGGAATGACGACGAGGTGATTTTCAAGTTGGAACATTTTCTGGACAACCAAAATGCAGACAGCCAAAGCGCTTGCCATGTCATGATATGTAGATAAAAAAAAAAGATGTTTTACAAAAGAATGACTGTACCGAGTTAGTAAAAAACAGCGAAACTTTGACAGTTAAGAAATGCTTGAGAGTTCAGTCCACAGAAATAAAATTTTTTTTCGAACTGTTAAGAAAATAAGATTTTTTTCGAACTGTTTAGAAATTTCTAGGATTGATAGTGAACTTGGAGAGAGTTAAATATACACGGGTACGCCAAAAATATGGAAACAGCAAAAACACAACACATTGCCATGCCTAATATGCAGTATGAGACCATTTGCCTTTCAAAATAGCTTCCAGTCGTCTGAGAAAGGACAGGTCACGTACGGTTTTCAAGGGAATCTTGTTGTCCTGCGAAATTTTGTCAAGTCGAGGTAACGATGATGGAGGTGGAAAACGATGGCACACCCGTCTCTCCAAAGTAGGCGACAAAGGCTCAGTAATGTTAGATACGGTGTCTGTTCCGGCCACAGGGGATGCTACAATTCATCCAGCCCTGGACGACGTGAGCTTAGTGAATAGAGGTCTTGTCATCTTGGAACAAAGCACCGCCACTAGAGAGGGGAAAAGGGGGGGGGGTTTACCAGGGGATGGACCTGATAAGCCAAAGGTGATATAGACCTTGGCAGTAACGTGACCTTCCGGATTAACCACGGAACCCATGGGATGTCACGATATGGGTGCCCAAATCATCGCCCACCTGGTTCACTCCTGGGACCTAAAGACGGGCAGAAGTTGGGAACTGTGTGAAAAATGACTCCTCTTAGCGAACGACTTTCTTCCATTGCCCCATGGTAGAGGTTTTATCGCTTCGACACCATGTTTTCTGTTACAGGCATTTCCGCCAGCGACGAGCGGCTTTGCAGTTCTAGTTTGGTCCTGCTGACATAATTCGCGAGTGGGCCATCCACTTCTGCATAGACTTGTTACTGTTGTCCTCTTATTATTCGTCACAGTCCTCTTCAGTCACCATCTCTGACGATCACTCAACACACAGTCTCATCCGTGTTTCAACTTGGCGCATGATATTTTTTCCCTTTCCCTCTATATGGTATAAACGATACAGTGACTGTTGAACTGTTGAAACACCAAACACTTTGGCTCCCTTTGTCACGTAAACATCCTTCATACGAGCAGAAACAATTTGCCCACGTTCGAATTCACTCAGCTCTTACACAAGGCACTCAAAACTATACAGAACACCGCTGTTGGCACGACTGACCCTTGTACCGTACTCAGGACACAGCAAGGCTGCCATTTGTGGTCAGGTACAACAAGGCATGCTGCAGGCTTGGCTAGCATCTGCATTTATGATTAACAATGCATTTCTGGCAGTCTTCCCATATTTTTGTCCAACCTCTGTACGAGCACATGCAGCGTTAAGTGAGTATACTGAAGAAGGAAATTCTGGTCAAGAAATCATCTCGGTTGCCAAAATTCTCCTATAACACTCTGCACAAGCACAAGCGGAACCAGCCAGCCGTGAAGATCTGGACCACCGTTACTGTGGCTGTGAAGTCGTCGCATATGCTTCATGTGTAGACTGCACATTCTGACGAAGACACTTGTAAATGGCTCTGCGAGATCATCTGTTTAATTGTGATTGTCCAGAATTATAAATTAGAGCTTGGGCAGCCGAGGCGGTTTCGTTTATCGAGATTTCTTACTTTATGGATGGCTACGGCATCGAGAGAAACGAATAAAAGTGATTACAAGATACGTTCGACTGATAGTTTAAACCGCGGTCCTCACAGGATCACCTTGTGGAAGCCTAGAAACTAGGTAATAGGTGTGTACCGAGAAATTTTTCCTTTAAATGAAGACGATGACGAGCTACAAATAGCTAATCTTTAGAGATATACTAGAATGAAACATCGGTAAGCACCTCCTGAAAGATACACATGTTCGTTTTGGGCTAATTATGTCTTCTACACAACTGAATAATAGGAAAGTAATTAATACTAACTCCTTGAGAACACCAGTAGGTAGCAAATTACGAGCACAGAATATGCTTCTGACTGGGGTCTTGTTGTTGCAGCCCAGAGGCTCGCGTTGATGGAGGTGAAGCTGGTGCTGGTGCACCTGCTGGCGCGGTTCAGCCTGATGGCCGTCGCCGAAACGCCGGCGACTCTCCAGACGGACCCCAACAGTCTGACGATGGCCATCAAGGGCGGCAGCTGGCTCGGGGTGCAGCGCAGACGTCGAACACAATTGGACAGCGAAGTTGCCTCGTTCGGGGGCTCTCGAGAGAGCGCGTTAATGAGAAATTTGTAACTGGTACTACTCTAGTACAAGAATCTTGTGTTCTGTAGAATATGAGAGCAGAAGGGGATCACAGGTAGTCCGTGGAGAACTTTTCAACTGACGCGCAGCACTTGCGACATACAAATTCGAGGTCTGTAAATAAGTAATGACCCACATTTTTTACGAGAATCTTAAGAAGAAAGTAGAGCTGTCTCCAACTCGAAGGATCGTTTTAACACGGCAGTGCTTTATTAGGCGTTGTTAAATTGAAGAGAATATGTTTTTGCCCTTCTCCAATTTTTCGATAAATAACTAGCCAGCTACAGAATTACCTGCAGTGGCCTCCCCACCACAGTGAAGTTTCTTCATCAACAGAGGTGAAAGCTGTGATAACAGAGAAATCTGAAGACCGCCTGACGATTAAATCTCGGGCATGTGGAGTCCGACAACCACTACATCACCTCGCAATATGCAAGTTACACGCAGAATACGCACAGTAAACTACAAATTTAGTCTGCCGCTTTCAAATCAGTCTTCTTGGAAAGTACCTGCTATAGTAATGATCCTACGCACCTCTGGTAATCAAGCATGTAATCTGCCTCTATTATTCGCCCACAGTGTTATTGCACCTGGGAGTTTGGGCCCTTCGGTCAGTTTATCGAGCGTTTTTACCCTGGTAATTCACGAGGATACGCTAAACCACTTGATAATATATGCACAGCTGTGCCGAACACATTCACTGTGGGATGCGGTTTCCTTGGCCACCACCGTGCCTGTGACGTCACCGCATGTTTCCTGCAACAGCCGTGGGAGTCCAGGTACAATGATATCGTGGTTAGGTAGTACACTTATATTCTGAAAAATACCTTACGGTGCGTTGTGGAAGGTAGTTGCGGCTCCACTATCGTTCGCTCTCCCTTCTCCTTTCCATTCCTGTATTGCAAGTGGGAAGAACCGCAGCCAGTAAACCTCTGTAACGGCTCCAATTTATCTAACTTATCTTGTTGTAGTCATTTCACGTGAAACATAGCAGGAAATAATACGTTCACTGTTTCCTCTTGGAATGTTTGTTTTCTAAATTTCAATAGCAAACCTCTCCTCGATACTCAACTCTTATCTTGTAAAATCTTGCAGTTTACTAAACATCTCCCTAACGGCCTCGCGCTTCTTAAACGATACCATAACAAAACGTGACACACTTCTTTGCATTTTCTCAATTTCTTCTATTAATACAGCCTGGAAATGGTCCCAGACTCACGAAAAACATTCAACAAAACGTTTTACAATTGTTCTGAAAGCCACTTATTTTGTGGATGAATTCTATTTCCAAATTTTTATTCCAGTGACTCTCAGCCTGGCAACTGTTTCCTCTACTGTTCGTTTTATGTGGCCGTTCCACTTGCGTCTGTCCGGTCGGACAGTTACTCCTTGGTATCTTACAGCTGGTACTGTTTCCAGCGGTTTACCACCGATATTGTAGTAGTTGTATTAGATCACCTGTACAAGGGTTTCGACATATTGTGGCATTACAATTTAAGAAATAACAAGATTTATTTGTATAGACATTTATATACTTGCAGATCTGGTTTGACAGGGATGGGACGAGTGGTTGGTCGTGAACTGAGAGCAGGAACTATTGCAATATTTTCTTGAAGTTGTTTGGAGGAAACAAGGACAAACAAAATCTGGATGGTAATATTAAGACTAAATCTTTTACTCTCCCACGTACAAGACTGGCTCAGACTCATTGGAATAATAATTAAGAAGTATAATTCATTCAGAAAAGAAGTGGTCGACAAAACATTGTTTAAAGCAGTGCTATCTTATTCGGTTTATCCCTAGAACAAATGCTATTTCTCAAGGAAGATATTTAATAATTTACACACTGTACAACACTACTTCTCCCTCTCATTGACTGTACACACACACTTACACACTTTGCACACTACATACAATACATACACATTATTTCCTAACAATGTACACAGTATCAGCTGACATCATGAGATCAGTGATGATGTTTGTTTCCATTTTGTGTACGACAACTCGTTTGCTAGCCTCAAAAACCGACTCACTGTCCTTCTACATAGAGTCAGATGTTCAACTTAGAAAGACGACGAAATACTAGTATTATACAGTGTTCACCTTTGAGAGCAAGTATTTCCAGGTAAGAAAAAGAACGAAAGAAAACAAAGTTAGTGTATAAGTGTTATTTGAAATAAGGTTTTAGTATTATTATCGTTATAATTGTCTACTTGTGTTATATTTTTTGTCAAATCCCTAACCAGAGTTATTTAAGTAATCCTTCATTGTATAAAACGCATTGCTTAACAGGTGTTTTAACCGCCTTTTTAAATAAGGTACTGTTAGTAATCTCTTTAATCTCCTTGGTCAATCTATTGTGCAATTTTATTCGTATGTAGAAAACTGTTTTCTGATTTCTATTGGTATTTTGTAATTGTAAATTCAGTGTAGATCTAATTCCATGATCATGACAGAGCTGTTTGTGCAGTAATTATCATGAACGAGTTTATTTGTGATGCATGCAACTAACTGATTATGTACTCACACGCTGTCTTTAAAATCTCCACTGTTTCTTACATATCTTTACAATAAACTCTGCTACTATTGCCCTTTTCTGTCGTTCGAAAACTGTGTTCTTTTTTGTGTGTCTTTATTGTTCGGAAACGAATTCCATAGTTAAGAACTGAGTGTACATTTGAATAGTCTGCAACTTAAAGATACTAGCTGTTACATAATTATGACAGGATTCTAAGGATATAACATACTGATGACATCCTGTTTCAGGTAACTTTGCCTGTTCAACCACTTAAACTGAGAATCGGTATTCTTCCGCAGAAATTCTGTGTTTGTTATTTAGTCTGTAGAGATGCCGCCTATATTTAGTTTAAGTGTCTTTTTTTCCTCTTCAAACTAAAATTCCTGGCATTTGTTTTCCTTGTGTTCACTGTCACATTATTTCATATTGACCTGTTGTAAACTTCTTGAGGGTTTCATCTGCTTACTCTGCTAGGAGTTCTCTTGTTTTTTGAGTGATTATAATATTACTGTTACCAACAAATGGAATTTTGATCCCATAACTAAAACTACTGGGAAACTCACTGATGTATATCGCAAACAGTGTTGGTCCTAATACTCTACCCTGAGGACATTTAATGTATTTTCCTTGTGATAAGTGTGTGTACTCTTTGTACCTTATCTGCTGGGTGTATAATTATAATCAATCATTACCTATGCCTTTTATTCCTAATGATTCTAGCTTATTTAATAGAATTTTGTGGTCAACAGCATTAAGAAGGTCTAAGAATATGGCTATGAAGTACTTATCCTTGAAACAAGAATCAGCTACCACTTTTGTGAAGTCCACAGTGGCTGATTCCATACTTCTACCATTCTGAATATAAACTGTGATTCACATAGAAGATTGCATTTGTACAAATAATTCTTTAAGCTATCATAACTAACTCTATTATTTTTGAGAATGATGACAGCATGGAAATCGGCAAGCCAATAGCTATCTGTGTCTTCTGCATGACATTTCTTTGGCGGGGGAACCGCTGTTGCCTATTTTAAATATTGTGGAAATTCCCCAGATGGAAGTGACTCATTTATTACGCTTCTGAAGGAACCCTGTGTCGACACACATATTGGTACTTTATTTAAACCTACAAACGTTTTTATTTTTAGACATTGCACAATTTTACTGTCTTTCTATTCTATGACTGGTAGAAACCTCACTACACTTAGTGCATAGTTGTTAAAAGATGCTACGTATTTTTTCGGATTTTTACTGTAATTTCTCTACATAACTTGAAGTATGTTCATCCATATAATTTGGTAGGTGGTGTGGATCACTTATAACTCTAACACTCCACTTAATGGCATGTTAATATGCGTTTGTCTCTTCCTGTTTCCTGTTTAATGACGTCACAGAGTGCTTTGCATATAGTCTCTGCATTTTATACTTTTTTCCCATTAAACGATATTTTTGCAGCGAACATCGCCTTCCTCTAAATCTTTGTGTACCTATGATAAAATTTTAAGCACCCTCTTTCATTATGACACTTTTCCTTGGAACTGAGCTGGGCTTCTTAAAACTGACTGTTACCCATTTGTGAGAGTTTAGAGAATTTCGAATTTACTCTAGTTTCCCTACACACTTCACCCCATCTTTGATTTGCTACTTCTCTTAAAATATTGTATTCTGATTTCTGATAAATATATTTAGTAGGTCAGCAGGGGTGTAAAGCTAGTTTGCGTCCGTAGTTGGAAAGTTCACGTGCACCCTGGGTAACGCTAAATGAAGTAGCACCATACTGGCGACCAGACAATCGGTAAACGATCTCCTGGTCATAATCAAATCACGATGACTCACAGAAAACGAAATGCTGAGTGTCCTTCTGAGGGCAACTTGATTAGACAGCTCAGACCAATCGTACAAGTCTGCCAACTTAATATTGAAGGCATAAGTAAAGCCAAATGCCAATACATGCATAAAATGTTAACATTGTACAACAATGACATAGTTGCAATCCAGGAGACCCATACAGAAAACGATGAGCAGCTAAGATCAAGAGGTAAAATAACGGGCTATGACCTGATAGGTGCTCCACATCACAGGCATTATGGTACAGCAACGTACATTAGAAAGGACATAGAAGATGCAGTCCTTATTTCTACATCTACCACATGTGATATCCACGAAGTTACTGCAAAAGTAGGTGAACTAACAGTAAACAACATCTACAAACCTCCAGGCCACTCGTGACCTCCACAAGTTGTACAACCCCTGCCTCACCCCACAATATATGTGGGTGACTTCAACAGCCACCACGAACTGTGGAAATACCGCACATCTGACCAGAATGGTGAAGACTTGGTGAAATGGGCTGAAGACTGCAATACACAGCTAATCTTTGACGCCAAAGACCAAAGTACATTTCAGTCAGCTGCATGGGGAACTGAAACCCACCCTGATCTATGCTTTGTTACGGCTGACACTAATAACAAACCAATACCAGCCTCCCGCAGAATACTTGGGGACTTGCCTCACTCCCAACATCGTCCGGTGCTCATAGAAATAGGCCTTACTATCCCCCTAATTTCCTCATATCCTCGGCCCAGATGGAACTTTGGGAAAGCGGACTGGGCTACTTTCTCAGAAAAAAACTTGGTAAACGCCTTGGATGGATACCTCCAACTTATAAAAATTACAAAAGATTTGTGGGAGCAGTCATCAGCTCAGCTAAGAACAGCATTCCCCGGGGATTTGGAAAAGAATACGTGCCGGAGTGGTACGAAGAGAGTGAGCGCCTCTATAAACAGTTCCTAGAGCATGTGGACAGGGAGACTGCAGATGACTTATTGCACAGTCTGGACGCTGCCAGGCGTACTAAATGGATAGAGACTGTTGAGGAAATGGACTTCACAAAATCAAGCAGATAGGCGTGGTCGCTACTGCGGAAGCTTGGTGGCAGTAGCAGGAACCAACGACCAACCAGCTCTATTTCTCCAAACACAGTTGCGGCGCACATCAGTAAAACCTCTAGAGCTCCAGGGGATCGAGCTCATACCATAAAAGTTAAAAAGGAACTTAAAAAGTTGTAATCTTTAGTAGGAAACAATTCACTACACTCGCAGCCCTTCTCAATCGAAGAGATAACACTGGCTCTGAGAGACATCAAGCCACGGAAAGCCCCAGGTTTTGATGGAATTCATCCAGAGTTTCTGATTCACTGCGGTAAATTTGCAAATTATGGCTTGCATAGCTCTTCTCTAGCATGATGGGAACTGGAAGAATACCATATTCCCTTAAGAAAGCAAAAATCATAGCGATACTGAAACTAGGTGAACCGAATGACCAACCAAACAGCTACCACCCAATTGCCCTTCTTAGCATGATCTACAAACTACTGGAGAGACTTATATGTAACAGAATTAGTCCAGATATCCTAAAGTGTACCCCTGTGGAACAAGCAGGCTTCCGGCCAAACAGGAGCTGCACAGACCAAGTCCTCGAGGCAGGCTTCCAAAGACAAGAAAAAACATCAGTGGCATTTATAGACCTGACAGCGGCTTATGATACTGTATGGAGGCAAGGCCTGATTTTAAAACTACTCCGCATCGTGCCATGTTTGAAAATGGCTAACCTCACCAACGAGATGCTCTGCAGCAGACCATTCCAGGTGATACTTGGAAATTATAGGAGCAAAACAATGAAGCTCAATAATGGCTTGCCCCAAGGATCAGTCCTGGCACCGCTACTTTTCAGCATGTATATAGCCGATATGCCTAATACAAAATCTGAAAAGTTTGGATATGCAAATGACTGGGCCATAGCTACACAACATTGAGATATGGAGCATACTGAGACTGTCTTGACAAGCGACTTGTCCTTGCTGGGAACGTACTTTCGTGAATGGAGACTACAACCTAGTCCAACTAAAACTGAGGCTACGTGTTTCCACCTGAATAATAAATTGGCTAACAGACGTCTTAAGATATATTTTGATAACAATATTCTCCCTTATAATAAAAATCCAAAATACTTGGGAGTGACATCAGATAGAACTCTGAGCTACAAACAACACCTCATCAACACCGCTGCAAACATCCGTACTAGAAACAATATCATTCAGAAACTATGTGGTACCAGCTGGGGCTCCTCCGCCTCTGCTTTGGGACTTGCCTACTCTGCGGCAGAGTACTGTTCCCCTGTTTGGCAAAAGAGCGCTCGCACCAAGATGGTGGACACAGTACTGAACCATACTATGAGGATTATTTCAGGTACAATAAACTCAACCCCCATTCACTGGCTACCAGTACTGAGCCACATACCGCCACCTCACTTAGGAAGAGAACATGAGCTTCTCAGAGAATTTAAAAAAATACAAGACAACCCGCAACTTCCGATTCACGCTATGAGCAATGGCATTGACAGAGATAGGTTGCGCTCTACGCATCCACCTCTTATAGGGGCTAAAGATCTGGAGGAAAATGGTTTCTGTCTTGAAGAACGCTGGAAAGTGGAATGGGAAGAATCAGCACCACCACAGGTAAACACCTTACTGAAACCGTCGAACAGACCTCCAGGCTTTGGCTTACCACGTAAAACCTAGACCATCCTCAACAGGATCAGGACGGGCCATGGCCGATGTGCGGACTCTCTGCACAAATGGGGAAGAGCACCATCCCCAAAGTGCGACTGCGGCGCTGAGAAGCAGACGATCCGGCACATCATTGCAGAGCGCCCTCTGAGAGTCTACTCAGGTCAAACAACGGACTTCCTGGATGCGACTCGAAGTGCAGTTCAATATACACTCCTGGAAATTGAAATAAGAACACCGTGAATTCATTGTCCCAGGAAGGGGAAACTTTATTGACACATTCCTGGGGTCAGATACATCACATGATCACACTGACAGAACCACAGGCACATAGACACAGGCAACAGAGCATGCACAATGTCGGCACTAGTACAGTGTACATCCACCTTTCGCAGCAATGCAGGCTGCTATTCTCCCATGGAAACGATCGTAGAGATGCTGGATGTAGTCCTGTGGAACGGCTTGCCATGCCATTTCCACCTGGCGCCTCAGTTGGACCAGCGTTCGTGCTGGACGTGCAGACCGCGTGAGACGACGCTTCATCCAATCCCTAACATGCTCAATGGGGGACAGATCCGGAGATCTTGCTGGCCAGGGTAGTTGACTTACACCTTCTAGAGCACGGTGGGTGGCACGGGATACATGCGGACGTGCATTGTCCTGTTGGAACAGCAAGTTCCCTTGCCGGTCTAGGAATGGTAGAACGATGGGTTCGATGACGGTTTGGATGTACCGTGCACTATTCAGTGTCCCCTCGACGATCACCAGTGGTGTACGGCCAGTGTAGGAGATCGCTCCCCACACCATGATGCCGGGTGTTGGCCCTGTGTGCCTCGGTCGTATGCAGTCCTGATTGTGGCGCTCACCTGCACGGCGCCAAACACGCATACGACCATCATTGGCACCAAGGCAGAAGCGACTCTCATCGCTGAAGACGACACGTCTCCATTCGTCCCTCCATTCACGCCTGTCGCGACACCACTGGAGGCGGGCTGCACGATGTTGGGGCGTGAGCGGAAGACGGCCTAACGGTGTGCGGGACCGTAGCCCAGCTTCATGGAGACGGTTGCGAATGGTCCTCGCCGATACCCCAGGAGCAACAGTGTCCCTAATTTGCTGGGAAGTGGCGGTGCGGTCCCCTACGGCACTGCGTAGGATCCTACGGTCTTGGCGTGCATCCGTGCGTCGCTGCGGTCCGGTCCCAGGTCGACGGGCACGTGCACCTTCCGCCGACCACTGGCGACACCATCGATGTACTGTGGAGACCTCACGCCCCATGTGTTGAGCAATTCGGCGGTACGTCCACCCGGCCTCCCGCATGCCCACTATACGCCCTCGCTCAAAGTCCGTCAACTGCACATACGGTTCACGTCCACGCTGTCGCGGCATGCTACCAGTGTTAATGACTGCGATGGAGCTCCGTATGCCACGGCAAACTGGCTGACACTGACGGCGGCGGTGCACAAATGCTGCGCAGCTAGCGCCATTCGACGGCCAACACCGCGGTTCCTGGTGTGTCCGCTGTGCCGTGCGTGTGATCATTGCTTGTACAGCCCTCTCGCAGTGTCCGGAGCAAGTATGGTGGGTCTGACACACCGGTGTCAATGTGTTCTTTTTTCCATTTCCAGGAGTGTATTAAAAACCTAAATGTTAATTTGTAATTATATATATGTTGTTCATGACATAACTGTATTTAATTCTTTATGTCTTGTTTTTTAGTACCAAAGTTATAACGTTATTGTAGCAGCTTATTTCTCTATAAACGTGATTTGTACTTGCCATACGCTAAATAAATAATAGGTCAGCACTGTACAGAGACATTTTCTATGTGTGATTTTATTATTTTTATTTGTCATAAATACCCATAATGATCCATTATAGTATATAACACAGTTATCTATTTTACAATGCACAACATTATACTACATCGTATAAGGAATCCTTTTTCTTAATGCAAACTTTTACAAGATTAATTAACCATGGCTACCGGCTGCAATTGGGCTACCCTCTCCCCAGGGCAATGGCGGATTCAATGGCGTTCGCGTCGCACGAGGCGGAGGGACAATGTGGAGGCTGGCCGTGTGGCATCGCCCGCTCTGCCTGTGAGTGGACATGTGGCCGCTCCTTCAGCAAGGTACGAGCAGGCACACGGCGGGAGGGGTTTATTAGTTATTGGGAGCTCCAACGTTAGGCGGGTGATGGAGACCCTCAGGGAAATAGCGGAAAGGTCGGGGAAGAAGGCCAGTGTTCACTCTGTCTGCTTGCCAGGAGGTCTCATCCGAGAAATGGAGGACGCCCTGCCAGCGGCGATAGAGAGCACTGGGTGCACCCGACTGCAAATTGTTGCTCATGTCGGCATCAATGACTCCTGCTGTCTGGGTTCAGAGGTCATCCTCAGTTCATACAGGAGTTGGTGAAGGCGGAAAGCCTCGCTCACAGGGTGGAATCTGAGCTCGTTCCCAGAACCAATGTGGTCCTCTGGTTTGAAGCCGAATGAAAGGCTTAAACCAGAGGCTCAGACGATTCTGCGCAGATCTGGAGTGCAAATTTCTCGACCTCCGCTATCGGGTGGAGAAATCTACGGTCTTCCTGAATAGGTCAAGCGTGCACTACACGCAGGAAGCGGCTACAAGGGTAGTGGAGTACATGTGGAGTGCACATGTGGGTTGTTATGTTAGAGAATTCCCTCCATAGGCCCGACAAGACGCCTCCTGACACGCGACAAGGTAGCAGTAGGCAAAATGCAACAGGGAATAACAATATTAATGTGGTAATAGTAAACTGCAGGAGCGTCTATAGAAAGGTCCCAGAACTGCTCTCATTAATAAACCACATGGTAGAAGGGACGGAAATTTGGCTGAAACCAGATGTAAACAGTAATGAAATACTAAACTTAGACTGGAATGTATACCGCAGAGACAGGCTGGAGAGTGAAGGGGGAGGCGTTTTTATAGCGATAAAAAGTGCAATAGTATCGAAAGAAATTGACGGAGATCCGAAATGTGAAATAATTTGGGTGAAGGTCACGGTTACAGCAGACTCAGACATGGTAACTGAATGTCTCTATAGGCCCTCTGGCTCAGCAGCTGTTGTGGCTGAGCACCTGAAAGAAAATATGGAAAATATTTCGAGTAGATTTCCCCACCATGTTATAGTTTTGGGTGGAGATTTTATTTTACCAGATATAGACTGGGAGATTCAAACGTTTATAACAGGTGGCAGGGACAAAGACTCCAGTGAAATTTTTTTAAGTGCATTATCTGAAAACTACCTTGAGCAGTTAAACAGAGAACCGACTCGTGGCGATAACGTATTAGACCTTCTGGTGACAAACAGACCCGAATTATATGAAACAGTTAACGCAGAACACGGAATCAGCGATCAAAAAGCGGTTACACCATCGGTGATTTCAACCGTACACAGAAATATTAAAAAAGGCGGGAAGATTTTTCTGTTTAGGAGAAGTGACAAAAAGCAGATTTCAGAGTACTTGACAGCTCAACACAAAAGTTTTATCTTAAGCACAGATAGTGTTGAGCATCAGTGGACAAAGTTCAAAACCATCGTACAATATGCATTAGGTGAGTGTGTGCCAAGCAAGATCGTAAGAGATGGAAAAGAGCCACCGTGGTGCAACAACCGAGTTAGAAAACTGCTACGGAAGCAAAGGGAACTTCACAGCAAACATAAACATTACCAAAGCCTTGCAGACAAACAAAAATTTCACGATGCGAAATGTAGTGTGAGGAGGGCTATGCGAGACACGTTCAACGAATCCGAAAGTAAAGTTCTGTGTACTGACTTGGCAGAAAATCCTAAGAAATTTTGGTCTAATGTCAAAACGGTAGGTGGATCAAACCAAAATGCCCAGACAAATGACCAAAATGGTACTGAAACAGAGGATGACAGACTAACGGCCGAAATACTAAATGTCTTTTTCCAAAGCTCTTTCACAGGGGAAGACTGCACTGTAGTTCCTTCTCTAGATTGTCGCACAGATGACAAAATGGTAGATATCGAAATAAATGACAGAGGGATAGAAAAACAATTAAAATCGCTCAAAAGAGGAAAGGCCGCTGGACCTGATGGAATACCAGTTCGATTTTACACAGAGTATGCGAAGGAACGCGCCCCCCTTCTTGCAGCGGTGTACCGTAGGTCTCTAGAAGAGCGTAGCGTTCCAAAGGATTGGAAAAGGGCACAGGTCATCCCCGTTTTCAAGAAGGGACGTCGAACAGATGTGCAGAACTATAGACCTGTATCTCTAACGTCGATCAGTTGTAGAATTTTGGAACACGTATTATGTTCGAGTATAATGACTTTTCCGGAGACTAGAAATCTACTCTGTAGGAATCAGCATGGAATTTGAAAAAGACGATCGTGTGGAACCCAGCTCACGCTATTTGTCCTTGAGACACAGAGGGCAATAGACACGGGTTCCCAGCTAGGTGCCGTTTTTCTTGACTTCCGCAAGGCGTTTGATACAGTTCCCCACAGTCGTTTAATGAATAAAGTAAGAGCATATGGACTATCAGACCAATTGTGTAATTGGATTGAAGAGTTCCTAGATAACAAAACGCAGCATGTGATTCTCAAAGGAAAAAAGTCTTCCGAAGTAAGAGTGATTTCAGGTGTGCCACAGGGGAGTGTCGTAGAACCGTTGATATTCACAATATATATAAATGACCTTGTGGATAACATCGGAAGTTCACCGACGCTATTTACGGATGATGTTGTAGTATATCGAGAGGTTTTAACAATGGAAAATTGTACTCTAATGCAGGAGGATGTGCAACGAATTGACGCATGATGCAGGGAATGGCAATTGAATCTCAATGTAGACAAGTGTAATGTGCTGCGAATACATAGAAAGAAAGATCCTTTATCATTTAGCTACAATATAGCAGGTCAGCAAATGGAAGCAGTTAATTCCATAAATTATCTGGGAGTAGGCATGAGGGGTGATTTAAGATGGAATGACCATATAAAATTAATCGTCGGTAAAGCAGATGCCAGACTGAGATTCATTGGAAGTACTCTAAGGAAATGCAGTCCGAAAACAAAGGAAGTAGGTTACAGTACACTTGTTGGCCCACTGCTTGAATACTGCTTACCGGTGTGGGATCCGTACCAGATAGGGTTGATAGAAGAGATCCAACGCAGAGCAGCGTGCTTCGTTACTTCATCATTTGGTAATCGTGAAAGCGTTACGGAGATGATAAAAAAACTCCAGTGGAAGACTCTGCAAGAGAGATGCTCAGTAGCAAATGGGTTATAAATACAAAATCAAATAGGGATAATGCAGGAGTAGCTTTGATAATGAATAAGAAAATAGGAGTGCGGGTAAGCTACTACAAACAGCATAGTGAACGCATTATTGTGGCCAAGATAGACACGAAGCCCACACCTACTACAATAGTACAAGTTTATATGCCAATTAGCTCTGCAGATGATGAAGAAATTGATGAAATGTATAATGAGACAAAAGAAATTATTCAGGTAGTGAAGGGAGACGAAAATTTAATAGTCATGGGTGACTGGAATTCGAGAGTAGGAAAAGGGAGAGAAGGAAACATAGTAGGTGAATATGGGTTGGGGGGGAAGAAATGAAAGAGGAAGACATCTGGTACAATTTTGCACAGAGCATAACTTAATCATAGCTAACACTTGGTTCAAGAATCATAAAAGAAGGTTGTATACATGGAAGAATCTTGGAAATACTAGAAGGTATCAGATAGATTATATAATGGTAATACAGAGATTTAGGAACCAGGTATTAAATTGTAAGACATTTCCAGGGGCAGATGTGGACTCTGACCACAATCTATTGGTTATGAACTGTAGATTAAAACTGAAGAAACTGCAAAAAGGTGGTAATTTAAGGAGATTGGATCTGGATAAACTGATTAAACCAGAGGTTGTACAGAGTTTCAGGGAGAGCATAAGGGAACAATTGACAGGAATGGGGGAAAGAAATACAGTAGAAGAAGAATGGGTAGCTCTGAGGGATGAAGTAGTGAAGGCAGCAGAGGATCAAGTAGGTAAAAAGACAAGGGCTAATAGAAATCCTTGGGTAACAGAAGAAATATTGAATTTAATTGATGAAAGGAGAAAATATAAAAATGCAGTAAATGAAGCAGGCAAAAAGGAATACAAACGTCTCAAAAATGAGGTCGACAGGAAGTGCAAAATGGCTAAGCAAGGATGGCTAGAGGACAAATGTTAGGATGTAGAGGCTTATCT
Organism: Schistocerca piceifrons; assembly: GCF_021461385.2. Lineage (NCBI taxonomy): Eukaryota > Metazoa > Arthropoda > Insecta > Orthoptera > Acrididae > Schistocerca > Schistocerca piceifrons. The sequence goes on from NC_060139.1 coordinate 701,777, forward strand.
CACTAGGGGTAAGATAGATACTGCCTACAGGAAAATTAAAGAGACCTTTGGAGAAAAGGGAACCAGTTGTATGAATATCAAGAGCTCAGGTGGAAACCCAGTTCTAAGCAAAGAAGAGAAAGCAGAAAGGTGGAAGGAGTATATAGAGGGTCTATACAAGGGCAATGTACTTGAGGACAATATTCTGGAAATGGAAGAGGATGTAGATGAAGATGAAATGGGAGATACGATACTGCGTGAAGAGTTTGACAGAGCACTGAAAGACCTGAGTCGAAACAAGGCCCTGGGAGTAGACAACATTCCATTAGAACTACTGACGGCCTTGGGAGAGCCAGTCCTGACAAAACTCTACCATCTGGTGAGCAAGATGTATGAGACAGACGAAATACCCTCAGACTTCAAGAAGAATATAATAATTCCAATCCCAAAGAAAGCAGGTGTTGACAGATGTGAAAATTACCGAACATCAGTTTAATAAGCCACAGGTGCAAAATACTAAGATTGATTCTTTACAGACGAATGGAAAAACTAGTAGAAGCCAACCATGGGGAAGATCAGTTTGGATTCCGTAGAAATATTAGAACACGTCAGGCAATACTGACCTTACGACTTATCTTAGAAGAAAGATTAAGGAAAGGCAAACCTACGTTTCTAGCATTTGTAGACATAGAGAAAGCTTTTGACAATGTTAACTGGAATACTCTCTTTCAAATTTTAAAGGTGGCAGGGGTAAAATACAGGGAGCGAAAGGCTATTTACAATTTGCACAGAAAGCAGATAGCAGTTATAAGAGTCGAGGGGCATGAAAGAGAAGGAGTGGTTGGTAAGGGAGTGAGACAGGGTTGTAGCCTCTCCCCGATGTTATTCAATCTGTATATTGAGCAAGCAGTAAAGGAAACAAAAGAAAAATTCGGAGTAGGTATTAAAATCCATGGAGAAGAAATAAAAACTTTGAGGTTCGCCGATGACATTGTAATTCTGTCAGAGACAGCAAAGGACTTGGAAGAGCAGTTGAACGGAATGGACAGTGTCTTGAAAGAAGGATATAAGATTAACATCGACAAAAGCAAAACGAGGATAATGGAATGTAGTCGAATTAAGTCTGGTGATGCTGAGTGAATTAGATTAGGAAATGAGACACTTAAAGTAGTAAAGGTTCAAAAATGGTTCAAATGGCTCTGAGCACTATGGGACTTAACACTGAGGTCTCCTAGAACTTAGAACTACTTAAACCTAACTAACCTAAGGACATCACACACATCCATGCCCGAGGCAGGATTCGAACCTGCGACCGTAGCAGTCGAAAGTAGTAAAGGAGTTTTGCTATTTGGGGAGCAAAATAACTGATGATGGTCGAAGTAGAGAGGATATAAAATGTAGACTGGCAATGGCAAGAAAAGCGTTTCTGAAGAAGAGAAATTTGTTAGTATCGAGTATAGATTTAAGTGTCAGGAAGTCGTTTCTGAAAGTATTTGTATGGAGTGTAGCCATGTATGGAAGTGAAACATGGACCATAAATAATTTAGAGAAGAAGAGAATAGAAGCTTTTGAAATGTGGTGCTACAGAAGAATGCTGAAGATTAAATGGATAGATCACATAACTAATGAGGAGGTATTGAATAGAATTGGGGAGAAGAGGAGTTTGTGGCACAACTTGACAAGAAGAAGGGACCGGTTGGTAGGACATGTTCTGAGGCATCAAGGGATCACAAATTTAGCATTGTAGGGCAGTGTGGAGGGTAAAAATCATAGAGGGAGACCAAGATATGAATACACTAAGCAGATTCAGAAGGACGTAGGTTGCAGTAAGTACTGGGAGATGAAGAAGCTTGCACAGGATAGAGTAGCATGGAGAGCTGCATCAAACCAGTCATGACTGAAGACCACAACAACAACAACCGTTCAAAAGGAGGTCCTACACGATATTAGGAGGTATCCCATGATTTTTTTCACCTCAGCATAAGTGGTTGGTTTGTGCCGCCAATGCATCCTATGACAGTTCCCTCTCTGGAAAAGAGTAATGAATGAAAGTGTCTCTGTGTTTCCTAGGCTTTCCCTCCCTGCATCATTTCCCAAAATGTAAGTACATGCTAATTTTTTTCCTCTTCTCGGAAAATTCACCGGAAGAGATATAATTCGACGAACGTAGAGAATTAAAATAGCTGCAATCGACCAGATAATAGTACATAGATGATCCAGTGGAACACATCAGAAGCTCCTTGAGGATGTTCGAACTTTGTGAATTACCTGAAGAGAACGGTGCGTTGAGACACAGTCAACACTGATTTAGGAAACATCGTTCTTGTGACACACAATGAACTCTTTATTCGCAAGAAGTAAAAAGGGGATCTTAAATCAATTCTGTATTTTCAGATTTCCAGACGGCTTTTGACAGCGTTGTTCATAAGCGGCTTGTAATCAAATTGGCTGCTTATGGAATATCATCTCAGTTATGCGACTTGATTCGTGATTTCCTGTTGCAGAGGTCAGTTCGTAGCAATGAAGGAAAGTCATCGAGTAAAACAGAATTTATTTCTGGCGTTCCCCAAGGTAGTCTTACAGACCCTCTACTATTTCTTATGTACATAAAAGATTTATGCGACAATCTGAGAACAGTCTTATTTTGTTTGCAGATAATGCTGTCGTTCTATCTTCTAGTGAGGTCATCAGAAGATCGAAACCAAATGCAAAACGATTTTATAAGATATCTACATGGTGAAAAATTGGCAATCGACCCAAAATAATGAAAAGTGCCAAAAGGAAGTTGCTTGAGGATGTTTGGAAGCGATTCTCTTGCCTACGAGAGAGTTTCAACGTCTGAAAACTGTAGCGAAATGGAGAAAGACAGGTATAGGATAGAGGATTGATGCAGGGATTGGTAGTTGGCCATAAACGTAAATAAATGTAACATTTTGGGCACAGATTTGCAAAAAGAATCATCAATGCTCGATTGGCTGTCGATTTGGAGCATGCTGCCCCGTTACCAGTCGAGACCACTGATAGATGACGTTCCATTAAGTATGGCCCTCACATAATTAAGTCTGGGCAGCGACGTTTGGTACAACTTATTCAGTAAAATATGAGGCGTGCATCGTGGGTACGATAAGCAAGTCCTGTTTAGGATGAATCCGGACATGTTCCCCTGCATAAAGAGTTTCCACCACAGTCTAAAAATTTCTGTGCTAAGTACTCACAACGCAAATTCTGACATACCAAACTGCACGCTAACTACGTATAAAGAAAATATACCATCGGAGAAAGCGTAATGAGAGTTTTCACAGACTTAACAATCCATCATCGAAATATGGAATCAACAGATAATTAAAATACAGTAATTTGAAGTTGAGCTCCAATCTTTAAAGTATACAGTGGTTTGTGTCACAGAGCGCTGGTATAGAAACACAGAAATCCATCATGTAATATTATCGCTATATGGAAGGACTACTTCAAAAGATGGATGATTATCCATTTGTATCAGAAAAGGAACTCACTTGAGACGTGTTTACTCAGGGAAGGCAGGAAAAGGTGTGGACAGCGCCTTGCTCAGTTACCGTTAGTTGCTCAGGTTTATATTTTTTTCAATCACGTACACTTTATTTGGAACAAATTGCACATAATGTTTACAATAAGGAACAACTATCAAATTTGACTGTTAAGACTATCTAATTAAAAGTTCTTAAGACAAACTGCATTCACGGCTAAGGCCTTGTTGACAATCATCACAATCTGATCAAATCAACAGAGGAATGGGCCTCAGACAGTGCTCCAAGGGTCGAGCTGGTAAAGTCGCTCAATTTCGTAAACGATGAGACTGGCAGTCAGGAGTTTTCTCACTTAACAAGATGGAAACTCAAACTAGTGACAGTTTAAACTCTTGCAACATCTGCCTAACGTCTGATAACCAACACAACGATGGAATAACCCAGGGAAGGGGGAAGTGGCGGACAGCACTGCGTCTTCTGAATCTGATGTTAGAATATCCAGAAGCAGAAGGACCCATTACGACCAAAGTAGTCCAAAAGAAGCAAACATCCGAACCACAATCAAGGAGGGTGTCAGACTAGACGCCTTACCGGACAGCAGCAACAAGGCGAGGAAAGGTACACTGCTGCGAAAATACACTAACCTCAGGGCGGGTAACTGGGTCGTTAGCGGCCACAAGGCAGAAAAATATCGCTGGTTGAACTTCATCAATAAACACAAGGAATTCAATGATTAATAATAAAAGGTGGAGGATGGCTCACAACCGACTCTGCAAGATCCATGAACTATTTTGTATTTACGTGACAAACCCTAATTTTAGGGCATCTTTCATTTTTGACAAATGGATCTATGCCGACAATTGTAAAAACGGCGATGGTACATTAGTCCTTACTAATGTAAAATTGCTACCTTCTGAAGAAGACAAATTTATATTTGTCGAAACTTAGGTAAAGACTTTCTTTATCCATTGCAACCGGTCGGCTGCTCATAATTTTATTAGTATTTCATCTCCCACGTCTTTCTCATTTTGCGAAATTCCTTCGTTTTTTTCTTGGATACTATTATTGTATATGTAAGACAATGTTCCCATTGTTTATCGTTGCCATTGCTCTGCTTTGCATCGACAACAGTAACACTGTAGCACCGTTGTGAGTTACTCATCGACGAAACACGTCAGCTACTCTCTGTAGCCTCTTGCTATGCTCACCAATGAATACCTCCGGTCCTGGCTCCTGTTGCCATTAGCAGTCAATATTGTGGTTGCGTGGGTGACAATATGTGGGGCGTCGAAAACCGTAAACATCATAGACATCTTGCAATCTCTCACTCAAGGGGTTCCTTGCCAGTCCGGTCATTCGCATGTGGGTGCAAAGCACACGTTTGTGGTTTCTTAATACACGATAAATAGCACAAGTGCTTCATTAGGTCGAACATGAAATTTGCCCCATGATGTTCCCGCAGGTATTCCTGAACTACACCTTGAATGCCTGCTGACTTTCAGCAAAGTATTCACTTTGGGTTCACCAATCATTAAACAAACTTTGATCAAACATCGTTGCTCTACACAGAATTCTATGTTTCAAGTGATTGCTTCCTTTACACATCTTGTACACCTAAGGTATTTCTTTAGAAACTCTATACAATTCTGCATAGTCCAAAATATGGCGTAAGTTGGCTTTGACAGAAGCCAAGTGCTATCCTAGGTTTCCTCGAGCTTATAAAACACATTGGCTAAGTGTTTGCACAATTGGTCTAGGGGTTAGTAATTGAAACAACCCCGGTTCAGATTTGTAGCCACTCCCCGCTTAGATTTTGAATAAAAATCATCAGCATTGGCGGCCGAAGACTTCCAGCTTAAGGAGTCACCCTCGTTCTACCAACGCCCTTGTCAAAGAGGGCGGAGGCGCGGACAGAGGTTCGGGGCACTCTTTTTCCCTTGGGGTGGGAAACTGTCACTGCAAGCGGAAGAATCAGCAACGATAAACGGCATGAGGATGCAGAAGGAAATGGAAAACGCTGCATTAAAGAAACATGTGACTTGTAAATGAAAATGTGTCATGATGATCTCTCCATTGGCAAAAGATTCCGGTATAGTCCCTCATTCGGGTCTTCGAGAGGCGGCTGCCAAGGGGGAAATTACCACGAGACAAAGCTTTAATAACAACCAAGGAAAGAATAACGTTCTACGAGTGGGTTGTCAAAAGTCTGAACGTGGCAGGGAAGCTAGAAAATGTGTATAGGGAAATGCAAAGGCTCAATCTAGATATAGTAAGGGTCATTAAAGTGAAATTGAAATGATTTCTGGTCAGATCAGTATTGCGTAATACCAACAGCAACAGAAATGGTATAACGGGAGTAGGATTCGTTATGAATGGGTAAGTAGGCCAGAGAGTCAGATACTATGAACAGTTTAGTTCGTAAGGTTATTCTTGTCAGAATCGACAGCAAACCAACACCGACAACGACTGTTCAGGTATAATCCTGACGTCAAAAGCCGATGATGAAGAGCTAGAGAAAGTAAACGGAGATGAAAATCTTATAGTCATGGGGGACTGGAATGCATTTGTGGGGGAGGGATTGGAAGAAAGTGTTACGGGGAATATGGGCTTGGTACTAGGAACAAGAGAGGAGAAAGACTAATTGAGTTCTGCGGTTAAATTCAGCTAGTAATAGCGAATACTTTGTTCAAGAATCACATGAGGAGGAGGTATACTTGGAAAAGGTCAGTTAGATTCCATGTATTACTAGTAGTAGCTTTATTAATCCATAGATCTCTTATTACAAGCATGTAGGACATATCAAAGTTTTTATGGGTTTAGATCAATTTAAAATAAGCTAATTCATATACTCATATATTTACAGAATTCTAGTTAGAGACAGTCATTAGACTTACTCCTGGGATACAATAATTTGTTTAGAAATAACTTATTAAATAATGTAATGACACACTGTACACTCATATCTCACTATCAGTCACTGCACACATTATACACACATTGTTTCATAACACTTCACTCACTACACACTAACACAATGTCACTCACTCACACACACACACACACACACACACACACACACACACACACACACACACACACACACACACACACACTGGTGATCTCTGGGTCATTTTCTGTACCGCAACTTCCCATTTGCTATCCTGAAAAACTGAGTCAGCATCCCTCCATAATGAGTGAGATGTTGAGCTCAGAAAGAGGAAAAGGTGTTAGTATTGTGCTATGCATAGCTTGGGGGTAAGTATTTCTAGGAAGGAAGAAGGAAACATAAAGTGAAGGTGTTACGTGGAATGTTGGATGTTTTATAATCATTATTATTATTATTTATTTGTATAACTTTTCTTATCAAACCCCTACTCTGTTTTATCTAAGTAATCCATCAATGTATAAAATGTATTGCATAACAGGGCATTTTAGCTGTTTTTTAAATAAGTGTATTTTTCCAATTACTTTAATCTCTTTTGGTAATTTATTATACAGTTTTATTCCTTGGTAGAAAATGTTGTTTTGAGTTTTATGTTTATTTTTTCTGAGTAAATGTAAGTTGAGTCTATCTCTTGTTGCATGGTCATGGACAGAGCTGTTTGTGCCGTAATTACCAATCTTATTTCTGATGTACACAACTGGCTGGTAAATGTATTCACAAGGAGCAGTTAAAATCCCCAATGTTTTGAACAGATCTTTACAATGAGCCTGACTAGTATTTCTTATTATTATATTTATGGCTCTTTTCTGGAGTTTGAAAATTGTGTTCATATTTTATGCGTTTGTTCCCCGAAAGAGAATGCCACAGCTAAGAACTGAGTGTACATATGAATAATGTGTAACTAAAAGACACTGAATCTCACATACTGATGATGGGATTCTTAGGGCATAACATGCTGATGACATTCTGTTTGCAGGTATCTTTGTGTGTTTACACCACTTCAACTGAGAATCAATATTCATTCCTAGAAATTCTTCATTTGTTACACAGTCTATAGAGGTGCCATCTACATTTAATTTAACACTGTCATTTATCCTATTCAAACTAAAATACATGGCATTACTTTTCTTTAGGTTCAATGTCACTTTATTGGTAATTGACCAATCAAACTTCCTTGAGAGTTTCATTTGCTTCCTCAGCAAAGAGTTCTCTTGTTTTGTCAGTGACTATAATATTGCTGTCATCAACAAAGAGAATTTTTTCACTATGAGTAACACTTTTGGGAAAGTCATTGATGTATATCAGAAACAGTATTGGTCCAAATATGCAAACTTCTGGAACCTCTATATTAATGTGTTTTGATTATGATAGGTGTTTTACTAAATGTTTAGATCTATTTGAAGCATGTGGTATCACTACTCTTTGTACCCTGTCTGTTAGGTATGATTGAAACCAGTCATTAGTTACTCCTCTTATTGCTAATGCTTCTAATTTATTTAATAGAATCTTATGGTCGACTGTATCAAACGCCTTAGAAAGATCCAAAAATGTGCCTGTGACACACTCATCTTTATCAAGAGCATCTTGTACAACTTTTGTGAATTCTACTATGGCTGAACCCATATTTTTGCCACTTCAGAAACCAAACAGTTATTCACTTAAAAGATTGTATTTATTCAGCTAATTCAGTAATCTGTCTTTCATAATTGCTTCTATTATTTTTGAGAGAGCTCACAGCAGAGAAGTGGACTGGTAATTTTCTGTCTTCTGCATTACCTTTCTTAAGCAAAGATACAACTCTTGCTGTTTTAACTACTCTAGAAATGTGCCTGATGTGCTGTAACTTCTCTGCAGTACTTAAAAATGCTCGTTTACCTTGTTTTCTAAGTGTTGTGGGTCATTTATTACTGTATCCCCTTCCGCAGCAGTAAGTTATTCTGTATTTGTTTGCGTCTCCCCATTTCCTTTTTTATAACATCCCATACTGATTTGCTTTTACTCTCTGCATTATATATTACTTTGTCATTAAATATCTTTGTGCAGCAATCAGCACTTTCCTATAGATCTTTTTGTATCTATGATAAAAAATTTCTGGATCATTGTGAATATTTTTTATGGAACTGAGGTGTTTATGTGATTGGGAGGACTTATTAATACCTGCTGCTATCCACCTGTTTTCTGAGATGTTGATACAGACAGGCATACTTTTGGAAATGCCTTTTCAAAGTTCAATTTAAACAATATGGAGAATTTAGAGAATTTCATATTCACATTGGTTTCCTTATACACTTCATCCCAGCTTTTTTTTCTCTTGTCCTTTGAAAAATCTTTTAATTTGATTTCTGATAGATGCCGTTTGTAGGCTCGTAGTTTAGGGAATGATTCGATGCCAGATTTTACAGTTGTTATTTGACGGAGATGGTCTGATAGTCCGAAATCTTTTACAGCTACATCGCATTTATCCCTGTCCATATTTGTGGCCACATGATCAATTACTATTGCAGTCATTGAAGAAATCCTTGTTGCAATATTGACCAATAGGGACATGCCAAAACTTCGACGTATGTTTATAAAGGTGCTGCTGGATTCATTTATGATACTAGTGTTGATGTGAATATCCCCACACAGAATTATGTTGACCTTTGTACTTTAGACTTTATGTAGAATTTCTGTTAATTTATTGAAAAAAGTGTCCACACTACAACTGGGAGATCTATACACACTCAAAATGATTAATTTCTTGGTGATATGATGCCATGTTAATTCAATAGCTGATATTTCAAAGTGTTTGTCCTATCTTACTGTACTGAGGTCATGTCTTGATTTGAACTGGGAGCAGTTGTAGACTCAGATCAAAATGTAGTAGTGATAAAGAGTAGGCTGAAGTTTAAGAGATTAGTCAGGAACAATCAATACGAAAGTATAAGGAATGAAGAGGTACGTTTGAAGTTCTCTGACACTCCATGTCCTGCGACAAGGAGCAGCTCACCAGGCAGTTCACTTAAAGAGACATGGGAAGCCTATAGAAAGGGCAGTCATGGGTGCTGGAAAGAAAACATAGGAACAAAGAAGGTAACTGTGAAGAAAACATGGGTAACGTAAGAAATACTTCAGTTGATCAATAAAAAAAAGAAATACAAAAATGTCCAGGAAAATTCAGGAATACAGAAACAGAAGTCGCTGAGAAGTGACAATAGGAACAGCAGGGAAGCTAAGACGAAATGGCTGCATGAAAAATGTGAATTAATCAAAAAAGAAATGATTTCAGGAGGACAGACTCAGTATGCAAGAAAGTCAAAACAACCTTCAGTGACATTAAGAGCAAGGTTGGTAACATTAAGGATGCAATGGAAATTCCACTCTTAAATGCAGAGGAGAGAGAGGTGGAAAGTGTACACTGGAGGACTCTATGAGGGGAAAGATTTGTCTGATATGATGGAAGAAGAAACAGGAGTCGATGTAGAAGAGACAGGGATCCAGTATTAGAATCAGAATTTAAGACAGCTTTGGAAGACATAAGTTTAAATAAGACAGAAGGTATAGATAATATAGCATCAGAATTTCTAAAATCATTGGGGGATGTAGCAACAAAACGATTATTCACGTTTGTGTGTAGAACGCATGAGTCTGGCGATATACCATCTGACTTTTGTGAAAAATATCATCCACACAGTTATGAAGACAGAAAAAGCTGACAAGCGCGAGATTTATCTCACAGTCAGCTTAACAACACATTAATTCAAATTATTCACGAGAATAATATACAGAAGAACAGAAAATAAAATGGGAGTTTTTTAAGATGACGATCAGTTTAATTTTATGAAAGATAAAGGCACAAGAGAGGCGGTTGATAATGGAAGCAAGACTGAAGAAAAATCAAGATCCGTTCGTAGGATTGCCAACTTAGACAGAGCGTTCGACAATGTGAAATTGTGCAAGATATTCGAAGTTCTGGGGAATATAGAGATAAGCTATAGGGAGACAAGGGTAATATACAACATGTACAAGAGGCAAGAAGGAATATTAAGAGTGGAAGACCAAGAACGAACTTCTCGGATTAGAAAGGGGGTGAGACAGGGATGTAGCCTTTTGCCCCTACTGCTTAGTTTATACGCCGAAGTAGAAATGATGGAAACAATAGGAAGGTTCAAGGGAAAACAAAATTCCATTAACTAGAAGATTCGCTTATGGCATCGCTATCCTCAGTGAGAGTGAAGAAGAATTACAGGATTTGCCGAGCGGAATGAACAGTCTAATGAGTACAGAATATGGATTGAAAGTAAAACGAAGAAATACGAAAGTAATGAAAAGTTGCAGAAATGAAAACAGCTAGAAATTTAACATCAAGAGTGATGATCTCGAAGTAGATGAAGTTAAGGAATTCTGCCACCTAGGCAGCAAGGAGGGCAGCAAAAAGGGCATTCCTAGCCAAGAGAAATCTACTACTGTCAAACACTGGATTTAATTTGAGGAAGAAATTCCTGAGAATGTACGTTTGGAGCAGAGAATTGTATGGTAATGAAACATGGGCTTTGGGACTATTAGAATATGGGAATGAGGGAATGACTTCCATGGGGTGGAGGGAGCTGTAGAGGGCAAAAACTCTTAGAGGAAGACAGAGATGGGAACACATCCAGCAAGTAATTGAGGACGTAGGTTGCAAGTGCTACTCTGAGATGAAGAGGTTGGCACAGGATAGGAATTCGTGGCGGGCTGCTTCAAACCAGCCAAAAGACTGATGACCCAACAAATAAAATAAAAGCCACCTCCAGGGGCGTCAGGTCGTCTGTGATGGAATGATGTCTCCTGAACCCCGCATCAGAAGTGCATATCTGCATTCAAGACCCTAGATAAGACAGTAGTTCACCACCTGCCTCAAGGTGTTTTCGGCACAGCTGTTGATGTTTCGCCAGATTGTGTTGTTTTTGGTTGAGGAGGGCAAGGAAGGTTCTCTGTGAGTCCTGGCAGATGCCGTATCATGGTGTACAACATCTTTCATGACCACATACTGTGTAACGAGTTGCAAACAATACCGAACCCACCGTGCACAACGAGAATGGGTTGTTATGAAGTTGTTGGGACTCTGCTTCCTGCTGCCTCCTCATCCCAACCTCTTGTGGAGGGGGAATGCTGCATACGGATTGGAAAATGAGTAAATTTTGTGGGGGAGATTTAAGGTTGATGGCTTCTCAGGTATGAGTAAGAGCTACAGTTCAAATTTAACTGATAGGAAGCAAAAGGATCAGATAGCAGATACAGTCCTCATAATGAATCTTCTCTGAATGGGGCAAAATATTACATGCGTTCCGCAGAATTCAGCAATCGTCCTCTTTTGTAATGATGGCACAAGGAAATATATATGAAATATATATTATCTACAACAATGCAGCATCAGGAGTAAAAGAAATATCTAAAACAGACTGTCCAGAATTACTGAATACGTATACTGATCGGAAGATGAAATATATTATAGATCTTAAACACTTGAGTTCAGCAACATTTGCTCTATGTGTTTTTGCTGATAGTCGTGAGGAAAGTATTAGAAAACTGCCTTACTATTTATACCTCCATCCATAGATATCTTATGGAGTGATTTCTGGTGTAAATCCGGACACATAGGCACTAAGAATTCGTCGCCCAGAAACTTGCTCTAAGGAAACAGTCTGGTGTCCACCCCTGAACTTTATGTAGACAACTGTTCAAAGAGTGACACATACTATCAACCGTCTCTCTGTACATTTACTCTCTTACGAAGTTTGTTGTAAAGAATCACGCTCTATATGAAAACAATAGAAATATTCATAAAACTAACTGAAATCTGGTTTTGCAGGACACAACGGATCACGTTGTGGAAAGGGGCCAAGGTCAATTACGGTTAGTTATACAAGAACACACACAACTTTATTGCTCAAACCAGTGCACAGTTTTCTCCTTAATACAACAAAGATCAATTCACGGCTGAGGGCCCAAGTAACTTCTCTAGAATAAGGTTGAATGATTGCTTTTAAAACACCAGGATTTAAAGTAACAGCTGTAGGCCTTACTTAAGCAAAATTGCGATATCTTCTAGGCTAAAAGGCCGAAATTATACTTTAGATCAGCTAATTCTTTAAGAGCCAAGCATTTACAAATTCCAGCTAAAGGTCATATTAAGGAAAATTCAAGTTAATTCTTCGGCTGAAGGCCCAATAAAAAAATGTTCTTCCCATAATAAAAGAGAGGCTTTAAAGATAAGCTTTTACACAGTACAACAGAAAAACATCTTACGAAAACTTGAAGTATCTTATCGGCTGAAGGCCCAAACAATTACTCAAGAATAAATAAAGACAACCTAAAAACAAACATTTGCAGAACACGGCTGAAGGCAGTTTCAACAATTCCAGATAATTAGAAGGGAAACTTTACAGGAAAGGATTTACATATTAAAGCCACAGATTCTGAAACAAACTCGGCTGAAGGCCTAAATACAGAGCAACAAGAATTTTAAATGAAACATGGGTGAAGGCCTAATCTTAAAGTGGCTGTGAAGTTCTGCTGAAGGCCATATACTAAACATAAAACAGACAACATTAATACATGGCTGAAGGCCTGGTATAGTACCTGTGACCAAATAAAATGACAATCACTAACAACAAACAGTGGTGCTCAGAAGTGTACCAAGGGTCGGCCTGGGGAGGATACTCTAACTTCAGTTTAGGTGAGACAGACAGCCAAGCGTAACACTAAACAATCGGGTTGCAGCACGACCTATGGACGGCCGACAAACCAACCAACCACCAAATCAATTCCCTTCCACCTGACCAACAGCAAGACAACCAAAATTATCGGCGAAGGCGAGGACCACAGGAGGATTATATTTTAATAATTGGCATATAACATAGTCAAGGCACAAAAAACACCAAAAAAAAAATAAAAAAAAGGAGAACAACACCAAGCAGCCGAACTACATGCCGTGCCAGATGGGATCAACACGGCGAGGAAAACACACTGGCTCAAAACGAGGCTAACGACCAGGGCAGGTAACCAGAACGTTAACGACCACAAGGCAGATGATACCGCTGGTGCACTTCCCTAATAAATTATAATCATTTCAAGGAGACAGCTGCAGAATTTGCCCAATCCAACATACTATCAAGTTGCTGCTTGTGGGGACAGTCCAGGAAGCAACAAAAGAAATCAATGAAGAGATGTCACAACGGTCGAGCTCTCGTGACAGGTTCACTGATTACTCAACTCCAGTACGCTGGTGAAGTGGGGGACGAACTGAGCAGCTCTCCCAGCTAGTACCACACTACTCCGACTGTGCGTGCACGCCGCCAGCGGCCCCCACGTGACCACACGCCGCAGAGACTTCCTCGCTGCTCCGCCGCAACCGACCAACTGCCCCACACACACCATGATACGGAAATATAGCTGCCACACCAAAGAAGTTACTGCAGTGCTGGTATCGATAAACGCTGCGTTGCTGCTGCCACTGATGGATTCTATTCTGACGATACCATCCACAATCAATAACTTAGTTTTTGCCCGATAAAGCGAACATATGCTGCGTGAGCAACATTATTAATCTAATTTCTAATCTACTTTGCAAGTGGTGGTATTTTTAGAAACTCGGATATTAAGACAGAAAGACCCCAGCCATATACAGGCGACAGCAATGAAATTTCTTAGGGCACTACTGTGACATACACGCATTAATAGACAAAGAAAACCAGTATACAAGGTGAGTCACTAACTATTGCCACCAGGAACAGCTCCGAAAGTATGACAGGAGGTGAAACGTTTGTGGGACAAACGGTGTATGGGACAATGGAGGCCACAATATGATGATGGCTTTTTGATGCTGGATGGGGTCGCTTCAGAGGTATGAAGGTCAACTTTGTTTTATTAAATGGTATGCTATAGTTTGGTACATATTTTCTGATAGCAGCTATCGAGACGAATCCATTTATGTGTGACAGTAAGGTTTTTGAAAGTCAACGAAGGTAACAAACGCGGCATGAAGGTCCATTTTCAGAAGGTGTTCGAAGTGATGACCATTGGTACCAGTGCAGTGCTGCAATCTCCTTTTCATGGATTGAGTGGTATTCCTTATCACATCGGCACTTATCGAAGCATGTGTTCTGACAATTCTCTCGCGCATATCTTAAGGTGTAGCTGGAACGTCTCTAATAACTATTTTTACGAATTCCGACAGCAAAAAAATCCAGGGGCATCAAGTCTGGTGAACGAGCCGGCCACGACACATCTCTTCCTCGTCCAAGCCAACGATTTAGGAATTGTCTCTGCAACTCATTTGTAGCCTTCAGCGAAAAAGTGCCATCGTGTTGATACCACATTCTATTCCTTGTTCCTAAAGGTATTTCTTCCAATAACGGACCTTATGTTTCTTGCAGGAATGTGGTGTACTTTCTATCATTAGGATTTCCTTCGATGAAATAGGGGCCTATAATTCCGTCCTCCAGAATTCCACTTCATTCATTCACCGACCACGGTTTTTATTGTGCAACTTGCCGCAGCCCACATGGATTTTCAGTTGCCCAGTAATGCATTTTATGGAAATTAACATTTCCATGATTCGTGAAAGTAGCCCTGTCAGTACATTAAATCAAATTAATAAATGTGTCATCCTTCTGAATCTGAAGTTGAGCGCATCGGGAGAATTCAATGCGACGCATACAATCCCTACCAGTTAATTCTTGATGGATACTGATATAGTAAGGATGATATTTGTGGAGATGCAGAACATGGAAGCACTACTCTGGCTCATGCCAGATTCCCTGGCGAACTAAAACAAGGATCCCGAACCACCGAATGCGGAAATATTATGTTGGCACCAACCTATATAGAGAGAAACGATAACCACGATAAAATAAGGGAAAGCAGAGCTCGTACGGAAAGATATAGGTGTTCGTTCTTTCTGCGCGCTATACGAGATTGGAATACTAGAGAATTGTGAAGGTGTTTCGATGAACCCTATGCCGGACACTTAAATGTGATTTGCAGGGTATCCACGTAGATGTAGATGGCAAGAGTACCAATTTCCATTTCCTCGTTAGTAACTTTCCTTGCTGGATATGTTTCCGATACGTTAAAATCCAGTTGTTCTCAATTTATCATACACATACGTAAATGTACGACATGTAGGGTGAGTACATTGAGGATATCTTTCAGCGTATAAGTCTCTACCTCTCACTGAATTTCGTTGCCATTCTCCGTAAATGAGAAGCATATCGATCCCTTCAAGATAACTTTCAGCTATTCATGAAAACTCTAGAGGCACTATTGCGCTACATGTCTGACAAAAAGAAGCAGTTAGTGGTTTGTGGTGATATTTATGTAGATTTCTTAAAAGATACTGATAGTAAAAATGAGCTAGAATCATTGTTTGGTTGTTTCAATCAAGTATCTGTTGTAAATTTTCCAGCTCGTCTGCAGGTGGATAGGTCACTTATCGATAACGTTGTCCTAGACAGTGCTCAAGCAGAATCAATTAATGTGTACCCAGTTGTTAATGGGCTATCTGATCATGATGCACAGTTAATGGAAATAACACATATAGCACCTTACAGGCTTCAGGCTGCTTCATACAAGGCAGGGAGGCTTATTGATGCGAACAGGGTACAGACTTTTAAGAGCACCCTAGAAGAGGTAGAATGGGATGAAGTATACACAAAAAATGATGCTGATGCCAAATTCAATTTATTCCGCCGTAAATTTGTCTCAATATTTGAGAGTTGCTTTCCAGAAACGTTATCCATAAAAGTCATAACAAAGTTAAGTTAGCCATGGATTACTAAGGGAATTAAGATATCGTGTAAGAGGAAGAGGGAAATATATGGATAGGCCAGAATAAGTCAGGATCCGACGTTACTTGCTTACTACAAAAAATACTGTAATATTTTAAGGAAAGTCATTAACAAGTCGAGAAGGTTATGTGTTCTGACAGAAATTAATAATGTGGTTAATAAGATCAAAACTATATGGAATATTGTCAAACGGGAGTTGGGGCAGCCTGACAGTGCACAGCACACCATAGCAATAAAGCTAAATGATGATGTTGTGAGTGATAATTCACAAGTTGCAAGTATTTTTAGCAATCACTTTCTGAAAGTAGCAGCAAAAATATGGTTAAAGGGTTCCATTGACGAAGCAAAAGAATATGGTAACGTTGTCATTCCCCAGGACTTTAGGCCTTTAGAAATAGCACCAACATCCCCCACTGAAATTGAAGGAATTATAAATATACTTAAAATCAAGAGCTCATGTGGTGTTGATGGAGTCTCTAACATAATTTTGAAGTGTTATTCTAATTTAATAAGTGGAGTCCTTAGTGATATACGTAATGCTTCACTGGCACAGAGAATTTTTCTAGACAGATTGAAATATGCAATTGTCAAACCTATTTATAAGAAAGGGGACAAGAGGGACTTAAATAATTATAGACCAATCTTATTGCTGACTTAATTTTCTATAATATTCGAAAAAGTTATGTATTCAAGAGTAGTCACACATTTAAGTGAAAATAATTTACTCAGCATGTCACAGCTCGGATTCCAGAAGAGTTACTCGACTGAGAATGCGATCTACACATTTACCCATCAAATAGTACAAGCCCTAAATAACAAATTACCGCCAGTTGGTATTTTTTGTGATCTTTCTAAGGCACTTGACTATGTGTATCATGTCACACTCTTAGAAAAACTCAGGTTTTATGGAATTGAAGGCTTTACACACAGCTGGTTTGAATCATACTTAACGAACAGAATGCAAAAAGTTGTTCTGAATAAGACAAATAATGTTGGGAGGGTGGTAAATTCTAGTGAATGTGGAGTTATCACTTTTGGGTCTTCTGCAGTTCCTTATTCAAGTGAATGACCTCTCACTTAACGTTCAGCAAGCAGAACTAGTACTTTTTGCAGATGACACGAGTGTTATAATAAATCCCATTCCAGAGAAAGCAGCTGAAGATATTGTTAAGGATGTCTTTCAAAGAATTATTGAGTGGTTCTCAGAAAATGGACTCTCCCTTAATTTTGAAAACATTCACCATATCCAGTTCTGTACACCAAATAGAGT